>NC_058087.1:116696343-117302593 GCF_014858855.1 Bufo gargarizans | reverse complement strand
TCTAGTGCCTGATCAAACTGTCCAAATTGTTGCCCTTTATTTGTAAGCGAGGGGGGGGGGGGATTTGTTTCATCACCCCTCTACACAACTGGAAGTGCTATTTGGCAACTAGCACTTAGATACAGACACTGGCTTCACTGTTATCCACCTAGGTATGGTGGTGCATTCAGGGCTAACAACACTACTATCCTCCTAAATGGTACAGCATGTATGAGGCCTCCCTTACAAGCATTTCTGTGTTCTGTGCCCCAAGCTAGTGGCCGAAGAGATTAATTATATATTTTTTCTCCCATAAGTGTATAGACTCCCTACCTCCTCCATCCTAACAAATGGAGGAAGAAAGAAGACGGGAATCTGCTGAGGGTGATGTGAATCCCATCCTGGTAGTTTATTGATCTTCATGGGGTAAGTGGCTCATTTATTTGGCCCTTTATTAAAAATTGCGCTTTGTGCTCTCTTTTTCCAGCCTAAGCCGAAGAAAGTGTTGGCAAAAAGAAAAAACAAAGAGTGTGCGCTATGCGGAACAGCTTTATCTTCTTATGGGAAGAAATTGTGTCAGATATGCATTGACAAGACCATTTCGGATGAATCACCGTCCTTGTTAGAAAACATTAGATCGCTCATCAAGACGGAAGTTAAAAATACCCTAAAGTCAGACAGAAGGGCAAGAACATCTGTTAAGGATAAAGGTGCAAAAGCTGGCCTATCCCAGGATTTTTCATCAGAAAACAGTGACATATCACCAGGGTCGTCCTCGTCTGGTTCTTCATCTGAAGACGAGTCCATGCCTAACAACTTTTTTCCCTCTGAAGAAACGGATAAGCTATTGAAAGTCATTAGGTCCACCATGAACATTGAGGATGTTAAGGAGGATAAATCTGTAGCAGACTCTTTGTTTGAGGGGTTACAGGAAAAGAACGGTTGTTGTTTTCCTGTACATGCCAGAATAATGTCCTTAATTCAGAGAAGAATGGAGAAAGCCAGGCAAGAAAGTATTTGCCTCTAGGGCCTTTAAACGTAAATATCCGTTTGAAGAGGTAGCCTCCTCCTCTTGGGGGAAAGCCCCTAAAATTGATGTTGCCATCTCCAAAGTGTCAAAAAAGTCCTCTCTTCCTTTTGAAGATACTGGTATGCTTAAAGAGCCCTTAGACATAAAGGCTGAAACCTTCCTTAGGGGTGCCTGGGAGGCCTCTACCTTAGCCTTTTGCCTGGCCGTAGCGGCTACAGTCACGGCTAGGACCTTAGCTCTCTGGTTACAGCAGCTGGTGGTACAATTAAAAGATAGAACCCCTAGGGATCAAATCTTATCCTCTTTGCCAACTTTTCAAAAAGCAGCCGACTTCTTAACAGATGCATCAGTTGATTCAATTAAGCTCAGCGCACAGTCAGCCTCCCTCACCAATTCGGCACGTAGGGCCCTTTGGTTAAAAAGTTTGCGTGGGGGTGATATAGCCTCCAAACAAAGGTTATGCAATATCCCCTGCTAGGGAGAATTTTTGTTTGGACCAGAGTTAGACAACCTTTTAGAAAAGGCGGCGGATAGGAAGAAAAGGTTTCCGGTCCCTAATCCTGCTGCGGTCTTTGGTTCCAGAAATAGGCAGTCCTTTCGTCCCTTTAGAGGTAATACGAGCAGAAGATCAGGCAGGGAGAAGGATCAGAGATTCAGATCCAGGAATTTTGGGGGAAAGGTTTCCTATTCGGAAACTCTTCCTCTACTAATAAAAAACAACCCTAACAATGATGCCAGGTTAGAGGTGGGAGGAAGGTTAAAATTCTTCTAGACGTCCTGAGAAAAGATTGCAGGGCCTTGGGTCATAGATATCATTCATTCAGGTCTAAAACCAGAGTTCCATTCTTTGCCTCCGCAAAGATTTGTCATTACAAAAAGTATTTGTGTAAGAGGCTTTTTTCCTATAATAAAAGAAGTTTTGGATCTTATCAAGAAGAATGTTTTGATTCCCGTTCCTCAAGATGAACAATCCAAAGGTTTTTCCCCCACCTGTTTCTAGTTCCAAAACCAGATGGTACACACAGGACTATCATCAATCTCAGGGATTTGAACAAATTTCTGGTTTTCAAAAAATTCAAGATTGAGACAATGAGGAATACGATCCAGCTTCTTTTTCCTCATTGTTTCATGGCTGTGTTGGATTTAAAAGACGCTTATTTCCATATACCAATGCACCAGAGGATTCAGAAATTCCTGAGAGTGGCGATTCCAATAGAGGGTCAGATTCGGCAATATCAATTCCAGGCGCTACCCTTTGGCCTGTCCAGGGCCCTGAAGGATATTTGCAAAAGTAGTGGCAGAGATGGTGTTGTTCATAAGAATCAAAAATATTTTGATGGTCCCATATCTGGACGATTTTCTAATTATTGCGAATTCTCAACTGGACTGCGAAAAGAATGTTCAGACTGTTCAGACCTTTCAGGATCTAGGCTGGATAATAAATTTTAAAAAATCCAGATTGAAACCAGTAAAAATACAGAGGTTCCTTGGCCTAGTTTTGAACTCAGAGACTCAAAGAACATATCTCCCAGAAGAAAAGATTACAAAAATTTGGAATCAAATCAAATCCCTCTCTTCCACCTTCCTGAAACTTCGAAAGGCCATGTCGGTCCTAGGTTCTTTGAATTCCTGCATCCCGGCGGTGGAATGGGCCCAGCTTCACTCCCGCCAGTTACAGTCAGAGGTTTTGAAAGCATAAAAAAACCCACAAGGGAATATTGGATGTCAGAATAAGGATTTCAGACACGACCAAGAGAAGTTTATCTTGGTGGCTGGTCAGGGACAATCTGGTTCAGGGAGTTCCATGGTCCTACCCAGATCCTATTGTTCTGACCACGGACGCGAGCCCCTGGGAGTGGGGTGCCCATGTGCAGGGATACAACTTTCAGGGTCTATGGTCCCCAGCTCAAAAATCATTCTCTTCCAACCGAAAAGAGTTGGTGGCAGTCAAACTAGCAGTGAAAGCTTCTCTGGCCCTTCTAGGCACAGGCCACGTGAGGATTCTTTCGGACAATCAGATGACAGTGGCATATGTAAACCACCCAGAGGGGACAAGGTCGGTATCCCTAGGGTGGGAAGCTGGAAAATTATTAGCGATGTTGGAGAAACAGGTCAGCCACGTATCAGCTCTCCACATAAAGGGGAAGGAGAATGCTCACGCAGATTTTCTCAGCAGATACCCCTTAAAACAAGGAGAATGGTCCCTCAACTCCTCAATATTTTCCAGAATCAGCGAGTCATGGGGCATGCCGACCATAGATCTCTTCAGTACAAGCCTGAACAAGAAAGTGGAAATCTTTTGTTCTCTAAATCCAAGAGAATCCCTCTATGGGGTGGATGCGTTTCTCCTGAAGTGGGACTTTCCCCTAACATATGCCTTCCCCCCCTTCCAATTAATCCCAGCAGTCCTAAAAAAGATCAGGAAGGACAGGGCAAGGGTGTCATGGTACCATGAACCAGACGTACAACAAGAGATAAGTGAAAATAAGAAGGCTTTATTGAAAATCAAGCTGTGAGGCAAAAGTCCAAACGGATGGCTAAACCGAAGCAGGGTCTTGCGAAGCCAGAGGTCAGGAACCAGAAGGGTAGTCAGACGAAGCCTGGATCAAGAACCAGCAGGGTAGTCAGACGAAGCCTGGATCAGGAACCAGCAGGGTAGTCAGACGAAGCCAGGATCAGGAGCCAGAAGCAGCAGCAGTCTTAGAAGCATGTGAACACAGGAGAACCAAGCAAGGAACTGAAGCCACAGACCTCCTATATATATGAGCTAGGCATCCAGCTCCTCCCAGTGGGAAGGAGAAGCCGCAGGGTGGGAGGCTACAAGAACCCAGAAACCAAGATGGCCGCCAGCACATGTCAAACGAAGGAGAACAGCAAGAAGGTAAGACCATGACAAAGGGTCATCCTCATCACCCCCTTTTGGCCCAAGAGGGCATGGTTCACTCTGCTCCGGACCATGTCTATTTCAGACCCCTGGATTCTGCCAGACCTACCAGATCTGCTGTCCCAGGGTCCAGTCTTTCATCCGGCAGTCAGTGGTCTCCATCTGACTGCATGGAATTTGAGTGGAGCTTATTAATTAAAGGTGTCTCTCAGGAGCTCATCACGACCTTACTTAAGAGCAGAAAGCCTGTAACGGTTTCCATCTACACTAGAACTTGGAAGAAATTTATTGAATTCAGTAATCTTAACCCAAGGCATTTACCAGTGTGTGTTCCTATTTCCAGGGTTCTGGAGTTTCTACAGAAAGGCCTTTCCTTAGGTCTTGCTAAAAGTACTCTTAAAGTACAGGTCTCTGCCCTGTCAGTCCTATTCGAGCAGAACTTTGCCTTGAATCCATGGATTACTAGATTCTTTAAAGCGGTAGATAGGATGACACCAGTCTTATCCCCTAGGGTGCCCCCGTGGGATCTTAACATAGTACTTAATTCTTTAACCAAAGCACCCTTCGAACCCATTGATTCGGTATGCATTAAATTTCTCACCTTCAAGCTAGTTTTGTTAGTGGCCCTCACTACTGCTAGAAGGATAAGTGAGTTGCAGGCCATTTCCATCAATCCCCCTTTCACTACAATTCTCGATTATAGAGTTAATATTCTACCTGATCCGGCCTTTCTACCCAAAGTGTAATCTAAATTCCATAGGTCCCAAGAGATCATTCTTCCATCCTTTTGTGACCATCCCAAAAATGCTGGAGAAGTTGCTTTTTCATGCACTAGATGTACGGAGATGCTTATTACAGTATCTTAAAATTACGGAAGAATGGAGAAAGTCTTCTGCTATATTAGTTCTCTTTTCTGGATCGAATAAAGGGAAGAAGGCTACCAAAAGTACCCTGTCCAGGTGGCTTAGACTGGGCATTATTCAGTCCTACTTGGAGGAGGGCCTATCTCCTCCACTTTCGGTGAAGGCTCACTCTACTCGTTCGGTTTCCACTTCTTTGGCAGAAAGGTCGGGGGCTTCAATTTAAAAATTTGTAAGGCGGCCACGTGGTATTCACCTTCTACTTTTTTCCTTCACTATCGTTTAGATTTACTCTCCTCCTCTGATCTTTCTTTCGGAAGAAAGGTTTTGCAAGCGGTGGTCCCTCCCTAAGAAGGGTTCTTTCCTCTGTAATTCTCTCTATGGTGCTGTCGTTGGGGAGGGGAAAAATTATGATTACACTTACCAGTAATCGGATTTTTCAGACCCCACGACAGCACCCTTCCTAATTCCCTCCCTTGGTGATGGTTTCTGTATTCACATGGAGTAGAAAAAAAAAAAAAGATTCATTGCTTATACGATTTATATGCTTTATATGATGGTCAGCTCAGAATAATTAATGGTGTAAGAGTCCCTCTCTTGCTCTGTAATCCACTATTTTGTACTTTTGCAGTAATGCAAATATGTTATTTAATTTAGTAAAAGATGTCTTATTTGGAAAAACACTGCATTTCAGTTTGTGAGTTAAGCATAACTACATTTCAGCATTATCAGTAATTTCTGTTTGCTTTTGTCTTGAAAATCCAAGCAAATAGACCTCTAGCACAATTCCCTTAAAATATTGCATTGCATATCGTTATCGCAATTTTTAGGGCCCTAATCGCAATCTCACAAAATTCCCATATCGTGCAGCCCTAGCGCAAACCCACCTTCTTTTCAGCCACTGAGGTGGCGAGGTCAGCGACACACCTCCTTCTGAGCCTTCCTATGCTGCTACGTCACTACCGGAAGTGACGAGGGCAGCAAATTTTTATGGGCAGCAGATTTTCACAGAACACCGGCACTTAATAGAAAATGCTTTTTCTTGTACGCAATTGCGGACAAAAATAGGAAATGTTCTATTTTTTTCCCCGGGAACTGAATTGTGGACCCCATCGTGCGGCCCCAAAGAAATGAATGGTTCCGCAATTCCGTTCCGCAAAATGTGGAACAGAATTGCAGACGTGTGAATGGACCCTTAGGCTGATCAGATAAACAAACAAAAAAAAATGTAAAAAAAACAAATCCATTTTAATTCCAATTATGGGCAGTGATCAGTTTGTACAAGATCCATTACAGATCATTTTTTTTTTATGAAGAAAATCTTCTTCCCACTGTACTTTTTCTCCTGTGAAAAATAACTGAAACCTGATGAATATGACAAATTGATGCTCAAAATAAAATGGCTCAGTTTTTTTTTCTGATTCAGAAGAGCTGGAAGCTCAACAAAATATGAAACCAGCCTTACACTGCCTCTATAAACAAGACCCAATAGGGCACGTTTACTAAGACTGGCAATTTACGCTGTTCTGGAACTGTGTTCTGATCTTACCTTAGTAACGGCGAGATGAGACAACCCCTTTAACGAACAACAGCCACATCTCAGACCACATGTACATACCATGATTTTGTTCCCCCATTACAACACCCTGAAAGCCACCCTTCAGCTATTAGTTTAGATCCTACATTTTTTCACAACACTCTCTTATTATACAAAGGAAGCCACGTGATAACTGACATCAGACAACCCTATAACACATCCTAGCACCTTCCCTACCCCAGCACAGACTGCGCAATACACACCATGGTGACTGCACCCGCCCCCCACCACACCAGACTACATCCCTTAAGCACCCACTACACAACACAACCTGACAACTGCTCTGGGTGCCCCCACCATTCAGAAACTGCACCTCATAGCCACTAAACTTTACCTGATGCTGCTCAAAGACTGCTCTCTAAATCCCATTTTCACACAAAAGGTCCTATTACATATGGAGATTCTGCTGGCGATTTTTGGGAGGGAAGCATTCCTTCCCAGCAATCGCCTGCTCGTCAGTGGAGGAGACACATTTCCATGCAGCAATCTCCTTCACAGTGTACAGAGCAGTGATCACTAATGCCATAGCTCTTCCCCATACAGAAGCGTTCCTTCCCAGCAATCGCCTGCTCGTCAGTGGATGAGACACATTTACATGCAGTGATCTCCACTGTATGGGGAGCAGTGATCACTAACGCCATCACTCGTCTCCATACAGAAGCGTTCTATCCTGACAATTGTCTGCTTGTCAGTGGAGGAGTGTTACCGCCAGTTCTGTGAGAAGGTCTGGCAGACGTTCTTCTCTAACTCTTGTATGACGTTCTTTGTTTTGGTTTCACTTTGTCATCTACTTTCCTTCTGCCAGGTGTCACTTATTTAGACTAATCGTCTTCCTTTATATTCCCTCCCATACTGCCTCACTTTGCGGTTTATACTACTTCCTGGATGAAGTGTTCACTGCAGGAGGCTGCTGCTGCTGTTTGCTCAAGATAAGTATTTTCCTTTATTGTGTTTCCTTGCTGGCTTGATTCTAGGTGACCCTGACTCCGTCCACATTAAGTGCAGGGAGCCGGTGGTCGTGTCCCCTCACTATTATACGGTTTTCAGGTGTCACACAGTCTTAGGTACATGGGCATGCAATTGTCTACCATTGAGAACCTTTCATGTGCATAGCAGTCAGGTAGAGCACTTAGGGTTTTATAGGGCTCACCTATATGCTCCTTAGTTTGGGATCAAGCCAGTCGGTCATTTATTTATAAGTTCCAGCTATCTGCAACTACATCCGTGACATTATAAACCGCCCTAACTGTCTTAAGCATGGATCCGGTTTCAGCCTTGATTGACAGCATGCAAGGTCTTTCGCTGGAGGTAGCAGATCTCCGTAAAACTGTGTCTCAGTTTCAGGTGACCGGTTCTGCTGGCGTTCATGGAGTTTGTTCCGAGCCTAAGATCTGGCTTCCGGATACGTTCTCCGGGGGTAGTGAGAATTTTGTTTGCTTTCGAGAGGCTTGCAAACTCCATTTTCCACCTCATCACCACGACAGCCACTAGGAGATTGACCCATGACCTCTGTATGGGCAGGAACAGAGAGAGGGTTTAAATCCCCCCCCTTCCACCACCAGTGTTTCCTGTCCCTACAGAGGACAGGGGCAGAGAGAGTCTCCCTTTGGGGAGATGAAGATGATGGACTCCGAACACCTTACCTGGTGTTTCCCCTGCCCTCCTCTTTGTACTAATACTGGGCAGGGGTGAAGGAGGGAGGCCTCGCTCCATTATTATATGTGAGCCTGCTCCCGGGCCGCAATCTCCCGCCGGGCCTCCGTGGCTGTAGCCAGGTGCGCACCTAAGCGCTTCAGGTATAGCGGCAGACGTCACTTCCGGTGGACGGAGGAAGTGACGTCTTTTAGGATGCGTCTCCACTTTAAACATCGGCACAGCACATGGAAGTGCTGAGCGACTCAGCGTTGCACTTGTGTTGTGTGTGCCGACATGTCAGCCGAGCCCCGCTCCCCTGGAGACCGTTCCGTGCCGCCTGCTGTAAGTTCCCCTGTGAAGAAGCGCTTATCTGCCCTGTTACTTCATTTTTAATACACTGTACCAGGTTGCTTGTTTCCTCCTCCTCCGCCTCTCTGGCTTGGGGCTGACATGCTCTATATCCCCGTGTATGTCCAGCATAGCTGATTGGGGTTATTCTTCCCAGGTCCCTAAGGAGGCTCAGAAAAAGATCAGGAAGCCGGCTAAGTGTGTGTCCTGTCATAAAGGACTTCCGGACGACTACCGCAAGAGATTATGCAAAAGCTGTATCTCTACCGTTATTTGTGAAGAACAGCCCACCTTTTTTGACGAGTTGAGATCTATGATACACGAGGAAATACAATCCTCCTTATCCCAATTTTCCCCCTTACCCAGGGACCCTCCTCCACCTAAAAATCAGAGGGTACCATCTCTTTTTTTATCAGACTCCGTACAGGATGAGATGTTCGGGAGACGCCGGGTTAAAAAACCCTGGGTTTTCCCGATCAACGAAAACATATGAGATATGGTGCTTGATTAATGGTCCAATCCAGAAAAGAGCTTTGGGGTGTCCAGGTCCTTCAGGAATCGTCTATTCTTTGACCCTAACGAAGGCAAAATTTTCAATGAAACACCAAAAATTGATGTTCAAGTGGCAAAAGTCAATAAAAAGACTGCCTTTCCCTTCAAGGACGCCTCCCAGTTATGTGACCCCCATGGATAGGAAGGCGGATAGTCTTTTAAAAAAATCCTGGGAAGCCGCTATGTTTAATTTAAAAGCGAATATTGCTGCCACCTTGGTGGCAAGGTCCATGGGATTGTGGCTATATGAATTGGAGTCTTGCATTAGGGACAACACCCCTAGGGAAGAAATCTTAAAGTCCCTCCCCTTACTGAAGTCTGCCACGGCATTCATGGCAGATGCCTCGGCAGAATCTGTCAGATTTGCTGCTAAAGACGCCGACCTCTCCAACGCGGCCCGTCGGGCTCGGTGGATGAAGAGCTAGTCAGGAGACAACACTTCAAAAATTAAGTTATGCTCCATTCCGTTTTCAGGAAAATATGTCTTCGGCCCTGTCCTGGACCATATCTTAGAGAAGGCTGCGGACAAGAAAAAGGGCTTCCCGGAGGAAAGACCCTATAAAAGGAAATATCCCTTTCGTGCCCCCATCAGCCAGAACAAATCTTATAGGGATAAAGGAAAGTCAGGACGATGGAGCTATCCGAAAGGCGGCAAGGGTAGAAGTACCCCTTCCTCCTCCCAAAACAAATCCTCAGATAAACAATGACGCCAGAGTCGGGGGGAGATTGAAGAATTTTCTGGCTCCTTGGGAGTCCATTACCCCGAACCTTTGGGTCCGGGACATCATAAGATTCAGATACCAAATCAAATTTTCTTCATCTCCCCCAGACCGCTTCATTGTTACCAACCCAAGCAACGTACGCAAGAAGATTCTGCAGGGAATTCAGAGCCTTCTGGAAATGGATGTGATAGTACAGGTTCCATCAACACAGCTAGGACAGGGGTTCTACTCGAATCTCTTCCTGGTAGAAAAGAAAGAAGGCTCATTCCGGACTATTATAAATCTAAAGGCCCTGAACAAATTCATAATATATCGAAAAATTCAGGATGGAATCCCTGAAATCCTTGATTCCTTTAATAGGGAGAGATGCTCTGATGTGTTCAGTAGATCTATGGGATGCTTACTACCACGTCCCAATCCATCCAAATTCTCAGAGGTTTTTAAGATTTGCCATCCAGAACCACAGGGGGGAGTAACCTTTCACTTCCAGTTTACGGCCCTGCCCTTTGGGATATCATCTGCTCCCAGAGTCTTTACGAAACTGGTGGTCGAAATGGTGGCCTTCCTGAGGTGCAAGGGACTGGTGATTATACCATACCTGGACGATTTCCTCCTGATTGGAAATTCAGAGAGCCAACTCAGAACAGACTTACTAACTTCCCTGTCTCTCATCCAAGATCTAGGGTGGTTGGTGAACCAGAAGAAATCAAATCTTCCACCTTCCAGCATAAGCCCCCATTACGTGCCAGTATTAAGCCCCCCGCATCATGTGCCAGTGTTAAGCCCCCTCCATCATGTGCCAGTATTAAGCCCCACCCATCATGTGCCAGTATTAAGCCCCCCCATCATGTGCCAGTATTAAGTCCCCCCATCATGTGCCAGTATTAAGTCCCCACCCATCATGTGACAGTATTAAGTCCCCCCTATAATGTGCCAGTATTAAGTCCCCCCATCATGTGCCAGTATTAATTCCCCCCTATTATGTGGCAGTATTAAGTCCCCACCCATCATGTGCCAGTATTAATTCCCCCATATTATGTGCCAGTATTAAGTCCCCACCCATCATGTGCCAGTATTAAGTCCCCCCCATAATGTGCCAGTATTAAGTCCCCCCCATCATGTGCCAGTATTAAGTCCCTCTCCATCATCTGCCATTAATCCCCCGCCCATCATGTGCCATTAAGCCCCCCCATAATGTGCTAGTATTGTAATAAGCCCCCCAATGTGCCAGTAACACCATTGTAAAAAAAACTTATACTTACCTCCATGTCAGCGATGAGATGCAGGCCTTTTCCAGCCTGTGTCCCGTGCTGTATGGCTCAGGCGGCGCGATGACGTCATCGCGCCGCCTGCGCCAGCCTCTGATAGGCTGCCGGCCTAGTGCCTGCAGCCTATCAGAGGAAGGGGAAGGGACACACCTCTCCCTCCCCTGCACCGCCGCAGCACAGGCAGATTACTATGGAGATGAGCGCAATGGAAGCGCTCATCTCCCTGTGCCCGGCTCCGGCGGCTCACTTGGGGGGGTGGCATTTTAGTTGGGGGGGGGGGGCACAGCATGATGTAGGGGGGGCCGTGGCCCCCTCTGGTCCCCCCCGGCGACGCCACTGTTCAACATACCTTCCTCCCATGAGACAAGGTCAGCAACCTCCAGTTGAAAGTCTGACTGTTTCAGGACAGGAGGTCTTGTCCCATAAGGGAAGCCATGAGTCTTCTGGGTCTTCTCTCGTCCTGCATTCCGTCTGTCCCATGGAGCCAATCCCACTTTCGATCTCTCCAGACATGGATTCTCAGAATTTGGAACAGGCAGCAGTCTTCTTTGGATCACAAGGTGCTGATCCCTCCAGCGGTGAAGGACTCCCTAGACTGGTGGAAGAGTACAAACAACCTGTCCTTAGGAGTTCCCTAGGTGAAGACTCCCTACATACAAGTGCTTACAGACGCAAGCGAAAAAGGATGGGGAGCGAAAGTGGGAGATCATTTCTTTCAGGGTTCCTGGATGCCAATAACCCGCTCTCAATCTTCCAACTTCAGAGAACTGAAAGCTGTTTGGAAGGCTCTGAAAGCCGCAGAGTATCTACTCGAGGGCCGGCATGTAAAATTATTTCCAACAATACTACGACGGTAGCATACCTCTCTCACCATGGAGGCACGAGATCGGATAAGCTGTTGTCTGTGGCAAGGAAGATCTTCAATTGGGCAGAGTCCCACGTAAGATCCATCTCTGCGATTCACTTGAAAGGATCACTGAATGTGGAAGCGGACTATCTCAGTCGCCAGTTAATAGACCACACCAAATGGTCCCTAAACCAGGACGTGTTTCAGATACTAGTAGAAAGATGGGGCACCCCACAAGTCAACCTGTTCGCCTCCAAAAGGAACGCAAAGGTACCAACGTTCTGTTCTTTGAACCCACGAGACAATCCTTGGGCGCTGGACGCGCTCACGATACAATGGGTCTGCGACCTCTGTTACGCATTTCCACCCCTGCCTCTACTTCCCAGTATAATTCAGAAGCTCAACTGAGAGGATACAACTTTAATACTAATAGCCCCTTATTGGCCGAAGAGGAGCTGGTTCCCTTCCTTAAAAAGAACTGTCAGTAGAGGACCCATGGCCTCTTCCTTCCAGGAGGGACCTGCTTCATCAAGGGCCAATCTTATACCCAAACCCGAGTTTCCTCAAGTTATCAGCTTGGATCCTGAGGCCCAGAGGTTAAAATCACAGGGTCTTTCCGATCAAGTAATATCTACCCTGAAAGCAAGTAGAAAGAAGGTTACCTTCTCGAGCTAACTGAAGATTTGGAAGAGGTTCTGTTCCTGGATTGGTAACCCTGCCCCGAACTTAGAGCCGCCTAATTTTCTGAAGATCCTGGACTTCCTCCAGCAGGGTCTTAAATTAGGTCTTAGAACCTCCAGCTTGAAGGTACAAGTCTCGGCCCTAGCTTGTTTCTTTGATCAGGATCTAGCCAATCACCGCTTGATCAGAAGATTTATGAAAGCAGGCTCTCAGCTACGCCCTTCTCTTAAATCCCGGATCCCAAACTGGGACCTCAATACAGTGCTCACAGGCCTGACACTCGCCCCTTTTGAGCCCTTGTCAAGTTGCTCCACCAAACATCTATCTCTAAAGACCGCGTTCCTGGTCGCCATCACATCTGCAAGAAGGCTAGGTGAAATTCAAGCCTTATCAATACAAGAACCCTATCTCCGTATCACCGACGACAGAATTATCCTTAAGCTAGATCCAGGGTTTCTCCCTAAAGTAGTATCCAATTTCCACCGAAACCAGGAGATAGTTTTGCCTTCATTTTGTGGTAATCCCTCTAACGATAGAGGATCTAGTTTCCACTCACTAGATGTAAGACGCTCGGTCTTACGGTATCTTGAAGTTACAAAAGGATTCCATAAAACCAACAATCTATTTGTCTTATTCTCAGGTAAGAACCAGAGTCTAAAAGCTTCTAAGGTCTTCTCTAGCACGATGGATTAAAGATTCCATTTCTATCTGTTATCATATCCAAGGCCTTCCTTGCCCCTCAAATCTAAGAGCTCACTCTACCCGAGCTATGTCCTACTCCCAGGCCGAGCGGGCCGGAGCTTCCCTAGAGGACATCTGTAAAGCTGCTACTTGGTCCAACATTCACACCTTTACGAAACATTATAGACTACACCTATCTAGTTCAGACTTGTCTTTTGGACGTAAAGTCCTTCAGGCGGTCCCCCCTCCTAAGTTATAATATTTTATATCTCCTAGTGGCTGTAGTGGGGATGAGGTGGAAAGCCGGAATTAGACTTACCGGTAATTCAGTTTCCACGAAATCACCACGACGGCACATATTCCCTACCCTTAACTTAGTCCTTAGTTGGGAGGTTATGAAGTAATACCCTCTTGATTTATTTAACTTTTTTCTCACCACCTTTTTTCTGCCTCTGTAATTTTGGACACACTGGTGCTGGTGGTGGGGATTTAAACCCTCTCTCTGTTCCTGCTCCTACAGAGGTCAGGGGTCAAACTCCTAGTGGGCGTCGTGGTGATTTAGTGGAAACTGAATTACCAGTAAGTCTAATTCTGGCTTTCGCTTACTTCCCCATTCCTCTGGTGATGAGGAGCAGAGGGTGGGGATCATTATCTCGCTGCTCAGGGATAACGCTCAGTCTCGGGCCTTTTCGCTGCCGGAGGGGGCGCGGCCCCTCCGATCGGTGGATTAATTTTTGTACCCATGGGGCAGATATATGATGACCCGGATCATATTGCTCTGGCTGAATCTAAACTGTGTCTTTTATGCCTGGGTAAACAGTCCACAGAGATATAGTGTTCTGAATTTCGGAGATGGGCAGCTGATACTGGTTGGAATAATGCTGCACTCCGAACTCAATTTTGCCACAGTCTTTCAGAAATATTGAAAGATGCATTTGCTTTTCATGAGAGAACAGAGTCGTTAGAGTCTGCCATGTCTCTAGGCGTCTTAGAGAGAGAGTCATGTCATATTCAGCCCAAGGACAGTGGGGCTGTCTCATTCAGTGCGCAGGGGTCTCAGTCTGTCTCAATCCCCTCTGAGGAGGAGGCCATGCAGCTGGGTTTGCTTGCCTCTAATAGTAGAGGATTCAGCTTTCAGAGGAGGGTTTGTTTCTGTTGTGGGGGTATAAATCATTTGGCTAATGTTTGCCCCTCTAGGAGATTCATGGAGTTTTCTGAGGCTAATAAAAAAATAAAACTCTAAAAACATTCCGTTTGCTACTATTAGCAAGGTTGATGCGGAAATTGAAGGTTTGCCGTTTGCTTGTAGTTGCTTGTAGACTGCCCTATTAATCTCATCCCAGGCGCCAAGCTGCCAAAATCACGATTATACAATCTCTCCCAACCTGAAAGTGTCGCTATGCATACTTATATCTCTGAGAGCCTGATAAAGGGACACATCAGACCCTTGAAATCACCTGTTGCCGTTGTTTTTTTTTTGTTAAGAAAAAAGATGCTTCCTTAAGACCTTGTCTGGATTTCAGGGAGCTGAACGGTATCACGGTTGGGGCTAAAGTTTTTTCTAAGTTGGATTTTAGAGGGGCATGCAATCTAGTCAGGGTCAGGGAAGGGGACGAATGGAAGACGGCCTTCAATACCCCTGAGGGTCATTTCGAGAATTTGGTTATGCCCTTTGGTTTGATGAATGCTCCGGCCGTCTTCCAACATTTTGTGAACAGCATTTTTTATAATTTAATGGGGAAATTTGTACTGGTGTATCTAGATGACATTTAGATTTTTTTCTCCTGAGTTCAAGACTCATCAGGACCACCTATGTCAGGTCTGCTGATTCTGCAGAAAAATAAATTGCACACTAAACTGGAAAAATGTGTGTTTGCGGTTCCGGGGATTAAATATCTTGGTTTTCTTCTCTCCGCTTCTGGTTTTCGGATGGACTCTGAGAAGGTCCGCGCTGTTCTTGATTGGGAGCTTCCTGAGAATCAGAAGGTACTAATGCGGTTTTTGGGTTTTGACAATTATTACAGAAAGTTCATTTTGAATTATTCCTCTGTTGTTAAGCCAGTCACTGATATGACTAAAAAAGGGGGTGGATTTTTCCTTGTGGTCAGTAGATGCGCTTAAAGCCTTTTCTAGTATTAACCCCTTAGGGACACAGCCTTTTTACACCTTAGGACCAGGCCATTTTTTGCAAATCTGACCAGTGTCACTTTAGGTGCTGATAACTTTAAAACGCTTTGACTTATCCAGGCCGTTCTGAGATTGTTTTTTCGTCACATATTGTACTTCATGACACTGGTAAAATGAAGTCAAAAGAATTATTTTTTTTGCACAAAATAATACCAAATTTACCCAAAAATCTCAAAAATTTGCAAATTTCAAAGTTTCAGTTTCTCTACTTCTGTAATACATAGTAATACCCCCAAAAATTGTGATGATTTTACATTCCCCATATGTCTACTTCATGTTTATAGCATTTTGGGAATGATATTTTATTTTTTGGGGATGTTACAAGGCTTAGAAGTTTAGAAGCAAATTTTGAAATTTTTCAGAAATCGTCAAAATCCCACTTTTTATGGACCAGTTCAGGTTTGAAGTCATATTGTGAGGCTTAGATAATAGAAAACTCCCAAAAATGACCCCATCTAAGAAACTACACCCCTCAAGGTATTCAAAACTGATTTTACATACGTCGTTAACCCTTTAGGTGTTGCACAAGAGTTATTGGCAAATGGGGATGAAATTTGAGAATTTCATTTTTTTGTCTATTTTTCAATTTTCACCCATTTTTTCCACTAACAAAGCAAGGGTTAACAGCCAAACAAGACTGTATCTTTATTGCCCTGACTCTGCCGTTTACAGAAACACCCAATATGTGGCCGTAAACTACTGTACGGCCACACAGCGGGGCGTACAGTGAAAGGTGCGCCGTTTGGTTTTTGAAAGGCTGATTTTTATGGACTGGTTTATTTACACCATGTCCCATTTGAAGCCCCCTGATGCACCCCTAGAGTAGAAACTCCATAAAAGTGACCCCATCTAAGAAACTACACCCCTCAAGGTACTAAAAACTGATTTTACATAAGTCGTTAACCCTTTAGGTGTTGCACAAGAGTTATTGGCAAATGGGGATGAAATATGAAAATTTCATTTTTTTGCCTTATTTTCCATTTTAACCCATTTTTTCCACTAACAAAGCAAGGGTTAACAGCCAAACAAGACTGTATCTTTATTGCCCTGACTCTGCCGTTTACATAAACACCCCATATGTGGCCGTAAACTACTGTACGGCCACACAGCGGGGCGTAGAGTGAAAGGTGCGCCGTTTGGTTTTTGGAAGTCAGATTTTGCTGGACTGGTTTTTTGACACCTTGTCCCATTTGAAGCCCCCTGATGCACCCCTAGAGTAGAAACTCCATAAAAGTGACCCCATCTAAGAAACTACACCCTCAAGGTATTCAAAACTGATTTTACATACATTTTTAACCCTTTAGGTGTTGCACAAGATTTAATGGAAAATAGAGATACAATTTCCAAATTTCACTTTTTTGGCAGATTTTCCATTTTAATATTTTTTTTCCAGTTACAAAGAAAGGGTTAACAGCCAAACAAAACTCATTATTCATGGCCCTAATTCTGTAGTTTACAGAAACACCCCATATGTGGTCGTAAACCACTGTACGGGCACACGGCAGGGCGCAGAAGGAAAGGAATGCCATACGGTTTTTGGAAGGCAGATTTTGCTGGACTGGTTTTTTGACACCATGTCCCATTTGAAGCCCCCCTGATGCACCCCTAGAGTAGAAACTCAAAAAAAGTGACCCCATTTTAGAAACTACGGGATAGGGTGGCAGTTTTGTTGGTACTAGTTTAGGGTACATATGATTTTTGGTTGCTCTATATTACACTTTTTGTGCGGCAAGGTAACAAGAAATACCTTTTTGGCACAGTTTTTTTTTTTTTTGTTATTTACAACATTCATCTGACAGGGTAGATCATGTGGTAATTTTATAGAGCAGGTTGTCACGGACGCGGCGATACATAATATGTATACAATTTTTTTTATTTATGTAAGTTTTACACAATGATTTCATTTTTAAAACAAAAAAAGTTTTAGTGTCTACATAGTCTAAGAGCCATAGTTGTTTCAGTTTTTGGGCGATTATCTTGAGTAGGGTCTCATTTTTTGCAGGATGAGATGACGGTTTGATTGGCACTATTTTAGGGGTGCATATGATTTTTTGATCGCTTGCTATTGCACTTTTTGTGATGTAAGATGACAAAAAATAGCTTTTTTTACACCGTTTTTATTTTTATTTTTTTACGGTGGTCACCTGAGGGGTTAGGTCATGTGATATTTTTATAGATGGTCCATACGGACGCGGCAATACCCAATATATATACTTTTTTTTATTTATGTAAGTTTTACACAATGATTTCATTTTTGAAACGAAAAAAATGATGTTTTAGTGTTTTCATAGTCTAAGAGCCATAGTTTTTTCAGTTTTTGGGCGATTATCTTAAGTAGGGTCTCATTTTTTGCGGGATGAGATGACGGTTTGATTGTTACAATTTTGGCGTACATGCGACTTTTTTGATCACTTTTATTACCTTTTTTGGGAAGTAAGGTGGGCAAAATTTCTATTTTATCATAGTTTTTAATTTTTTATTTTTATGGCGTTCACCGTTCGGGTAAAGTAACATTACCGTTTTATAGATCAGGTCGTTACGGATGCGGCGATACAAAACACGTGTAGGGAATTTAATTTTTTTCATTTTTAATCAGTGATAAATGTGTTTTTTGATTTTTACTTTTTTTTCACTTTTTTTATTACCCAGACCCACTTGGTTCTTGAAGATCCAGTGGGTCTGATGTCTATATAATACAGTACTGTACTCTATATAGGGTACTGCACTGTATTTTACTTACACTGAACAGATCTATGCTTTCAGCATAGATCTGTTCAGCACCATGGACAGCAGGACGCCTGAGCAGGCGTCCTGTTGCCATGGGAACCTTCCCCGTCTGCCACAACTTCGCAGACGGGGAAGGGTAAGGACTGGGGTGTCGGGGGGCTGTCTGGGGGCTCTCTCCCTCTCCCATCGGGGGGCTGCAAAGGCACAGCAGCCCCCCGATCGGAGAGGGAGGGAGCCGCATCTTACTGTTAACTCTTTCCATACAGCGGTCCGTACGGACCGCTGTATGGAAAGGGTTAAACGGCTGACATCGCATCAACGATGTCAGCCGTTTATACCAGGGTGCCAGCAATGTGCTGGCACCCTGGTATACCCACTAGAAACCAACGATTACGCAATGGGAGGCGGGCGGGGGATCGCGATCCCGCCTGCCGCACCGCCCGCCTCCCGCACCGCCCGCAACCCTCCCCCTGCACCACCCGCCCACATAATATCATTCAGGGGTGCAGGGGGAGGAATAACATATATATTCTGGGCATTGTAAAGTTTCTGATCCCCGCGGTCAGGGACCACGGGGATCAGAAACGGCAAAAAGCGCATCAAACCGCAGGTCTGAATTGACCTGCGGTTTGTTGCGATCGCCGACATGGGGGGGTCACGGGACCCCCCCGCGCATTTAGCCTAGGTGCCTGCTCAATGATTTGTGCAGGCACCTTGTTCCGATCACTGCCAGCCGGGCGGAAGTGATCGAAACAACACATGACGTACCGGTACGTCATGTGTCCTGAAGAGGTTAAGCCTCTAGGTGCTATGGGGGGCGTCATTAGCACCTAGAGGCTCCGTCTACCTTCAGAAACTGCCGCCGCCCAGCGCGTCCCTCCAGCCCGCCCATCTCCTCCTGAATGCGATCCTCCTTGTGAGCGCCTGTATTCGGCGCATGCGCAGTAAATGTCTGACAGCTTCTCTGCTCAGACATCTCCACTGCGCCTGTTCCTCGGAGCACTATGGCGTCATCGCGCAGGCGCAGTGGAGATGTCTGAGACATTCACTGCGCATGCGCAGAATACATACGCACACAAGGAGGATCGCATTCAGGAGGAGATGGGCGGGCTGGAGGGACGCGCTCGGCGACGGCAGTTTCTGAAGGTAGACGGAGCCTCTAGGTGCTAATGACGCCCCCATAGCACCTAGAGGCTCATTAGCATATTAATAAAAGTAGTTTTTTAGCCAAACCACCGCCCCAAAAGCAATTATATTAGGGTGGTTGGGCAGAGCAGACACTAGCGGATCGCTAGTGTCCGACAGCTAAATATGTGACACCTAAGTGGTAGAAACCCTTTAAAATGTATATTGCTGGATATTAAATTTATAGTGGTTGCTATTACAATTTTATATTGCTTGATATTAATTTGACATTGCTTGATATTTAATGTATGTGCACATGTCACAGATGTCCTAAGACATATCCTACACAACCAACCCACAAAACTATGTGTCAATACACACCTCAGAATTTCTCTGTGCCAAGTATCCCCACCACTCTGTGGCAATATACACGGCAATGTTGCAAAGTTGTATTCATTTAAAATGTTTACACAATACAAAATTTCAAAAAATGTTGTACAATATGCTGTCAAAATGAGCAATTTATCCATATATCCATCTATCCCAATCTAACGTCTCAATAGATAAATATTTTATCTACCTATCAATCTATATAACAATTTATCAATTTATCTATCTTTCTATCTATCTATTTCTAACCATCTAGCTACTATAACATGGCTATCTATCAAACATCTATCTATTTACATTTCTATCTATCAAACATCTATTTATCTATCTATCTAACTGGCTGTCTTTCTAGCTTTCTTTCCATCTATTATCTATCTATCTATCTAACAAATGTATATTTCTATTTATCTGAATGGTTGTTTTTCTATCTATTTTGCCTATCAATCTACCCATTTATCTAACAATTTATCCATTTATCTTTCTATCTATTTCTAACCATCTAGCTACTATAACATGGCTAGCTATCAAACATTTATTTACCTTTCTATCAAACATCTATTTATCTTTCTACCTGTCTGTCTTTCTATCTATTATCTATATTGCTATCTATTATCTATCCATCTTTCTATCTATTATCTATATGTCTTTCTATCAATTTAGCTATCTATTTATCTAGCTTCTAATATCTATCTAACTTCCAATCTTTCTATCTATTTTCCTATCAATCTATCCATGTATCTAACAATTTATCCATTGATCTGTCTTTCTATCTATCTTTCTATCAATTTTTCTATCTATCCAGCTATCTAACAAGTTATCCATTTATCTATCTATGATCAATTTATCCGTATATCTGTGCCAATATAGACAGACAAACCCCACCACTCTGTCAATACACAATTTGAAATGTTTACACAATACAAAATTTCAAAAATGTTGTACAATATGCTGTAAAAATGTCAAAATGATCAATTTATCCGTATATCTATCTATCCCAATCAAACGTTTCAATAGATAAATATTTTATCTATCTACCTATCAATCTATATAACAATTTATCCATTTATCTATCTTTCTATCTATTTCTAACCATCTAGCTACTATAACAGGGCTATATATCAAACATCTATCTATTTACATTTCTATCTATCAAATATCTATTTATCTATCTAGCTAACTGGCTGTCTTTCGATCTATTTTGCCTATCAATCTATCCATTTATCTAACAATTTATCCATTTATCTATCTATCTATTTCTAACCATCTAGCTACTATAACAGGGCTATCTATCAAACATTTATTTACTTTTCTATCAAACATCTATTTATCTTTCTACATAGCTAACTGTCTTTCTATCTATTATATATCTAGCTTTCTTTCTATCTATTATCTATCCATCTTTCTATCTATTATCTATATGTCTTTCTATCTATTTTAGCTATCTATTTATCTAGCTTCTAATATCTAACTTCCAATCATTCTATTTTCCTATCAATCTATCCATTTATCTAACAATTTATCCATTGATATGTTTGTCTATCTTTCAAATCAATTTTTCTATCTATCCAGCTATCTAACAATTTATCCATTTATCTATATATGATCAATTTATCCGTATAGCTGTGCCAATATAGACAGACAAACCCCACCACTCTGTCAATACACACAGCAATGTTGCAAAGTTGTATTCATTAGAAATGTTTACACAATTAAAAAATCAGTGTTGTACAATATGCTGTAAAAATGTTAAAATGCTCAATTTATCCGTATAGCTATAAATCTTTCTATCCGTCTATCAATCTATCTATTTATCTTTCTATCAAACATCTATTTATCTTTCTATCTAACCGTCTATCTTGCCACTATCTTTCTAGCTATCACATATCTATTTATCTATCAATTTATCTATCTACATATCTAGCTATCTACCTATTTGACTATTTATCTAACAATTTATCTAGACATCTATCTATCGATCAATTTATCTATGAACAATCTAACTATCTACCTATCTATTTTATCTATCTATCTATCCATTCTATCTGTCTTTCTATCTATCTTTATATCTATTATTTATCTTTCCATTATCTTTCCATCTATAACATATCTATTTATCTATCAATTTAGCAATCAACAACCTATATATATATATATATACAGTACAGACCAAAAGTTTAGACACACCTTCTCATTCAAAGAGTTTTCTTTATTTTCATGACTATGAAAATTGTAGATTCACACTGAAGGCATAAAAACTATGAATTAACACATGTGGAATTATATACATAACAAAAAAGTGTGAAACAACTGAAAATATGTCGTCATATTCTAGGTTCTTCAAAGTAGCCACCTTTTGCTTTGATTACTGCTTTGCACACTCTTGGCATTCTCTTGATGAGCTTCAAGAGGTAGTCACCTGAAATGGTTTTCCAACTGTCTTAAAAGAGTTCGCATAGATGCTTAGCACTTGTTGGCCCTTTTGCCTTCACTCTGCGGTCCAGCTCACCCCAAACCATCTTGATTCGGTTCAGGTCCGGTGACTGTGGAGGCCAGGTCATCTGGCGCAGCACTCCATCACTCTCCTTCATGGTCAAATAGCCCTTACACAGCCTGGAGGTGTGTTTGGGGTCATTGTCCTGTTGAAAAATAAATGATGGTCCAACTAAACGCAAAACGGATGGAATAGCATGCTGCTGCAAGATGCTGTGGCAGCCATGCTGGTTCAGTATGCCTTCAATTTTGAATAAATCCCCAACAGTGTCACCAGCAAAGCAACCCCACACCATCACACCTCCTCCTCCATGCTTCACGGTGGGAACCAGGCATGTAGAGTCCATCCGTTCACCTTTTCTGCGTTGCACAAAGACACGGTGGTTGGAACCAAAGATCTCAAATTTGGACTCATCAGACCAAAGCACAGATTTCCACTGGTCTAATGTCCATTTCTTGTGTTCTTTAGCCCAAACAAGTCTCTTCTGCTTGTTGCCTGTCCTTAGCAGTGGTTTCCTAGCAGATATTCTACCGTGAAGGCCTAATTCACACAGTCTCCTCTTAACAGTTGTTCTAGAGATGTGTCTGCTGCTAGAACTCTGTGTGGCATTGACCTGGTCTCTAATCTGAGCTGCTGTTAACCTGCGATTTCTGAGGCTGGTGACTCGGATGAACTTATCATCTGCAGCAGAGGTGACTCTTGATCTTTCTTTCCTGGGGCGGTCCGCATGTGAGCCAGTTTCTTTGTAGCGCTGCACTTGGCAACACTTTCAAAGTTTTCCCAATTTTTCGGACTGACTGACATTCATTTCTCAAAGTAATGATGGCCACTCGTTTTTCTTTACTTAGCTGCTTTTTTCTTGCTATAATACAAATTCTAACAGTCTATTCAGTAGGACTATGAGCTGTGTATCCACCTGACTTCTCCACAACGCAACTGATGGTCCCAACCCCATTTATAAGGCAAGAAATCCCACTTATTAAACCTGACAGGGCACACCTGTGAAGTGAAAACCATTTCAGGTGACTACCTCTTGAAGCTCATCTAGAGAATGCCAAGAGTGTGCAAAGCAGTAATCAAAGCAAAAGGTGGCTACTTTGAAGAACCTAAAATATGACATATTTTCAGTTGTTTCACACTTTTTTGTTATGTATATAATTCCACATGTGTTAATTCATAGTTTTGATGCCTTCAGTGTGAATCTACAATTTTCATAGTCATGAAAATAAAGAAAACTCTTTGAATGAGAAGGTGTGTCCAAACTTTTGGTCTGTACTGTATATACAACTATTTATATAGCTTCCAAGTATCTAACAATTTATCTATTTATAATCAATTTATCCATATAGCTGTGCCAATATAGACAGACAAACCCCACCACTCTGTCAATACACACAGCAATGTTGCAAAGTTGTATTCATTTGAAATGTTTACACAATTCAAAATTTCAAAGTGTTGTACAATATGCTGTAAAAATGTTAAAATGCTCAATTTATCCTTATAGCTATAAATCTTTTTATCCTTCTATCAATCTATCCATTTATCTTTCTATCAAGCATCTATTTATCTTTCTATCTAACCGTCTATCTTGCCACTATCTTTCTAGATATCACATATCTATTTATCTATCAATTTATCTATCTATCTACATATCTAGCTATCTACCTATTTATCTAACAATTTATCTAGACATCTATCTATCAATTTATCTATGAACAATCTAACTCTCTACCTATCTATCTATGTTATCTATATATCCATTCTATCATCTATCTTTCTATCTATAACAGATCTATTTATCTATCAATTTAGCAATCAACAACCTATATATATATACACACAACTATTTATCTAGCTTCCAACAGCTATCAATTTATCTATCTATTTATGCATATATCTATGTATACGTATATCTATTTATAAAGCTTCTAATATTATTATTTTATTATTATTTAAGCACCATTTATTCCATAGGGCTGTACATATGATAAGGGGTGCACATACATAATACAGACAATTGCACTAATCATAAACAAGATGAGTTACAAACTGGTACAGAAGGAGAGAGGGCCCTGCCCGTGAGGGCTTACAATCTACATGGTATGGGAGAAGGACACAGTAGGTGCGGGTTAAGTTGGTCATGGCGGTATAGAGACAGCAGGGTCATTGGTTATAGGCTTGTCTGAAGAGGTGGGTTTTCAGGTTTCTTTTGAAGGATTCCACTGTAGGTGAGAGTCTGATATGTTGGGGTAGTGAGTTCCAGAGCATGGGGGATGCACAGGAGAAATCTTGGAGTCGATTGTGGGAAGAGGCGATAAGAGGAGAGGAGAGAAGGAGGTCTTGTGAGGATCGGAGAGTGCGTGTGGGGATGTATCGGGAAAGTAGCTCAGAGATGTAGGGAGGGGACAGGTTATGGATGGCCTTGTATGTGTTTGTCAGTACTTTGAAGTGGATTCGTTGGGCAATGGGAAGCCAGTGAAGGGATTGGCAGAGGGGAGAGGCAGAGGAGTAATAAGGCGAGAGGTGGATTAGTCGGGCAGCGGAGTTGAGGATAGATTGGAGGGGTGCGAGGGTGCTAGATGGAAGGCCACAGAGGAGAATGTTGCAGTAGTCTAGGCGGGAGATAATGAGGGCATGTACGAGCATTTTCGCAGATTCAAAGTTAAGGAAAGCACGGATGCGGGAGATGTTTTTGAGTTGGAGGCGGCAGGTGGTGGAAAGGGCTTGGATGTGCGGTCGGAAGGAAAGGGCAGAATCTAAGGTCACTCCAAGGCAGCTGGCTTTTTTGACTGGGGATAATGTGCAGCCATTGATCGTGATAGATAGGTCTGTTGGGGGGGTTGAACAAGATGGGGGAAAGATGATGAATTCTGTCTTATCCATGTTAAGTTTAAGAAAGCGAGAGGCGAAGAAGGATGATATAGAAGATAAATAGATAAACTTAGATATTAGTCTATCTATGTATACGCATATCTATTTATGAAGCTTTTAATATCTTTCTAACGAGATATCTTTCTATCTAGCGATCTATCTATAACACGGCGATCTATCAAACATCTATTTATCTTTCTATCACATATCTATTTATCTAACAATTTATCTATCAACAATCTATCTAAATATCTGCCATTTTATTTATGTAGCTTCTAATATCTATCTAACAGCCTATCTTTCTATCTATCTTTCTATCAATCTATCTATACATCGACCTATTTATTTCACCTGTCTTTCTATCTATCTTTCTATTATCTATCTTTCCATTATCTTTCTATCACATATCTATTTATTTATATATCAATTTATCTATCCATTTATCTTTATATCTATCTTGCGATTAAGCTGTTTATATATCTACCTATCTTTCCACTTTCTAGCTATCCAGCTATCTAACAATTTAGCTATCTATCAAACTATCTATTTATCTAGTATCTATCAGGTTTATTTGAAGTACACAGTTTTCCCGAAGCTATTAAATCCCAGCAAGTTATTAAAACCCTATGAAGCCATTAATAAAAGCGTATGAATCGCACAAATCTCTTAAGAATCTTTAAAAGATCTGCATATCATTTTGTACAAACACCTGCCAAGTTTACACGTCCACAATGTATAGTCAGCCACTATCGGTTCTTATGGAATCGTTGAACCTTATACCGCCTTTATGGATCGCATAAATAGGTCGGCGCAGAAAACGTGAACGCTCTGCCATTGTCTTACCAATTTTTATGAATTAAGTAGCAAAGCCTAAGAGACGTCGCCGCCAGAAAACAAGAAGTCGTTCACGTTTCCTTTTACGCCTTTTTTTAACGTATTTGTACGACACCAGAGCCCTCCTGGCTCTGCGCTGACCTATTTATACGATCCATAAAGGCGGTATAAGGTTCAACAATTCCATAAGAACCAATAGTGGCTGACTATACATTGTGGACGTGTAAACTTGGCAGGTGTTTGTACAAAATGATATCCAGATCTTTTAAGGATTCTAAGAGATTTGTGCGATTCATACGCTTTTATTAATGGCTTCATAGGGTTTTAATAACTTGCTGGGATTTAATAGCTTCAGGAAAACTGTGTACTTCAAATAAACCTGATAGATAGTAGCTAAATAGATAGTTTGATAGATAGATAGCTGGATAGCTAGAAAGATAGGTAGATATATAAACAGCTTAGGCTACTTTCACACTAGCGTTCGGGCGGATCCGTTCTGAACGGATCCGCTCATAATAATGCAGACGGAGGCTCCGTTCAGAACGGATCCGTCTGCATTAAAATGGCAAAAAAAAAGCTAAGTGTGAAAATAGCCTCGGACGGATCCGTCCAGACTTTCAATGTAAAGTCAATGGGGGACGGATCCGCTTGAAGATTGAGCCACATTGTGGCATCTTCAAACGGATCCGTCCCCATTGACTTACATTGTAAGTCTGGACGGATCCGCACGCCTCCGCACGGCCAGGCGGACACCCGAACGCTGCAAGCAGCGTTCAGCTGTCCGCCTGTCCGTGCGGAGGCGAGCGGAGCGGAGGCTGAACGCCGCCAGACTGATGCAGTCTGAGCGGATCCGCATCCATTCAGACTGCATCAGGGCTGGACGGCTGCGTTCGGGTACGCTCGTGAGCCCCTTCAAACGGAGCTCACGAGCGGACACCCGAACGCTAGTGTGAAAGCAGCCTTAATCGCAAGATAGATATAAAGATAAATGGATAGATAAATTGATATATAAATAAATAGATATGTGATAGAAAGATAATGGAAAGATAGATAATAGAAAGATAGATAGAAAGACAGGTGAAATAAAGAGGTCGATATATAGAAAGATAGATAGAAAGATAGGCTGTTAGATAGATATTAGAAGCCACATAAATAAAATGGCAGATATTTAGATACAAACCGGATTCCAAAAAAGTTGGGACACTATACAAATCGTGAATAAAAACTGAATGCAATGATGTGGAGGCGCCAACTTCTAATATTTTATTCAGAATAGAACATAAATCACGGAACAAAAGTTTAAACTGAGAAAATGTGCCATTTTAAGGGAAAAATATGTTTAATCAGAATTTCATGGTGTCAACAAATCCCCAAAAAGTTGGGACAAGGCCATTTTCACCACTGTGTGGCATCTCCCCTTCTTCTTACAACACTCAACAGACGTCTGGGGACCGAGGAGACCAGTTTCTCAAGTTTAGAAATAGGAATGCTCTCCCATTCTTGTCTAATACAGGCCTCTAACTGTTCAATCGTCTTGGGCCTTCTTTGTTGCACCTTCCTCTTTATGATGCGCCAAATGTTCTCTATAGGTGAAAGATCTGGACTGCAGACTGGCCATTTCAGTACCCGGATCCTTCTCCTACACAGCCATGATGTTGTGATTGATGCAGAATGTGGTCTGGCATTATCTTGTTGAAAAATGCAGGGTCTTCCCTGAAAGAGATGACGTCTGGATGGGAGCATATGTTGTTCTAGAACCTGAATATATTTTTCTGCATTGATGGTGCCTTTCCAGACATGCAAGCTGTCCATACCACACGCACTCATACAACCCCATACCATCAGAGATACAGGCTTCTGAACTGAGCGTTGATAACAACTTGGGTTGTCCTTGTCCTCTTTGGTCCGGATGACATGGCGTCCCAGATTTCCAAAAAGAACTTTGAATCGTGACTCGTCTGACCACAGAACAGTCTTCCATTTTGCCACACTCCATTTTAAATGATCCCTGCCCAGTGAAAACACCTGAGCTTGTGGATCTTGCTTAGAAATGGCTTCTTCTTTGCACTGTAGAGTTTCAGCTGGCAACGGCGGATGGCACGGTGGATTGTGTTCACTGATAATGGTTTCTGGAAGTATTCCTGAGCCCATTCTGTGATTTCCTTTACAGTAGCATTCCTGTTTGTGGTGCAGTGTCGTTTAAGGGCCCGGAGATCACGGGCATCCAGTATGGTTTTACGGCCTTGACCCTTACGCACAGAGATTGTTCCAGATTCTCTGAATCTTCGGATGATGTTATGCACAGTTGATGATGATAGATGCAAAGTCTTTGCAATTTTTCACTGGGTAACACCTTTCTGATATTGCTCCACTATCTTTCTGCGCAACATTGTGGGAATTGGTGATCCTCTACCCATCTTGGCTTCTGAGAGACACTGCCACTCTGAGAAGCTCTTTTTATACCCAATCATGTTGCCAATTGACCTAATTAGTGTTAATTGGTCTTCCAGCTCTTCATTATGCTCAAATTTACTTTTTCCAGCCTCTTATTGCTACTTGTCCCAACTTCTTGGGGATTTGTTGACACTGTGACAATTTGAAATCAACGTATTTTTCCTTTAAAATGATACATTTACTCAGATTAAACGTTTGCTCTGTCATCTACATTCTATTACAAATAAAATATTGACATTTGCCATCTCCACATCATTGCATTCAGTTTTTATTCACAATTTGTTTAGTGTCCCAACTTTTTTGGAATCCGGTTTGTAGATTGTTGATAGATAAATTTTTAGATAAATAGATATGTGATAGATAGATAGATAAATGGATGTTTGATAGATCGCCGTGTTATAGATAGATCGCTAGATAGAAAGATATGTTGTTAGAAAGATATTAAAAGCTTCATAAATAGACATGCGTATACATAGATAAACTTAGATATTAGAAGCTTTATAAATAGATATACGTATACATAGATATATGCATAAATAGATAAATTGATAGATAAATAGATCTGTTTTAGATAGAAAGATAATGGAAAGATAGATAATAGATATAAAGATAGATAGAAAGACAGAATGGATAGATGGATAAAATAGATAGATAGGTAGAGAGTTAGATTGTTCATAGATAAATTGATAGATGTCTATATAAATTGTTAGATAGTCAAATAGGTAGATAGCTAGATATGTAGATAGATAGATACATAGATATGTGATAGCTAGAAAGATAGTGGCAAGATAGACGGTTAGATAGAAAGATAAATAGATGTTTGATAGAAAGATAAATAGATAGATTGATAGAAGGATAAAAAGATTGATAGCTATACGGATAAATTGAGCATTTTAACATTTTTACAGCATATTGTACAACACTTTGAAATTTTGAATCGTGTAAACATTTCAAATGAATACAACTTTGCAACATTGCTGTGTGTATTGACAGAGTGGTGGGGTTTGTCTGTCTATATTGGCACAGCTATACGGACAAATGGATCATATATAGATAAATGGATAAATTGTTAGCTGGATAGATAGAAAAATTTATAGAAAGATAGATAGACAGACATATCAATGGATAAATTGTTATAAAAATGGATAGATTGATAGGAAAATAGATAGAACGATTGGAAGTTAGATAGATATTAGAAGCTAGATAAATAGATAGCTAAAATAGATAGAAAGACATATAGATAATAGATAGAAAGATGGATAGATAATAGATAGAAAGAAAGCTAGATATATAATAGATAGAAAGACAGTTAGCTATGTAGAAAGATAAATAGATGTTTGATAGAAAGGTAAATAGATAGATAGATAGATAAATGGATACATTGTTCGATAAATGGATAGATTGATTGGTAAAATAGATCGAAAGACAGCCAGTTAGATAGACAGAAAGATACATTTGTTAGATAAATGGATAGATAGAAAGAAAGATAGATAATAGATAGAAAGAAAGATAGAAAGACAGCCAGTTAGATAGATGTTTGATAGATAGAAATGTAAATAGATAGATGTTTGATAGATAGCCCTGTTATAGTAGCTAGATGGTTAGAAATAGATAAAAAGATAGATAGATAAATGGATAAATTGTTATATAGATTGATAGGTAGGTAGATAGATAAAATATTTATCTATTGAAACGTTAGATTGGGATAGATAAATATACGGATAAATTGATAATTTTGACATTTTTACAGCATATTTGAAATTTTGTATTGTGTAAACATTTCAAATTGTGCATTGACAGAGTGGTGGGGTTTGTCTGTCTAAATTGGCACAGATATACGGATAAATTGATCATAGATAGATAAATGGATAACTTGTTAGATAGCTGGATAGATAGAAAAATTGATAGAAAGATAGATAGAAAGACAGATCAATGGATAAATTGTTAGATACATGGATAGATTGATAGGAAAATAGATAGAAAGATTGGAAGTTAGATAGATATTAGAAGCTAGATAAATAGATAGCTAAATAGTTAGAAAGACATATAGATAATAGATAGAAAGATGGATAGATAATAGATAGAAAGGTGGATAATAGATAGAAAGACAGTTAGGTAGAAAGATAAATAGATGTTTGATAGAAAGGTAAATAAATGTTTGATAGCTAGCCATGTTATAGTAGCTAGATGGCTAGAAATAGATAGAAAGATAGATGGATAAATGGATAAATTGTTAGATAAATGGGTAGATTGATAGGCAAAATAGATAGAAAGACAGTTAGATAGATAGAAATATAAATTTTTTAGATAGTTAGATAATAGATAGATAGAAAGATAGATACTAGATAGAAAGACAGTTAGATAGATAAATAGATGTTTGATATATAGAAATGTAAATAGATAGATGTTTGATAGATAGCCATGTTATTGTAGCTAGATGGTTAGAAATAGATAGAAAGATAGATAAATTGATAAATTGTTATATAGATTGATAGGTAGATAGATAAAATATTTATCTATTGAGACGTTAGATTGGGATAGATAGATATACGGATAAATTGCTCATTTTGACATTTTTACAGCATATTGTACAACATTTTTTTGAAATGTTGTATCGTGTAAACATTTTAAATGAATACAACTTTGCAGCATTGCAGTGTATATTGCCACAGAGTGGTGGGGATACTTGGCACAGAGAAATTCTAAGGTGTGTATCGACACATAGTTTTGGGGGTTAGTTGTGTAGGATATGTCTTAGGACATTTGTGACAGTGCACATACATTAAATATCAAGCAATGTCAAATTAATACCAAGCAATATAAAATTGTAATAGCAACCACTATAAATTTAATATCCAGCAATATACATTTTAATATCAAGCACTATAAATATAGATAGCTGGGAAGATAAGTAGATAGAAAGATAGATAATTGATAAATAGAAACCAGGTAGATGGATAGATAGACTATAGATAGGTAGATAGAAAGATAGGTAGATACATTGATAGATAGAATTTAGATAGCTGGGTATATGGTTGTTTAGCTACATAGATAGATAACAGATAGATATATGTATAGACTTTATATTAGGACATGTCTTGACATGTCTGTAGATAGACAGGATAGATAGATAGATAATTGATACATAGATATGTAGCTAGAAATATAGATAGATAGATAAATTGATAGAATTTAGATAGATAGATGGATAGACAGTTGTCTGGATAAAATGGATTGATAGATAGATAAATGGATAGATAGAAAGATAGATAAATGGATAAATTGTTATATAGGTTGATAGGTAGATAGATAGATAATTGATAGATAGAAGGATAGATATGTAGATAAATTGATAGATATAAAACAGGTAGATGGCTAGATAGACTATAGATAGGTAGATAGAAAGATAGATAGAATTTAGATAGATGGGGTATATGGATGTATATATACATAGATAATAGATAGTTGGATAGATAAATGGATAGATAACAGATAGCTAGATAGATAGACAGTTGTCTGGATAAAAATGGATTGATAGATAAATGGATAGATTTCTATAGCTAGAAATATAGACTATAGCTAGGTAGATAGAAAGATAGATAGATAATTGTTAGATAGAAGGATAGATAGGTAGATAAATTGATAGATAGACTTTAGATAGATGGGGTATATGGCTGTATAGATACATAGATAGATATATAGATAAATGGAAAGATAGATAGATAACAGATAGATGTAAAGATAGACTATAGATAGGTAGATAGAAATATAGATAATTGATAGGATAGATAATAGATAGATGGAAAAATAGACTATAGATAAGTAGATAGATAGAAAACAGATGGATAGATAGACTATAGATAGGTAGCTAGAAAGATAGATAGATAATAGATAGAAGGATAGATAGAATTTAGATAGATGGGGTATATGGATGTATAGATACATAGATAGATAACAGATAGCTGGATATAGACAGATAGACCTACTGATGAAGGGACTGCGTCCCGAAACGCGTTTAAGCAGCCGAGGATTATTGTATCAACCCTGAAACAAAGCAGGAGGATCACGGAGAATACACTCTGAATAGGATCGCGATCACAAGACCGCTGACGTCACTCATCCAGACGCGCGAACCACGCCCCCAGCGTCCTAGGCAACACGAGGGACGCCATCGCCTCCACAGCTTTCCAGGAATTGCTGACCACTGCCGGAGGACGCAATACAACGAGCGCTGGGAGGGGTAAGTGAACTCTGAAGCCAGAGACAGTGCGGGACGCCGCACTCAGGCACAGAGCTCCGCTTCACTCCACAGCTTGGCACCTAAATCTTACAATTTACCAGACTGCCTATAAGATTACAAAGTTATATTTATGCCTACTACTCCATGTGAAATATATTGTAACATCACAATACCTATCCTGGATTAGGCATAAATCACTCTCTGCTCAGAATTGTTTTTTCCTCCACAAAGGACCGTCTCATCATTGAAAATACCTTCATCAATTCCATCTATCTATTTTATTGATCTATTTTATTGATGTTTTTTCTGCTAAATAGTGGCCACTTGTATATGGAATTATTTCTTTGAAAGTTTTTACAGACTGCATACATTTTTGAAAGCCTTTACAGACTGTATTTTATCCCGGATTTTTACCTGATTTTTTACTTGATTTTTACTTGCTTCTGCTACTTGACAATCTAGCACATACTCATATTCCCTTTTTGATACTTCTTGTTTATATACAAAATACTTACTATTCCCTTATATACAAAATACTCACTATCAAGTAGGTGGTCCCCACTATCACATCAGACAACCATACCCTCAAGCATATTTTAAAACAACTACCTACTATTTACCTACTAATAAATTATTTACTTGTACCCAAATTGAGTGTGCCTGCTTATCTCTACCATTTCTGCAACTATATACTCCTGACTGGGTGAGTCAGACAAAGCAGTTTCTGCACCTCTAGCATTTGCCTAAGTGGTAGAGCCGTCTATCCTATTTACTTATCTGAAACACTTATAAAAATCAGACCACTGGACTTGATACCGCTCTCTTACGTCTGTGAATGATACAAGAGCCCCATTGGTTAAAATTTGGGACACTGAAAGTATTCCTTTAGATTCCCATTGTGAGAAATCAGTATCCGGCAAGCAGGCACTGAAAGCTGACAACGGAGCATCCATAATCCTGAGTGGCAGAATTCTCGGGATAAGGGGACACTTGGTCCACAACGACATTCCAGCTTGACTAGTGATAGATGGAGATCGAGGGGGTGTTTTGGAAAGTAATCCCTGCCACAGTAAGTGCTGCAACGAGGGTGCACGAGTTAAGCTGGTTTCCATTTGTACCCATTTTTTCGCTGTGTCATTAATCCACCAGCTTTTGAGTTAGTCGAGCACAGTAGCTTGGTAATAGGTAAGAAGGCATGGACATCCCAGTCCCGCCAGTTTAACAGACTTGTATAGAATATCAGCCGCTACTCTCGCCCTTTGTTTTTTCCATATAAATTGTGATATAAGGGCTTGGAGCGAGGCAATATGAGAGGCAAGTTCCTAAATAAGTACAAAATCTTTGGCAAAAGAAACATTTTGGACGCAGCAATTCGGCCCAACCAGGAGAGAGGGTATTGCGAATAGGCCACTATGTCATTTTTAATTTGTGCAATGATAGCGTTGTAGTTAACAGACTGGAGGTTGCTTAGGGGGAATGTGAGGGATATACCTAAGTAAGGAATACTTCCTTCGGCCCATTTGAAGGGGAATTTGGCTGAGATGGCACTTTTGGTATCTAGCGAGAGCCACATTCCTAGTATAAGCAATTTATGAGAATTAATTTTATAGTAACTCACCCGACTAAACTGATCAATGATATCTGAGACAGCTGTTAAAGAGGTTAAGGGATCTTTAACTGAAATAATGACATTGTCCGCGAAAAGGCCTATTTTGTGTTCTATTTCACCAATAGAATTACCTTTAATGTACGGGGATAACCTGATTTGGTGAGCTAGAGGTTCCATCATTAGTGCAAATAGGAGGGGAGAAAGGGGGCATCCCTGTATTGTTCCATTAGTGATCCCAAAGGGCGAGGAGAGGGCTCCCGAGGAATATACTCTGGCCGAGGGTTTAGAATATAACACTAAGATGGAGGAGAGAAGCCTTGGTGGAAAACCAAATATACCCATTACCGCTTCAAGGTAGCCCCAGTGGATCCGGTCGAACGCCTTCTCGGCCCAGTTAAGGTCCACGTTAAGAAGTGATATTGGCCTAAAGTTAGAGGGAACATCTGGGGATTTCCCAGGCTTCGGCAGGGTGACTATCAATGCGTTTAGCATTTCTTCAGGTAGAGAGCCTGAGGATGCAGCATCATTAAATAGCCTTGTTAAGTAAGGAACTAGTAGGTCTCTATGAGCCTTATAAAATTCATTGGTGAGACCATCCGGCCCAGGTGACTTGCCAGTTTTCAGGGTTTTAATTGCCACAGAGATTTCATCCGGAGAAAAAACAGAGGATGTGTCTAGCTTTTGACTGTCTGTCAATGAGGGTAAATTTAGATGGTCTAGAAATGTTTGTATAGAGGGCAAAGAAGGTTGAGGCGTGGACGTGTCAGTTGAAAGGTTGTACAATGATGCATAGTACTTAGCAAACTCATCAGCAATGCCTTGCGGATCAAACACCCTAGACCCATCAGAGCAGGATAAGTAAGAGATTCTATTTTTGGCATTGCGCGACTTCAATTGTTTAGCAAGTAACGCCCCTCCTTTGTTACCCTGCCAGTAATGTTGAAGCTTAAGCTTTCTTAGCATCAAGTCGTACTGATAAGAATTTAATTCATGTAGACGGGATTGAATTAACGTAATTTCTGCTGCTCTATGAGGCAGGTAGGAAGACTTATTTAAGCGGTGCAGTTCAGCTAGCCTAGATTGTAATTGAAGTGACAACTGAGTTCTGCATTTTTTATCATAGGAAGATTGCTTAATAAAATGACCTCTGAGAGTCTCTTTCATAGCACACCACAGAATACCTTCAGAGATTTCACCAGTATCGTTCTCCCTAAAATAATTGTGCAAACACTCAATGGTTTGTGGTGAGTAACGTGGACTCTGCAGGATAAAATTATTAAGCCTGCATATGGAGTGATGTGCAGAGGAGTATTGTTCTGCTATTTCAATTGCAATGGGCGCATGATCTGACCAAGTAATGGTATAGACATTTGAGGAGGCTACGCAGGGCAGTAATTGTCTGTTGACCAAAAAGTAATCGATCCTAGTGTACACCTTATGGGCAGCAGTAAAAAAGGTGAAATCATGCTCAGTGGGGTGTTGGATCCGCCAGGCATCATACAGATCATGGGATTGCGTAAGTTTAGCCATTGCTGATGGTTCCCTAGCTCCAGTTGAGGAGGTAGAATCCATAGAAGGCCACATCACCGTATTAAAGTCCCCCAACACAATGAGACGTCCCTTCTGAATTTTGGACACTTTACGCAGAAGAGAGGTACAAAAGGCAGAAGGGCGTTGATTAGGCGCATATAAGGAGACAATTGTATATTGAACATTGTTAATAAGGCCTATCACAATAACAAATCCCCCACTTTTATCTGTCTCAACCTTTTCTACTTGAAGTGCAATCGAATCTTTGAACGCAATGGATACCCCCCTTTTTTTCCTCCCAACTGCTGGAGCTGAGAATATATGGGGAAAATTTTTGTGCCTTAATCTAGGAACATCAACAGGTAATAAGTGTGTCTCTTGTACACAGAGTATGTCAGCTTGAAGGTGCTTAGTTTCTTTCCATAGTAAAGACCGTTTGAAGGGAGAATTTAACCCTTTAGCATTAAGTGAGACAATCTTAAATACCATGGTGAGAAACTGTCGAGGATGTGTTTAGCCGTAGTATCTTATATGAGAAAATCCCATATTGTATATGCACAAGAGTCATCATAGGAGAGGCGGAGTATACTTGAGAAGACATAAATTTGGCGCTATAAACAGATAAATAAGATAAAACAATAACATAACATAACTAAGAGAGTATATGGCGGTGGTGACCGCTCGGATACAAAGAAATAGGTATAATATACCAAATTTTTGTAAGAAGGGTATTTGCAACATAGGGGCAGTATACAAGAATACTGGTCACATTCACGAGCTAGGATTGGCCTTAGTCAGCCGAATTAGCACCCTGCAAGGAAAATTAGTGGGAGGTAAAGGGAGAGAAAAAACAGGCACAAAGTGAATGATAGATGAGGGCGAGGTTTCTCACCCAAACAATATTCACAGTTTTTCGCTTGCGGTGTTCCACGGTGATCCATTCCTCCTCGACGTGTGAGTTCGGCGAATGTGGATGGCGGTCGCCATGGGATTCAGGATCAGCTAGGCCCCATTCTTGACACAGAGTCAGTGCAGACGCAGGAGTGGAGGCCACTTGCATTGAGCCACTGTAGGTAATAAGCAGCTTAACGGGGAACCCCCATCTGTAAGGGATTCCATGCTTGTGCAGTAAAGCAGTGCTGGAGGCAAATTCTCGGCGCCTCACCAGGGTGGCCGCTGATAAATCGGCAAAAATAGAGATGTCCCGAAATTTCTCCGGCAGAACAGGGGAGACTCTTGCTGCTTTCAGGATCTGTTCTTTAGCATAGAAGAAGTGAATGCGCGCAATAGTGTCGCGCGGTGCAGAGGAAGGTAAGGTTTTGGGCTTAGGTAGCCTGTGTGCTCTATCTATGAGCAAATCTGCGACTGGAGCCTGAGGTAACAGGCATACGAAGAATTTTTTCAGGAAGGCTGCAAGATCGTCGCCTTTCATAGTCTCTGGAACTCCGCGGAAACGTAAATTGTTCCTGCGGGAGCGGTCCTCCATGTCCGCGATTTTAAGTTTCAACACTGCTATTTCTTCTTTGTGCGAATTAGTAGTGTCCACAATTTCATTGTGCGCAGAGGTCAATTCCGCCATTTTAGATTCCACATGTGCGGTTCTAGCCCCCAAAGCTGAAATATCATGCTGAATTTGGGTAATAGCGTCCCTGAGGTCCTGTTTCAAGGACTTTTGTAAATCAGCCATGAGAACTTTCATCCCCTTTAACACTGCTTCAGTGATTGGAGCGGGATCTGTTTCTCCTTCTGCAATTCCAAGCAAAGCAGCAGAGGTGGGCTGCTTAACTGTTTTATGTGAGGCACTGTGTGCCTGATGTGCTGGAGGGTCCTGCTGCACAGAGAGGTCATGCTGGGGAGAGTATGTGACCTGTGCAGGGGATATCGATGCAGAGGAGGAGGACGGAGATCTCCCTGAAGTCTGAGGAGACACAGGCTGCGCTGAGGAGGAAGAAGGTGCCGATCTGACTGCCGCTGCTGAAGCGCGAGAATCGCCATCTTGGAGCGCGTTTACAGCAGGGAAGAAGCTGGTGAGTTTTGCCGGACAGTGGCGTCTCTTACCCCTCAGCATGGCTGAAACTTCCACCACTCGTTGCAGGGTGCTGGGGCAATCCTCCGGTGATAGCAGCAGGCAGATGTCTACACTTGCAGGGCTGTTTTATGCTGGATTAGTGCCGATGGCTCAGGAGCTCAGGACTTAGCCGTCCGTCTCCATGCGCCGCTAGCCACGCCCCTATTTATTTATTTTTAATTTGTAACTGCCGGACATTAGATTTCACCATCTGTAGTAAGCTGTCATGAGTCTCTCAAAAAGCTCAACATCCTGTTTTAGCACTAACAGTAATCTGAGAAGAATGTCTGGGAGGATGTTGCCATCTGTAGTAAGAAGCTGGCAGAAGTGGTAAGACCTTAATGGACGAATACTCTTTATATTAAACAATATAAGGCAATATAAACTTAATATCAAGCGAAATAAAATTAATATCAAGCAATATAAACTTTATATCAAACGATATAAAATTAATATCAAGCGATATAAACTTTATATCAAACACTATAAATCAATATAAAAGGGGCGGGATTATCTGCATAAAAGGGGGTGTGGTACCTGTCACTTTTAGTTTGACGAAACATATACCCTCTTACTACTTGAGTGTGCCAATCTTCTTTTGACAGTTATTTAAATTAGAATACACAAGCACTGACTCCATATATGGACATAGAGAGCGGGACACAGGCCGGAAGAGGCCTGCATCGCATCGCTGACATGGAGGTAATTTTTATTTTATTTTTTTAATACCCAACTGTTACTGCCACATGGGGGGAGCAGGAGGCACTTGATATTGGCACATGGGGGGGGGGGGGGTTGGCACCTGATACTGGCACATAAGGGGGGTTTACACTATGATGCTGGCACATGGGGGGGAAGGAGAGAGGCACTTGAAACTGGCACATGGGGGGTGGCACTATGATACTGGCACATATGGGGGGAGAGAGGCACTTGATACTGGCACATAGGGGGTTGACACTATGATACTGGCACATGGGGAGTGGGAAGGAGAGAGGCACTTGATACTGACACATTGTGGGGGTTTGGCAATTGATACTGGCACATGGGGGGTGGGAAGGAGAGAGGCACTTGATACTGGCACATTGGGGGGTGGCACTATGATACTGGCACATTGGGGGGAGAGATGGCACTATGATACTGGCACATGTGGGGGGGGGGAGAAGGGCACTTGATACTAGCACATGATGGGGGCATCTATGGGGACACTTACTGGCACATTATTGGGGGGCATTATGGGGGTCCCATTTTAATGGCACATTATTGGGGGGCACTATGGGGGCATCTACTGAGGCCACAAAGAAGGGGTATTTTATATGGGGGGGCTCTGTGTGGTACTAGTATTATCAGGGTTTATCTGTTTCTGCAGTATAATATTGGGGAACACAGCGGCACAGTATTGGGGGTAGTAGGACGATTTGTCCAGAAGATAGGAGGATGATGGAAAAGTAGTAAACTAAGATTTCTTTTTTGTCAAACTGCAGAGGTGAAAATGGCTGAAAACTGGTTGTCTGATCTGAAGGTCTGAAGTAGAAGATCAGGAAAGAGAACATCTACATCAAAGAGACATCACTGAATGTAAGAGGTATGTGTGCTGAATTACCCTCTATTTCCAATTTTTTTAAATCCAAATCCGAATACTTTGTTAAAAAAGGACTCTTAATTTTTTCATATTAAAAGAATATTGAGTTTGGATCACTTTGTTTCTTACCCCGTTCACACAATTCTTGTGTACAGAATTCGTAGGATTCGAAAAACCTTTTCGGATTCAAATTCAGTGATCCTATGCATATCATTAAATTTCATAACTTTATTGTCACTGATTTTATATTCGATTAATTTGCGCTGTGTTATTATTTTAATAAATATATATTTTGATTTACCTGCCTTCTTTTTGTCGTCAAAGTTAGCGCAGATCACAAGCTCTTACTGGCTTGGTCTTTATGATAAGTTAGAATCTCCTCCCTTACAGATTCAAATTTATTTACATAAAGAATATAGACTGTTAATCAGAGCAGTATAAATATTCTGACACCACATTCCAGATATACATTCCGTACAACTCCCTGTAACTGCCTTGAGCTAATTCACAGCAACATCCCCTACTCCAGACAACATAGTTCCCATAACCCATAAACATATTACAGGCCCCCTGACTTTACAGACTATACTAAAAAGTCATAGGACCACTCCTCATGCCACCCCAACCCTAGCAGACAGTAGCACAAGTACCCCTGAATGGGTCCCATATACCCACACATACCCCACATTGCCAGGGCCACTCGTCATTTCACCCTTCTCCCACAGACAGCAGCACGAGTACCCCTTGTTTGATCTGCATGGGTCCCACATACAGTAGTCCCCACTGACCTATTTTCCAACAAAAACACACTGCCCCACAGAGTCTGGACTCCTCCACATGCGACCTCACTCTAGTACTCATGATCTCCTTGTCTGAGCTTAATGGCTCCCTCACAATACTCCCTGCTGACCCCATATGCCACAAGACCAGGGATTGTACCCTAAGTCACCTCATCTAGCTAGTCTGTTCCTCCAGGTACTCTTGTCTGGTCAGGTGTTCTACAAAACACACAGTTCTCACTATGTGCCCCTTTTCTAACACAGACCTGACAAAAGATGTGCACACCATTGTCTGCACTCCAAACCCACTGACTGCTACTCATGCCTCTCCAGCGAACTGCTCCGAAGGTACAGACAGTACTCCCCCCCCCCCGCCCCAGCACACAGGTTGCCATCTCTGTGTCCCCCCTCCCAGCACACAGGCTGACATCTCTGCCCCCTACCCCCCAGGTTGCCATCTCTGCCCTGGCACACAGGTCAACATTTCTTTCCTAAAACCACCCCCACCCTCGCCCCCCAGGTCGCTATCTCTGCCCAGCACCCCCCCTCCCAACAAATAGGTCAACATCTCTGCCCACGGATCTAGCTAGACTGTTCCTCCAGGTACTCTTGCCATCTCTGCCCTGGCACACAGGTCGATGTTTCTGTCCTAAAACCATTCCCTACCCCCAGGATGATATCTCTGCTAAGCCCGCCCCCCAACCCAGCACATAGGTCGATATCGCTGCTCCCCCCCACCCAAGCCACACTCTGCCTATGGCCCCCCCCCCGGCATAGAGGTTGCCATCTCTGCCACCTCCCAAGGCTTGCCATCTCTGCACCATCCCAGCACGCAGGTCGCCATCTCTGCCGCCCCCCCCCCCCCCGAACAAGCTGTCATCTGTGCCTGCTTCCCATAGGTCTCTCAGCTGAGTGCACAGGCCGCTAAATATAAAACGAAGTCACGTGACCACCGTGCCATGTGACCACTGATATCACACCTTACTTCCTATGAAGACCCCCACCAAAGATATCCACCCTGATGTCTCTCCTTTCTCACAGGTTTACACCCCATACACAGATCTGCCCCCTTATGGTCCTAGTAGGGGCGGACACAGACAGCAGAGGGCCCTTGTGCAAAGAATGTGCCTGGGCCCCCTCTCCTCCAAGCCAAGTTCTAAACATAACCAATTCCTTCCTAACATTACTTAAAGCAATACAAAACATACAGTGTCACTGTGATTTTGTAGTGAAAAGATCACAGAGAGGCACAGAGTATACTGCTCTGTGTCTCTGCTGTCCGGAGCAGGGCTTGGCTCTCTTTCACGAGTGGTGACGCCCCTGTGAAATGGCCAGCAGGGGGTGCTGTGCTGGCCTGTAAGACTGAGCCATGCCAATGTATAGCAGGGTGATCTAGTGCTACAATATAGTACTAATGCCCACATTGTGGCCCCTCACAGTAATCAATCCGTCAAAATAGTTATGTCTTCCTTGTGGCCCCTCACAGAAGTTATGCCCAGATATGTGTCCCTCACAGTAGTTATGGCCACATATGTGCCTACCTCACAGTCGTTATGCCCAGATATGTGCCCCTCTCACAGTCGTTATGCCCAGATATGTGCCTCCCTCACAGTCGTTATGCCCAGATATGTGCCTCCCTCACAGTCGTTATGCCCAGATATGTGCCTCCCTCACAGTCGTTATGCCCAGATATGTGCCTCCCTCACAGTCGTTATGCCCAGATATGTGCCTCCCTCACAGTCGTTATGCCCAGATATGTGCCCCCTCCCAGTCATTAAGCCAGATATGTGCCCCTCACAGTAGTTATGCCCAGATATGTGCCCCCTCACAGTCATTATGCCAGATATGTGTTCCTCACACTAGTTATAGCCAGATATGTGCCTCCCTCACAGTCGTTATGCCCAGATATGTGTCCCTCACAGTAGTTATGCCAAGATATGTGCCTCCCTCACAGTGGTTATAGCCAGATATGTGCCTTCTCAGTCGTTATCCCCAGATATGTTCCCCCTCTGTCGTTATGCCCAGATATGTTCCCCCTCTGTCGTTATGCCCAGATATGTTCCCCCTCTGTCGTTATGCCCAGATATGTTCCCTCTCTGTCGTTATGCCCAGATATGTTCCCCCTCTGTCGTTATGCCCAGATATGTGCCCCTCTCACAGTCGTTATGCCCAGATATGTGCCCCTCTCACAGTCGTTATGCCCAGATATGTGCCCCTCTCACAGTCGTTATGCCCAGATATGTGCCTCCCTCACAGTCGTTATGCCCAGATATGTGCCCCTCACAGTAGTGATGCCTAGATATGTGTCCCTCACAGTAGTTATGCCCAGATATGTGCCTCCCTCACAGTGGTTATAGCCAGATATGTGCCTTCTCAGTCGTTATGCCCAGATATGTGCCCCCTCAGTCGTTATGCCCAGATATGTGCCCCCTTAACGATAGTTATGGACAGATATGTGCCTCCCTCACAGCAGTTATGCCAGATATGTGCCTCTCTCACAGCAGTTATGCCAGATATGTGCCCATAGTTATGCCACATATGAGCTGCCTTACAACAGTTATGCCAGATATGTGCCCCTCACAGTAGTTATGCCTATATATCTGTGCCCCCTCACAGTAGTTGTTATACCCAGATATGTGCTCCTCACAGTGTTAGGCTACTTTCACACTAGCGTTCGGCTGTCCGCTCGTGAGCTCCGTTTGAAGGGGCTCACGAGCGGACCCGAACGCTTCCGTCCAGCCCTGATGCAGTCTGAATGGATGCGGATCCGCTCAGACTGCATCAGTGTGGCGGCTTTCAGCCTCCGCTCCGCTCGCCTCCGCACGGACAGGCGGACAGCTTAACGCTGCTTGCAGCGTTCGGGTGTCCGCCTGGCTGTGCGGAGGCGTGCGGATCCGTCCAGACTTACAATGTAAGTCAATGGGGACGGATCCGTTTGAAGATGCCACAATATGGCTCAATCTTCAAGCGGATCCGTCCCCCTTTGACTTTACATTGAAAGTCTGGACGGATCCGTCCGAGGCTATTTTCACACTTAGCTTTTATATGCCAATATAATGCAGACGGATCCGTTCTGAACGGAGCCTCCGTCTGCATTATTATGATCGGATCCGTTCAGAACGGATCCGATCGAACGCTAGTGTGAAAGTAGCCTTATGCTCTTTTGTACCCCCTCACTTTAGTGGTTGCCCCCTTTTTGCAGATTTATGGGGAAAAAATATATATAATTAAAGAGGACCTTTTCACTAGTATACAAACTAAAAACTAACTATCTGTGGGCAGAGCGGCGCCCAGGGGTCCCCCTGCACTTACTAGTATGTCTGGGCGCCGATCCGTTCGCCCGGTATAGGCTCCGTCTGTTGTACTGGATTGATTTTTTGTAGGAGGCGTGTCCCTTGCTGCAGCACTGGCCAATCGCAGGGCACAGCTCATAGCCAGGCTATGAGCTGTGCGCTGCGATTGGCCAGCACTGCAGCAAGGGACACGCCTCCTACCAAAAAATCAGTCCAGTACAACAGACGGAGCTGAGACACCGGAGCCTATACCGGGCGAACGGAGCGGCGCTCAGACATACTAGTAAGTGCAGGGGGACCCTTGAGCGCCGCTCTGCCCACAGATAGAGTTAGTTTTTAGTTTGAATACTAGTGAAAGGTCCTCTTTAATACTTACCTTCTTTCCTGATGACAGGCTCACACACTCACATCGCGCTGCTGACTGTGCCGGAGGCAGTTCCCGGGCATTCAGCGCTCCTCCCACAGCCAGCAGTGCAATGTGCAGCCAGCAGGGGGAGCGCTTGAGCTCTGAATATCAGTGAAGCCGGGAGCACAGAGGTCTCTCTTCTTCACTAAAGAAAACGAACAGCCTGGCAGTGATGAGAACTGCCGGGCCGGGTGAGTGCTTCCCCTCTTCCTCCTTGCCTCTGCACCACCTGTTTGAAGAGCGCTCTGACTGGGCCCGGCATTCTCACTGTACTTCATGCTGGGCCCGGTCAGAGTGCTCCCATTACATGCAGCTTCCTTTGCCTCGCTTTAAAGACAGCCCTGGGAGTAGCTTATCTCTCCCTGCAGCCGGTAAAAAGGGGCCCCCTCCTGCTCTGGGCCCCTGTGCAACCGAACCGGCTGCACATGCGGTATGTCCGCCCCTGGGTCCTAGACAGTGAGAATGCCGGGCCCAGTCAGAGCGCTCTTCAAACAGGTCATAGAAAAAATGTTAATAGCAGCACAACGAAAAAATGAAACCTTTCTTGTGGTGGTGCCAGCAGAAATGGGAGCCAGTCTGAATATCCCCCTTGGATGTGTCATATATGAAAAACCGCAGCACTCGCTTGTCTTCAATTATGCATGATTTATTCACCAGCAAAAATGCGACGTTTCGACCGTCATGGTCTTTCTCAAGCAACTGTTGCTTGAGAAAGACCATGACGGTCAAAACGTCGCATTTTTGTTGGTGAATAAATCATGCATAATTGAAGACAAGCGAGTGCTGCGGTTTTTCATATATGACGCTCTTCAAACAGGTGGCAAAGAGGCAAGGAGGAAGGGGGGCGGGGGGCGCACTCACGCGGCCCGGCAGTTCTCGTCATTGCCAGGCTGTTCATTTTCTATAGTGAAGCAAGGAGACCTCTGAGCTCCCTGCTTCACTGATATTCAGAGCTCAGGCGCTCCCCCTGCTGGCCGCACATTGCGCTGCTGGCTGTGGGAGGAGCGCTGAATGCCCGGGAATCTGCCTCCAGCACAGTCAGCAGCGCGATGTGATTGTGTGAGCCTGTCATCAGGGAAGAAGGTAAGTATTAATTATTATATTTTTTTCCCATAAAGCTGCAAAAAGGGGGCAGACACTAAAGTCAGGGGGCACAAAAGAGCATAACCACTGTGAGGGGCACATATCTGGGTATAACTACTGTGAGGGGGCACAGATATATAGGCATAACTACAGTGAGGGGCACATATCTGGCATAACTGTTGTAAGGCAGCTTATATCTGGCATAACTGCTGTGAAGGAGGCACATATCTTGCCATAACTACTGTTACGGTGGCACATATCTGTGCATAACGACTGAGGAGGCACAATCTGGGCATAACTACTGTGAGGAGCACATATCTGGGCATAACTACTGTGGGGGAGGCACATATCTGGCATAACAACTGTAAGGACGGGGGGCACATATCTGGGCATAACCACTGTGACGGAGGCACATATCTGGCATAACAACTGTAAGGACGGGGGGCACATATCTGGGCATAACCACTGTGACGGAGGCACATATCTGGCTATAACCACTGTGAGGGAGGCACATATCTGGCCATAACTACTGTGAGGGGCACATATCTGGCATAACGACTGTGAGGGGGCACATATCTGGGCATAACTACTGTGAGGGGGCACATATCTGGGCATAACGACTGTGAGGGGCACATATTTGGGCATAACGACTGTGAGGGAGGCACATATCTGGGCATAACGACTGTGAGGGAGGCACATATCTGGGCATAACGACTGTGAGGGAGGCACATATCTGGGCATAACGACTGTGAGGGAGGCACATATCTGGGCATAACGACTGTGAGGGAGGCACGTATCTGGGCATAACGACTGTGAGGGGGGCACGTATCTGGGCATAACGACTGTGAGGGGGGCACGTATCTGGGCATAACGACTGTGAGGGGGGCACGTATCTGAGCATAACGACTGTGAGGGGGCACGTATCTGGGCATAACGACTGTGGGGGGCACGTATCTGGGCATAACGACTGTGAGGGGGGCACGTATCTGGGCATAACGACTGTGAGGGGGGCACGTATCTGGGCATAACGACTGTGAGGGGGGCACGTATCTGGGCATAACGACTGTGAGGGGGGCACGTATCTGGGCATAACGACTGTGAGGGGGGCACGTATCTGGGCATAACGACTGTGAGGGGGGCACGTATCTGGGCATAACGACTGTGAGGGGGGCACGTATCTGGGCATAACGACTGTGAGGGGGGCACGTATCTGGGCATAACGACTGTGAGGGGGGCACGTATCTGGGCATAACGACTGTGAGGGAGGCACGTATCTGGGCATAACGACTGTGAGGGGGGCACGTATCTGGGCATAACGACTGTGAGGGAGGCACGTATCTGGGCATAACGACTGTGAGGGAGGCACATATCTGGGCATAACGACTGTGAGGGAGGCACATATCTGGGCATAACGACTGTGAGGGAGGCACATATCTGGGCATAACGACTGTGAGGGAGGCACATATCTGGGCATAACGACTGTGAGGGAGGCACGTATCTGGGCATAACGACTGTGAGGGAGGCACGTATCTGGGCATAACGACTGTGAGGGAGGCACATATCTGGGCATAACGACTGTGAGGGGCACATATCTGGGCATAACTACTGTGAGGGGCACATATCTGGGCATAACTACTGTGAGGGGCACATATCTGGGCATAACTACTGTGAGGGGCACATATCTGGCATAATGACTGTGAGGCACATATCTGATCATAACTACTGTGAGGGGCACATATCTGATCATAACTACTGTGAGGGGCACATATCTGGGCATAACTACTGTGAGGGGCACATATCTGGGCATAACTGCTGTGAGGGGCCACAAGGAGGACATAACTATTTTGACGGCTTAATTACTGTGAGGGGCCACAATGTGGGCATTAGTACTATATTGTAGCGCTAGATTACCCTGCTATACATTGGCATGGCTCATTCTTACAGGCCAGCACAGCACCCCCTGCTGGCGATTTTACTGGGGCAGTCACCATCCCTTCCTTATGTGATTATTCTTTTTCTCTATCACCACAGGGACCTTGTTCTGGATCCAGCGGACATGACGACGACGCCAAAGACATCCTGGATGAGGTAGGACCAGATTTTATTAGGACTGGATCAGTGTAACCATGCATTGGGCTTAGGGCTCTTTCACATGAGCGGATCCTGTGCGGGGTAATCCACTGCATGAAAGAGAGCCAAGCCCCGCTCAGGACAGCAGAGACACAGAGCAGTATACTCTGTGCCTCTCTGTGATCTTTTCACTACAAAATCACAGTGACACTGTATGTTTTGTATTGCTATAAATAATGTTAGGAAGGAATTGGTTATGTTGAGAACTTGGCTTGGAGGAGAGGGAGCCCGGGCACATTCTTTGCACAGGGGCCACCTGCTGTCTGTGTCAGCCCCTGTTCCTAAAATACACCACATGGGCCCTCCTCACAGATTTACACCCCATAAAGCCCACTCCCTTACATCTGCACCCAGAGCTGTACAGTAAACACCTGTAATCGCACCAAATTCCATTCCACTCCACCACCCAGATAGGCCTGCAATCCATGAACCCCACACATGCTCTCCTTCCACCCCCAGACCTGCACTCAGCTCCCCATGAAGCTCTGTGTAGTCCAGGACGTACCACATCCTCCCTCACAGGGCTGCTTGCAGGCACACAACCCCTCCTCCTTCCACAGGCTCCTGCAGTCCGTGTTTGGTCATGTGACAATAAAAAAGCATGTGACCAGTGACCTCACAAACCTCCTTCTAGCAACTCCATTCTAGCATCTACCTAACTAACGACGCTGGAGACTCCCTGTTTCCATTCATTATGTGCAGTAACTCTGTGGAGGTGAGCGGCATCCTTTCTTTAGTTCACTGTAGCATCATAGTGGGTCAGTGAATATGCCAGGTAACCACGTGCACTGGTTTTGTACAGCTGTTGCTCCAGGGGGATGTTCCCATTTCTTACTTCTCCTTGCAGCTAGGGTATGGCTACTTGGTTGCAGGGCAGCTGTAGCGACTAGGATGCCGGGGCATCACAGGCCAATTCAGCTGGCCTTTTTTTTTTCCAGTGGTTGCAATTGTGGCACACATGCCAGTTGTGCTGCTGTTCATTTCAAAGGGATCACCACAACACTGCGATGCCCCTGCAATCCTGGCCACCACACCTGTACGACCAAGTACACCCCTGAGGGTTTAGCTACACAACGACATTTGTCGCAATGATAGTCAATTTATGTTTTGCTTAATCATGTAATTCTTTTCTATGTTTCAAATAAAAACTATAAAAAAAAATAATTTGTGTTGCACTGCGATATGCTGTGACAGTCACACAAAAATCCATCCAAATTAGATTTTTGTGTGACTGTCATGTTGTGGTATGTCACAGCGTGGCATTATTGTTACATTATGTAGCGGTACCCTTACTGACCTGTCTTCTGGATAACTCATCAGTATATGATTAGTGTTAGTCCAACACCCAGGACCCCCACTGATCAGCTGCTTGAGAAGGCAGAGGTGCTTGTAGTAGAGCCGCGGCCTTTGTGCTTACCAAGCACAGTGCTGTACGTTGTATGGCGGCTGTGCTTGGTATCGCAGCTCAGCCCCATTTACTTCTGTGGGGCTGAGCTGTGCCTAGGCCATGTGTCGTTACTGGCCTAGGGAAAGCTTTGAGAAGGCCAGGGCGCACACAGGAGTTCCGGTGCCTTTTCAAACAGCTGATCGGTGGAGGTTATGGGTCTTGGACCCCCACAGATCAGATACTGATGGACCTATCATGAGAACAAGGTTTAAACGGGTTGTCTGGGCTTTTAATTTTGATTACCTATCCTCAGATTTAGAACTTCTATATTGTAAGCAACTGTAAATTATGCGATTAGAACAAGTACAAGTTGTACAATTCAAAAAAAATAAGCCCTCATAAGGCTATGTAAACGAAAAAACTAAACAAAAAAAAATGTTATGAGAAGGCAGGGAATGAAAAACAAAAATGGAAAATCGCCTGGTCCTCTAAGGGTTAAGGGCTTGTTAACATCTGTGTTGGAGGCTTTGTTCTGTCACAGATTCTATGAAACATGGATGTCAAACTCATGGCCCTCCAGATGTTGCAAAACTACAACTCCCATCATTCCCTGATAGCTGTAGTATGCCCAGGCATGATGGGAGTTGTAGTTTTGCAACAGCTGGAGGGCCACGAGTTTGACATCCCTGCTATGAAAAGACCAGACAAAAAGCTGTGCATGCAGGACTTTTTTGTATGGTAAAAAGACAGGATACCAAAGAGATACTGAACAGACTCCATTATACTCAATGGAGTCTGCTCAGCTCCGTTCCTGTCAATTATGTGCCTGATCCAGAACTTGTGTTACTTTTATTGAACAACAGAAATAAATAGCGATGATGTGAATGTGCCCTAAGAGATTTGGTAATTTTTCAGGGGTAACATTACCAGTCTAAATAACATCTCTCACCTCCATACAGTCCCATGTAAACAACCGCTCCCATCAGCCCCTCCAACATACAGTCTTATGCAAATAACTGATCCCCACTCTCCAGCCCCAGGGAGGGGTCTGGCATGAATGCACAGCAGGCTTTTATAGCCGAGTGATAAAGTACAGTCCAATACAGTGTATCTTCGATGTACTTTATCACTTGGCTATAACATTACACACTGTTCCGTCATCTTGTAGTGCATGTCAAATTGGATTAGGGCAGCAGTAAACGAATATTTTTGTAATCGAGTATTCTATTGATTATATTTCTCGATTCATCGAGTAATCTAATAAGAAAAAGCTACTTAAAATAACGTACGTAATTAGGTATGTATAAAGTTATTGGTTTGAAGGGGTTAATAACTTTATACATGCCTAATGCCAAGGTGCTTCCATTAACCCCTCCAAACCAATAACTTTATACATGCCCATTGGGTTTGGAGGGGTTAATGGAAGAACCTTGGCATTAATTAGGCATGTATAAAGTTATTGGTTTGAAGAGGTTAATGAAAGCACCTTGGAGGTGCCTTCATTAACCCCTCTCTAAACCAATAACTTTATACATGCCAAGGTGGTGCTTGCAGCCTCCATTAACCACTCTCTCTCCATCTGCCTCCCCCCAGCCTCTGATCTGCTTGCCTCCAGCCTCTGATCTGGCTCCCCCCCAGCCTCTGATCTGGCTCCCCCCCAGCCTCTGATCTGGCTCCCCCCCAGCCTCTGATCTGGCTCCCCCCCAGCCTCTGATCTGGCTCCCCCCCAGCCTCTGATCTGCCCCCCCCCCAGCCTCTGATCTGCCTCCCCCCAGCCTCTGATCTGCCTCCCCCCCAGCCTCTGATCTGCCTCCCCCCCCAGCCTCTGATCTGCCTCCCCCCCCAGCCTCTGATCTGCCTCCCCCCCCAGCCTCTGATCTGCCTCCCCCCCCAGCCTCTGATCTGCCTCCCCCCCCAGCCTCTGATCTGCCTCCCCCCCAGCCTCTGATCTGCCTCCCCCCCCAGCCTCTGATCTGCCTCCCCCCCAGCCTCTGATCTGCCTCCCCCCCCCAGCCTCTGATCTGCCTCCCCCCCCAGCCTCTGATCTGCCTCCCCCCCAGCCTCTGATCTGCCTCCCTCCCCCCAGCCTCTGATCTGCCTCCCTCCCCCCAGCCTCTGATCTGCCTCCCTCCCCCCAGCCTCTGATCTGCCTCCCTCCCCCCAGCCTCTGATCTGCCTCCCTCCCCCCAGCCTCTGATCTGCCTCCCTCCCCCCAGCCTCTGATCTGCCTCCCTCCCCCCAGCCTCTGATCTGCCTCCCTCCCCCCAGCCTCTGATCTGCCTCCCTCCCCCCAGCCTCTGATCTGCCTCCCTCCCCCCAGCCTCTGATCTGCCTCCCTCCCCCCAGCCTCTGATCTGCCTCCCTCCCCCCAGCCTCTGATCTGCCTCCCTCCCCCCAGCCTCTGATCTGCCTGCCCCCCTCCCCCCAGCCTCTGATCTGCCTGCCCCCTCTGGTAACGCAACCCCCCCCTCCCTCCCCAGTATTAATCATTGGTGGCAGTGGCCACAGGGTCCCCCTCCTCCCCCCCATCATTGGTGGCAGTGTCAGTTCCGATCGGAGCCCCAGCAGTGTAATGCTGGGGCTCCGATCGGTTACCATGGCAGCCAGGAGTCACGCTACTGAAGCCCTGGCTGCCATGGTATGTTAGTGAGCAGAGAGCAGCGCATTATACTCGCGTGCGCTGTGGCCGCCGGTCGCTCCTTCTTCTGTCTGTGCGGCGGATTGCTAATGCTTACAGCATTAGCAATGCGCCGCACAGACCTATGAGAAGGAGCGACCGCCGGCCACAGCGCACGTGAGTATAATGCGCTGCTCTCTGCTCACTAACATACCATGGCAGCCAGGACTTCAGTAGCGTCCTGGCTGCCATGGTAACCGATCGGAGCCCCAGCATTACACTGCTGGGGCTCCGATCGGAACTGACACTGCCACCAATGATGGGGGGGGGGGACCCTGTGGCCACTGCCACCAATGATTAATACTGGGGAGGGAGGGGGGGGTTGCGTTACCCAGTCCTGCCTCTCTGGCCTCCGGAGGACACGGAAGCGGTGAGTGAGACGCTTAATTTCACTCCCGCTCCGTGATCACGTGATCTAAACGATTCCTCCATGCAGGGAAACTGCATCGATGAATTTTTTTACTCTATTTAATCGAGTTATTCGAATAATCGTTTCAGCCCTAAATTGGATATCAGGGGCTGTAGTTATCATCTACTCTGAAATCTTCAGCTCCACTGCTGCCATGTTTGCTAAAGTCCCCGTGCAGAGGGCACCGCTTTCCCCCTACTCTCCTGATACAGCAACAGCCTGGGAGCTAGCCCCTCCTCCTTACAGCTATTACTCCTGCTAGCTGCAGGACACTGTATTGCTCCTGCAGCACATCCAGACCGACTGATAACAAAGCCCCTTGCTGTACGGAGCTTTGTTATTGGTTTCTTTTTTCAGGCACCAGCAGCATTGCTGTGCTGCCTGTGCCATTCACCGCTCTCCCTGGGGTGTTGAATGGCAGGGAAAAATCTAACATTTATTGTTACACATTAGACTTTTATAGGGAGTAAAATGGCATGAACAGGTGTCTATGATACTTGTACAGGTGATCTCTGGATACCATTTTAGGATATGTACAATTTTTTTATTTATTTTTTGAGGCGGTAATGCGACCAAAATATGGCTATTTTAAAGGCTATGTACACCTTTCGGGGCAATTTTCTATTATTGCAATTAGGGATGTCCCGATACCATTTTTTTAAGACAGAGTACGAGTACCGATACTTTTATTTAAGTACTCACCTATACCAATTATGGTGTGGTAATGTTTTTACAGCAAATTCAAATTTAATTTACAAACCTTGTACAAAGAAACAGCGGCGCAGTTGCTGATAGCAATAAAAAAAAAATGTAAGCTGGAATTTGGTTGCTATGGATAACTGCTTTACTTTTCCTTTGTACAAGGGTTACTAAATGGGCATATAACAGTGTTTCCCAACCAATGTGCCTCCAGCTGTTGCAAAACTACAACTCCCAGCCAAAGGCTGTCTGGGCATGCTGGGACATGTAGTTTTGCAACAGCTGGAGGCAGACTGGTTGGGAAACACTGGCATATGAAGAGGGGAATGGGCACATGAAGGGAGAGAATGGGCCAGTGTGCCTCCAGCTGTTGCAAAAGTGACAAAACTACAACTCCCAGCATGCCCGCACCTGGGAGAAAGTGGCTTTAACTTCCTCCCAGTGCCAGTGTTCCGGCAAAACGGATCCGGCATTGCGGTCAGACTGCAAAAAAGTAATGCCAGATCCGACGCTAGCATAATAAAGGCGACTGAGTAGTCACAGACTGTACGAGTGGTCCCAGTCTGGTAGATCCTTGGTGACAACCACAGCAGACAGCACCACAGCAGTCACAGGGGTTGTCACCCACTTTCCCTGAAGTTCTCAATGCCAGCTCCTCCCACTCCTGCTCTGGATGAGAGGCGGCCATATTGGCCGTCACCCAGCTTTCTCAGACTCAAATGTGGCTGGCAGACATAAGAATGGACTGCAGTATCTGGGCTCCGGCAGCTCCTGCCATCTCTCCGGCTCCGGCAGCTCCTGCCATCTCTCCACCTCCTGCCCAGCTTTTTGCAGTCCCCTGACTCCGTGAGGGTAATATCCAAAACCCCAGCCTGGGGCGGCCTCCTCCTGCCGCTGCCGAGCCAGCATGTCCCCAGGTGGATAATATCCGCTGCCATCCCCGGGTCTGTGCTTAGTCGACATGAAACCACATGGGACTTAAAACACCGCCGCAAAGAAGTCCCGCCCACACGCCAATCAGCTGGGAGCAGCGCCACCACCGCCCGGAAGAAGATGGGACAAGCCGCCACCACCGCTGATCTGGGCCCTTGAGGTATCGGCGACATTTGTACGAGTACAAGTACTCATGCAAATGTCCAGTATCGGCCCCGATACCGATACTGGTATCGGTATCGGGACATCCCTAATTGCAATGTACTCATTTTGTGCTAAAAATAATTTTTATAATTGGTCTTTATTAAAAGAAGAGATAAATCATGTGATATTTTAATAGAGCAGGTCGTTGTGGATGCCACAATACCTAATATGTCTTTTTTTTTACATTTATTTCAATTTTGCACAATAAAAGCATTTTTGAAAAAAATAAAAATCATGTTTTCCATTTTGTCCACTATGACGGCTTAAAGGATAACTGTCACATTTAGACCCCAATTTAAATTTTCATATATGTAATTACTAGGGCTGCACGATATGGGAGTTTTGTGAGATTGCGATTAGGGCCCTAAAAATTACGATAATGATATGCGATGCAATATTTTAAGGGAATTGTGCTAGAGGTCTACAGGTCCTTCTAAAAAAATTAGCATATTGTGATAAAGTTCATTATTTTCTGTAATGTACTGATAAACATTAGACTTTCATATATTTTAGATTCATTACACATTAACTGAAGTAGTTCAAGCCTTTTATTGTTTTAATATTGATGATTTTGGCATACAGCTCATGAAAACCCCAAATTCCTATCTAAAAAAATTAGCATATCATGAAAAGGTTCTCTAAACGAGCTATTAACCTAATCATCTGAATCAACTAATTAACTCTAAACACCTGCAAAAGATTCCTGAGGCTTTTAAAAACTCCCAGCCCGGTTCATTACTCAAAACCGCAATCATGGGTAAGACTGCCGACCTGACTGCTGTCCAGAAGGCCATCATTGACACCCTCAAGCAAGAGGGTAAGACACAGAAAGAAATTTCTGAACGAATAGGCTGTTCCCAGAGTGCTGTATCAAGGCACCTCAGTGGGAAGTCTGTGGGAAGGAAAAAGTGTGGCAGAAAACGCTGCACAACGAGAAGAGGTGACCGGACCCTGAGGAAGATTGTGGAGAAGGACCGATTCCAGACCTTGGGGGACCTGCGGAAGCAGTGGACTGAGTCTGGAGTAGAAACATCCAGAGCCACCATGTACAGGCGTGTGCAGGAAATGGGCTACAGGTGCCGCATTCCCCAGGTCAAGCCACTTTTGAACCAGAAACAGCGTCAGAAGCGCCTGACCTGGGCTACAGAGAAGCAGCACTGGACTGTTGCATGTCATTCGGAAATCAAGGTGCCAGAGTCTGGAGGAAGACTGGGGAGAGGGAAATGCCAAAATGCCTGAAGTCCAGTGTCAAGTACCCACAGTCAGTGATGGTCTGGGGTGCAATGTCAGCTGCTGGTGTTGGTCCACTGTGTTTTATCAAGGGCAGGGTCAATGCAGCTAGCTATCAGGAGATTTTGGAGCACTTTATGCTTCCATCTGCTGAAAAGCTTTATGGAGATGAAGATTTCATTTTTCAGCACGACCTGGCACCTGCTCACAGTGCCAAAACCACTGGTAAATGGTTTACTGACCATGGTATTACTGTGCTCAATTGGCCTGCCAACTCTCCTGACCTGAACCCCATAGAGAATCTGTGGGATATTGGGAAGAGAAAGTTGAGAGACGCAAGACCCAACACTCTGGATGAGCTTAACCCCTTAGGGACACAGCCTTTTTACACCTTAGGACCAGGCCATTTTTTGCAAATCTGACCAGTGTCACTTTAAGTGATGATAACTTTAAAACGCTTTGACTTATCGAGGCCATTCTGAGATTGTTTTTTCGTCACATATTGTACTTCATGACACTGGTAAAAAAAAGTTCAAAAAAATATTTTTTTTGCATAAAAAAGTAAAATTTACCAAAAATTTAGAAAAATTAGCAAATTTCAAAGTTTCAGTTTCTCTACTTCTGTAATACATATTAATACCCCTAAAAATTGTAATGACTTTACATTCCCCATATGTCTACTTCATGTTTGAATTATTTTGGGAATGATATTTAATTTTTTGGGGATGTTACAAGGTTTAGAAGCAAATCTTGAAATTTTTCAGAAATTTACAAAAACCCAATTTTTAGGGACCACTACAGCTCTGAAGTCACTTTGCGAGGCTTACATAATAGAAACCACCCAAAAACCACCCCATTCTATAAACTACACCCCTCAAGGTATTCAAAACTGATTTTACAAACTTTGTTAACCCTTTAGGTGTTGCACAAGAGTTATTGGCAAATGGGGATGAAATTTGAGAATTTCTTTTTTTTTTTTTGCCTAATTTTCCATTTTAACCCATTTTTTCCACTAACAAAGCAAGGGTTAACAGCCAAACAAGACTGTATCTTTATTGCCCTGACTCTGCCGTTTACAGAAACACCCCATATGTGGCCGTAAACTACTGTACGTCCACACAGCGGGGCGTAGAGTGAAAGGTGCGCCGTTTGGTTTTTGGAAGGCATGTTTTGCTGGACTGGTTTTTTGACACCATGTCCCATTTGAAGCCCCCCTGATGCACCCCTAGAGTAGAAACTCCATAAAAGTTACCCCATCTAAAAAACTACACCCCTCAAGGTATACAAAACTGATTTTACAAACTTTGTTAACCCTTTAGGTGTTGCACAAGATTTAATGGAAAATAGAGATACAATTTCAAAATTTCACTTTTTTGGCAGATTTTCCATTTTAATATTTTTTTTTCCAGTTACAAAGCAAGGGTTAACAGCCAAACAAAACTCATTATTTATGGCTCTGATTCAGTAGTTTACAGAAACATCCCATATGTGGTCGTAAACCGCTGTACGGTCACACGGCAGGACGCAGAAGGAAAGGAATGCCATATGGTTTTTGGAAGGCAGATTTTGCTGGACTGTTTTTTTTGACACCATGTCCCATTTGAAGCCCCCTTGATGCACCCCTAGAGTAGAAACTCCAAAACAGTGACCCCATTTTAGAAACTACGGGATAGGTTGACAGTTTTGTTGGTACTAGTTTAGGGTACATATGATTTTTGGTTGCTCTATATTACACCTTTTGTGCGGCAAGGTAACAAGAAATTGCTTTTTTGGCACCGTTTTTTTCTTGTTATTTACACCATTCATCTGACAGGTTAGATCAGGGATCAGCAACCTCCGGCACTCCAGCTGTTGTGAAACTACAATTCCCAGCATGCTCCATTCATTTTGATGAGAGTTCTTAGAAGAGCAGAGCAAGTATGCATGATGGGAGTTGTAGTTTCCCAACAGCTGGAGTGCCGGAGGTTGCCTACCCCTGGGTTAGATCATGTGGTAATTTTATAGAGAAGGTTGTCACGGACGTGGTGATACCCAATATGTATACAATTTTTTTTTTATTTATGTACGTTTTACACAATAATTTCATTTTTAAAACCCAAAAAATGTTTTAGTGTCTCCATAGTCTAAGAGCCATAGTTTTTTCAATTTTTGGGCGATTATCTTAAGTAGGGTCTCATTTTTTTGTGGGATGAGATGACGGTTTGATTGGCACTATTTTGGGGTGCACATTAATTTTTGATTGCTTGCTATTACACTTTTTGTGACGGAAGATGACAAAAAATGACATTTTTTTACACAGTTTTTATTTTTATTTTTTTACGGTGGTCATCTGAGGGGTTAGGTCATGTGATATTTTTATAGAGCCGGTCAATACGGACGCGGCGATACCTAATATGTATACTTTTTTTTTTATTTATGTAAGTTTTACACAATGATTTCATTTTTGAAACAAAAGAAATCATGTTTTAGTGTTTCCATAGTCTAAGAGCCATAACTTTTTCAGTTTTTGGGCGATTATCTTGGGTAGGGTATGATTTTTGCGGGATGAGATAACGGTTTGATTGTTACAATTTTGGCGTAGATGCGACTTTTTTGATCACTTTTATTACCTTTTTTGGGAAGTAAGGTGGGCAAAATTCCAATTTCATCATAGTTTTTAATTTTTAATTTTTATGGCGTTCACCGTTCGGGTAAAGTAACATTACCGTTTTATAGATCAGGTAGTTACGGACGCGGCGATACCAAACATGTGTAGGGAATTTTATTTTTTTCATTTTTAATCAGTGATAAATGTGTTTTTTGATTTTTACTTTATTTTCACTTTTTTCACTTTTTTTTTTTGACCCAGACCCACTTGGTTCTTGAAGATCCAGTGGGTCTGATGTCTGCATAATACAGTACAGTACAATATATATTGTACTGTACTGTATTTTACTTACACTTTGTCTGAACAGATCTATGCTTTCAGCACAGATCTGTTCAGAACCATGGACAGCAGGACGCCTGAGAAGGCGTCCTGTTGCCATGGGAACCTTCCCCGTCTGCTCAGTAGTGTTCAGAACTGCGCAGACGGGGAAGGGTAAGGACGGGGCTTGCAGGGCTGCCTGGAAGCTCTCTCCCTCTCCATTCGGGGGACTGCAAAGGCACAGCAGCCCCCCGATGGGAGAGGGAGGGAGCTCCCTGAGCTGTTAACCTTTTCCATACAGCGGTCCGTACGCATCGCATCACCGATGTCAGCCGTTTATACCAGGGTGCCAGCAATGTGCTGGCACCCTGGTATACCCACTAGACGCCAACGATTACGCAATGGGAGGCGGGCGGGGGATCGCGATCCCGCCCACCGCACCGCACCGCCCGCAACCCTCCCCCTGGGGGGAGGGATACTGGAAAAAATTTTGAATCCTAAAGTTTCTCAGAAACTGCAGAAATCGCAGCAAACCGCAGGTCTGAATTGACCTGCGGTTTGCCGTGATCGCTGACATGGGGGGGTCACGGCATTTAGCCTAGGTGCCTGCTCAATGATTTTAGCAGGCACCGGGTTCCGATCACTGCCAGCCGCACGGCAGTGATCGAAAATGCACAGGGCGTACATGTACGCCCTGTGTCCTTAAGTACCAGGGCACAAGGGCGTACCTGTACGCCCTGTGTCCTTAACGGGTTAAGGCCGCTATCGAAGCATCCTGGGCCTCCATAACACCTCAGCAGTGCCACAGGCTGATTGCCTCCATGCCACGCCGCATTGAAGCAGTCATTTCTGCAAAAGGATTCCCGACCAAGTATTGAGTGCATAACTGAACATAATTATTTGAAGGTTGACTTTTTTGTATTAAAAACACTTTTATTGGTCGGATGAAATATGCTAATTTTTTTAGATAGGAAATTTGGGTTTTCATGAGCTGTATGCCAAAATCATCAATATTAAAACAATAAAAGGCTTGAACTACTTCAGTTGGTGTGTAATGAATCTAAAATATATGAAAGTCTAATGTTTATCAGTACATTACAGAAAATAATGAACTTTATCACAATATGCTAATTTTTTTAGAAGGACCTGTATTTGCTTGGATTTTCAAGGCAAAAGCACACAGAAATTACTGATAATGCTGAAATGTAGTTATGCTTAACTCACAAACTGAAATGCAGTGTTTTTCAAAATAAAACATCTTTTACTAAATTAAATAACATATTTGCATTACTGCAAAAGTACAAAATACAAAACTTGCCATTTTCTTAATAGCACTGCACAGAACAGATAAATAGAAGAACATTTGTTCATTAAAATAACGACTTTCCTCCAACGCCTCCTCCCTCCCCGCACAGTAACTGATGTATCGGCCGGCGATACATCAGTGTCAGCCAACTAAAAAGTTAACCATTGCTTTATAAGACGCACTGCCCCCCCCCCCCCCCCCCACACACACTTTTGGGGGGAAAATTGTTTGTCTTATAAACTGAAAAATATGGTAATACAATTGCAGCATTTTTAGATTGGCGATTGCGATATGGCGATATATTGTGCATAATATTCCAGAATCATTACTATTGAGTTTACTATAAACCACCTAATATACCAGAGTCCACAGAAAATCTATTACTAAACGAGATAGACGAGGCGGCAAATCATAATGAGGTGGTTATTATGGGGGACTTCATCTACCCAGATATAGACTGGGAAACTGAAACTTGTATATCACATAAGGGAAACAGGTTCTTGGCAATAACCAAAGACAATTACCTCTCCCAACTGGTTCAGGACCCGACTAGAGGGACGGCCATACTGGACTTAGTATTAACCAATAGGCCGGACAGAACAACAGACGTGCAGGTTGGGGGGACACCTGGGAAATAGTGACCACAAAGTAATAACCTTCCAATTATCATTCAAAAGAGCGTTTCTACAGGGAGGAACAAAAATACCAAACTTCAAAAAAGCTAAATTTAGCCAACTTAGAGAGGCCATCGGCCAAACTAACTGGGACAAAGTCCTCAAAAATAAAAATACAGCCACAAAATGGGATATCTTTAAAAACATCCTAAAATCTCATTGTGAGAGGTACATACCGTATGGTAATAAAAGGTTAAGGAATAAAAATAAACCAATGTGGATAAATAGAACTGTAACGAAAGCAATAAATGACAAAAAGAAAGCATATCATTCACTGAAACAGGAGGGGAGCACGGAAGCACTGAAAAACTATAAGGAAAAAAATAGAACATGTAAAAAACAAATAAAAGCGGCCAAACTAGAGACCGAGAGATTAATTGCCAAAGAGAGTAAAACTAACCCTAAAATATTCTTCAATTATATAAATGTTAAAAAGTATAAATCTGAAGGTGTCGGCCCGTTAAAGAGTAATGAGGGGGAAGTCGCAGAGAGCGATGAGGAGAAAGCAAAGCTGTTAAATATTTTTTTCTCCAATGTATTCACTGAGGAAAATAAATTGTCAGATGACATGCAGAATGCAAAAATAAATTCCCCATTAAAAGTGTCCTGTCTGACCCAGGAAGAAGTACATCAGCGACTTAAAAAGATTAAAATAGACAAATCGCCAGGACCGGATGACATACACCCCCGTATCCTAAAGGAATTAAGTAATGTCATAGCCAGACCCTTATTTCTGATATTTGCAGACTCTATACTGACAGGGAATGTCCCACAGGATTGGCGCATGGCATATGTGGTGCCAATATTCAAAAAGGGGCCAAAAACAGACCCTGGAAACTATAGGCCGGTAAGTTTAACATCTGTTGTGGGTAAACTGTTTGAAGGTTTTCTGAGAGATGCTATATTAGAGCATCTCAACAGAAATAAGCAAATAACGCCATATCAGCATGGCTTCGTGAGGGATCGATCATGTCAGACTAATTTAATCAGTTTCTATGAGGAGGTAAGTTCTAGACTTGACAGCGGCGAATCAATGGATGTCGTATATCTGGACTTCTCCAAAGCATTTGACACTGTACCACATAAAAGGTTAGTATATAAAATGAGAATGCTCGGACTGGGAGAAAACATCTGTATGTGGGTAAGTAACTGGCTCAGTGATAGAAAACAGAGGGTGGTTATTAACGGTACACACTCAGATTGGGTCACTGTCACTAGTGGGGTACCTCAGGGGTCAGTATTGGGCCCTATTCTCTTCAATATATTTATTAATGATCTTGTAGAAGGCTTGCATAGTAAAGTATCAATTTTCGCAGATGACACTAAACTGTGTAAAGTAATTTACACTGATGAGGACAGTATACTTCTACAGAGGGATCTGGATAGACTGGAGGCTTGGGCAGATAAGTGGCAGATGGGGTTTAACACTGATAAATGTAAAGTTATGCACATGGGAAGGAAAAATGCAAGTCAACCGTACATACTAAATGGTAAAACACTCTGTAACACTGACATGGAAAAGGATCTAGGAATTTTAATAAACAGCAAACTAAGCTGCAAAAACCAGTGTCAGGCAGCTGCTGCCAAGGCCAACAAGATAATGGGTTGCATCAGAAGGGGCATAGATTCCCGTGATAAGAACATAGTCCTACCACTTTACAAATCGCTAGTCATACCCCACATGGAGTACTGTGTACAGTTCTGGGCTCCTGTAAACAAGGCAGACATAGCAGAGCTGGAGAAGGTCCAGAGGAGGGCAACTAAAGTAATAACTGGAATGGGGCAACTACAGTACCCTGAAAGATTATCAAAATTAGGGTTATTCACTTTAGAAAAAAGACGACTGAGGGGAGATCTAATTAATATGTATAAATATATCAAGGGTCAGTACAGAGATCTATCCCATCAGCTATTTATCCCCAGGACTGTGACTGTGACGAGGGGACATCCTCTGCGTCTAGAGGAAAGAAGGTTTGTACACAAACATAGAAAAGGATTCTTTACGGTAAGAGCAGTGAGACTCTGGAACTCTCTGCCTGAGGAGGTGGTCATGGTGAGTACAATAAAGGAATTCAAGAGGGGCCTGGACGTATTTCTGGAGCTTAATAATATTACAGGCTATAGCTACTAGAGAGGGGTCTTCCTCTGGATCAACTTGCGGGATAACAGGCCGAACTGGATGGACAAATGTCTTTTTTCGGCCTTATGTACTATGTTACTATGTTACTAGACTGACTTACCCCATATTTAATAAGATTCAGCCCTTAGCAACCAGTCTGCATAAAACTGCAATTTCACTATTCAGTTAAGATGGCCGCCACTGCCCTCACCCTGAGGCTAATCCCGCCTGCCCTCACTAGCCAGTAGTAATAGCCCCCCAAAAGTGTTAGTAACCAGAGCCCTCCCCCCTGAGGGTTAATCTCCTGCAGCACAGAGGGGTCCTCTTACCACATGTTGCTTTCATTTATACACTGAGCAGACGGTAGATCTCTCTTCCCTGGTCTGCGCTGCTTCGGCCCTGCATTGTCCCAGTCTGCTGAGTGAGGGAGCATCTGCCAAGCGCAGGGACAGGGAGAAGTGCACACAGCCCAGGCACTGTTATCAGCTGCTGGGGAGGACCTGGCTTTAATCATTTACTTACAGTCCCTGGCTGTCTGTAATCTGAACTTGCACGCAGCCTGCTTCTGCGTCCTCCGTCCTTCAACACATAGACGGACCATGCCTAGCAACCCTATTTTAAGCACAGGTAAAAGCAGGCAGTACAGGGAACAAAACTGGAATTTGTGAAGAAAACTCTTTTGAGACATTGGTTGGAAGGGGTAGTGCCGTCTTGGGAGGAGGTATTGGGCACGATGAAGGCTGTCCTTTATCTGGAAAGACTTGAGGTGGAGCAAGATAAGGAACGTATGATTGAAAAGTTTGTTAAAAAATGGAGGTGCTTCATTGAGAACCGGAAAGTGTGTGATAAGATAGGCTTTTTCATGTAAGGCAATCAAATCAGTGTTTTTGGGGTTGGGGGGATGGGGGGGATGGGGGGGTTCAGGGATGGGGGGGATGGGGGGGGGTTCAGGGATGGGGGGGATGGGGGGGGGTTCAGGGATGGGGGGGGGTTCAGGGATGGGGGGATGGGGGGGGGTTCAGGGATGGGGGGATGGGGGGGGGTTCAGGGATGGGGGGGGTTCAGGGATGGGGAGGGGAGGGGAGGGGAGGGGAGAAAAGTTAAAATGAGTGGAATGGAAAAATGTTGTGAGACGATCAATGTTTTTTGCTTGTGCAATGTATCTTACTTCTTTTGAGATCAACGTCTGTATGGTATGTATTGTCTGCATTTTTCCACTTCAATAAACAGAAGTTTAAAAAATAAAAATAAAAAATGGAATTAAGGGGTAATTGAATACACAGTGAAAAGTTGAAATAGGGCCACCAAGGAGATATTAATCACCACAATCCAATACTCCCCAAAAAAATAATACGACAGCTATACTTTAGCCGTTCGATTGACCCCTTGACCTCTGTAGGGGCAGGATCAGAGTTTAAAAAGCCACCACCCACTCATCCTCAGTGTTTCCTGTCCCTTGGGGGCACCTCACAGAGAGATTTCCTGTGGGAGGTGAAGATTTTTATTTTAAATGCCTGTGTGGGGATTTTGCCCCTTTTCCCTGCCCTCCTGCCGTTTATTCTAAAGCTGGGCAGAGGAGGACATTCTGGAGTAGATCTCGTTCCTGTATAGTGGTGGCCTTTTATCTCTCCACATGCGCATGGTTCTCCTTCCTTTTCTCTGTGGAAGCTGACTGCGCACTACAGAACACGTCGCCCTCAGCGCGAAGCCGCACCGCTGTGCTCTGTTCTCGGCCTGCAGGGGGGGGCGGAGCTTGGAACCCACGTGCGCGCACACTGATGATGCCAGACGCGGCACCTGCTGTGAAAGCAGCAGATTCAGACAAGACACCACTGCTTCCCCCCCCCCCATCCTTTCCCTTGGCTACTCCAACCGTGAGTTCCCCTCTGGGGAGAATATGTATCACTCTGACATGCTTAATGTGTATGGTCTCCTGATACCTGGTTGCTTCTCTCTTATAGGGCGTGAAAGAGCCCAGAATTAAATCCAAAGTCTCTAGATGTGCAACTTGTACCAAGAGACTTCCTGAAAATCATAAAAAGAAGCTCTGTCAATCTTGCATTAATGAGCTTGTAAAAGAAGAGCAACCATCGATCCATATGGAAGTTAAATCTATGATCCAGAACGAGATAAAATCCTCCTGGCCTCCCTCAAATCTGTTCCTCCTGCTCCACCTGCGAAAAGGTCTAAGATGTCCGTTCCATCCTACTCTGACGCAGAGAACGTGGACGAGGAGGCTTCCACCTCTAGACAGAACATTGATATTGATGTTCTATCAGAGGGAGAAATTGCGGAAGATAGTAAAAAATATTTTTTCTCTTCTGAGGATATGGAGGAATTATTAGGAGCTGTAATGCGTTTTGCACGTGATGACTGGAGTGATGTCACCACAGATCCTTTTCCAGACAGAAGAGATGCCTGGCTGTGTGAGAAGAGCAATGGGCAGTCGACGCCTTTTCAGTCAGGTGGATCTGGAACCTCGCTTACGCTTTTCCTCCATGGGGCCTAATTCCTCGAGTACTGCAAAAAATGACCTGTAACAGTAATACTGGTGGTTCTCTATTGGCCGAAGAGAAATTGGTTCCCCGTCCTAAAAGAATTGGCTCTGGAAGAGCCATGGAAAATACCTCTCCAGAAGGACAATCTATTACAGGTTCCCATCCTTCACCAAGATCCCAGCCTGTTCAAATTATCAGTATTGATCCTAAACGCGAGATCTTAGAGAGTAAAGGTCTTTAAGAAAAGGTTATTAATAAACCAAAATCTAGCAGAAAAAGTTATTTCTGCAATCTATCTCAATCTGGAGAAAATACTGCAGTTGGCTGGCACAAGATTCACCAATAAATTCTACCCCAAGTATTGAGAAGATTTTAGATTTTCTCCAGAGGGGGCTGGATATGGGCCTCAGACCCAGTACACTAAAGGTACAGATATCCGCTTTGGGGGCATGCAATGATACAGATCTAGCCAGGCATAGGTGGATAAGAAGATTTGTAAGAGCTGCTTCTAGATTAAGGCCATCTAAAACCCCAAGGATTCCCCAGTGGCATTTAAACCTGGTCTTGAAGAGTCTAATAAAATCTCCATTTACTCCCTTACAGGATATTTCAATTAAACATCTTACTTTCAAAGCTGCGTTTTTAATAGCTTTAACATCAGCTGGACGCCTGGGATAGATTCAGGCTCTCTCCTGCCGAGAGCCCTATCTCTCTATCTTTCCGGACAGGATGGTTTTGAAACTGGATCCAGGTTTTCTTCCGAAAGTAGTCACAGATTTTTATAGAGACCAAGAAATCGTCCTCTCTTCTTTTCCTGAAGATGTAAAGAATTCAGCTGGAACAATTCTAACTTTTAGATGTCAGGGAGACTATTATACAATATCTGGCGACAACAAAAACATTTAGAAGGGATGACAATCTCCTTATTCAGTTTGCTGGTCAAAAGCGTAGAAAAGCATCAACTATATCATGCAGTTACCAAATGTCAGGCCTTACTAGTCCCACAAATATAAGAGCCCATTGCACAAGAGCAATGGCTTCATCATGGGCTGAAAGAGCGGGGGTTTCCCTAGACGAGATCTGTAGTGCCGCCACCTGATCTAATGTAAGTACGTTCATAAGACATTATCGTATTGATTTGTCTGCTTCTGCTGATTTGACCTTTGGACAGAAGGTCCTGTAAGCAGCCTCCCTCCCTACTAAGTAATCTGATAGTTCTCATGGTTAAGCCGTCATGGTGGATGAAATGGAAAAAACGTAATTAGACTTACCGGTAATTCTGTTTCCTTGGGTGCACTGTGATGGCTCGTATATTCCCCTGAGGTTATAAGGTGCTAGGGTATACAAAAAAAAAAAAAAAAATTTTTTAGGGCTGCACCCACTTTGTAATCACTGAGGGTGAGAGTGGTTGGTGGCCTTTTAAACTGGTTAAGTCCGTTATGGTGGACTCATGGAAACAGAATTACCGGTAAGTCTAAGTTTTTTTGTCTCAATTTCCAAAAGCCATTTCATTTTACAGGCGATTGTCTTATGTAGGGGATCCTTTTTTGCGCAAATTGCTTTTTTGGCACTGTTTTAGAATTTGGATGGATGTGATGTTTTTATAGAGCCGGTCGTTATGGATGCGGTGATACCTAATGTCTATTGTTTTTATTTTATGTTTTTGCAACTTTATATCTTAATTATGGGAAAGGGGCGTTTTGTTTTTATTATGAAAAACACTTTTTTACTTTACTTTTTTTTTTGTCAAGTTTTGGGGGGTCTGATCCCCTCTACAATGCATTACAATACATCTGAATGTCAGCATTATGCTGACAGTTGCCTAGAAGATCCAGCCTAATAAGGCTGGATCTCATAGGCTCCTGGGGAGGCAAGCCCCGATGCTTATGGAAGGCATCGGGCTGTCTTTCCAGCCATGGGGTCCCCGTCACCGCAGTACGGGGATCTAATGGGGACAGGGAGGGAACTGAAAACCCACTGTATGCCGCAGTAAGCTTTGACCATGGCATACAAGGGGTTAATCTGCCGTTAACCCTTTAGGTGTTCCACAAGAATTAATGGAAAATAGAGAGATAATTTCAAAATTTCACTTTTTTGGCTCTATAAATATATCACATGATCTACCCGGTTCGATAAACACCATAAAATAAATAAAATAAAAATGGTGTAAAAAAAGCCATTTTTGTCACCTTACATCACAAAAAGTGCAACACCAAGCAATCAAAAAGGCGTATGCCCCCCCCCCCAAAATTGTATCAATAAAACCGTCACCTCATCCCGCAAAAAATGAGAACTTAAAGTTTACATACTAGGTATCGCCACGTCCGTAACAAACGGTTCTATAAAAATATCACATGACCTAACCACTCAGAGGAACACCGTGTAAAAAAAAAAAAAAGGCATTTTTATCACATTACATCATAAAAATTGCAACAGCAAGTGATCAAAAAGGCGTATGCCCCCCAAAATAGTACCAATCATTTTCAAAATGATCCAAACATGAAGTAAACATGGTGAACAGTGGCGTACCGCCCATAGAGGCAGACCACGCCGTTGCTATGGGGCCCGCGGCACAGGGGGGCCCGGAGCGCATGGAAGGCTCCGCCCCCTTTGTCTACTCTGCACAGTTTATCCACAAAGTTGTTTTCCCTCGGGTCCGGCCGTCCTGCTCCCCCCTCCCCCGACCGCTCCATGATCCGGGCTGCGGGCTCGCTCGTTCCCTGCATTTTACACTGGCCGTTTAGCAGAGCAAAGATCCTGCTGCTGATTGGCCAGGCAGAAGGAGCAGGCGCCGCTGAAGCACAGACAGAGGCGTGCAGCCAGAGTAGTATCCTTCTGCTCCGCTCATGTCTGCCTCAATTCATCACAGTAAGTTCAACTGCAGTCCCGAGCCCGACCCCCCCCCTCCCCTCCTGCTGCTAGACTGAAGGATCGCTCCGTCCGGACAGTGAACAGTGCACATAAACACACTGTTGTCTAGTGTGCCTGTGCCACAGTAAGATGGGGAGGGGGGCCCTGTAGGCTCGTAGATGTGACTTAGTCAGGTGGACAATGTGCTTGGATAATAAGGGTATTCTTGATGGGGGAGGGCAGCAGCAGCAAGCAGTGTTTTTTTGTGTGTGTTTTTTTTAAGGGGGGGGGGGGGGGTGTCTGTAGACTAATAGAGGATTAAGGAGGACAATGTGCTCCAGTGTGCTTTCCTCCTACTCCACACCCCCCCCCCCCCCTGGGCATTTCAGGGGGCATTATAGGGATTTTAACTCCTTGACGCTGATGGGGGATATGATTGGTGGCTTTGGGCACACTTAGCATCAGCCGCAAAGAGTTGAAGGGGTTATCCAACCCCTAATGCCCCCCAAAATGCCCGGGGGAGGGTTATGACACAGACAGGAGGAGCGATATGTATGCGTGCTCCTGCCCTGCACTCGCTCAGCTGTGCTCACATACATATCGTGCCCTGTATCCACTGTCCTGTGCCCACTCTGCTAAATCCTAACATAGCCCATCTATGCCCGGCTTTACCAAAGCAGACAGGCAGGAGCAGCGATGTGTGATGTGATCATATTTATTTTATGTATGTGTGTGTGTGTGTGTGTGTGTGTCTGTCTGTCCCTGTATGTGTGTTTCTGTCCCTGTGTGTCCCCATCCATCACTATGCCCATAGTGTTCCTATGTCTTGACACAGGTGCATCAGGACGTTCTGTGCGGGGCAAGAAGAAGAAGAAGATGGAAGAGGAGGCAGCGCCGCCAACATAGAGTCCCGTGGGAGAGACACAGGGAGGCACACTAAGGGCGTAAGTAACACTACCACATTATCTACACTAGTGTTATCTGTGGTTTTACATAGGACTGCAGGTAACACTACCACATTATCTACACTAGTATTATCTGTGGTGTTACATAGGACTGCAGGTAATACTACTACATTTTAGGTAATCATCGAGCCATCACTATGTTATCTGTAATCAGAGAGCTATCACTGTGTTATTTGTGCTGTTACATAGGACTACAGGTGACATCTACTACATTATCAGTACTTAGATAGTTATCACTGTGTTATTTGTAGTGTTACATAGGACTGCAGATAAAACTTTTATGGAATATCCACAGAAGTCCCATAGATTCAGATACCACAGGGTTTTGTTCCTACGGCATTCCCTTTACCGCAAAACTGACCTGTGCCCTTCATTCCTTCATTCTCTGGGTCAGTACGAATACGTACGAACGTATGTATACATTTCTTTATTGGCAAATGGGGGTGTGGCGGGGGAGGAGCCAGGACAGGAGGTGGGATGGGCCAGGCATGGGTAGTGGGTGGGGTTAGGGGGCCCAATTCATATTCTTGCTATGGGGCCCAGTGATTTCTATGTACGCCCCTGATGGTGAATGTAAAGTAATTACTATTTTTGAAGGTATTGCTATCTATTATAAAAGTAGAGAAATGTAGCAATTTTTTTATGAATAAAAATGTTTTTTTAAACTTATTTTTACCACATATTGTCATGAAGTACAATATGTGACGAGTAAACAATCTCAGAATGTCCAGTGTAAGTAAAAGCGTTTTAAAGTTATTACCACATAAAGTGATACATGTCAGATTTGCAAAAATGGCCTGGGCAGGAAGGTGAAAACAGGCCCGGGGTTGAAGGGGTTAAAGTCTGGTCAGGGGAATTAGACTCGCACATTGCTAACAGAACCCCGAGGGAGCAGCTACAGTAATGTATTTACCGCCCTTGACTTTTTTCGTATTTTGGTCCCTCACAACCTGAAAGTAACATGGATTGTTTGAAGATTTGCATCATTTAATTTACAGAACATGCCCACAACTTTGAAGATGTATTATTTTTATTTATTGTGAAGCAAACAACAAATAGGACAAAATAACAGAAAAGGTCAATGTGCATAACTGTTCACTGTTCTGTAATACAAATAGTTAATGCGAAGGGCTACATAACATTAAGGGCTGTTTCACACGAGCGGATGCCGTGCGTGACATCCGCTCCGTGAATGACAGCCAATACCCGATGCAGACTGATAATGCTCCGTGCCTCTCTGTGATCTCTTTACTACGAAATCACAGTGAGAAAAAGTTGTCACTGTGATTTCGTAGTAAAGAGGTCACAGAGAGGCACAGAGCATTATCAGCCATGTTAATGCTCCGTGCCTCTGCCGTCTGCATCGGGTCTTGGCACTCTTTCACGGAGCGGATGTGACGCACAGCATCCGCTCGTGTGAAACAGCCCTAAGGGGTTTCTATTTATGCAGGGAAACCATTACTAGTACTCTAGAACTTGTCTTCCATGCATAAATAGCAAATTTAGACTATTTCCATTTCATCCACCATGACGGCCCACAATGAGATTGACCCTTGACCTCTGTAGGGGCAGGAACACCTAGAGAGTTTAAGAACCCCCCCCTCCACCTCCTCAGTGCTTTCCTGCCCCTACAGGGGCCAACACGTGGAGAGGATCCTCCTTTAAGGAGGATAACAGCTTTATTCCTTTACAGGTTTCTCCTGCTGGCCTCCCGCGGCATGGGCTAAGGCTGGCCAGCTTGGAGCATCAGGGACCCTCGTCTTGGCTTATGCCGAGGCCTGCGGTCCTCCCATACCTTCGGACTTCCTTCCCTCCTCTGGGAACCAGTCGGGGTGCCGGCTTCACTGGATGTCTTGCGCGCTGCGCTCAGTGTCCCTTCTTCCTGGAGGCGGGCCGAGCGCTTGTGACCGGCAGGGGGAGCAGGTGCGGGGCATGGAGCGCTTCAGAAGGCGGGCCGGGCGACGCACGTAACCTCTAGTAGGCTGGTGCGGCTCATGCTCCCGCCGTCACCAGGGGCGCAGCTAGATGACGTCAGACGCCGGGTTTTTCAAAAAGAAAAGACTGCGGTTCCTTCCGGCCCTTCACCTGCTACACCGCAATGTCTGAGATACCTGCTCCCTGCCAGGAAGGTCCTGATCCTCCTGCCACCAGTACCGTGAGTCCCCTTCAGGGGGGTGTATATTTCAGATTCTTTGTCTTAAAATTCTAACTTTGGCATATCTGGTTGCTTCCTCACTCCAGGGCAGCAAGGAGTCAAAATCAAAATCAAAACTCTTAAAATGCTGTGCTTGTTCCAAGGGTCTCCCTGAGAATTGCAAAAAGAGGCTGTGCAAATCTTGCACAACGGAAATATGGAATGAAGAACAACCAGATATACTCTCTGAAATGAAGTCCTTTATATTGTCTGCCCCCGCTAGTAACCCTACTAAGAAACGCAAACTGTCCGTTATCTCCTCTTCTGATGGCGAAGATGTTGAAGTGGCCTCCGCCTCATCCAGACAATTTCCTAATGAGGAGCCCTTGTCTGACGGGGAAATTCTGGATGAGGATAAAAAATATTTTTTCTCAGCTGACGAAATGGAGGAGTTGCTAAGAGCAGTCAGATCCACAATGGGAATTGAGGATACCCCTAAGCCCCGTACTGTACAGGATGAGATGTTTAGGGGTCTTAGATCTAAAACTTCAATAGTTTTTCCCATCAATGAGAATTTAAGAGAGATGATAATGGAAGAGTGGTCAGACCCGGAGAAAAGATTAGGCGTTCCCAAAGAATTCAGACACAGACTCTGCTTTGACCCGGCTGAAAGCAAATTATATAATCGGACCCCTAAAGTCGATTTACAGGTGGCCAAGGTAGTAAAGAAGACCGCCCTACCCTTTGAAGACTCCTCACAGTTGGGCGATCCTATGGATAGAAAGGCAGATGGGCTCCAAAAAAAATCCTGGGAATCGGCTATGTTCGTGGTAAAAACTAATATTGCTGCTACCTCCGTTGCCAGGGCTATGTATATATGGCTAGGAGAACTGGACGAACATCTAAAAAACAAGACTCCAAGAGAAGAGATCAGGGATTCTATCTATCCCTCTTCTCCGCTCCGCCACAGAATTTTTGGCCGATGCTTCGGCAGAGTCCATCTGTTTCTCAGCCGTAGATGCTGCTCTTTCTAATGCAGCCCGGCGGGCATTGTGGATGAAGGCCTGGTCTGGGGACAAAGCATCCAAGGCCAAACGTGGTTCTATCCCCTTTTCGGGGGAATTTGTCTTCGGTCCCACTCTGGATAAGATCCTAGAGGGAGCAGCAGACAAGAAGAAGGGTTTCCCAGAGGACAAAGAATCCAAAAAGAAGCCCTTTCGTCAGTTCCAGCCTTAGCAGAGATCCTACAGGGGGAAAGGGAAAACTGGCAGATGGCGCTATCCAAAAGGGGGGAGAGGAAGAGGCTTTATCCTCAATCCCCAGAATAGACAAAATAAACAGCAATGACGCCAGAGTAGGGGGGCGACTGATGGGTTTTCTATCTTCCTGGAAACGGGTAACCTCAAATCCCTGGGTTCTAAACGTAATCTCTCAGGGCTACAAGATAGAATTCACATCAGTCCCACCAAGAAGATTCTGCATCTCACCCCAGGGCAAATCAGAACTTCCGAAAATTTGGCAGGGCGTCTAGGACCTCTTAGATCTAGGGGTAATTCAAAAGGTCCTTATCCCAGAGGAAAGGAGAGGTTTTTATTCCAACCTCTTTTTAGTAAAAAAAAACAAAAACAGACCAATCCTTTCGCACTATAATAAACCTAAAACCCTTAAACAGGTCTATTATATACAGGAGGTTCAGGATGGAAACCATCCCATCCACAATCCCTCTGATCCAGAAAGGGGCGTTCATGTCATCAATCGATCTCAAAGACGCTTACTACCATGTCCCTATTCATCATCTCTCCCAGAAATATCTAAGATTCGCTCTAAGGGGACCGGACGGGTCGATCCATCACTTTCAATATGTTGCCCTCCTTTTTCGGTATCTCCTCGGCTCCCAGGGTCTTCACAAAAGTCGTGGTAGAGATGGTGGCCTACCTTCGTCAGAAAGGAATTACAAATATCCCATATCTCGACGACTTCTTAATTCTGGGCAAGACAGAATCCGAAAACCTTCTGGCAACCCAAAGATTCTCTGAATTTTTAAAAGATCTCGGCTGGATCATAAATGTAAAAAAATCCACCCTAAACCCATCCAGAAGAATAAGGTTCCTGGGTGTGGAACTGGACTCATCCCTGTTGAAAACCTTCCTCCCTCAGGACAAGGCTACTGCGCTAACAGAAAAAATCTGAACGTTCCAGAGGGCCCGCAATTGCTCCATCCGAAAGGCCATGAGTCTCCTTGGAAGCCTAACCTCCTGCATTCCCTCGGTTGCATGGTGCCAAAACCACACAAGGGTGATCCAGAGTTGGATCTTAAGTATTTGGGACGGAAAGCAGGTAAGCTTAGACAGGAATTCCCGGATCCCACAGGCCGTAAAAACAGACTTAGATTGGTGGAAAGTAAAAAGAAGACTGCTCGGAGGCCTACAGTGGCAGAACCATCTGGACGTTCAGGTACTCATGGACGCAAGCCTCGGAGGCTGGGGAGCAAAAATAGGAGATCATCTTCTGCAGGGTACCTGGCCAGCTGATAAAAGAGACAGATCCTCCAATTACAGAGAGCTGTACGCGGTCCTGGAAGCGTTATTAAAAGGAGAGAGTCTTCTAAAAGGGCGACACCTAAGAATAATGTCCGACAATACCACGACGGTGGCTTATCTGCGACACCAAGAAGGGACAAGATCACGGCCTCTGGGTGCGATAGCAAGAAGAATCTTCTCCTGGGCAGAAGAGAACGCTTTATCTCTCTCTCCGCCATCCACCTAAGGGGCTGCGAAAATACAGTAGAAGACTTCCTGAGCAAAGAGACAATAGATCCAGGAGAATGGTCTCTGAACAGGAGTATCTTCCAGAAGATCTCAGAAAGATGGGGCCAACCGGAGGTAGACTTATTCGCCTCCAGAAGAAATACGCAGGTAGAATGTTTTTGCTCCCTAAACCTAGAAGACAGACCATGGGCAATCGATGCCCAGTCAATACATTGGAATTGGAAACTAGCCTACGCCTTTCCCTCAATACCTCTATTACCTCGGGTTATCCAGAAGCTCCTAGGGGAACCAACTACTCTCATCCTAATAGCCACTCTATGGCCAAAGAGGAGTTGGTTCTCCACTCTAAAACAGCTATCGCTGGAAGATCCGTGGGAGATTCCTTTCCAGAGGGACATTCTAGTTCAGGGCCCTCTTCTTCATCCGGACCCAGGTATGTTCAAACTGTAAGCCAGGATCCTGAGAGCGAGACGTTAAGAAGCAGGGGTCTTTCGGAAAAGGTGATACTTACTCTAAGGGCTAGTAGGAAAAAGGTGACTTCCTCCATCTACCTAAAGATCTGGAAGAAATACCGTTCTTGGTTAGGAGTTGAGCACCCAGACACCTCCTCTCCTCCCATCAGTAGGATTTTAGACTTTCTACAATGCGGCCTGGAGTTAGGCCTAAGACCCAGTACTCTGAAAGTCCATATTTCTGCTCTCAGCTCCTTCTATGACTGCAGCCTAGCCAATCACAGATGGATCAGGAGGTTCAAGATTGAGACCCTCTCTGAGATCCAGAGCTCCTACTTGGGATCTTAACATCGTCCTAGAAGGCCTAACAAAACCTCCCTTTGTACCATTGTCGGAGATCTCTTTAAAACACCTTTCCCTGAAGACTGCCTTACTGATTGCAATCACCTCAGCCAGGCGTATTGGAGAGATCCAGGCCCTTTCTTGTAAAAAGCCCTACCTCCAGATCAACAAAGATCACATCCGTCTAACTCTCGATCCAGGTTTCCTCCCTAAAGTAGTCTCTTCTTTTCATCGAGAACAGGAGATTTTCCTACCCTCTATCCCTAAATCAGAGTATACATGGTCTAGCGATAAGTTACATCTCTTAGATGTTAGGGATACAGTTATCCATTACCTGGATTTTACCAAAGATTTTAGGATAGATAACAATCTCCTTATTCAGTTTTCAGGAAGAAATAAGGGAAAGAAGTTAGCTAGATCTTCCATAGCCAGATGGATCAGATCCACCATTGAATGCTGTTACAGGATTCAGAACAAGCCCAGTACTGGTAATGTTAAGGCCCACTCTACTAGGGCCACTGCCTCCTCTTGGGCTGAGAAAGGAGGGGTCTCGCTGGACCAGATCTGTAAAGCCGCAACCTGGTCTAGCGCTAATACTTTTGTAAGACATTATCGTCTTAATCTTCCGGACTCGAATGAAGCTCTTTTCGGCCGGAGGGTTTTACAGGTGATATCCCCACCCACTTAGTTATTTGATATAGTTATTGATCTCATTGTGGGCCGTCATGGTGGAGGAAATGGAAAAACCGCAATTAGACTTAGGGGGTTCTTAAACTCTCTATGTGTTCCTGCCCCTACAGAGGTCAAGGGTCAATCTCTTTGTGGGCCGTCATGGTGGATTCAAGAAAACGGAATTACCGGTAAGTCTTATTGCGTTTTTATTTTATTTAGCTGAGGTCACTGTTGCTCTGAGCGGGTCGGTGCCACTGAGGTCACTGTTGCTCTGAGGGGGTGGGTGCCACTGAGGTCTCTGTTGCTCTGAGGGGGTGGGTGCCACTGAGGTCTCTGTTGCTCTGAGGGGGTGGGTGCCACTGAGGTCTCTGTTGCTCTGAGGGGGTGGGTGCCACTGAGGTCTCTGTTGCTCTGAGGGGGTGGGTGCCACTGAGGTCTCTGTTGCTCTGAGGGGGTGGGTGCCACTGAGGTCTCTGTTGCTCTGAGGGGGTGGGTGCCACTGAGGTCTCTGTTGCTCTGAGGGGGTGGGTGCCACTGAGGTCTCTGTTGCTCTGAGGGGGTGGGTGCCACTGAGGTCTCTGTTGCTCTGAGGGGTTGTCACCACTGAGGTCACTGTTGCGCTGAAGGGTCGGCACCATTGAGGTCACTGTTGCAGTGATTTTATGAGGTTTAATGGGTTTGTCCTAAGATCGCTATTTATCACCTGTCGTTAAAGAGGACCCCTCACCTCTCCTGACTTGTCCGTTTTGGTAGCTACTTGCACCACTCCATGTAATAACAATCCTGTAGCATCTATTCTTATGACTTTATGTTGCACAATTCCTCTGTTATTCCTGCTATTAGTTATGAATGACTTGCTGGCAGTTTGCAGTGAAGGTCCAGAGGGGGGTGTCCCTGCACAGCTTGACATTATTCAATCAGTGCTGTCAACTGGTAACATCCAGCTCGGCCTTTATTGCAGACTACTAGCAATTCGTTCATAAGTTCTAGTAGTAATAATAAAGGAATGGTACAATAAAGAGTCACAAGAATTGACTCCCCAGAATTGTTATTGCATGGAAAATGCAGGTCGTTACTAAAACAGACATGTCCCCTTCAAGTACATGATCGCTGGGGGTCCCACCTTGGTTACCATGTTCTAGTGTTCTCTGGGTTAAGTATGTATAGGTAAATAGTGTTCATCTTGGGACAATCCCTTTTAATTTTTGCTGCTGTTTCTGTGCCGCTGGTCACTGGGCAATTGCTGCCCACCAAAGTTATGTCCTTCTAGATGAGCATGTCGGTGCCACCAGGGCTGTTGGTAGACTCTGAAAAGACCTGAGGCACTGGCGGAGCAGGACACAGGCACAATGGATGGTGGTGCATGCTGGTGCCAAGGACACAAGCAAAAGACCCGGGCACTAGGGCTGCACGATATGGGAATTTTGTGCGATTGCGATTAGGGCCCTAAAAATGGCAATAACGATATGCGATGTGATATTTTAAGAGAATTGTGCTAGAGGTCTATTTACTTGGATTTCCGAGGCAAAAACGCACACAAATTACTCATAATGCTGAAATGTAGTTATGCTCAACTCAAGAACTGAAATGCAGTGTTTTTCAAAATAAAACATCTTTTTACTAAATTAAATAACATATTTGCATTACTGCAAAAAGTGCAAAAATACAAAACTTGCCATTTTCTTAATAGCACTGCAAAGAACAGATAAATAAAATAGAATAAATTAAGAACATGTGTTCATTAAAATAAGATTTTCCGAACAGTGAACAAATATGAACTTTTTATAGAACGCCATAGTCAGCAGCAGCAATACAACATTATCTTAAAATGGTTTTCTAAAAGTTATCTGCCGCCCAGGCTGGTAATAAAAGCCTATGTATACCTCCATCACTCCCTGCTGGGCTTTGATATTAGGGAATCCTGTCTGCGGCTGCTAGCACTTTGGCGTCTCTTGATTGCACATCGTAGCGTCAGCAGCTGACACAGGTCACAGTGCCAGTCTGCCAATATCTGACCACAGCGGTGTCACATCCGACCACAGTCAGTGATTGGCAGAGTGGCATTGTGACCTAGGTCAGCTGCAGATGCTACAATCTGCAACCCAGAGAAGCCAAGCAAGTGCTAATAGACTGGCAACAGATGGGACACCCTAATATCAGAGCCTGAGGGAGGTATGCATAAGCTTTGTTTTAGTACAAGCCTGGGGAGTGGGGACATCATTTTTATTTATTTATCTCTTTATTTTTCACAAAAAATAAAATTAAATAGGAACTTGCATCAAGTAGAGGATTACAAAAGCATTAATGATTGTTTTCAAAATCTCTGATATTACTGTCCCACCAGGGGCGTACATAGAAATCACTGGGCCCCATAGCAAGAATCTGAATTGGGCCCCCTAACCCCGCCCACTACCCACCCCTGGTCCATCCCACCTCCTGTCCTGGCTCCTCCCCTGCCACCCCCCCCCCCCATTTGCCAATTAAGAAATGTATACATACATTCGTACGTATTCGTACTGACCCAGAGAATGAAGGGCACAGGTCATTTTTGCGGCAAAGGGAATGCCGCAGGAACAAAACCCTGTGGTAGCTGAATCTATGGGACTACTGTGGATATCCATAAAAGTTTTATCTGCAGTCCTATGTAACATTGCAAATAACACATTGATAACTCTGAGTACAGATAATGTAGTAGAGGTCACCTGTAGTCCTATGTAACACCACAAATAACACAGCGATAGCTCTCTGAATACAGATAACACAGTGATGGCTCTCTGATTACCGAAAATGTAGTAGTGTTACCTGCAGTCCTATGTAAAACCACAGATAACACTAGTGGTGATAATGTGGTAGTGTTACCTGCAGTCCTCTTTAAAACCACAGATAACACTAGTGATGATAATGTGGTAGTGTTACTTGCAGTCCTCTGTAAAACCACAGATAACACTAGAGTAGATCATGTGGTAGTTTTACCTGTGTCCTTAGTGTGCCTCCCAGTGTCTCTTCCACGGAATCCACGCTAGCGGCGCTGCCTCCTCTTCCATCTTCTTGCTCCGCACAGAACGTCCTGATGCAGCTGCGTCAAGACATAGGAACATTGTGGGCATGGTGATAGTGACACAGACACACACACACACACATACATACCTGTCTGCTTTGGTAAAGCCGGGCATATATGGGCTATGTCAGGTTTTAGCAGAGTGGGCACAGGACAGTGGACACAGGGCGCGATATGTATGCGAGCATAGCTGAACGAGTGCAGGGCCGGAGCCCGCATACACATCGCTCCTCCTGCCTGTGTCCACTGTGCTAAAGCCAGACGTAGGCCATCCCCCACATCTTAACCCCTTTGCTACCAGTGCCATTTTGTCATCACTTCTCTTACCCCAAACCCCTTTAACGCTTTGCTGCTGATGCTGAGTGTGCACATAGTCACCAATCAAATCCCCCCCCCCCTCCCCCCCAAAGGTAACTGATGTGTTGGGGGATGGGTGGCTTGGGGGAATGTGATTGGTGGCTGTGTGCACACTTAGCATCAGCAGCAAGGGGTTTCCTGAGTCCTCTATGAGCCCCTCCAACCCCTAATGCCCCCCAAAATTCTCAGGACAGTGTGCTTTCCTCCTACTTCTCTACCCCTGGGCATTTTGGGGGGCATTAGGGGTTGGGGGGCTCATAGAGGACAGTGTGCTTTACTCCTATTACTCCACCCCCCTGGGCATTTTGGGGGGGGGGGGGCATTAGGGGTTGGGGGGACTCATGGGGGGGAGGCTCATAGAGGACAGTGTAGGAGGAAAGCACACTGTCCTCTATGAGCCTCCCCTCCCTCCCTAGGAGTTCTCTTGCTGGCAATGCTGCATTATCCCTTCCCATACACAACACAACCACTCAATCAACAGACCACCGTCTGTGTCTGTTCAGGAGTGGGCAGTCCTTCAGTCTGGCCTTCACTCCCTAGTGTCACTGCACTTGCTGTCGCCGGGAAACGGCAGGGCAGTGGCAGATTACTTTTTCAGCATGGCTTTGCAGGGGGCCGTGTGTGTCACCTACTTGCCTCGCTCACGCGCTCTGAGTCTGTATGTATGAGCAGCGCCCGCTCCTGCTGCCTGCAATACACTGGCCAATCAGCAGCTGCCTCCTTGTGCTGATTGGCCAGTGTGAATCAAAACACGCCCACAGCCCGGCCGGGTGAATTAAGAGGCAGGTCAGACAAGACTCCAGATGCTGGGGAAGGGGGGGTCTGGGGAAGGGGGGTGCTGCCGATCAAACGCAAGTGCCGAGGGCCCGCTGCGCCTGCACCACAAGTCTGTGTACTGTCTAAAATAAACTAAGGGGGCGGGGCCTTCTGTGTGCTCCGGGCCCCCCTGTGCTGCGGGCCCCATAGCAGCGGCGTGGTCTGCCTATATTGGCGGTACGCCACTGTGTCCCACCAAAAAGCATATGTTGTATATATGCTTTTTGGTGGGACAGTTATATCAGAGATTGAGAACAGTGAATCATTAATGCTATTATAATCTTCTACTTGATGCAACTTTGTATTTAATTTTTTTTAAAGTGAAAAATAAAGATACATTTTTTTGTTATATCTGTATGATATACCCAGGCGGGCCATGGGCGAGACGAGTGACGCCGGCGGGAGTACCAGCAGCGTCCCTCGTACCACGCAGCGCACGTCTAAGGCCGAATGCTGTGTTTCACGGCCGTGAGCAGTCCGTGGAACCGCGCCCTGGCTGAGAGCAGGAGCGCGCGGCGTCATTGGTTGCTATGACGCCGTGCGCTCCCTGCTGCCGCCGCAATACAATAATACACTGGTATGATCTATACCAGTGTATTACTGTACTGTGGAGGCAGCGCACGGCGTCATAGCAACCAATGACGCCGTTCGCTCCTGCTCTCAGCAGAAATCCAGGCCGCGGTTCCACGGACCACTCACGGCCGTGAAACACGGCCGTGTGCATTCGGCCTAAAGCAAAAAAAAAAAAGACACCTTGCCCAACTTCTCCTGAGTACGGCGATACCAGATGTGTGACACCTTTTTGCAGCCTAGGTGGGCAAATGGGCCCACATTCCAAAGAGCACCTTTAGGATTTCACCGGCCATTTTTTACAGATTTTTATTTCAAACTACTTAACACACATTTGGGCCCCTAGAATGCCAGGGCAGTATAACTACCTAACAAGTGACCCCATTTTGGAAAGAAGACACCCTAAGGTATTTCGTGAGGGGTATGGTGAGTTTATGGAATTTTTTATTTTTTGTCACAAGTTAGTGGAATATGAGACTTTGTAAGAAGAAAAAATAAATAAAAAATCATCAGTTTCCGCTAACTTGGGACAAAAAATAAAAAATTCTAGGAACTCGCCATACCCCTCACGGAATACCTTGGGGTCTCTTCTTTCCAAAATGGGGTCACTTGTGGGGTAACACATAAATTAAACCTCAGTGGTCCATCTAAGAGGGGAAGAGAATGCCCTGGTGGATTTTCTGAGCAGTAAAAGTCTAAAGCCAGGAGAGTGGCCTTTAAACAAGAAAATATTTCTCGCAATGTGCAACAGATAGAGGACCCCAATCTTGGACCTCTTTGCTTCCAGAACGAACAGGCAGGTGGTTCAATTCTATTTTCTATCCTACAAAGACAATCCATTGACAGTAGATGCATTTTCGGGGACTTGTCAGGTGGGAATGTTGTATCCCTTTCCCCCAATATCTCTGATACCCAGGGTTCTGACAAAGTTAGTGGAAGACAAATGCCATTTGATTTTGATAGCTCCATATTGGCCCAAGAGAACGTGGTTCCCTCTTCTGCTCAGCCTCTCAAAAGGGAAGTTTTGGTTACTCCCACAGATTTCAGAGCTTCTTCTACAGGGTCCAGCACAGCATCCAGATGTACGCCTGTTGAATCTAACAGTCTGGACGTTGAACAATCCATCCTAAAATCCAAGGGGCTATCGGGTACAGTCATCAATACCCTACTAAGTAGTAGGAAGCCTATTGCATCAAAAATTTATCTCAGAACCTGGAATCCTCCGTTTTGTAGGGGACTCCTGGAATCCTATTTTCTCTCCTGACATTAAAATAATGCTGGATTTTCTGCAGAAACACCTGGAAGATGGATTAAGGGTTAATACACTAAAAGGTCCATGTGGCGGCCCTTAGCGCCTTCATGGATGTAAAATTAGCTGATATACAGTGCTGGCCATAATTATTCATACCCCAGGCAAATTTTGACTTAGTTACTTTTATTCAACCAACAAGTAATTTTTTGACCTTTGCAAAAGCTCATCTGGACAGAGAAGACAAAGAAGACTTCTGGTCTTCTGTGTTATGGTCAGATGAAACAAAAATTGTATAGTTTGGTCACAATGATGTTTCCTTCATTTGGCGTAAAAAAGGAGAAGCCTTCAACCCAAAGAACACCATCCCCACTGTCAAACATGGTGGTGGGAACCTAATGCTTTGGTGTGTTTTTTTTCAGCCAATGGACCAGGGAACCTAATCGTAGTAAACAGCACCATGAAAAAAGAGCAATACATGAGGATTCTTAACAGCAACATCAGGCAGTCTGCAGAGAAACTTGGCCTTGGGCACCAGTGGACATTTCAGCATGACAATGACCCAAAACACGCAAAAGTGGTGAAGAAATGGTTAGCAGACAACAACATTAACGTTTTGCAGTGGCCCAGCCAGAGTCCAGACTTAATTCCAATTGAGAATCTGTAAAGGGAGCTAAAGATCAAGGTGATGGCAAGGAGATCCTCCAACTGGAAAGATTTGGAGCTCATTACTAAAGATGAATGGGCAAAAATAAGACATGCAAAAAGCTGGTCTGCAATTATAGGAAGCGTTTGATTTCTGTAATAGCCAATAAAAGTCTTTTCTATTGATTATTGAGAAGGGTATGAATAATTTTGGACTGGACACTTTTTGCTCAAATGTAAATAAAATCTGAGAAATATTTTTTTCCCACAATAATGCCTTTTCTTACATTGTCTTATTATCTTTTGGTAGACACCTTTGTCATTTCCCGTCAAAAAATTACATGCTGGTTGAATAAAGGTAACTTTAAATCATAATTTGCCAGGGGTATGAAGAATTATGGGCAGCACTGTAGGTTTAATCAGAGATTTCTTTAAGGGAGCCTATAGATTAAACCCAGCGGTTAGATCCACTGTTCCTCTTTGGGACCTTAATCTGGTGCTCTCGGTACTCATGGATCCTCCTTTTGAGCATCTTAATGAAATCCCTCTTGTGTTACTTTCCATAAAGATGACTTTCTTGATTGCTTTTACCTCAGCTAGGAGAGTGGAAGAGATCCAGGCCCTATCTTGCAGACCACCATATCTAACCATCCTGGATGACAATAGTTTTAAAAGATGAGCCTTCCTTTTTGCCTAAGGTATTTAAAAAATGTAACTGTCAATAGGAAATGTTATCACCTACTTTTTACCCACAGGCCAGGTCCAACAGAGAAATTAGATTTCACACCTTAGACGTCAGGAGATGCATCTTGTCCTGCCTGAAAGCTACCAAACAAATTAGGAAGTCAGATCGCCTTTTAATTCAATATGCAGGGCAGAACAGAGGTCAGGGGGCTTCAAAAATATCTATCTCCCGCTGGATAAAAATTAGGGTTGTTGTCCCTCCTTTGAATCTGAAGGCTCTGTTGACCAGAGCAATCTCCTGGGTGGAAGGTGCCTCTGCTTCCTTGGCCCAGATTTGTCAGGCCGCAAACTGGTCCAGTCCGTCCACCTTCTTTAAATACTACAGACTAGATGTTGCCTCTAATATGGACCTTTCCATCAGACGTAAGGTCTTATCCCTAATTATTGATTTCTTTGCTAATCCTCCTGCTTTGTCCCGTTTGGAAGGCGTATGGAAAAGATAATTACTCTTATCGGTAATTAGATTTTCCATTTAGCCTCCACAATGACACTGGGAATTCCCACCCTAATTAGTTGGATTTCTGATCTTGTATTTTTTTTTTTTTTTTTTTAAAGCTTTATACCTTCTCACCAGATAAAGAAAAGAGAATATAAATAAATATACCTATTCAGCATCATCTATGGTTTCTTGGATATTTACTGGACAAGGTAAAGGGGTGGAAGCTTTTAAACCTTTGTTTCTCCATGTTGTTTTCTGTCTCTGGGAGGCGGACTACCCTCCTGCTTAGTGCCGTGTTGGAGGCAAAATAGCAAATCCAATTACCAGTAATTATCTCTCACACTTACAGTGGAGGAAATAATTATTTGACCCCTCACTGATTTTGTAAGTTTGTCCAATGACAAAGAAATGAAAAGTCTCAGAACAGTATCATTTCAATGGTAGGTTTATTGTAACAGTGGCAGATAGCACATCAAAAGGAAAATCGAAAAAATAACTTTAAATAAAAGATAGCAACTGATTTGCATTTCATTGAGTGAAATAAGTATTTGAACCCTCTAACAAAAAAAGACTTAATACTTGTTGGAAAAACCCTTGTTTGCAAGCACAGAGGTCAAACGTTTCTTGTAATTGATGACCAAGTTTGCGCACATTTTAGGAGGAATGTTGGTCCACTCCTCTTTGCAGATCATCTCTAAATCCCTAAGGTTTCGAGGCTGTCTCTGTGCAACTCTGAGCTTGAGCTCCCTCCATAGGTTTTCGATTGGATTAAGGTCCGGAGACTGACTAGGCCACTCCATGACCTTAATGTGCTTCTTCTTGAGCCACTCCTTTGTTGCCTTTGCTGTATGTTTTGGGTCATTGTCGTGCTGGAACACCCATCCACGACCCATTTTCAGTTTCCTGGCAGAGGGAAGGAGGTTGTCGCTCAGGATTTCACGATACATGGCTCCGTCCATTTTCCCGTTTATGCGAATAAGTTGTCCTGTGCCCTTAGCAGAAAAACACCCCCAAAGCAAAATGTTTCCACCCCCATGCTTGACGGTGGGGACGGTGTTTTGGGGGTCATAGGCAGCATTTTTCTTCCTCCAAACACAGCGAGTTGAGTTAATGCCAAAGAGCTCTATTTTGGTCTCATCAGACCACAGCACCTTCTCCCAGTCACTCTCTGAATCATTCAGGTGTTCATTGGCAAACTTCAGACGGGCCTGCACATGTGCCTTCCTGAGCAGGGGGACCTTGCGAGCCCTGCAGGATTTTAATCCATTGCGGTGTAATGTGTTTCCAATGGTTTTCTTGGTGACTGTGGTCCCTGCTAATTTGAGGTCATTAACTAACTCCTCCCGTGTAGTTCTAGGATGCTTTTTCACCTTTCTCAGAACCATTAACACCCCACGAGGTGAGATCTTGCGTGGAGCCCCAGAGCGAGGTCGATTGATGGTCATTTTGTGCTCCTTCCATTTTCGAACAATCGTACCAACAGTTGTCACCTTCTCTCCCAGCTTCTTGCTAATGGTTTTGTAGCCCATTCCAGCCTTGTGCAGGTCTACAATTTTGTCTCTGACATCCTTGGACAGCTCTTTGGTCTTTCCCATGTTGGAGAGTTTGGAGTCTGCTTGATTGATTGATTCTGTGGACAGGTGTCTTTTATACAGGTGACTAGTTAAGACAGGTGTCCTTAATGAGGGTGACTAATTGAGTAGAAGTGTCTAACCACTCTGTGGGAGCCAGAACTCTTAATGGTTGGTAGGGGTTCAAATACTTATTTCACTCAATGAAATGCAAATCAGTTGCTATCTTTTATTTAAAGTTATTTTTTCGATTTTCCTTTTGATGTGCTATCTGCCACTGTTACAATAAACCTACCATTGAAATGATACTGTTCTGAGACTTTTCATTTCTTTGTCATTGGACAAACTTACAAAATCAGTGAGGGGTCAAATAATTATTTCCTCCACTGTATGTTGGTGGATCGGTTACAAATGGAAAGGAAGATTCCGGCTGTAACCTGGTGTTTATTTTACCAGATCAGTTTGTCGGATCTGTTAAAATACCGGATCTGTTATATTCAGTGTTTTTTACTATTTTAATGGATCTGGTTTTTAATTGCTTTTGGTGTTGTAGTACACAGTAGTTTTCAAAACTTTTCTAGACAAACTTTTCAGTGCAAAAAACCTTTTTTTTACAGCAGTTTAACCACCTAACTGTTTTGCCGCCGCAGTCCAGCTGGGGCTGTGGGAAAAGTATTTAACTGTTCTGCGGGAGCTGGGCTCGGGCACTTTTTGTATAAGAATGTCGACATGATGCATGATGGTGAAAGATACCTGTTGTGCTTTGTGGGAGCAGTTGCACAATGACTTTATCGTACATCCTACAACACTGGCTAAAAATTGTTGAAAAATAGTTTAAAGACTATGTACACCTTCGGGGTAATTTTTTTAAATGTATGCATTGTACTCCTTTTGAGCTAAAAAAAAATTGGGCTTTATTAAAAATATGGAGTCCTTTTTATCTGTACAGAGCTGAGATGCTTTAGTAACACCCTTTGGATTTTGTGTCTTTTCTGTCAGACCAGGAGCTGATGGGCTCCTTATCTCTGCTCTATGACCTCCTAAACACTCATTATAGCTCAGTTCTGATCTTACTGAAAGGAATGTGGCTTAAATAAGTGTTTATGATCTCTCAGTAGTTTAGAGATAAGGTTTATTAGATGACTGGCACAAAGTGAAAGTACCAATCACACAGTTAGAAAAACAATTAACCCTTTGTGACGGAACCACTCAATACTTTTAATAAAGGCCAATTGAAACACAGATTTTTAGCCAAAAACAAGTAAAATGCAATCCTAAAAAGAAATTGACTCAAAGGTGTAGATAGCCTTTAACAGTTTCAAAGCTGTAAGGGTGCAGTTGATTGGAAAATATTTGTATCATCAAACCTGAAGGGACAGGATCAGAGTATTTTAATTACAAAAAATATTTTTCCATTATTCTAAGGCTTATACTTCGATGCCTTGTGCAACCCTACTCCCATAAGCTCCAACATAAACCGCAACAAAACTGTATGGGGTATACATAATATCGATACCCAATCAATACTTTTAGACCCCGATTGATACGATACCGGGTGTAAGAAGGTACAAGGAATCATCGTGGATGATAGGTACGTGTCACTGAGGTTCCTGGCCTCGGAGTAAAAGCCGTTTTTTATTTGTCGGCAGCAGTTGCTGTTTGACACCTTAATACTTAGTATGGCTGTATAGCTGATCCGGGATGGCTCTTACTGGGAGTAGTCAAAGTGCTGGGTGGGTGTTAGGTAAAAAACAGAGGACGCTAGAGAGATTATGCAGAGGACTAGACAGGCCTTCTCTGATTTCCTTCTGGATAAAACGCAACAGAGGTTATTCTTTAGAGGACATAAATTATTTTTCTGAGGCAGGACGTCCTGGTAAGATGCTGGCCAGGGTAATAGCTAGTCAGGATCCAAAAACAGAGATTCGCAGTATTCGTGCCTCAGATGGGACAATTATTGAAGATCAGGAGGGAATAATAGAAATATTTGTAAATCACTTTTGTGAATTATATAAATCCAGAGAGTGTTCTCTCAGAGGAAATGATGGACTCGTATTTGGATTCTATTTCCCTTCCAGCGCATACAGATGGTCAAAAAGAACTTCTGGAGATGGATTTGTCTCTTCAGGAGATAGAGGATGCAATTGACTCCTGTTCAGGTAATTCCTCCCCTGGACTGGATGGACTCCCGTATGAGTTTTATTGTAAATATAGGGAGGCTATTCTTCCCCATCTGTGGAGAACACTCTCTGATTCAATAAAGGAGGGAGCTCTTCCAGAAACAATGACAGAGGCTGTGATCACAGTGATATTAAAGAAGGGTAAAGACCCCATTGATTTGGGGTCATATAGACCTCTCTTCTTAATACAGATGTTAAACTTCTGTCTAAAATTTTGGCGTGGAGGCTATCCAGTGTTATGACATTAATTATACATCCAGACCAAAATGGCTTCATGCCTAATAAAGGGACCCATTATAATCTCCACCGTCTTTTTGCCAATTTGCAGACCTCTGGAGGGGCTTCTCGTTCCATTTTGTCTATTGATGCTTCCAAGGCCTTTGATAAAGTTGAGTGGGGGTTCCTTTGGAGAGTGCTTCATAAGATGGGCTTTGGCCCTAGATTTAGCAACATTTTTAAACTTCTGTATAGATCTCCTACTGCACGACTGAATATAAATGGCAATCTTACAAGAAGTTTTTGTATGACTAGAGGCACTCGCCAGGGATGTCCACTCTCCTCTCTTCTATTTAACATCTACATTGAGCCCCTGGCTGCTAGGTTCAGGCAAGATCCCAGGATTCTAGGGTTTGGGGTATCAGGAACGGAAGATCGCATTTCACTATATGCAGATGATTTTTATTTTATATTCAACAGACCCAAGCTACTTTGTTACATATCATTCAAATGATTAATCAGTTTGGAGAAGTTTCAGGTCTGGATGTAAATTGGGAAAAAACTACTCTTATGCCATTTGATAATATGTCCTTAGATAAATCTGCACTCCCCACGTTAAAAATTTCTGAGTCCTTTCAGTATTTATGTATCACAATCTCTCCAAGGGTGGAAGATTTTATCCCGCTTAATCTAATCCCATTGATAAATAAGTTGAGGTCTAAAATAACAGCATGGCTCCCCAAGTTACTTTATCTCTTCAGGAACTCTCCAGTTTGGATTGGGGACAGGTTCTTTAAATTAATAGAATTATTAATGACCTACTTTCGGGGAGGAAACGTATAAGACTTAAACTAGAGCATTGGTATAAACCCTTGTTGAGGGGAAGACTTAATCTCCCCTGCTTCAACGGATACTTTTTAGCTATTCAGCTTTGCCTTTTCCAGGAATGGAATGACAGCCCGCTACTGAATAACTCTCCATATGGTATTTTTTTTTCGGAGTCAGATCAATTGACCAACTCTGATAAGGAATTTAAATCCGACAGGAATCTTTTTATAAAGTCAAGGTATTTTATTTGATTTTGGTTTGGATTGAAGGGTTTAATGGGATGCACTGCTCTGTGGTATAATAGGCACTTTCAAACTTTAGTTGAATTAGGTAGAGATCCATATTGGCCAAAAAGTTATATATTATACGTGAGACAGGTAGTAGGTAATGGGGACATAGTCTGATGTAAGGTATTATCACAAAAAGAAAAAACACAGAAATTAGCATGGTTTCGCTACTTAGAGTTAAGATCGGCACTTTTAAGTATTAAAAAAAAAAACTGGCTTGAAATGCACACTTCTACACAATTTAATGATTTGATAGGGAATTTGGAGCATGGTATGAAGATTTCCCACTTTACAGAAATATAATTCGAGCACGATTTGTAGATACCTGTTCTCCAGGACAAGAGGGCTTTGCAAAAGGAATGTGCAATGACTTTTCTGGATGATAGGGAAGAGGTATTTCAGAATTTGAAAGTGGTTTCACGTAATTTCAATCACGTTGTGGTGCAGTTTAATATTTTGCATAGACTCTATGTTACACCTCTTTGGCTTAAGAGATGTGGTATTTGGAGTGATTCCAACTGCCTGAGGTGTGATATTCCTGATGTGGATTATTTGCATATCTTTTGGTTCTGCTCAGAGCTGAAACAGTATTGGGGGACTATTTATGAATACATAGAGGGAAAGCTTAATGTACGGATACCTTTTACTCCTGAATGTTGGGTATTGCATGATCTTGCCAAGGTGGGGTGGCAGCAGGATAAAAAAAAAAACTTCTGTACAAGTTAATGTTTCTGGCCAGACTGTTAATAGCTTGTTCTTGGTTTGCGTGAGATGCTCCTAGTATGACAACATGGCTAAACCTGATAAACACTAATAAGAGAGATGAATATATTTTATATAAGCAATGAAATAGAGATAAAATGGCTTAGAAATTGGGGAGATTGGAGCCCTTAGAGCTTCCTCCCCTCTCTCCAGTCCGCTCCATCTCTCCCCCGTCTTGTTACGGGGCGGAGGTGGTGAGGGAGGATGCACCACGGGAGGGGATTGGGAGGTTACTTTTGTTTGAAAAAATGTTAAGATCTACAGTACAGACCAAAAGTTTGGACACACCTTCTCATTCAAAGAGTTTTTTCTTTATTTTCATGACTATGCAAATTGTAGATTCACACTGAAGGCATCAAAACTATGAATTAACACATGTGGAATTATATACATAACAAAATAATGTGAAACAACTGAAAATATGTCATATTCTTGGTTCTTCAAAGTAGCCACCTTTTGCTTTGATTACTGCTTTGCACACTCTTGGCATTCTCTTGATGAGCTTCAAGAGGTAGTCACCTGAAATGGTTTTCACTTCAAAGGTGTGCCCTGTCAGGTTTAATAAGTGGGATTTCTTGCCTTATAAATGGGGTTGGGACCTTCAGTTGCGCTGTGGAGAAGTCAGGTGGATACATAGCCGATAGTCCTACTGAATAGACTGTTAGAATTTGTATTATGGCAAGAAAAAAGCAGCTAAGTAAAGAAAAACGAGTGGCCATCATTCAAGAAATGAAGGTCAGTCAGTCCGAAAAATTGGGAAAACTTTGAAAGTGTCCCCAAGTGCAGTCACAAAAACCATCAAGCGTTACAAAGAAACTGGCTCACATGCGGACCGCCCCAGGAAAGGAAGACCATGTTTTTCCGAGTCACCAGCCTCAGAAATCGCAGGTTAACAGCAGCTCAGATTAGAGACCAGGTCAATGCCACACAGAGTTCTAGCAGCAGACACATCTCTAGAACAACTGTTAAGAGGAGACTGTGTGAATCAGGCCTTCATGGTAGAATATCTGCTAGGAAACCACTGCTAAGGACAGGCAACAAGCAGAAGAGACTTGTTTGGCTAAAGAACACAAGGAATGGACATTAGACCAGTGGAAACTGTGCTTTGGTCTGATGAGTCCAAATTTGAGATCTTTGGTTCCAACCACCGTGTCTTTGTGCGACGCAGAAAAGGTGAACGGATGGACTCTACATGCCTGGTTCCCACTGTGAAGCATGGAGGAGGAGGTGTGATGGTGTGGGGGTGCTTTGCTGGTTGGGGATTTATTCAAAATTGAAGGCATACTGAACCAGCATGGCTACCACAGCATCTTGCAGCGGCATGCTATTCCATCCGGTTTGCATTTAGTTGGACCATCATTTATTTTTCAACAGGACAATGACCCCAAACACACCTCCAGGCTGTGTAAGGGCTATTTGACCATGAAGGAGAGTGATGGGGTGCTGTGCCAGATGACCTGGCCTCCACAGTCACCGGACCTGAACCCAATCAAGATGGTTTGGGGGTGAGCTAGACCGCAGAGTGAAGGAAAAAGGGCCAACAAGTGCTAAGAATCTCTGGGAACTCCTTCAAGACTGTTGGAAGACCATTTCAGGTGACTACCTCTTGAAGCTCATCAAGAGAATGCCAAGAGTGTGCAAAGCAGTAATCAAAGCAAAAGGTGGCTGCTTTGAAGAACCTAGAATATGACATTTTCAGTTGTTTTACACTTTTTTTTATTATGTATATAATTCCACATGTGTTAATTTATAGTTTTGATGCCTTCAGTGTGAATCTACAATTTTCATAGTCATGAAAATAAAGAAAACTCTTTAAATGAGAAGGTGTGTCCAAACTTTTGGTCTGCACTGTATGTTTTTATATTGCTGATTGTTAAGATTTGAAATATAATAAAGAAAGTTAAATAAAAAAAATAAAAGTGCTGTGTGGGTGACTACTCCCCATGTTCCAGGCCAGATTTTGCCAGGCTTAAAAAACTGCCAGCAATGCAAGGTGAGGAGGATTACCTCAGTCTGACAGTGGAGCTCAGGAGGTGTGTGTGTGCTGGGATCTGAGGCTTATGCCGTACTGGAGGGCTGAGACCTGTCTGCAAGGGAAACGGGCCCCCTAAAAGCCTGCTATGGACTGCTGGAGCTAGAACTGCCAACAAAGAGATTTTTGCTATGTGGACTTTCCATTGTGTGTGATCTAACACAAAGACTGCAAAGTGATGTTTTGTTTTTGCTTTGTGTGAATAAACACAGAAGTTTGATTGAAGAAGTGGTAATTTTCCTCTGTACTGCGTCCGTACACCCTGTCTACCAGACCGAATTCCCACACGGGTCATACTATTTAACTATACTAGGCTGTGCAGCCTATTATCAGTTAGAGAACATGGCATGCGTAGCTTTCAGCGTGCGCCATGTTCTCTTCACTACAGGGTGGATTTCTACATAAAGACTAATTCATGCTGGTATAACTTATAATATGCAAGTAGATAAAGAATTTTAGAATAACAACTTTTCATAGTTTGATTAGGTTGATTCTGTATTCATAGGTTTGTAGAAGTTAGGATTAAGGTATTTTTCTCAACTCTGTTCTTGTTATAACATTTTTGCTGTGAAGAAGAGGCATGTGATCTCTGCTGAGTCAAATTCAGTTTTGAGAACTGTTCTTGTAGGCAGAAAAACTGCCCAATAATCTTACAAAAACCTCTGGAAGAGCATGACATTGTGAATGGATTAATGAAATGTATTTACCCAAAAAATTAAACCTATACAGCCTTATTCTACATCATTTAAAAAAATGAATCTTTATTTCATGATGGAATAACCTTTGGCTGGTAATATATTTTCCTCAAAAAGCATTTTATATAAAAAAAAAATCTGATTTAAATTAAAAAAATCCATTTTTATTTTTTTAAATCATTTCTTTTTATCCATCCCACTCCACAGTGGAATAGGAGGGAGTCCCTCCCTACTGTGATGCCACTGCCACTAAAGGAGTGATAGCTGAGAGGAGGGGAGAGACTGTGGCCACTGCGACACCAATGAATGTAAAACACACTAATTCAAGTACAGGAGGCAGATTGTGCCGAATGCGGTATCACAGACACTGCCTCAATAACAGGGCATGCGATCCGCCGAACAGCGCCAATTAACCCCTCAGGTGCCGCGGTTCAGCAGATCGCATGCCCCGTTATTGATGCGGGGTGCCGAGTCTGTGATACTGCCGACGGCACCCACTGCCTCCTATACTTGAATTAATGTGTTAATTACATTCATTGGTGGCCCAGTCCACGCCCCCAATATAATTAATGATAATTTATGGAGAAGTGCGCCCCCCCCCCCCCCCCAGTATTAGTATCATTGGTGGTGCAGTGGCCACAGGCACCCCCCCTTCCCATCTCATTGTTATATTCATTGGTGGCAGCGGCCACAGGGTCCCCTCCTCTTCATTGATGGCAGTGGCAGTTCCGATCGGAACCCCAGCAGTGTAATCCCTACCAATCTGTTACCATGACAGCCAGGATGTTGAAGCCACTGAAGCCCTTGCTGCCATGGTAAGCTCCCTGCTGCTGTGTGTACAGTACTATGCACAGGTCATCAGCAAGAGTGTTAAGTCTTATTTTCCCTAATAGATCTCTATTAGGGTGAATAGAACAAGTGTTCTAGCCCCTAAGGCTAGAACACTTTAAATCGCCCCCTTTCCCAATTTCGCAAACAGTTTAAATCACCCCCGTTCCCAATTTTACATGGAAAATTTACAAACAATAAAAAATAAACATTTTGCATATCACCATGCCTGAAAAAGTGTGAACTATTAAAATATTAAAAAATATTTCCTATGCAGTGAACGCCATTTTTTGTTTTATTTTTTGCGTAGTATTGAGTATCGCAATACTTTTTTCTAGTTTCGAAATAGAATCAAAATTTTGGTATTGTGACAACCCTTTATGGGAGAACTAATGGTCTTTAAAAATTCTGCCGTGGGGCGACTGTTATACACACGACAATCTGGATTTCCACCACCAAGACTACTACCTGGTAGTGATTGTCCCCCATTTCAAATGTGTGGGTACCTTTATAAAACCTTATTCCAGGCAGTCATGAACCAGCGGGTGTGAACCCACTGTGCCATGTGTCATACCCCCTCTAAGGGCATTGTGTAAGTGAATATTTACAGTACCCCTGATGGTGGGGATAGACTTTCCTGAGGGAAATACCAGGTCGCTACCTCTTGAGGAGGATTGGCAAAAGAGGCAGCTCGTCCCGGCAGACCAGGAGGTTCCTTAGCAAGGTACCAGAGGTACAGGCTTTGTCAGAAGGCTGAGTCGTAACCAGGAGCAACAGGGCAGGACCGAAGCATGAGGCAGAGGTGAAGTCAAACAGACAACAGGTCAGGGCAGGCAGCACAGGTACAGGTCAGGCAATCCGGATCGGCAACAGGAGAGTCAAGGCAAGCAGGCTAGCTGATGTAGATTAAAAGTGAAGTCTTAAGGGTCCTTAATTTTCCTTTTAGTTGGGTTTATGCATTAAAATTTACAAACTTTGTGAGATTAGCTCTGAATACACCCCAAGTTCCGCATTTACGAAGGAAAATATTTCTGGATTCAACCCCCCAGAATGCCATCCTGTCCTAGCAGTTAGTCGGAAGATCATGTGGGACTTATTGCACCCACTCCTGGATAAGGGTTACCACCTCTATGTGGATAACTACAAACCGGATTCCAAAAAAGTTGGGACACTAAACAAATTGTGAATAAAAACTGAATGTAATGATGTGGAGATGGCAAATGTCAATATTTTATTTGTAATAGAACGTAGATGACAGATCAAACGTTTAATCCGAGTAAATGTATCATTTTAAAGTAAAAATACGTCGCTTCAAATTTTCACAGTGTCAACAAATCCCCAAAAAGTTGGGACAAGTAGCAATAAGTGGTTGGAAAAAGTAAATTTGAGCATAACGAAGAGCTGGAATACCAATTAACACTAATTAGGTCAATTGGCAACATGATTGGGCATAAAAAGAGCTTCTCAGAGTGGCAGTGTTTCTCAGAAGCCAAGATGGGTAGAGGATCACCAATTCCCACAATGTTGCGCAGAAAGATAGTGGAGCAATATCAGAAAGGTGTTACCCAGAGAAAAATTGCAAAGACTTTGCTTCTATCATCATCAACTGTGCATAACATCATCCGAAGATTCAGAGAATCTGGAACAATATCTGTGCGTAAGGGTCAAGGCCGTAAAACCATACTGGATGCCCGTGATCTCCGGGCCCTTAAACGACACTGCACCGCAAACAGGAATGCTACTGTAAAGGAAATCACAGAATGGGCTCAGGAATACTTCCAGAAACCATTGTCAGTGAACACAATCCACCGTGCCATCCGCCGTTGCCAGCTGAAACTCTACAGTGCAAAGAAGAAGCCATTTCTAAGCAAGATCCACAAGCTCAGGCGTTTTCAGTGGGCCAGGGATCATTTAACATGGAGTGTGGGAAAATGGAAGACTGTTCTGTGGTCAGACTAGTCATGATTCAAAGTTCTTTTTGGAAATCTGGGACGCCATGTCATCCGGACCAAAGAGGACAACCCAAGTTGTTATCAAGGCTCAGTTCAGAAGCCTGCATCTCTGATGGTATGGGGTTGCATGAGTGCGTGTGGCATGGGCAGCTTACATGTCTGGAAAGGCACCATCAATGCAGAAAAATATATTCAGGTTCTAGAACAACATATGCTCCCATCCAGACGTCATCTCTTTCAGGGAAGACCCTGTATTCACAACATCATGGCTGCGTAGGAGAAGGATCCGGGTACTGAAATGGCCAGTCTGCAGTCCAGATCTTTCACCTATAGAGAACATTTGGCGCATCATAAAGAGGAAGGTGCAACAAAGAAGGCCCAAGACGATTGAACAGTTAGAGGCCTGTATTAGACAAGAATGGGAGAGCATTCCTATTTCTAAACTTGAGAAACTGGTCTCCTCGGTCCCCAGACGTCTGAGTGTTGTCAGAAGAAGGGGAGCTGCCACACAGTGGTGAAAATGGCCTTGTCCCAACTTTTTGGGGATTTGTTGACACCATGAAATTCTGATTCAACATATTTTTCCCTTTAAAATGGTACATTTTCTCAGTTTAAACTTTTGTTCCGTGATTTATGTTCTATTCTGAATAAAATATTAGAAGTTGGCACCTCCACATCATTGCATTCAGTATTTATTCATGATTTGTATTGTGTCCCAACTTTTTTTGGAATCCGGTTTGTATTATGCCAGCATCCCCCTATTCATGTCCTTAACTGCCAGAGGTACTGTGGCTTGTGGCCCAGTATGCTAAAATCATAGAGGCCTCCCTAGATCCCTGATGGGGCAACCACTGAGGGTGAAAGCAGAGAACAGTGGTTAAAAGGGGTATTCCCATCTTGCTATTTCATCCTCGCCTTCAGCCAGCTCTGTCATTCACTTCCTGGTTTCCTGCTTCTGAGGCTTAGGCAGTTTGAGTGAATGCCTGCCACACCTCTGTATGACATCACACTGAGAACTCAGTCCTTGCGTGCTCGTTCATGTGGATATAATGTCCTCCACTCCATAAATGCGTCCCCTTTTTTTCCTCCATTACATCATGCGTTCCCCCTATGTTCCTCCATTCCATAATAGAATTCCTCCTAAATTGCAGAGGAACCCCATTGTCATATATTGTAAAATAGTTGGTGGATTTGGTGGTGCATTTATTCATGTAAGAATAATACTCCATATTTTGAACTTGTCCCGGTCCTCCGATCCTTCTACGGCACATGCTCACTCTCCACTTCGGTGTACGAAGTCTTCAGGCTGCCGCACATGCGCTGATCTATATTCTTTTGTGCTGTGTCTAAAATGGAGCTGCGCATGCATGGCTTTGCTTTAGACCCAGCACAAATGAATAAAGATCAGCGCATGCAAGGAGAGGCCAGCCACTGGATTCATCTGCGCAAGCGCGGCCCATTGTTGCGAGAGGTGGCCGTATCTATGGTTAACCAAACTAAACAATGAGGTAGGAGACACCTAATTTTATGAGGAAGGTTTGAGATTTGTTAATAAAAAGTATATACACAAATAATCAATGTGACATCATTATCAAAATAAACTATCAATAAACTATTCCCATCAATGAGATCGGAATACCACTTTAAGTATAAGGTTAAGTACAAGAGGAATGTCTTTATTGACCACCATTCACAGTGCCACCAGTTCCCCTGCCCCTTTACGAGTTACCACTACCACTGTCCCCAAACCAGTTTGCATCCTTGATTACACCAGGCACATGGGAGAGGTTGATCTTTCAGATTAAGCCCTACATTGCCACACGAAAAACAAAAGTGTGGTAAAAAAAAGCTGGCCGTGCACAGTGCTTATGTGCTATTTCAATCTGAAAACCACACAGGAACTTTCCTTCAGTTCCAAGAGGTGGTTATCAAGGCCCTCATTTTTCAAAGCCAGGCAGATGAGGGCCCCAGTACTTCAGGAAGTCATGGTGCCCATGTTGTACCAGGGCAACATCTGTCAGGTCAAGTCCCCCAGACAGCATGGAAGGGAAGGACCCAAAAAACATGCAGGGTGTGTTCCAAAAGGGGGATAAGTAAGGACACCATTTATCAGTGCGAAAGCTGCCCTGAAAAATCCTGCCTGTGCATGCAGGGTTCTTTCATAATCTACCACTCATCTATGGAGTATTAAATGAATAACACATTTTTATGAAAATTATTTAATACTCCATGGATGAGTGGTATATTATGAAAGAATCCTGCATGCACAGGCAGGATTTTGCAGGGCAGCCTTAAATCTCTGATTTAGTCTGCATATAGCTTACATATCCACTTTTCACCAACCACTGCATATTAATTTCTGTAAAAACACTGGTTTGTTCAAAGGTGACCTTTCCACCCTTTAAAATGTTCGTATAGGGGTGCACTTTCCAAAATGGGGTCACTTCTTGGGGTTTTCCATTTCTGGGGACCTCAGAATTTTTTTTACATGCGACACGGTGCCTAAAATCCATGTCTGCCAGTTCAGGCCTGCAAAATCCATATTTTGCAGTTTTCCTCTAGAGTCCTGCTGTGCACCTATACAGCAGGCTACAAGCACATATGGGGTGTTGCCATAATGGGGAGAACATGGCTAACTACTGGGGTCCATGGCTAACATACTGGGGTCCATTTACTCCTCTTACCCCTTGTGAAAGTAAAAAATTGGGGTCTGGGATCAATTTTTCATTTTCACAGCTGTGTGCTTTTAAATCCTTTTGACAAGTGTTTCTGTCTTTTATGAAACACCTGTTCATACAGGGGGGTATATATGAAAAATAGGGTCACTTTTGGGGGGTTTCCACTGTAGGGGTACCACAGGATGTCTTCATAAGCAACATGGCTCCCAAAAAAACATTACAGCTAAAACTGCTCACCAAAAGCCATATGGTGTTCCTTCCATTCTAAACACTCCTGTGCATCAGTTTTTGACCACACATGGGGTGTTGCCGTGTTCAGGGGAAAATGGGTAGCAAAATGTAATTTTTCATTTTCACAGTCAAGTGTTTCCTACTTCTATGAAACACCTCTGAGGTCAAAGAGCTCACTACACACCTTGAAAGATTCCTTGAGGGTGTAGTTTTGAAAATGGGGTCACTTTTTGGGGGTTTCCACTGTAGGGGCCGGGGTACCTCCGGGTGTCTTCATATACGACATAGCTCCCAAAAATCATTCCAGCTATATCCTATCTCCAAAAGCCATATTCCATTCTGAACCCTGCTGTGTGCCCATACATCATATATGGGGTGTTTCTGTAAACTACAGAATCGGGGTAATAAACAGAGTTTTGTTTGGCTGTTAACCCTTGATGTGCCACAGGAAAAATGGATTCAAATGGAAAATCTGTCAAAAAAGTGACATTTTAAAATTTCATCTCCATTTTCCTTTAATTATTGTGGAACACCTAAAGAGTTACCAAAGTTTGTAAAATCAGTTTTATATACCTTTACTCAAATTTATCACTGTCATGAAGTACAAACATTCTCAAAATGGATTGGATACTTAAAAGCGTTTTAAAGTTATTACCACATAAAGTGACACATGTCAGATTTGCAAAAAATGGCCTGGTCCTTAAGGTGAAAGATGACTGTGTACTCAAGGGGTTAAAAATTGAGACAGAATAAAAGTTTAATAAACAGAAGTATTTGGGGATACTGCCTCATCCTTAGAGCCCATTCACACAATTTTGCGGAGCGGGTGCGGACCCATTAATTTCGATATGTGCTGTCCGTCTCTGTAGTTCTGTTCCGCGGCGCTGCAAAAAATATAGAGCATGTCCTATTGTTGTCCGCACAAGAATAGGCATTTTCTATTAGAGCGGCGGCCATTTGCGGTCTGCAAGTTGCGAAATGCACATGGGCCGGTATCCGTGTTTTGCGGATCCCAAATTGGGGATCGCAAAACGCATATGGCCGTCTGAATGAGCCCTTATACTGCTGACCCCATATAAGAAGTCGGCCATAGAGCAGGTCTCTCCTAAGCCATATCCATATATGGAGTCAGCCACAGAGCAGAGCAGGAACTCCTAAACACTAAATATGGAGTCAGAGTAGTGCAGACAGATTGATCGACTTGCATTTTAGTGTGCTGGAGGCTTACCTCTTGGGGACACATGACGTATCGGTACATCATGATGTCCCGGAACTTAAGGACACATGACGTACCGGTACGTCATGTGTAGTTCCGATCACCGCCGCGCCACCTCTCAGGATCGCTTCTGATTGGCTGCAGGGCGGGCAGGAGGTTCACATTATTGCAGCGCTCCTCTCCTCATCCTTTCTGTGTCCAGGAGAGAGGAGCCTGCAATCGGATCTCCATAGCCAGCACCCCAATCTGTGCCCAGCATCCCTTCTGACCCTCCACAGTGCCATCTGGCACTAAAAGGTATTCAGGGAAAGTTTAGTGGAAAAAACAAAAGATTTTTTAACTGTTGCATCACCCTAATCAGGTGTCTGGGGCGTCAACATCGCACAACCCACCGCTGATCAGCTTCGGACGGCTGATCAACGAGTTTGAAATATTTTTTAAATTTTTTGGCCTTTTATTTTATTTTTTTATTTATTTATGTATTTATTTTCTGTTAGTTTTAGGGCAAAGTCTGCAAACACCTGTGCCCCCACACACACTAAATAAAGATTTCCACATGCACGCGCGCACACACAATCTATGGCCCACTGGACGTTCTCGGCCGAGGAGGCATACGCCCAGCTTGCCTCCAGCTCCGAGAGCCCCAGTGAGGACGAGGATGACCCTATGTTCGTTTTGTAATCCGCGTGATTATCTAGAGATGATGTAGAGCCCCCAAGGCGACGGAGACGCCGCCTGGCGGAGCAAGGGGTCCGCCATGCTAGGGACCCTGTGGCCCACACTAGTACGAGAAGCTCTGGGGCTCGTACTAGTTTTCCAGCCCACCAGTTAAGTCCACTGGAACCCCCTACCAGTGAACTTGCATGGTGTACCCCAGAGCATTTTGAGCCTGCGATTCTTTATTTTGTTGGCCAAGCAGGAATCCAGATTCCCACAGTGGGCTTAACTGAATATGACTATTTTAGTCTTTTTTTCAGTGACCACTTTGTGAATCTGATTGTGGAGCAAACAAACGTGTTCGCCCAACAGTTCATTGCTCAACACCCGGGCTCCTTTTTGGCTAGGGCCGATGGCTGGACTCCGGTCAGTGCAGCTGAGATGAGGACGTTTTGGGGCCTCATGCTGCACATGTGCCTAGTCAAAAAAAAAAAAAACTGTCAGGCATTACTGGAGTGGGGATGTCCTCTACCAGACCCCACTTTACAGTACGGCCATCACACATAACTGGTTTGAGGCCTTCCGGAAATGCCTGCATCATGCAGATAATGCAGCATGTCCCCCCCCCCCCCCCCAGGTGATCCTGCCTATGACCGCCTGTACAAAATCAGGCCGGCCATCGATCACTTTGGGGCCAAATGTTTGGAAGCCTATGTACTTGGAAGGGAGGTCGCGGTTGATGAGTCTCTCATTGCTTTCAAGGGGAGACTAATTTTCTGCCAGTATGTTCCCTCTAAGCGGGCGAGGCTGTACAAACTTTGTGACAATACCTCAGGGTAAACTTGCAAGTTTTGGGTGTACGAGGGGCGAGATTCCCGTATTGAGCCCCAAGAATGTCCCCCCACCTTGGGTGTTAGCAGGAAACTTGTGTGGGATCTTATGCACCCACTGCTAGATAAGGGTTACCACCTGTACTTGTTCCCTCACCGCCAGATCCACGTCCGCTTGTGGGACTGTGTGGAAAAATCAACGCAGCCTCCCTACCCACCCCCTCCAAGTACCTATTCCCAGGGGTGAGACCTGTGCCCTTACCAGTGGAAACCTGTTGCTGGTCAGATATAAGGACAAGAGGGATGTCCTTGTACTGTCCACAATTCATGGTAATGGCATCACCCCTGTTCCTGTGCGAAGTACCACGGCAACGGTCCTCAAGCCTGATTGTATCGTCGACTACAATCTGTATATGGGAGGAGTTGATCTCTCTGATCAACTCCTCAAGCCATATAATGCCATGTGCAAAACCCGGGTATGGTACAAAAAAGTTGCAGTCTACTTGGTACAGGTTGCCTTGTACAACTCTTTTGTGCTGTCCCGGAGCGCTGGCAACACAGGGAAATTCCTCCAGTTCTATGAGGCAGTCCTCAAGGCCGTGATCTTTTCTGACCGGGAAAAAGCAGGCCGGAGTACCTCGGGAACTGGAGGCGCCCGGATCGTCCCTGGCCAACACTTTCCAGGTGTGGTCCCCCATACTGGAAAGAAGGAACAGACCCAAAAATGGTGCAGTGTGTATCACAGGAGGGGGATACGAAGGACACCACCACTTAGTGTGACACGTGCTCTGATCATCCGGGCCTGTGCATTATTGGTTGCTTGAGGGAGTACCACATTTCTATGGAGTACTAAATGTATAATCCCCTTCCCCAATTTTGATTCCATTTAGCCACTGACAAAAAAATAGAAAAAATAATAATAATGTTCTCAGACTTGAGACACTAAAACTATATATTTTTTCAAAAATATTATTTTGAAAACCTAAAAAAAAGAAAAGTTGACTTATTAGGTATCGCCGCGTTCCTAAGAATCTACTCTATAAAAATACCCCATGACCTAACCCCTCAGCTGAACACGGTCAAAAAAATAAAATAAAAACGGTTAAATAATAAGTGTAATAGCAAGGGATCTAAAAGTCATATGCCCCCCAAAATGGTACCAATAAAACCGTCCTCTCATGCCGCAAAAAATGAGCCCTTACCCAAGATAATCGGCTAAAAAATAAATAAAAAACGGACTTTTAGACTATGGAGATACTAAAATGTTTTTATTTTATTTTTTATAAAAGGATATTATAGTGTAAAACATATTGTTTCATCCGAAGTCGATTCGCTCATCCCTACTGATGACCTATCCTGAGGATAATCATAAAAATCTTAAATCAGAGCAGAACAGTTTCTTTCATAGATTTTATTTGCAATGGAACGCGGAGTAAATGTGCGAACGTTTTCGGCCGCATCTGAAGATCATTGTTATGTTAGTGGCTCCAAAATTCATGAATCTTATTATGCATCTGTAATATATAAACAAGTTGATCAAATGTCTCATAATATGTCTGAGAGCACTATTAGATTTGATATCGGTGAATGCGATACCTGGTAACCTGATCAGATAGAAAGTGTGTTTATGAACAGTTACGCCGCCTTCCTCACCATCAGGCCGGCGCATGCGCACTTAGCTCAATGAAGCCGCTGCGCAGCCAAAGTGCAGGCGCAGGATCTGGCAGAGGGACGGGTGGAATGAAGAGGCGGCGCTGAGGTGAGGAAGGCGGCGCTGGGCTCCAGACAGCGAGGGGTGCAGGCGGGCATCCTGGATTAACGCAAATCCCCTTGGGCACCTTAGGTAGGTGAGTGACAGCTTATAAAAAAACAGTTTTTTGGGCTAATAGAGCCACAAGCAGGTTTTATAAGGGCAGTTTAGGATTCATGTGATTAGCACCGACATGGCCATATGTTTAGCTTATAGGGCACAAATCTGATGACAGAGTCCCTTTAATCTCACCTGAATAGCCCTTTATCCAAGCTCCATCATCACTGGTGTTATGTTATTATACTGGAAGTAGATAGCCATCATGTAATATTGTGTGCTGTCTGCATATATTTTTACAACTTTGAGTCAGGACAGCACTGCTCTGTTATGGCAGCACAAGCTTTGGCTGCAGCCTACTGTAGTAGGGAAAAGCAGGGGAATCTCTGTAATGGCACCGTTCAGGTGAATGAAACTTTGGGAGCATTTATAGCTCCATGGTTTTGGTCAAAGAATACATTTTAGCTTTTGTGTGGAGCAATCATGTAAACTAGTGCAGCCTTTGGGTTTGGGCATGTAACTTCAAGTAAATATTTTTCGCCTTATTCTCTGTTTACATTATGTTTGCAGCTTATGTGGAATCGTCTCTCAACATATACCTCTCGCTGAAGGCTGCAACATATCCCACTATATAGGCATACAGAAATATAGGTCTCTAATACTATGCTGTTTTATTTTTAATTCATGTATGTCTTGGTATAGAATAGTAGAAAAAGCAAGAAAAATCGTATAGATGGCTGTGCAGCAATAATTCTCTATATGACAGATGTAAAGGAAGAACGCTTCATTTGGTGAATGGACAACATGTTTAAGGAACAGATTCCCTTTGTTGTATTTGGTGTCTCTGAGCTGACGAAGGGAGCTCTCCGATCCCGAAACACGTCCATTCACCAAATAAAACCTTTTTGTACATTTGTCTGGAGGATAATTGCAATCCATCCCATTTCTCTTGCTTTTTCTACTGACTAACTTGGACATACCTGGTACTGGAGGGAAGTGTGCATCAGCAGACCATCCTCCTGTTTTGCAATATAGCTTGTTGTGCCCTTTGCGCAGCAACAAAAGGTGAGCCTACTCGTCTATGGTCATTGCGGTCCTGCCTATTTTATCTCCTTTTCTTTTCTATTGGTATAGAATAGGGCAGTCTATTATGCTAATCCATAACTCATAAAAAGTATATTAGTATATGCTGGCCAATAAGGACACTTTTTCTAGCTTCCATCAGGTGCATCAAGCCCTACGGATTTGTTTGGTATATACAACAATAGCTTTTCCCAGCATATATGCCAAATGTGTAAACATAGCCTTGCAAATAACTTTTTTTTAAATGTTTTTAACTAACACTAATAGGCCTCTTTCATGTTCTTCTACCATCATTAAGTTTCTGTCACGGAAGGTGTACAGGAAACAAGACAATGCAAAAATGAATATATAACTCACTTGATCCAAAACTAAGGAACAAAAGGGAGACCCCTGCATAAGACCTGGCACTCTCCCTGACTCTGCTCAGCCTATGCAAACCTCGACTATATAACACCTGAACACCCCCTACAATAGTGAGGGGACACGACCACCGGCTCCCTACTCTAGACACGGAGGGAGTCAGGGTCACCTGGGATCCAGCAAACATAAAATCACTAATGAATGTACAACACTTATCTTGTAGCAGACTGGTAAATGGATCAGCATGCACACACACTCCAGGAAGTTGTATAAACCGCACACTAATGCATTATGGGGAGGAATTTAAAGGGATGCAATCAGTCCAACTACAAGACAGCTGAGAGAGGCTAACGAGATGAGGAACTAGAAACCAAAACAAAGAAGCTCAAGGAGGAGGTTCTGAAAGGCATCTGTCAGAGCTTCTCAGATGTCTGGTTGTGACAGTTTCTGATCGACCATTCAGTTTATCAATTTTAAGCCTTGACAAGCTGTCTTTTAAAGGGAGCATGGGTGGGCCAGGTGAGATGACTATGCAGACAGAGGAAGCAGGAGGAGCAAGGATGCAGAAAGTGGCTTGGACTGTCTCTTGGTCCACTTAACTGCTCACTTCAGTATGCATTAAAAGTACTTTATGTACAGAATAACGCAACAGATCACTACGTAAAAGGTATCATTTCATTCAGCTGTCTTAGCCCTACAAGGCATTGTGCCTTGTTTAACCACTAATTTCCTGGTGGCAGACTCTCTGGAAAACTATGAGTGCTGAAACTTTTATAAAATGACAAATAAGGCGATTTTACAAATAGTCTTAACCGCCTCAGCTCCCCTAGCTTAAATCCCCTTAATTACCAGACCACTTTTTACAATTCTGCACTACACTATTTTCACAGTTTATTGCTTGGTCATACAACTTACCACCCAAATTAATTTTACCTCCTTTTCTTCTCACTAATAGAGCTTTCTTTTGGTGGTATTTCATTGCTGCTGACATTTTAACTTTTTTTTATATTAAACGAAATTGACCGAAGTTTTTGCAAAAAAATGTCATTTTTCACTTTCTGTTGTAAAATTTTTCTAATAAAACTACATTTCTATATAAATTTGTCTCTAAATGTATTGTTCTACATGTCTTTGATAAAAAAAAAATGCAATAAGTGTATATTTATTGGTTTGGGCAAAAGTTATAGCATTTACAAACTATGGTGCACAAAAATCAATTTACGCACTTTGACTTTCTGAGCACCTGTCATGTTTCCTGAGGTTCTACAATGCCCAGACAGTAGAAGTACCCCACAAATGACCCCATTTCGGGAAGTAGACACCCTAAGGTATTCGCTGATGGGCATAGTGAGTTCATGGAAGTTTTTATTTTTTTGTCACAAGTTAGCGGAAAATGATTTTTTTTTTTCTTACAAAGTCTCATTTCATATTCCATGTGACAAAAAATAAAATTTTACATGAACTCGCAATGCCCCTCACGAAATACCTTGGGGTGTCTTCTTTCCAAAATGGGGTATTTATACTGCCCTGGCATTTTAGGGGCCCTAAAGCGTGAGAAGTAGTTTGGAATCCAAATGTGTAAAAAATGCCCTGTGAAATTGTAAAGGTACTCATTGGAATTTGGGCCCCTTTGCGCACCTAGGCTACAAAAAAGTGTCACACATGTGGTATCGCCGTACTCATAAGAAGTAGGGCAATGTGTTTTGGGGTGTATTTTTACATATACCTATGCTGGGTGAGAGAAATATCTCTGTAAAATGACAAGAAAAAATGAACGGCACAGGTTTCTTCATTCGCATCGATCAATGTGAATGAAAAAAATCTCTGCCAAAAAATGTGCAAAAAAAAAAAAAAAGAGGGGAAAGGAGTCTGCCAGGACATAGGAGCTCCGCCCAACATCCAAACCCACTCAGCCAGTATGCCCTGGCAAACCCGATTTCTCCATTCACATCGTAATCTGACAGCAGCGCAGTGCTGCAGCTGCTTGATCGGTTGGTCCACCTAGAAGGAAAAAAAAAACCAGGCCGCAACGCAATACATTTATTAACATTAACTTTATGTATCATTTGAAACAGAACATTAACTTTTATAAACTTTATTGAACTTTTGGAACTTTTTTGCTTACCTGTGATTTATTTTTATTTTTTACCTTTATAGGACAAACCTCTCCTTCCCCATGGGACAATGTGCAAAGCGCAAATCGCCCAGAGATGTGGCGAAGTACATTATGCACTTTGTCCCAGGTGAAAGGAGAGGTTTGCAGTAGCTGTGTGAAAGGGCCCTAAGACCCCTGTGTGCCTGTACTGTGTCACGCAATACCTATACTAAGTGTACCTGTGTGTGGTACTTCCAGAAACACTCCCCTAAGCATAGGGCAGGGTGGTCAGGGCAGTCAGGACTGAAATAGCGGGTGTCGCACCTTATTCCACTCCTGCTACACAACATATTTTTCGGGGTCGCGCTTGGTTTGAGGTACCAGCAATGACATTGGAGAAATGTCGCTCGTGTAGACGGCTCACAACACTGGTGGTTAGGGCCACGGAACCTCCTGGATACAGGAGGTTCTCAATGATCTCTTCCTGAAATTTGTTCTCTTACTGTAGAGAACAAAACTATTGTACATAGCCAATTGAATTAGGTATACAGACACCTTCTTATACCAGCGTCTGGTCCTGCGGGAGAGTAAATAAGGAGCCAACATCTGGTCATTGAAGTCCACCCCTCCCATGAGCAAATTATAGTCGTGGACCAAGAGGGGCCTTTCAATTCGACCCCATACCGGGCGCGCTTGCTTGAAGTGCTTTTGTTTGAAGCCAAGGCGCCCAGTAAAATGTATTAGGGACTCGTCTATGCAGATGTTTTGCTCAGGGGTATACAAATCTGAAAATTTAGTGTTAAAGTGGTCTATGAGGGGCCGAATTTTGTGGAGCCGGTCAAAAGTTGGGTGGCCTCTGGGACGAGAGGTGCTATTATCACTAAAGTGCAGGAAACACAGGATGGTCTCAAATTGTGTCCTAGACATGGCAGCAGAGAACATGGGCATGTGATGAATTGGGTTCGTGGACCAATATGACCGCAATTCATGCTTTTTTTGTCAGGCCCATGTTGAGGAGAAGGCCCAGAAAAGTTTTAAATTCGGAAACTTGGACGGGTTTCCACCGGAAAGACTGGGCATAAAAGCTTCCCGGGTTGGCGGCTATAAATTGAGTGGAATACTGGTTTATTTCTGCCACGACTAAGTCAAAGAGCTCCGCAGTAAAGAACAGCTCAAAAAACCCCAGTGCCGATCCGATCTAAGCTGTCTCAACCCGAACTCCAGACTGGGCGGTGAAAGGGGGAACTACTGGCGCGGCTGAAGATGGGGCTGCTAATCAGGGTTTGCCAGCACCTCAGGGACTCTAGGGGCTCTATGGGCCTGTCTGTGCGGTGGCTGCGACGGGGGAACTACTGCACGTGCCACCGTACCAGCTTCAACTGCCCTTGTGGTGCTCGCCACTTCACCATGTTCTACGGCAGTGCTGGTACTAGGTCCAGGATGGGCTGAGCTGCTGGTGTATGCCTTACCACGTAATCCGACAGCGCCAGCCCCACTCTGCTGCCCTTGAAGTGGATCCTGCGCAACCTGTGGTCTAGCAACACGGGGCCGGGTACACCTGGTGGTATCAGGGACCTCAACCTCATCGTCCGAACTTTGAGTCAGACTGCCACTGCTTTCTACAGGTTCATATTCTGACCCGCTGGATTCGTTAGATGAGGGTTCCCATTCCTCATCCGACTGGGTCAGAAGCCTGTAGGCCTCTTCAGAAGAATACCCCTTACTTGCCATTTGGTCAACTAAATTTAGGGGGTATTCCCTGAGACTACCCAAGAAAAAAAGCAAGCCTGTCTAACAAATGGGAGGCTAACGAAGTACAGGAAGCCGCTGCGATTGATAAAAAATATCTAAACAGATATTTTTTTTTTATCGCCGCAGCACTTGTGTAGTGATTTGTGCAGTGATTAAAAAAAATAAAAAATGTCACTGCGCGGGGCGGGCGTGGGTGAACGCACATGTGGGCGACTGATCAGGCTGGATCGGGCAAACACTGTTTGGGTGGAGGGCGAGCTAAGGTGACACAAATACTATTATAGATCTGACTGTGATCAGTGCTGATCACTTACAGATACTATAAAAGTACCAATGCTGATTAGCGATACGCTAATCAGCGAATGAGTGACTGCGGTGCGGTGGGCTGGGCGCTAGCCGATGCTAACTACCTACCAAAGGGGCCTAAACTAACCTAAAACCTAACAGTCAATACTGGTGGAAAAAAAAAAAGTGACAGTTTACCCTGATCACTTTTTTCCCTTTCCTTAGTGATTGACAAGGGTGATCAAGGGGTTAATCGGGGTGATCTGGGGCTAAATGTGTTGTGCTTGGTGTACTCACAGTGATCTGTGCTCTCTGCTGGGACCAACCGACGAAAAGGAACCAGCAGAGAGCACAGAAGCCATTTAACACTTTAGATTTATAAATATAATGAGTTAAATGGCAGATTATTGGCTGGCAGGCTGGTGACAAACTTTTCCTGCGACTTTTCCCGGCCCGCACTGCACATATGCGGGCCAGCTTGCGAGATGACGCGCCGATGCGTCAACGAGGAACAACCGGACCGCCCACAGGAGGCATCCCTGCGTTAGGCGGTCGAGAGGCGGTTAATGAGTCTCTGTCAACATGACTAACCCTATTATACTGCCTGTTAAAGCCCTATTACTCGGGCAGATAGAGCAAATGATTATGGGGAGGGAAGCGTTCCCTCCCGTCAATCGCCTGCTCGCTAGAGGAGGAGACTGCTGTTATTACATGCCGTGTAATAGGCGCTCTGCTGCTGGTATAAACAATGAGACAGTATTAGGGACAAGCGGTGCATTAGCAATCGCTGATTGCTTGCTGGCAGCAGAGCCCCTGTTACATGGTTCAATCTGCTTGTGGCAAACTACAATTTTTTTTTAACATGTTAAAAGATCCCAATTACCCGATGAACAAGCATTTTCTCGTTCATCAAGTAATCTGCAGCAGTATTACACTGCCAGATGATCGCTAATAAGTATTCATATTATTCATATGCATATTAGCACATTGAAGAACCAGGGGGCAGGGTTGAATAAATAGAACACTGCTTTTGTAATGCCCCTGTGCTCTGCCCCCTCCCTTCCCTTGATTGACAGGGCTAGACATCAGCATGCTGAGGGCAGAGGTGTGTCCTAGCATGAGCATATCATATACACTACTTACTATAGCTTTACCGTGTTGAATAGATGTTTTACGATGCTTAGAAAGCTAATACATTTCACTGGTTTATTCACTGACACAATATGTAATTATACAGACACCAGTAATATGCATTCGCTTTCTAAATTAGAAAACCACTCTTTTAAATATGTTAAGTGCTCATTTGCATATGAATAAAAATGCTGATGTTCTGCAGCTGTTTAACATACAGACAAAAAAAAGGTATCATTTTAATCAGTATGCCTGGTGTAATAGGGTTGATCATTCTGACAGAGGTTCTTTAATTAAGAATGTGCTATTGTTTTGTGGCTACAAGCTGATATTCTGAAGTTGGAAGGCAATACCCTTGCAGCTGGGAATGTTGAAGCCCGCTTCTGTTTTTGGCAACCCCCAATAGCTCCATGTCACTTATATTGTACTTTGACCCTCTTTTAAAATAAAATCCCAGAAAACATATATGTAATAGGATAGCTTTTGAGTGACATGTAATTGAAAAATTTACTGCAGTGGTGACACACTTTTTATGCTTTATACACCTAAACATCCCATACTGGGAGGGAGAAATCATATGGACACCACTGCAATGCTTTTATGCATTTGTGCTTAGTTCAGTGGGTGACATAAAGAGTGAGGGGATGACTTATATTTCATGTAATTTAAAAGCACTCTTATTCTTGATGAATAAGTGGCTGTTCGCATGGCTTATTTTAAAAGCAGAATTTGGTGTGGATTCCACGCCAAACAGTTGCTAGCGACTGTGTGTAATTTGTCTCCCATTATTTTCAATGGGAGGCCATGATTTATGGCTGCAATCAATGCAAGAAAGGACTTTTCCATTCTGGGGCACTTGTGGCTATGAACCTCAGAAGCATAAATAACTGCAGGCCTCTCATTGAAAACCATATGTGGCAAATTCCACACGGCCATTGCAGGCTTTTTAGTGGGTAATCTGCACCAAATTCCATTATCAAAAGATGCCATGTGAACAGGTTCTAAGAGGGCGTGATGAAGAAAACCCCTTTATACCAGTTTCACACAGTCAGTATTTCTCATCACTGTTTGTAAGCCAAAACCGGTTGTGGAATCTATAGACAAAATGCATAATGAATGGTATGTAACTCTTCTGTGTCTTGGTTCCACTTCTGGTTTTGGCTTATAAATACTGATGAAAAATACTGACTGTGTGAAAGTGGTATTAAAAGGGTTTCCTAGCCTCAAAGCCAATATCCCAATGTTTCTAACCTGTGTTCCATTAGTAACACACTAATAAACCCTAAACAACTCACTAATGTAATTTGTATTGATATTTTATTCTCCTAGACTGAGAGCCATAAGAAAATGGAAAGTTATTGCATTAACCCAACTGATCTGTCAGATGAGATACTTCTACAAATTCTAAGCCACGTACCAAGCACAGATCTGATATTAAATGTGAAGAATTCATGTCATAAATTTGCCGCTTTATGTCTTGACAAGAGCCTTACCAACAGTGTAGTTCTTCATAAACAGTATCAAGTAAGTGTTTCTTCGATTTTGCTAAATCATGTATCGAAAGAGCAAAGCCTTTTTCATGATGGCCATTAGCACATGACTAGGGCTGCAGTAAACAAATATTTTAGTAATCGAGTATTCTATCGATTATATTTCTCGATTCATCGAGTAATCTAATAAGAAAAACCTTCTTAAAATAACGTACGTAATTACGTTTTTCTTTATAAAAACAATATTTTTATTTCTTACAGTGGTGGTATGGTATAGCAAATAATTGCACACACATGTTGGCTTGGCTGTATATAGTTATTGGTTTACTTTGGAGGGGTTAATAGAAGCACCTTGGCAATGGGCATGTATAAAGTTATTGGTTTGAAGGGGTTAATAACTTTATACATGCCCATTGCCAAGGTGCTTCCATTAACCCCTCCAAACCAATAACTTGTATAAAGTTATTTGTTTGGAGGGGTTTATGGAAGCACCTTGGCAATGGGCATGTATAAAGTTATTGGTTTGGAGGGGTTAATGAAAGCACCTTGGAGGTGCCTTCATTAACCCCTCTCTAAACCAATAACTTTATACATGCCAATGTGGTGCCTCCATTAACCACTCTCCATCTGCCTTTCAATATCCATATACAGTGAGTGCCCCCGATTCCCCCCTCCCCTGGCGTGCCTCTAGTGCTGTTAACTTAAATTACCTAATGGCACTGGCAATAGTGAGGAGGGCGCAGCCGCAGACACATGGAGACAGTCTTCATCCCAGCACGCTCTAGGACCTTATGTGATGTCACAGACACATTGTTAGCCAGTGTGCTGAGGACGTATGTGCACAACTGCGCATTACGCAAAGTCCTGCCTGTGGGGCGGTGCCATCTCTGAACTCCGGAGGACACGGAAGCGGTGAGTGAGACGCTTAATTTCACTCCCGCTCTGTGATCACGTGATGTAAACGATCCCTGCATCGAGGATTTTTTTTACTCTATTTAATCGAATTATTCGAAGAATCGTTTCAGCCCTACACATGACTAGAGTGTCGCTGAGTGTCTTTGATAGCAATAGGGAGAGCAAAAGTGGGGAATTAGTATTGTATGTCCTTGCTTTTCTGAACATAATAAATTTGCAGCAACATGTGAAATTGGCCTGAAAAGGTGGAATTGCTGTTAACAATTGTAATATTGTGAATTATTTTGATGGTAAGTCAAAATCCATGGTTTAAAAGGAGATAGCACTGTGATATCCTGATGAAAATGTTCTTCATGTCATCACTGAGTTCACTGCAGTTAATGAGCAAAACATCTGAAAGGAAATAGAGGATATGTAGTTTCAGGGACATTATAACTAGGGATGAGCGAATCTACTTCGGATGAAACATCCTAAGTTTATTTGCATAAATCTTCGTTCCAATACTGTACGGAGCAGTACGGAGCAGTACGGAGCAGGAGCTTTATGAAGTTATTAACCACAAGACTTTGCGAAGCAATAACTTCGGCTCATCGGAGACAATACATTCTAATACTAAAACGAAGAGTCATGCGAATCAACTTTGGGAGAGGGAGAGAGGGAGAGAGAGAGAGAGACTGTTATCTGCTGGTTTAAAACCCTAGGAGGTGTGAGTGTTCAGGGGCTCCTCAAACCTCTTAAAGAAAATCCATGGCTGCTATGATGGATGTATTGCCATGGGGGATAATCCAGGAAAGTTGGTAGCTGACATACTTCAAGTTGAGGCATTGAAGTTCCGGAAGTGACGTATGCAGCAAATACGTATTTTCTTATTTAAGGATTTCACTCACTTTTTCCCATAAGCTGACTGTATGACCACCCTGTGGAAAGCTAGGCAGTTCAACAGGTCAACGGAGAACATTAGTTTTTTTTTCCTCATCCCTCTGTCACGGCTGAGGATGGGGAAAACCCTCAGCCGTGCGGTATCCGCAGATGGATGGTCAGAGCATGGCCAGGACAGGAAACAGGGAGCAGGTCACCTCCTTACAATCCCTAATTCTGACCCTGTCTCCTAGCCTGTATGAGCCAACCCTGATGGTAGGAGGGCTCATGCTCCATAACCTGATATTCCTGCTGGCCCTCAGGGTGGCCCTGGACTAGGAGCACGGTAAGACGACCTGTTCCTCCTAGATACGGACGAAAAGGAGTCTCACTGGCCAAGCTATAATGAAAGGGGAAACAGAAACCGACATATGGCAATGGCAGGTAAGTGAGACTAGTACCACACCTACCTGCCACCGACACAGAGCCTGGAACCCATGTATAAGTGCTGCTGTCCACAACAACACAAGGGACACAGCACACACCAGACATCACACGGGAAACCAGGAAACCATATGCTGCAATAAATAAAGACCAAAGAAACATCTACTTAACACCACACATAAAGCTTATGACCACAAGGGTGGCCCCCACTGGCAGATGGTATAACAGGAGGATGTCTCCAGCAACCATGGCTGAAGAACCCCTCAGCTAACTGAAAACAGCAGAGGCTTTATAGCCCAAAGTAGCCACACTGAGACACACCAGGTGATCACACACCGAAGGGAGTTAACCCTTCCAACACAAGGCAAGGGAAGACTGCCACTTAAAGGGGAAGTACACACACAAACACACACTTCACCTGTTGCCACGGGAAACTGCATGCGTGGCAATCATGTCCTGGGGATCAGCCATAGGACAGACACTGGCACCACATGCACACAACACCGCACGTTGCCACGGGCAACCAAGTGAAGGAAAGTGTCACAAAACACACCATAGGCCGTGACACCCTCCTTAACCACTTCAGCCCCGCTAGGTGAAACCCCCTTCATGACCAGGCCACTTTTTACACTTCGGCACTACACTCCTTTCACCGTTTATCGCTCGGTCGTGCAACTTACCACCCAAATGAATTTTACCTCCTTTTCTTCTCACTAATGGAGCTTTCATTTGGTGGTATTTTATTGCTGCTGACATTTTTACTTTTTTTGTTATTAATCAAAATGTAACGATTTTTTTGCAAAAAAATGACATTTTTCACTTTCAGCTGTGAAATTTTGCAAAAAAAACGACATCCATATATAAATTTTTCGCTAAATTTATAGTTCTACATGTCTTTGATAAAAAAAAAAAGTTTGGGCAAAAAAAAATGGTTTGGGTAAAAGTTATAGCATTTACAAACTATGGTACAAAAATGTGAATTTCCGCTTTTTGAAACGGCTCTGATTTTCTGAGCACCTGTCATGTTTCCTGAGGTTCTACAATGCCCAAACAGTATAACTACCCCACAAATGACCCCATTTCGGAAAGTAGACACCCTAAGGTATTCGCTGATGGGCATAGTGAGTTCATAGAACTTTTTATTTTTTGTCACAAGTTAGTGGAAAATGATGATGATTTTTTATTTTTATTTTTTTCTTACAAAGTCTCATATTCCACTAACTTGCGACAAAAAATAAAAAATTCTAGAAAATCACCATGCCCCTCACAGAATACCTTGGGGTGTCTTCTTTCCAACATGGGGTCACTTGTGGGGTAGTTATACTGCCCTGGCAATTTAGGGGCCCAAATGTGTAAGAAGTACTTTGCAATCAAAATGTGTAAAAAATGGCCGGTGAAATCCGAAAGGTGCACTTTGGAATATGCGCCCCTTTGCCCACCTTGGCATCAAAAAAGTGTCACACATCTGGTATCGCCGTACTCAGGAGAAGTTGGGGAATGTGTTTTGGGGTGTCATTTTACATATACCCATGCTGGGTGAGAAAAATATCTTGGTCAAATGCCAACTTTGTATAAAAAAAAATGGGAAAAGTTGTCGTTTGCCAAGATATTTATCTCACCCAGCATGGGTATATGTAAAATGACACCCCAAAACACATTCCCCAACTTCTTCTGAGTACGGCGATACCAGATGTGTCACACTTTTTTGCAGCCTAGATGCGCAAAGGGGCCCAAATTCCTTTTAGGAGGGCATTTTTAGACATTTGGATCCCAGACTTCTTCTCACGCTTTAGGGCCCCTAAAAAGCCAGGGCAGTATAAATACCCCACATGTGACCCCACTTTGGAAAGAAGACACCCCAAGGTATCCAATGAGGGGCCTGGCAAGTTCAAAGAAATGTTTTTTTTTTCGCATAAGTTAGCGGAAATTGATTTTTTTTTTGTTTTTTCTCACAAAGTCTCACTTTCCGCTAACTTAGGACAAAAATTTCAATCTTTCATGGACTCAATATGCCCCTCAGCAAATACCTTGGGGTGTCTTTCCAAAATGGGGTCAGTTGTGGGGTGTTTGTACTGCCCTGGCATTTGAGGGTCTCTGCAATCATTACATGTATGGCCAGCATTAGGAGTTTCTGCTATTCTCCTTATATTGAGCATACAGGTAATGAGATTTTTTTTTCCGTTCAGCCTCTGGGCTGAAAGAAAAAAATGAACGGCACAGATTTCTTCATTCGCATCGATCAATGTGGATGAAAAAATCTCTGCCAAAAAAAAAAAATTGAGGGGAAAGGAGTCTGCCAGGACATAGGAGCTCCGACCTACAACCATACCCACTTAGCTCGTATGCCCTGGCAAACCAGATTTCTCCATTCGCATCAATCGATGTGGATGAATAAATCATTGCCGGGATTTTTTTTTTTTTATATATATATATATATATATATATATATATATATATATATATATACACATACACACAAAGTGCTTGCCAAAGCATAGGAACGCCGCCTCCTCCTCAGCTCGTATGCCTTGGCAAACGTATCTGTCACTGCAGAGGAGAAAATCCCGTCTTGCAGTGCCGCATACACCGACTTGCGTGTAATCTGACAGCAGCGCAATGCTTCTGTCAGAATGCACATCGGTGCTGCAGCTAGTAGATCGGTTGGTCCACCTGGAAGGTAAAAAAAGAAAAAAACAGGCCACAACGCAATAATTATATTAACTTTGGAACAGAACATGTAACTTTAACTTTTGGAACTAAACATTAACCTGTTTGCTTACCTGTTTTTTGTTTTGTTTTTTAACCTTTATAGAACAAACCTCTCCTTCCCCATGGGTCAATGTGCAAAGCGCAAATCGCCCAAAGATGTGGCAAAGTGCGTTATGCACTTTGTCCCATGTGAAAGGAGACGTTTGCAGCAGCAGTGAGTGAATGGGCCCTAATAGCCCTGTGTGCCTGTCCTGGTGAGATGATCCCTATGCTAATAGTGTACCTGTGAGTGGTACTTCCGGAAACACTCTCCAAAGCATAGGGCAGGGTGGTCCGGACAGTCAGGACAGAAATAGCGGGTGTCACGCCTTATTCCACTCCTGCTACAGACACAACATCTTTTTCGGGGTGACGGTTGGGTTGAGGTACCAGGAACGACATTAGGGAAATGTCGCTCGTGTAGACGGCTAACTACACTGGTGGTTGGGGCCACGGAACCTCCTGGATACAGGAGGTTCTCGATGATCTCTTCCTGAAATTTGAGGAAGGATCCAGTTCTCCCAGCCTTACTGTAGAGAACAAAACTATTGTACAGAGCCAATTGAATTAAATATACAGACACCTTCTTATACCAGCGTCTGGTGCGTCGGGAAACTAAATACGGAGACAACATCTGGTCATTGAAGTCGACCCCTCCCATGTGGAGGTTATAGTCGTGGACTGAGAGGGGCTTTTCAATGACATGGGTTGCTCGCTCAATTTGTATTGTCGTGTCTGCGTGAATGGAGGAGAGCATGTAAACGTCACGCTTGTCTCTCCATTTCACCGCGAGCAGTTCTTCGTTACACAGTGCGGCCCTCTGCCCCCTTGCAAGACGGGTGGTAACGAGCCGTTGGGGGAAGCCCGCGCGACTAGTTCGCGCGGTACCACAGGCGCCAATCCGTTCTAGAAACAAATGCCTAAAGAGGGCCACACTTGTGTAAAAATTGTCCACATAAAGATGGTACCCCTTGCCGAATAAGGGTGACACCAAGTCCCAAACTGTCTTCCCACTGCTCCCCAGGTAGTCAGGGCAACCGACCGGCTCCAGGGTCTGATCTTTTCCCTCATAGACCCGAAATTTGTGGGTATAGCCTGTGGCCCTTTCACAGAGCTTATACAATTTGACCCCATACCGGGCGCGCTTGCTTGGGATGTATTGTTTGAAGCCAAGGCGCCCGGTAAAATGTATCAGGGACTCGTCTATGCAGATGTTTTGCTCTGGGGTATAAATATCTGCAAATTTCTGGTTGAAATGGTCTATGAGGGGCCGAATTTTGTGGAGCCGGTCAAAAGCAGGGTGGCCCCTGGGACGGGAGGCGGTGTTGTCACTAAAGTGCAGGAACCGCAGGATGGCCTCAAAACGTGCCCTGGACATGGCAGCAGAGAGCATGGGCATGTGATGAATCGGGTTCGTGGACCAATATGACCTCAATTCATGCTTTTTTGTCAGGCCCATGTTGAGGAGGAGGCCCAGAAAAGTTTTAAGTTCGGAAACTTGGACTGGTTTTCACCGGAAAGGCTGGGCATAAAAGCTTCCCGGGTTAGCGGTGATAAATTGTGTGGCATACCTGTTTGTTTCGGCCACAACTATGTCTAAAAGCTCCGCAGTCAAGAACAGCTCAAAAAATCCCAGGGCCGAACCGATCTGAGCCGTCTCAACCCGAACTCCAGACTGGGCAGTGAAAGGGAAAACTACAGGTGCGGCTGAAGTTGGGGACTGCCAATCAGGGTTTGCCAGCACCTCTGGGATTCTAGGGGCTCTACGGGCACGTCTTTGCGGTGGCTGCGACGGGGTCACTACTGCACGTGCCACCGTACCAGCTTCAACTGCCCTTCTGGTGCTCGCTACTTCACCAGGTTGTACGGCAGTGCTGGTACTAGGTCCAGGGAGGGCTGGGCTGCTGGTGTATGCCTCACCACGTAATCGGACAGCACCAGCCCCACTCTGCTGCTCTTGAAGCGGATCCTGCGCAACCTGCGGTCTAGCAACACGGGGCCGGGTACGCCTGGTGGTATCAGGGACCTCAGCCTCCTCGTCCGAACTTTGGGTCAGAGAGCCACTACTTTCTACAGGTTCGTATTCTGACCCGCTGGATTCATCAGATGAGGGTTCCCACTCCTCATCCGACTGGGTCAGAAGCCTGTAGGCCTCTTCAGAGGAATACACCCTGTTTGACATGTGGGCAACTAAATTTAGGGGTATTCCCTGAGACTACCCAAGAAAAAAAAAAGCAAGCCTGTCTTACAAAGGGGAGGCTAGCGAAGTACCGGAGGCCGCTGCGGTTGATAAAAAATATCAAAACTGATTTTTTTATCGCCGCAGTGCGTGTAAAGTGAATGTGCAGTGATCAAAAAAAAATATTTTTTTTGTCACTGCGGTGGGGCGGGTGTGGGCGAACGCACGTGTGGGCGACCGATCAGGCCTGATCGGGCAAACACTGCGTTTTGGGTGGAGGGCGAACTAAAGTGACACTAGTACTATTATAGATCTGACCGTGATCAGTTTTGATCACTTCCAGATACTATAAAAGTACAAATGCTGATTAGCGATACGCTAATCAGCGAATAACAGACTGCGGTGCGGTGGGCTGGGCGCTAACTGATCGCTAACTACCTAACCAAGGGACCTAAACTATACCTAAAACCTAACGGTCAATAACAGTGAAAAAAAAAAAAGTGACAGTTTGCACTGATCACTTTTTTCTTTTCACTTGTGATTGACAGGGGTGATCAAAGAGGTGATCAAAGGGTCAATAGGGGTTCAGGGGGGTGATCAGGGGCTATAGTGTAGTGTTTGGTGTACTCACTGTGAAGCCTGCTCCTCTGCTGGATCCAACCGACGAAAAGAACCAGCAGAGGAGCAGGCAGCCATATAACAGATCATATTTACAAATATGATCTGCTATCTGGCACTTTGATAGGATTTTTTAAAAATCAGCAACCTGCCAGCCACGATCATTGGCTGGCAGGTTGCTGACGAAATACCTCTCGATGAAATGCCGGCGCGAACTGCGCACGCGCATACTCGCGTCATCTCGCGTCTCGCGAGATGACGCGTATATGCGCGACTGTGCGCCAGCCTGCCACCTCCGGAACGCACATGTGCGTTAGGCGGTCCGGAGGTGGTTAACCCCCTCTCCTTGTCACCAGTGTGGGCCACCCTGGAAATTATTATTAAAGGAAATGTGTAATCAGAAAATTACCTATTGTTTAAATCACGTTTTTATGTTTAACATATTGTTAAAGTATTTTTGATCATAATCTAAGCTTATCTATTCTTTTCTTGTACAATGATCTCTGCACAGATCACAGAGCATGCCTAAAAAACTCCCCATAGAAGTCAATGATGTCCACTCCTGACCATTGTGTCTATGGACCATATGGCTGTAGTAAAGCAATTTTCTCAATACTTTCTAAATGATGTTAAGAACTGGTCCCTTAATCAAGTTCAGTAAATAGAATTTAAAAAAAAATCTGCAATCAGAAAATAAAAAGAAATTATAAATAAAAAAGCATATGTGTTACTATCTGGTTTTAACCAGCCTCTCGTTTAGCTGTAGAGGCAGAAATCTCAGGCAGGGTTAAAGTGATTCTGTCACCTGGATCAGGGCCGTCTTTACCAAGGGGCAAAAGGGGCAGCTGCCTGGGGGGCCCAAGGCAGCTGCCTCTTGAGCCCTGCTAGCCACTGCCTCGGGTGTCAAGCTGTCAGCTACACAGGGGGTGCTGCCATGCCATGCCTGCCGGCACTGAGTCCAGGCATCGTACTGTGTTAAAGTTGTGATCTAGGACCTAGCAATTACTGGTCACATGGCTATGAGGTCATCACAGGTCCTACCAGGAGTGTTGGAGAAGTTAACTGTGGAGCTTTTTTGTGTGAAGATTACATCAGAAAAAGTTGACAGGGGCTGTTATGTTAATATACTGTAAACTACTGTATAGTGGGGTGCTGTATACTGTGTGGGGTGCTGTATACTGTGTGGGGGGCCTGTATACTGTGGGGGGGGCCTGTATACTGTGGGGGGGGCGCCTGTATACTGTGGGGGGGGCGCCTGTATACTGTGGGGGGGCGCCTGTATACTGTGGGGGGGGCCTGTATACTGTGGGGGGGGGGGGGCCTGTATATTGTGGAGTGCTATACTGCTGTACTGTATAGTGTAGGGGGCTGTATTGTGTAAAGTTTGGGGTGCTGTATACGGTGAGGTGTTGTATACTGTGCGGTGCTGTATACCGTGGGCTGCTATACTGCTCTACTATATACTGTGGGGTACTGTATATTGTGGGGTGCTATACTGCATACTGTGGGGTGCTGGGGTGCACTGTAACAATAGGGTGAGCCGAGCCCTGGTCTCCTTCCTGCAGAGCGGTGCCCACTTCCAGCCTGAGCCCAGAGCCACTGATCCTGAGCCGCTGGAGTCTTCAGAACTGGAAGTATTTACAGTCATTCACTGTACTCTACCAGATGTGTGGATTTTTTGTGTGTGTGTTGTGGTGGAGGGCGTGATTGCCTGCTAAGGTGTGGGAAGGTGGGATCCAGGGGGCCCAAGTAAATTTTTGCCCAGGGTCCAATCAATATTAAAGACGGCCCTGACCTGGATTTTGCCTAAAGAGCTGCAGACATGCGCTGCTAGATCGCCTCCATCATGTCCGCAATATACATTCCCCATAGCTGTGAGTGCTTTTATTTAGGCAAATGTTATATATATGTAAATGAGGCAAGTAAAGAGCCCAAGGGGCAGTTACTAATGTTTCTGGAGCCCAGTCATGCCCACTGTGAAGGACCCCAGCACCGCCCGCATCCTCCGAATCTCCACCTTGCTTCCGGACGTCACAAAGTTAGAGCGCCGTAATCTTGCAACTAGCGCATGCGCAGTTCGTTCCCTGAGGCTGATGCCAGCACAGGGAAGGAACACTATGCCGGTACTGACATGCTGCATACTTGCGCATGTGCGAAATAACGGCGCTCTAACTTGGTGACCTCGGGGAGCAAGGAGGAGATTCTGAGGATGCGGGGCGGTGCTTGGCTCCTTTACAGTAGGTGTGGCTGGTCTCCAGAAACATTAGTAACAGCCCCTTGTGCTCCTTACTTGCCTGATTTACATATATATAAAATAGTTTTTGTTCCTAAATAAAAGCACTCAGAGCTATGGGGAATATATATAGCAGATGTGCTAGCAACGATCTAGCAGCACATGTCCGCAGCTCTATAGGCAAAATCCAGATGACAGAATCGATTTAAAGGGCTGCTCTCCCGGTGGAGTTTTTGCTCATACCATGGAAGAGTAAAAGCCGCATGGAAGAGTACATGCCGTATGTGTCTTTTTTTTTTCCTGCGGGAACAGTTGCACTTTCTAATTCCACCATTTAATAATGAATGCGATGTAGTGGGGAGCTGGAAAAAATCTCAAATGGGCGGAATTTGGAAAGAAAAAAATGCAATTCTGCAACAGTTTTATGGGTTTTGTTTTTATGGTGTTCCCCTCACAGTAAAACTGACATGTTACTTTCATTCTCCAGGTCAGTATGATTTTGGTGATACCAAATATGTATAGTTTTTCTTGCATTTTAATAGTGAAAAAAATATATATATATAAAAAAAAAAGATTTTCTTTTAACCACTTCAGCCCCGCTAGCTGAAACCCCCTTCATGACCAGAGCACTTTTTACACTTCGGCACTACACTCCTTTCACCGCTTATTGCTCGGTCATGCAACTTACCACCCAAATGAATTTTACCTCCTTTTCTTCTCACTAATAGAGCTTTCATTTGGTGGTATTTTATTGCTGCTGACATTTTTACTTTTTTTGTTATTAATCAAAATGTAACGATTTTTTTGCAATAAAATGACATTTTTCACTTTCAGCTGTAAAATTTTGCAAAAAAAACGACATCCATATATAAATTTTTCGCCAAATTTATTGTTCTACATGTCTTTGAAAAAAAAATGTTTGGGCAAAAAAAAAAAAATGGTTTGGGTAAAAGTTTTAGTGTTTACAAACTATGGTACAAAAATGTGAATTTCCGCTTTTTGAAACAGCTCTGATTTTCTGAGCACCTGTCATGATTCCTGAGGTTCTACAATGCCCAAACAGTAGAAAAACCCCACAAATGACCCCATTTCGGAAAGTAGACACCCTAAGGTATTCGCTGATGGGCATAGTGAGTTCATAGAACTTTTTATTTTTTGTCACAAGTTAGCGGAAAATGATGATGATTTTTTTTCTTTTTTTTTCTTACAAAGTCTCATATTCCACTAACTTGCGACAAAAAAAAAAAAATTCTAGGAACTCACCATGCCCCTCACAGAATACCTTGGGGTGTCTTCTTTCCAAAATGGGGTCACTTGTGGGGTAGTTATACTGCCCTGGCAATTTAGGGGCCCATATGTGTGAGAAGTACTTTGCAATCAAAATCTGTAAAAAATGACCGGTGAAATCCGAAAGGTGCACTTTGGTACAGTGTTAATTTTAGGACATGGTCAGATATCATAGTCAAGTATCAAAATAATGCCACTCTGGCACCTGACTCTGGCACCTGACTCTGGCACCTGACTCTGGCACCTGACTCTGGCACCTGACTCTGGCACCTGACTCTGGCACCTGACTTATGCTCTTCATAGGTCAGGGTCAAAGTGAGAATGAGTTATAGATATATACTATGTATTTGTATGCTAAATCACACAACCAAAGTATGTCTATTGCTGAGCTTATAGCTCTGTGCCTAAAATGCTGTAAGCTAACACATTACAGTGTTATGAGCGCAGAGCTGATAGCTCAGTGGCAAGGAAGGAAACAAAGGATTTTAGGTTTACTGTGGTTTTGAATGCTATATCACATAGATGAACAAAAAGCCTAAGCTCATACAAGGCAAGCTGGTGGCTCAGTGGTTGCCCCATGTCCAGGCCTTCTGAGTTCAAAGCCCCTTTCAGCCTCAAAAAAATATTTACATTTTATTATGCCCTAGATAAGAGGCAAATTTAAATGATGTGTGACGCTGATATCTTGACGTCCTTCACTTCTCAGTGTCACAAGGGATTTTAGCTTTACTGTGGTTTTGTATTCTACATCACATAGATGAACAAAAATCACAAGCTTATCTAAAGCAAGCTGGTAGCTCAGTGGTAATGCTGCTGCCCCATGTCCAGGCTTTCTGAGTTCAAAACCCCTTTCAGCCTCTAACAAGTGTTTATATTTTATTATGCCCTAGATAAGAGGCAAATTTAAATGATGTGTGACGCTGACGTGTGACGATGATATCTCACGTCCTTCATTTGTCAGTGTCGCAAGGGATCTTAGGTTTACTGTGGTTTTTGCTATACTACATCTCATAGATCAAAAAAATCACCACCTTTAGTGTCTAAAGCTATAGCTCAGTGGTAAGACACTTGCTTTGCATGTAGTGTTCATGGGTTCAAAACCCATTTTAGGCTTTTAATAAAATTTATATTTTATTGAGCTCTAGATCAGAGTCAAATTCAAGTGGTGTGTGATGTAAGTAGTCCTTTATTTTTATTTTATTAAGAGTACATGGGCAGCACTATAGTAAAGGGGGCCCTGTATACAGAGCTGTATCCTGGATTTTACATATCTACTGTATATATGTGTATTATACACCCAGTGTGCTACAGCTTCACCACACTGAGATCTGCTCAGAAAGCTGCTATACATTACTGGTTTATCCACAGACACAATATATGGTCATACAGATGGCAGTACTATGTGATAGCTTCTAAGTATAGAAAACCATGTGGTAATGTTATAGCTCGGAGGTTACATTAATGGCTTTGCTTGTTGAAGTCCCCAGAAAGACATATGTATTTTTCTTTTATAGCATATACTATAATAAAAAATATGTCATTAACCCATAGGATACTAGCGCTGTACATGTATGTCGCTGGAAACACGGTCACAAATCCCAGCGCCATACAGGTACAGCGCTCTGATCGGGCGGCACAGGAGCTACTCCCTCCCGATCAGCTGCAGGGGTCCGGCAGGCACTAACAGTTGGACCCCTGCTGTATGCACTGGCATCGGTGAAAACACTGATGCCTGCTCATTAACCCTTGCACTGCCGCAGTCAGCGCTGACGGCTGCATGTGCGGTATCCCCGTGGTGCTGTGACGTCAGCCTGCTGTCTAGCCCTGTCAGTCAATGGGGGGAGGGGTGTAAGTGCAGAGCACAGGGGGTGTTATAGAGCATTGCTCAGAATAGGGTTGCCACCCATACGGGAATGACCCGGACAGTCCGGGTTTGCAATCCTGTGCCCGGGTACATGCCTTTGTCAGACCCAGGCACAGGATCAGCTGTGAATGATGGCGGCGGTGGCTGGGCACAGGGAGATGAGCGTTTCCATTGTGGAAGCGCTCATCTCCATAGTCATCTGTATCGCCGTCCTCAGGACAGCGATACAGACAGCTGTGCTGCGGCAGGGGAGGGAGAGGCGTCTCCCTCCCCTGTTCCTCTGATAGGCTGCAGGCACAAGGTCCGCAGCCTATCAGAGGTCGGTGCAGGCGGCGCGATTATGTCATCACGCCGCCTGAGCCATACAGCACGGTACACAGGCCGGGAAGAGGCCTGCATCGCAACGTTGGAGGTAAGTAAAAATCTTTTTTTTTTTTTTTTTAGAGAAGAGAGGCACCTGAAATTGGCACATATGGGGGAAGGGGTGGAAAGAGGCACCTTATACTGGCACATATGGGGGAAGGGGTGGAAAGAGGCACCTTATACTGGCACATATTGGGGAGGAGGAGAAATGAGGCACTTGAAACTGGCACATATGGGGGAAGGGGGGGGGGAGACACCTTATACTGGCACATATTTGGGGGTGGAGGAGAAAAGAGGCACTTGAAATTGGCACATATAGGGGAAGGGGTGGAAAGAGGCACCTTATACTGGCACATATTGGGGGGGGGAATGAGGCACTTGAAACTGCCACATATGGGGGAAGGGGGGGAAAGAGGCACCTCATACTGGCACATATTGGGGGGAGAGAATGAGGCACTTGAAATTGCCACATATGGGGGGAAGGGAGGGAAAGAGGCACCTTATACTGGCACATATTGGGGGGGATAAATGAGGCACTTGATACTGGCACATATAAGGGAAGGGGGGGAAGAGGCACTTGATACTGGCACATATAAGGGAAGGGGGGGAAAAGGCACCTTATACTGGCACATATTGGGCGGGAGAAAAGAGGCACTTCTTACTGACACATTGGGGCATCTATGGGGGCACTTCTTACTGGCACATTATTTGGGGGCTTCTACTGAGGCCACAAAGAAGGGGTATTTTATATGGGGGGCTCTGTGTGGAACTACCATTATCAGGGGGTTTATCTGTTTCTGCAGTATAGTATTGGGGAGCACAGCGGCACAGTATTGGGGGTAGTAGGATGATTTGTCCAGAAGATGGGAGGATGATGGAAAAGTAGTAAACTAAGATTTTTATTGTCAAACTGCAGAGACGGGAAATGGCTGAAAAATGGTGTCTGGTCTGAAGGTTTGAAAGGAGAAGATGAGGAAAGAGAACATCTACATCAAAGGAGACGTCACTGGATGTAAGAGGTATGAGGCGCTGTATTTCTGTAGTGACGGGATCAGGGGCTAACGATCGTGGTGCGACAGCGACCAGGGGTGGAGGCGGGACATGGGTGTGGCTGGGGCGGGACATGGGCGTGGTTGGAGGCAGGACATGGGTGGGGCCTGGAAGGGGGCCCTCCCTCCCTTCTGTTCAGGTTTGGCTTGAAGAAAAGGTGGCAACCCTAAACGCCATGCGCAAAACCCGAGCATGGTACAAAGAAGTTGCGGTCTACTTGGTGCAGGTTGCCTTGTACAACTCTTTTGTGCTGTCACGGAGCGCTGGCAGCACAGGGAAATTCCTTCAGTTCTATGAGGCAATCCTCAAGGACCTGATCTTTTCTGACCGGGAAAGAGCAGGCCGGAGTACCTTGGGAATTGGAGGCGCCCGGATCGTCCCTGGCCAACACTTTCAAGGTGTGGTTCCCCCATACTGGAAAGAAGGGACGGTCCCCAAAAAAGTGCAGCGTGTGTAACAGGAGGGGGTAACGGAAGGACACCACCACTCAGTGTGACACGTGCCCCGATCACGTGCCTCTGTATTGACGGTTGCTTCAGGGAGTACCACACTTCAATGGAGTACTAAATTTATAATTCCCTTCCCCAGGGGCGGACTGACCGGTCGGGCACTTCGGACATGGTCCGAGGGCCCGGCCGGGATGGGGGCCCGCCGCAGAATAGCATAATGTGTTATGCCCAGCGCCCCAATTCCGAATGTTATGCTGGCTTGGTAATGGTGGTAATGGCTCACTGTAATACTAATTTTCATATGTGAACAAGAAGAGAAATCCTCTGCGATCCTCTCCCTCTCCTTACTCACAAACCGGCCAGGCGGCAGCGTAACTCACTGACGTCACGCGCCTGCTCCATTCATAAAGTGGGAGGAGCAGGCGCGTGACGTCAGTGAGTTGCGCTGCCGCCCGGCCTGCCTGCTACTGAGTTTGTGAGTACAGAGAGGGAGAGGATCGCAGAGGATTTCGCTTGTTCTTGTTCACATATGAAAATTAGTATTACAGTGAGCGGGGCCCGGTGCAATAGAATACAGTGACTGCACCGGGCCCCGCTGCCATTACAACACCAGATGCCGGCCCCCAGACCCTGTATTGGGGGTCATTCACTCACAGGACACTGTTATGGGGGTATCTGTGGATGACACATATATAGCATAAGGTGCTATATATGTGTCACCCACAGTGCCATCCACAGAGCCCCCACAACAGTGCCATCCACAGAGCCCCCACAACAGTGCCATCCACAGAGCCCCCACAACAGTGCCATCCACAGAGCCCCCACAACAGTGCCATCCACAGAGCCCCCACAACAGTGCCATCCACAGAGCCCCCACAACAGTGCCATCCACAGAGCCCCCACAACAGTGCCATCCACAGAGCCCCCACAGTGCCATCCACAGAGCCCCCACAACAGTGCCATCCACAGAGCCCCCACAACAGTGCCATCCACAGACCACCATTAGTTCAAAACCCACCAAAAGCACACCTTTTGGTTCAAAATATTTTTTTAATTTGGCTATTCCCCATCCCTCTTGTAATTGTTCCGCTACTTGTGGGCTGCTCGGGCATGAGTTCAGTCACTTCGGTGTGCTATCCCGTCCTGCAGCGCGTGATCTCGCGAGACCCGCCGCTGTAGGTCACGGGTCTCGCGGGATCACGCGCCGAAGTGACTGAACTCATGCCCACGTAGCCCGCAAGTAGCAGATCAGTGGAACAAGTACAAGGTGGAGGGGACTGTTTCTAACAGAGGCTCACTAATGGACGCTGAGATTAGATCACCCCATACGAAAGCATTGAATCAATGCTTTCCTATGGGGAAAAATCTGACCCTGGAGGTCCTCATGCAGAGTGTGAGGACGTCCAGCGTCAGATACCGGACTAAAGGTCTGTTTTACTCCAGGAAGCCCTCAGGTGGCCGCCAGCGACTAGAGGCCGACTTATTGCTGGAACGTAAACAATGCAGTTTCTCTAGAACATTGCAGCTCGATTTGCAAAAGGGACACTGTACCCAGACCACGTCAATGAGCTGACATGGTCTGGGTACCTTTTGTGTCACTTTAACTTTGAAATCTTATTAAAGATTGTGTAGGGTGTGGCTGGAGGCGGGGCATGGAGGCGGGACAAGGGTGGGTCTTGCAGCAGAACATGGGTGGGGCCTGTAAGGGGGCCCTTGATTTATTTTGCCCGGGGGCCCTGAGGGTTCTCAGTCCGCCCCTGCTCTTCCCCCATTTTAATTTATTTCACAGTCTTCACAGGAATAGCTGCAAAGTGGAGGAGAAAATTCAAAATCTCCTTTTTTTTACACTAACATGTTCTTGTAGCCCCTTTTATTTAATTTTTACAAGGGGTAATAGGAGAAAACGCGCCCCAAAATTCGTAGCCCAATTTCTCCAGAGTAAGGACATACCCCATATGTGGACGTAAAGTGCTCTGCAGGCGAACTACATGGCTCATAAGAAAAGGAGCACCATTGCGATTTTGGTTGTCCAAAATCCCAATAGCGCTCTTTCTCTTCTGAGCCGCGTAGTTCACCCGCAGATCACTCTACATCCACATATGAGGTATTTTCTGACTCGGGAGAAATTGGGCTATAAACTGTTGGGTGAACAAGTTTGTTTGCTCCACCATCAGATTCACAAATTGTTCACTGAAAAAAACCTAAAAATGTCACATTCAGTGAAGCCCACTGTGTCTGGATTCCTGGTTGGCCAAAAAAGTCAGGAATCAAGGGCTCAAAATCCTCTGGGGTACTCCAGTCAAGTTCACCGGTAGAGGGATCAGGTGAATTTGCCTGGTGGGCCGGAAAACTAGTACAAGCCCCAGGGCTGCTCATACTAGTGTGGGCCACAGGGTTCCTGGCATGGGGGGCTCCGCCTGGCGGCGTCTCCATCGCCTTGGGGCTCATCATCATCACTAGATGATGAGGAGAACGAGGATGACAACAGGAAAGTGGGGTCATCCTCGTCCTCACTGGGGCTCTCGGAGTCGGAGAGCAGCTGGGCGTATGCCTCCTCGGCCGAGAACATCCGGCGGGCCATCTTAGAACGCTAAAGGGGAGTGCGTGTGTGTGTAAAACTTTATTTAGTGTGTGTGTGGGGGGGGGGGGGGGGGCGGTGTGTTTTTATGTATACCCTACCCTAACCCACCCTAACCTAACAGAATCCCTGAAAAATTGCTCACAGCCCAAAAACTCGCTGATCAGCAGTGGGGTGAGCGATGCGCTAACAGTGGCCAGGCGCTCTTTTACAGCTAAGAGTGCCGGCCACAGTCAGCGCACCTACAAAAAGAAAAAAAAATGCGCTTGCGCCCCAAAATATGTGGGGTGGGGGGGGGGCAAGCTGCAGCACCCCTGGGGGGACGGGGGTCGCACAAGTTGCTGGGGACCCCAGACACCCTCAGATCCGGGTGCTGCACACAAAAATTAACTTTTTTTTTTTTTCACTACCCCTGCCTAACCTAAAGCTCTCCCTAAATGTTTATATGCCAGATGGCACTTTATGGGGTCTCAGGGACCACGGATGGCGGCGGATCGTGTGGGATGCAAATGGACCGACACAGGGCTCCTCTCTCCTTACTCACACAGAAGTCTGTGGGCGGGGAGAGAGGAGCTCCAGGACCTTATCTCCAGGTCAGTCCCTCCAACCAATCACAGGCGATCCTCACCCTCATCCTCCGTCACCGCCACCTCACAGGATCTACGGAGGGTGATTGGTGGTGTATATTACACCACTGATCCCCCTCCTATTCCGGGTCACCGGAGACCTGAATAACCTGGAAATGCTGCAAACCGCAGGTCTGAATTGACCTGCGGTTAGCAGCAATCGCCGGTATGGAGGGGGGGGGGGGGTCACAGGACCCCCCCTCGGCATTGTCACAGGGTGCCTTCTGAATGATTTCAGCAGGCACACCGTTCCTAACACTGCCCGCCGTGCAGCGGTGATCGGAAATACACAGGTACGCCCTGTGTCCATAAGAGGCTAAAGAGGCTCTGTCGCCAGAATCAACCCTATTAGACCATATGTACTGCCTGGTAGGGCTGATTATGCTGATTATGGATGATAAATAGCTGCAGAGATTCATATGCAAATAAACAATTGGAGCCCTCAGAGGCGGGGCTTAATATTCTGAGCAATGCTCTATAACACCCCCTGTGCTCTGCACACTCACCCCTCCCCCCATTGACTGACAGGGCTAGACAGCAGGCTGACATGACAGCACCACGGGGATACCGCACATGCAGCCGTCAGCGCTGACTGCGGCAATGCAAGGGTTAATGAGCAGGCATCAGTGTTTTCACCGATGCCGGTGCATACAGCAGGGGTCCAACTATCAGTGCCTGCCGGACCCCTGCAGCTGATCAGGCAGGAGTAGCTCCTGTGGCCGCCCGATCAGAGCGCTGTACCTGTATGGCGCTGGTATTTGTGACCGTGTTTCCAGCGACATACATGTACAGCGCTGGTATCCTATGGGTTAATGACATATTATTTATTATAGTATATGCTATAAAAGAAAAATACATATGTCTTTCTGGGGACTTCAACAAGCAAAGCCATTAATGTAACCTCCGAGCTATAACATTACCACATGGTTTTCTATACTTAGAAGCTATCACATAGTACTGCCATCTGTATGACCATATATTGTGTCTGTGGATAAACCAGTAATGTATAGCAACTTTCTGAGCAGATCTCAGTGTGGTGAAGCTGTAGCACACTGTGTGTATAATACACATACAGTCATGTGAAAAAATTAGGACACCCTTTGAAAGCATGTGGTTTTTTGTAACATTTTTAATAAAAGGTTATTTCATCTCCGTTTCAACAATACAGAGAGATTAAAGTAATCCAACTAAACAAAGAAAACTGAAGAAAAGTCTTTTCAAGATCTTCTGTAAATGTCATTCTACAAAAATGCCTATTCTAACTGAGGAAAAAGATAGGACACCCTCACATGTATTCCCTCTTAAATTGGCTCAGATCTCACACAGGTATATCACACCAGGTGCACATAATTAGTAGATCGTTACTCTGCATGTTGAATGAGGCTTGCCCTATTTAAACCTCAGACATTTAGTTTGGTGTGCTCCTGACTGTTGAAGTGAGAGTGAGCACCATGGTGAGAGCAAAAGAGCTGTCAGAGGACTTCAGAAAAAAGATTGTAGCAGCCTATGAGTCTGGGAAGGGATTTAAAAAGATCTCAAAAGATTTTGAAATCAGCCATTCCACTGTCCGGAAGATAGTCTACAAGTTGAGGTCTTTCAAAACAACTGCCAACATGCCCAGGACTGGTCGCCCCAGCAAGTTCACCCCAAGAGCAGACCGCAAGATGCTAAAAGAGGTCTCCAAAAACCCTAAAGTGTCATCTCGAGAACTACAGCAGGCTCTGGCTACTGTTGATGTAGAAGTACATGCCTCTACAATCAGAAAGAGACTGTACAAGTTTAACTTGCATGGGAGGTGTGCAAGGAGGAAACCTTTGCTTTCCAAGAGAAACATCGAGGCCAGACTGACATTTGCCAGAGATAAAGTTGACAAAGACCAGGACTTCTGGAATAATGTTCTTTGGACAGATGAGTCCAAAATTGAATTATTTGGACACAACAGCAGAGGACATGTTTGGCGTAAACCAAACACAGCATTCCAAGAAAAGAACCTCATACCAACTGTGAAGCATGGAGGTGGAAGTGTCATGGTTTGGGGCTGCTTTGCTGCAGCAGGACCTGGTCAGCTCACCATCATAGAATCCACGATGAATTCTACTGTGTATCAGAAGGTGCTTGAAGAACATGTGAGACCATCAGTTAGAAAATTAAAGCTGAAGCGGAACTGGACCATGCAACATGACAATGACCCAAAACATACTAGTAAATCAACCAAAGATTGGCTGAAAAAGAAGAAATGGAGAGTCCTGGAATGGCCAAGTCAAAGTCCAGATTTGAATCCCATTGAGATGCTGTGGGGTGACTTGAAAAGGGCTGTACGTGCAAGAAACCCCTCAAACATCTCACAGCTGAAAAAGTTCTGCATTGAGGAGTGGGGTAAAATTTCCTCAGACCGATGTCGAAGACTGGTAGATGGCTACAAGAACCGTCTCACTGCAGTTATTTCAGCCAAAGGAGGTAACACTCGCTATTAGGGGCAAGGGTGTCCTATCTTTTTCCTCAGTTAGAATAGGCATTTTTGTAGAATGACATTTACAGAAGATCTTGAAAAGACTTTTCTTCAGTTTTCTTTGTTTAGTCGGATTACTTTAATCTCTCTGTATTGTTGAAACGGAGATGAAATAACCTTTTATTAAAAATGTTACAAAAAACCACATGCTTTCAAAGGGTGTCCTAATTTTTTCACATGACTGTATATACAGTATATATGTAAAATCCAGGATACAGCTCTGTATACAGGGCCCCCTTTACTATAGTGCTGCCCATGTACTCTTAATAAAATAAAATAAAAAGGACTACTTACATCACACAGCACTGGAATTTGACTCTGATCTAGAGCTCAATAAAATATAAAATATAAATTTTATTAAAAGCCTAAAAGGGGTTTTGAACCCATGAACACTACATGCAAAGCAAGTGTCTTACCACTGAGCTATAGCTTTAGACACTAAAGGTGGTGATTTTTTTGATCTATGAGATGTAGTATAGCAAAAACCACAGTAAACCTAAGATCCCTTGCGACACTGACAAATGAAGGACGTGAGATATCATCGTCACACGTCAGCGTCACACATCATTTAAATTTGCCTCTTATCTAGGGCATAATAAAATATAAACACTTGTTAGAGGCTGAAAGGGGTTTTGAACTCAGAAAGCCTGGACATGGGGCAGCAGCATTACCACTGAGCTACCAGCTTGCTTTAGATAAGCTTGTGATTTTTGTTCATCTATGTGATGTAGAATACAAAACCACAGTAAAGCTAAAATCCCTTGTGACACTGAGAAGTGAAGGACGTCAAGATATCAGCGTCACACATCATTTAAATTTGCCTCTTATCTAGGGCATAATAAAATGTAAATATTTTTTTGAGGCTGAAAGGGGCTTTGAACTCAGAAGGCCTGGACATGGGGCAACCACTGAGCCACCAGCTTGCCTTGTATGAGCTTAGGCTTTTTGTTCATCTATGTGATATAGCATTCAAAACCACAGTAAACCTAAAATCCTTTGTTTCCTTCCTTGCCACTGAGCTATCAGCTATGCGCTCATAACACTGTAATGTGTTAGCTTACAGCATTTTAGGCACAGAGCTATAAGCTCAGCAATAGACATACTTTGGTTGTGTGATTTAGCATACAAATACATAGTATATATCTATAACTCATTCTCACTTTGACCCTGACCTATGAAGAGCATAAGTCAAACTCAGATATGAGAGTCAGGTGTCAGGTGTCAGGGTCAGGTGTCAGGGTCAGGTGTCAGGGTCAGGTGTCACATTGGCATTATTTTGATACTTGACTATGATATCTGACCATGTCCTAAAATGAACACTGTACTTTGGAATATGTGCCCCTTTGCCCACCTTGGCATCAAAAAAGTGTCACACATCTGGTATCGCCGTACTCAGGAGAAGTTGGGCAATGTGTTTTGGGGTGTCATTTTACATATACCCGTGCTGGGTGAGAGAAATATCTTGGCAAAAGACAACTTTTCCCATTTTTTTTATACAAAGTTGGCATTTGACCAAGATATTTTTCTCACCCAGCATGGGTATATGTAAAATGACACCCCAAAACACATTCCCCAACTTCTCCTGAGTACGGCGATACCAGATGTGTGACACTTTTTTGCTGCCAAGGTGGGCAAAGGGGCACATATTCCAAAGTGCACCTTTCGGATTTCGCAGGCCATTTTTTACACATTTTGATTGCAAAGTTCTTCTCACACATTTGGGCCCCTAAATTGCCAGGGCAGTATAACTACCCCACAAGTGACCCCATTTTGGAAAGAAGACACCCCAAGGTATTCCGTGAGGGGCATGGCGAGTTCCTAGAATTTTTTATTTTTTGTCGCAAGTTAGTGGAATATGAGACTTTGTAAGGAAAAAAAGGAAAAAAAAAAAGAAAAATCATCATTTTCCGCTAACTTGTGACAAAAAATAAAAAATTCTAGGAACTCGCCGTGCCCCTCACGGAATACCTTGGGGTGTCTTCTTTCCAAAATTGGGTCACTTGTGGCGTAGTTATACTGCCCTGGCTATTTAGGGGCCCAAATGTGTGAGAAGTACCTTGCAATCAAAATGTGTAGAAAATGGCCTGCGAAATCCGAAAGGTGCACTTTGGAATGTGTGCCCCTTTGCCCACCTTGGCATCAAAAAAGTGTCACACATCTGGTATCGCCGTACTCAGGAGAAGTTGGGGAATGGTGTCATTTTACATATACCCATGCTGGGTGAGAGAAATATCTTGGCAAAAGACAACTTTTCCCATTTTTTTATACAAAGTTGGCATTTGACCAAGATATTTCTCTCACCCAGCATGGGTATATGTAAAATGACACCCCAAAACACATTGCCCAACTTCTCCTGAGTACGGCGATACCAGATGTGTGACACTTTTTTGCAGCCTAGATGCGCAAAGGTGCCCAAATTCCTTTTAGAAGGGCATTTTTAGACATTTGGATCCCAGACTTCTTCTCACGCTTTAGGGCCCCTAAAAAGCCAGGGCAGTATAAATACCCCACATGTGACCCCACTTTGGAAAGAAGACACCCCAAGGTATTCAATGAGGGGCCTGGCGAGTTCATAGAATTTTTATTTTTTTGCATAAGTTAGCGGAAATTGATTTTTTTTTGGTTTTTTTCTCACAAAGTCTCACTTTCCGCTAACTTAGGACAAAAATTTCAATCTTTCATGGACTCAATATGCCCCTCACGGAATATCTTGGGGTGTCTTCTTTCCGAAATGGGGTCACATGTGGGGTATTTATACTGCCCTGGCTTTTTAGGGGCCCTAAAGCGTGAGAAGAAGTCTGGAATATAAATGTCTAAAAATGTTTACGCATTTGGATTCCGTGAGGGGTATGGCGAGTGCATGTGAGATTTTATTTTTTGACACAAGTTAGTGGAATATGAGACTTAGTAAGAAAAAACAAACAAAAAATATATATATTTCCGCTAACTTGAGCCAAAAAAATGTCTGAATGGAGCCTTACAGGGGGGGTTATCACCCATATAGATTCCCTGATCACCCCCCTGTCACTGATCACCCCCCCTGTCAGGCTCCATTCAGACGTCCGTATGATTTTTTTGGATCGGATCCGCAAAAACACATGCGGACGTCTGAATGGAGCCTTACAGGGAGGTGATCAATGACAGGAGGTGATCAATGACAGGGGGTGATCAGGGAAAGTATATGGGTGATCACCCCCTGTCATTGATCACCCCCCTGGTAAGGCTCCATTCAGACGTCCGCATGATTTTTACGGATACATGGATACATGGATCGGATCCACAAAAACACATGTGGACGTCTGAATGGAGCCTTACAGGGGGGTGATCAATGACAGGGGGTGATCAGGGAGTGTATATGGGTGATCACCCCCTGTCATTGATCACCCCCTGTAAGGCTCCATTCAGACGTCCGCATGATTTTTACGGTTCCATGGATCGGATCCGCAAAACACATGCGGACTTCTGAATGGAGCCTTACAGGGGGGTGATCAATGACAGGGGGTGATCAGGGAGTGTATATGGGATGATCACCCCCCTGTAAGGCTCCATTCAGACGTCCGCATGTGTTTTGCGGATCCGATCCATGTATCCATGGATCCGTAAAAATCATACGGACGTCTGAATGGAGCCTTGCAGGGGGGTGAGCAATGACAGGGGGGTGATCAATGACAGGGGGTGATCAGGGAATCTATATGGGTGATCACCCGCCTGTCATTGATCACCCCCCTGTAAGGCTCCATTCAGACGTCCGCATGTGTTTTGCGGATCCGATCCATGGATCCGTAAAAATCATACGGACGTCTGAATGGAGCCTTGCAGGGGGGTGATCAATGACAGGGGCTGATCAGAGAATCTATATGGGTGATCACCCGCCTGTCATTGATCACCCCCCTGTAAGGCTCCATTCAGACGTCCGTATGTGTTTTGCGGATCCGATCCATGTATCTGTGGATCTGTAAAAATCATACGGACGTCTGAACGGAGCCTGACAGGGGGGTGATCAATGACAGGGGGGTGATCAATGACGGGGGGTGATCAGGGAGTTTATATGGGGTGATCAGGGGTTTATAAGGGGTTAATAAGTGACAGGGGGGGGTGGGGGGTGGAGTGTAGTGTTTGGTGCGACTTCACTGACCTACCTTTTGTTAGGATCGACCACCAGAGGACCAGGTAGTAGGTATATTAGACGCTGTTATCAAAACAGCATCTAATATACCTTTAGGGGCCGCTGGCAGGCTGGAGATCCACTCGCTTACCTTCTGTTCCTGTGAGCGTGCGCGCCTGCGTGCGTTCACAGGAAATCTCGGGTAACGCGAGATGACGCGCCGATGCGTCCAGGAGGAGCAAATCAACCACCTCCCGGACGCATCGGCGTTAGGCGGTTGGGAGGTGGTTAATCACCATATTCTGACCCCTATAACTTTTTTGTAGTTATGTGTACGGAGCTGTGTGAGGACCATCTGTGCTTTTCATTAATACCATTCTGGGGTGTGTAAAGACTTTTTGATCACTTTTTATTTAATTTTTTTGTGGGAGGGGAAGCAACTACAAACAGAAAAACAAATGTTTTACATTTTTTTATGCTTTTTATTTCCCATGGGGAGCAATAATAAGCAATCATCAGATTGTTTCTCTCATACAATATATGAGGGTTCAATGAATTCCTATGGAGTCCTGCCACAGGCAGCGGCTGCATAGGAACTAAAGTTCGGTAGCTTCAGTTCATTCCAGAGCATTGAATCTGTCACACAATGCATCCGGCTCCCCCAGTCTCCGCCGAGCGGAGCTGGAGAATACCCTGATGTTATGACGCCCATTGCACGTGTGAGCGGTCGCCATGTTTAAAGTCTTGCAGTACATGTAGGGGTTAAAAAAAACGGAGAATGTGCTTTGTCTTCTATTTAGGCTTCATGCACACGACCGTTGTTTTGCAAAAACGGCAGCTTGGATGCAGACCCATTCACTTCAATGGGGCCGCAAAAAAAAAAAAAAAAATAGCATATCCTATTCTTGTCCGTTTTGCGGACAAGAATAGGCATGTCTACAATGGGCTGCCCATTCTGTTACGCAAACTGCGCAAGGCACACGGGCGGTTTCTGTTTTTTGCGGATCCGTGGTTTGCGGACCGCAAAAAACAGCACGGTCGTGTGCATGTAGTGTTATGATAAGACTTTGTCAAACATGTATTGATAGGACTGTAACAAAAATGTAAAAACTGTAATTAGCTCCCACTACCTTTTAGGATCTAAAGCCATCCAGCAGTATAAACCTGGACTATGGACCCAGACCTCACTCCACTTGCTAGGCAGGTTTGCCAAATTTTTCTAAATGTTAAGTTCGTACCAAATCAAATTGGCTCCAATTGCCCTGTAAATGTCACGGCGGGGCGTTCACTCAGACTCACAAATAACCCACCAACCAGGCTCTGGGCGAGAGACAGGGGAAGGGTCACCTCCTAGCTAAGCCCTGACCTCTTTCCCTGCACTGCTCAGCCCACATGCAGACCTTAAAGGTAGGTATGCTGTGTCCTCGTGCCTGGGCTGATAAAACCCTAAATTCCCTGAGATGGTGAAGCGGGGAAATAGGAGCAGCCTGCTCGCACAGAACCTGGATGGAAGAGATGACACAAAACAACCAAACTTGAAATCACACTTATCTTTCTGAGCTGGAACAGACAGACAACCTTCCTTCCTAGCTTCCAAGACCACAATGAGAGCACTGGGCTGGTGTGCTATTTAAACTAATGACCCCACCCAGTGCACCTGATGAGAGGCGGATCCAGCACGGCTCCAAAACAAACACTAAACTCGTGCTGCTTTCCTGGTCGACCTCCGTACATCGTCAGAGTGGGGCATGACAGTAAATTGGTGTATGTACCCTCTAGTCTCCTAAGAATTTTTGCTTTTTCAAGCTTTTGAACAAAATGACAGCAATAGTAAATCATGTCTAAGTGACATTAAAATACATACATGTACTATGGGTGAATGCATTGTTGACAGTGTTAACAGTGTGCTTAAAAACACACCGCAGTGTGGCATATGGGGCAGATGGTGTTTAAACACGCACTATGTTATTGGATAATTTTTTTTTTTTTTAATTGCTTGTTGGGGGACCAAGTGTCCAAAAATTGTGCCTCTACAGGGTCATAATGACTGCCCATACAAAGCAAAAAGGTGCTCGTGGTGAACAAGCCACTAAAAATTATCCCTTTTAATTGGGAGCAGCAGTAGTGCAGTTTGGATGTGGAATGGGTAGAATAATATGAGGCACATGGCCGCAGTAGTAGCGGTAGCATAGCATGGAATATACAAAGCAGTAGGTCGGCTGTCTAGTAGAAGTGGCAGGTGCATAGTGGTAATAGTTGTGGTAGTAGGGAATTAGCAGCAAGGAGCAGAAGCCTTACAGAAGATGGCATGATGGAGGCAGCAGCATCCGTACAAAACATGATGGTAGGCAGGCCACAGCAGTGACATGATGAAGGCAGCAGACCTCCAGAACATAATGGTAGGCATGCAGCATGATGGCAGGCAGCAACAGTGGCAACATGGGGCACCGTCAGCATGGCCAGATATATACAGATTCAGGATTGTGAAAATCCTCCTGAATCCAGGCTTGGTTCATTTTGACCAAAATTATGTTTTGACAGTGGCAGAGGACAAGTTGGTTTATTTTAGTGTCATTCCCCGGCAGCACTGAAAACCCTCTCCAACAATGACACTGGAGGCTTGGCAAGGAAGAAGTAAGAGTGTACTGTTCCAGTTCATGCCACTGTTCCAATCTACCTGCCCAGAAATCCATGTGGTCGGGGAACACAATATGCGTTGGAGACAAGCCAGAGTATAAGTGGGCCTAAACCTGGGTGCTGCGGCAGGCTGTCTTGGCTTGCTGATTGATCGTAGCCTGGTTTGGCACATGAAAAAAACTATGTTGAGAAGACTGAACTGGCTGTTGCGGCTTCTGCTGTTTGTGGCGGAGGGAGGGCGATGACTCTGCAGGGGGCAGATATCCTAGTTATAATGTAATTTGGCCTCCCTTTCGGAACGAGGAAAACATTCCCCCATTTTGCTTTGGTAGCAAGGGTCTAATAGCATGGGTATCCAGTAATCACCAGACTGTTTGATGTGAATGATGCACCTGTTATGGTAGCAAGCGAGCAAGTATACAGCTGGCCATTTTGGCCAGCATGTCCGAGGAGCCAGTTCTTTCCAACTCCACCCCCCAATGAGACCATTGGGTGTCGTGACCGTTGTCACTGTCATCCTCATCATCATCCTGCAACTCCTCCTCTTCCTCCATGACTCATGAGAGTTTCTCATTGTGGGTGCCAACAGCTACAGGGCGGATAGCTAGATGCGTTGGCCGTTTTTCTTCCTCCTCCGTCGTGGTCTGTTGCATGAGCGTCAGCGTCTGTTCTAAGATGCATATGAGGGGGATGAGAGACAACAACAGTATGAACGGCATGAGATGCCTGACCCAGAAACAACAGATGCTCCCTGCTGAGGCGTTCTGGGGCATGACAAAATAGCTATTTAACATTCCAAGTCGCAAGAATGATTTTGTCATGCCCCAGAACGCCTCAGCAGGGAGCATCTGTTCCAAAGCAGACCATTCTAACACTTCAAGTCCAGGAGAGCTTTCCTCACCACGTTTGAATGGCTGAAAAGGGAGCAGGGAGCATATATTATTTATCCCAGGTTCAGGGCGGCCAGGGTATTGCGGCCATTGTCGCTGACTGCCTTGCCTTTTTGAAGTTGGTGGGGTGACAGCCAGCAGCATGTATGCTGCTTCATGTATTTTAGCAACTGATTGCCTGTATGGCTAGTGCTACTCCCGCCCAGGCTGATCAGCTTCAACATTGCATGTCAACACTTGACTTGACAAAGGATGGGAAGGAGGGGGAGTGGAAGCGACACTGTGCCCTGCTGCTATTGTGGACTCGAGAGTGTCTATGGAGGAGGAGGTGGATAACTGCCTGCAGTGGGAGCCAGCCCAATACAATTGCAGGTGGGGGAGTCAATAGGACCTGGCCATGTAGCTGCCTCACCGTTACCACAAAACATTGACCCAGTGGGCCATGAAAGACATGTTCTGTCCCTCTCTGTAACAGCTGCTCCACAGTCAGAACTATTTTTAGCTGGACTTGGAAAAAAAGGTCCCGAATCCAGCTTTTAAAAAAAAATCTCTTTAAGGGGGTTCTCCGGGAATTAAGAAAATTAAAATATTTAAATATTACTTTATGATAAATATATTCCCAAATACCTTTCATTAGTTCTAATGTATAATCTTGTCTAGAGAGCAATCATTAGGAGAAATAAAATGGCCACAGTCCTACTAGTACACACAAAACCTGTCCTAATCATACAGGAGCACAAGCTACTTCATAACACTGAGCTAAAGAGCTGCCTCATCCTCTACTCTACTTGTCAGGGATTATGATCCTGAATATAGGTGAATCTCTGAGGGAATGGAGATGATGAGGAGACATAAGAGGATTGTGGGGTGTGGCTAATGAGCAGCAGCATTTGTATTCAGTCTCCATTACCACAGCCACAGTCTGCCCTGTCCATCCTCTCTGTACTAAATTCCCCAGACATTCAGCTAAAGTTTTTATCCGCTGTATTCAGGATCATAATCAGTAGAGCAGAGAGGAGCATGAGGCTGCTCTTTAGCTCAGTGTTGTAAAGAAACTTGTCCTACTGTGTGATTAGGACAGGTTTTGTGTCTACTAATAGGATGGCGGCCATTTTGTTTTCCATGATGATTTCTCCCCAGACAAAATGAGCCATCATAAATAATGGAAGGTATTTAGGAATATACAGCCAGGTCCATAAATATTGGGACATCAACACAGTTCTAACATTTCTGGCTCTATACACCACCAAAATGGATTTGAAATTAAACAAATAAGATGTGCTTTAACTGCAGAATGTCAGCTTTAATTTGAGGGTATTTACATCCAAATCAGGTGAACGATGTAGGAATTACAACAGTTTGCATATGTGCCTCCCACTTATTAAGGGACCAAAAGTAATGGGACAATTGGCTTCTTAGCTGTTCCATGGCCAGATGTGTGTTATTCCCTTATTATACCAAGTACAATGACCAGATAAAAGGTCCAGAGTTCATTGCAAGTGTGTTATTTGCAATTGTAATCTGTTGCTGTCAACTCTCAAGATGAGAGCAAAGAACTGTCACCATCAGTGAAGCAAGCCATCATTTGGCTGAAAACACAAAACAAACCCATCAGAGAGATATCAAAAACATTTGGCGTGGCCAAAACAACTGTTTGGAACATTCTTAAAAAGAAGGAACGCATCGGTGAGCTCAGCAAAAGACCCGGCAAAACCACGGAAAACGACTGTGGTGGATGACCGAAGAATTCTTTCCCTGGTGAAGAAACCACCCTTCACAACAGTTGGCCAGATCAAGAACACTCTCCAGGAGGTAGGTGTATGTGTGTCAAAGTCAACAATCAAGAGAAGACTTCACCAGAGTGAACACAGAGGGTTCACCACAAGATGTAAACCATTGGTGAGCCTCAAAAACAGGAAGGTCAGATTCGAGTTTGCCAAACAACATCTAAAAAAGCCTTCACAGTTCTGGAACAACATCCTATGGACAGATGAGACCAAGATCAACTTGTACCAGAGTGAAGGGAAGAGAAGAGTTTGGAGAAGGAAAGAAACTGCTCATTATCCTAAGCATACCACCTTGTCAGTGAATCCTGTTGATGGTAGTGTCATGGTGGGGGCATGTATGGCTGCCGATGGAACTGGTTCGCTTGTATTTATTGATGATTTGACTGCTGACAAAAGCAGCAGGATGAATTCTGAAGTGTTTCGGGCAATATTATCTGCTCATATTCAGCCAAATGCTTCAGAACTGATTGGACGGCACTTCACTGTCATGCCCAGCTCAGGTCATGTGCGGAGGTCTGCTAGGTTAGCAGCACATGTGTAGCCTTTTGTTATTGTTTTGGAGTTAAGCTGTATCCGCCACCCCTTTAGGTGCACTGGGTGGGGTCGTTGGTATGAGTTTAAATTACGCCCACTCCCAGTGTCCTGTGCGGGTTATAGCTTCTGTCTTGTTCAGAGGAAGGAAGGAAGGAGGGAAGGATTGCTGTTCCTGCTCAGTACAAGATAAGTTGTTTTTGTTTTCTTGTGATTGTCTGTCTAGGCTGTTAGAGAGACGCCTGCCCCCTCCAGGTTCTGAGAGAGCAAGCTGCCTTTTTCCCCCTTTCACCATCTTAGGGATTTTAGGGAATCTTCAGCCTAGGCACGAGGACACGTTCATTCCCACCTTCAGGGTCTGAATGTCGGCATAGAAGTCTAGGGAGAGCTGACATCAGGTGCAATAGGAGGAAGTCAAATTTTTGGGGAGCCTAAAGTCCCTCTCCCTGATATATTTGCAGGGGGTGTGGATGACTTTATGCGCTTTAAAGAGTCATGCAAGCTGTATTTTCGTCTGCATCCATCTTCGTCTGGTGATGATAGTCAGAGGGTAGGAATAATCATATCCTTGCTTAAAGGGGACGCGCAATCCTGGGCCTTTTCTCTGCCGTCCGGTTCTCTGGCCCTCCGGTCAGTGGAAGAATTTTTTAAAGCCTTGGGATTAATTTATGATGATCCAGATCGGGTCTCGATGGCAGAATCTAAATTGCGTAATTTATTACAAGGCGAACATACTGCAGAGGCTTACTGCGTTGAGTTTAGGCGATGCGCCTAAGTGGAATGACCCCGCATTATGTAGTCAGTTTTGTTGGGGGTTATCTGAGAGATTGAAAGATGCCCTTCATGAGTACCCTGATACATTGGAGTGTGCTATGTCTTTGGCAGTACGGTTAGATAGACGTATTAGAGAGAGGTGTAAGGTTCCCTCCGCGCAAGGGATCCCTTCTGTGAGTGGTTTCGTCTCACCTGCTCCCCAGGGTGATATGACATGTCACTCTGGGGTAGGGGAGGAACCCATGCAGCTGGGTCAGGTATCTATCCGTTCTGGTAGTAGGAACTTTAGGAGGTTGCATAAACTATGTTATTACTGTGGGAAAAGTGGTCATTTTTAGGGATGAGCGAACCCGAACTGTATAGTTCGGGTTCGTACCGAATTTTGGGGTGTCCGTGACACGGACCTGAACCCGGACATTTTTGTAAAAGTCCGGGTTCGGTGTTCGTCGCTTTCTTGGCGCTTTTTGAAAGGCTGCAAAGCAGCCAATCAACAAGCATCATACTACTTGCCCCAAGAGGCCGTCACAGCCATGCCTACTATTGGCATGGCTGTGATTGGCCAGAGCACCATGTGACCCAGCCTCTATTTAAGCTGGAGTCACATAGCGCCGTCCGTCACTCTGCTCTTATCAGCATAGGGAGAGGTTGCTGCTGCGACGTTAGGGCGAGATTAGGCAGTGATTAACTCCTCCAAAAGACTTCATTCAGAGATCGATCTGCAGCTGTGGATGATTGAACTGCTGCTATTGAATTGCACACTGTTTTTAGGCTGCCCAGAGCGTTTTTCATTCACTTTTTTCTGGGGTGATCGGCGGCCATTTTGTGCATTTAACCCTCAATGGGGTGGTTGTTTTTTGGCTAAATCCTACATCAGGGTCAAGCTGTCACACCAAGTGCATTTAACCAGCAATAGTGTGGTTATTTTTTGGCCATATACTACATCAGGGGCAAGCTGAGCCTGTCACCAAGTGCATTTAACCCTCAATGGTGTGGTTGTTTTTTGGCTAAATCCTACATTAGGGTCAAGCTGTCACACCAAGTGCATTTAACCAACCAGCAATAGTGTGGTTATTTTCCATTACGCCCCATGACAGCACCTGTGAGAGATCCTCCTCCCTCCGGACAGGAAACAGGAACTTCCCAGATCTTTAAATTGGTCCCGTGCCTTCTACCTTCAGTTCTTTCCTGTTTCCTGTCCAGGGACAGGAGGATTTCTTTCCAGGTCTATTTCTTGGCTGCAGGACCTCTAGGGTTAAAAGCGAAACCTAGTGGAGGTACCTGTCGGCGTAAGTCTCCACTAGGAGCCGCTGAGAAGCCCGGCGTCTGCATTTTATTCCCTTCTTCGGAACCATGGGGGGATGCCTGGGCTGCCTCGTGTCCCTGCCTGCCGGCGAAGTCGTGGCATGAGGGGGGAGGTGCGTCTTCCCCTCTCATTGAGGCTGGCTGTGCTGGACGTGCGCGTCGCACCGGAAGTGACGCGTGCATTCCATCGGCCGGAAGGGGAGGAGCTTAACATGGGGGCGCTGCGCGGCCCATTTGAAAAAGGGAACGCCGGCCAGCCAGCGTGGTGGTGAGTAGTAGCAGGAGATCGGTCGGGACACAAGCGGCATCTACAGCCCTCAATTGGCCCCCCTTTACGCAGCATTATGATGCAAGAAGTAGGGGATGTACAACAGCGCACCGACGGACAGGAGCAGCTTTTGGAACCAAGCATGGTACTCCTGGGGGTAAGAGGGGTTAACCCCCACCATCTCCCTTTGGGGAGTTGTTTGTTTTTATGGTCAGGTTAAGCTGATGGGTTGTTTTATTAAATGCAGGCTAAAGAGCACCCAAAGAAAGCTTCCCACAAAAGAGCTAAGGAGTGTGGAATTTGCAAGAGGAAGCTGGATCCATCTTACTCCAAGACATGTTGTCAACCATGTCTGGATAAGTTAGTGGCCGAGGAGTCGCCATCTTTATTACAGAGTATCCAGAATTTAGTAAAAAATGAAGTCCGTTCGTCAGTAGAGGAGCTTAAAAAATCCCTGCCTAGCTCATCCAGACATAAGAGGCCCCAGGCGGTAGCGGAGGATGCTATGGACTCTGGGTCTGAGGAAGGCGCTATTGCAGACTCGGATTCCTCTTCTGAGGATTTGACAGGGAAGCCGTTGTTTAGAGCAGAAGATACGGACCTGTTATTGAAGGCGGTTAGATCCACGATGGAGCTTGAGGAGGAAAAGGAGTCCAGGTCATTAAAGCTCTGGTTGGAGGAATTAGAGTCTCATATAGAGAATAAGACTCCTAGGGATCAGCTGCTGGAGGCGATACCAACTATGTCCAGTGCAGTGGACTTTATCTCTGATGCCTCCGCTGACGCATTGAGGCTTTCCGCTAGGGCGGCTGCACTCTCCAATTCAGCCAGAAGGTCGTTATGGTTGAAAGGGTGGAAGGGCGATGTAGCTTCAAAATCTAAGCTTTGTGCCTTACCTTGCCAAGGGGGCTTTCTATTTGGATCAGCCTTAGATGACATTTTAGATAAGGCATCCGATAAGAAAAAAGGTTTTCCAGCACCGTCCTTTCCTAAACAGGGGAAGCCATTTCGGAGTAATGAAAGGAAGGCTTTTGGGGATCAAAAGAAAAGGAGGGAGTGGAGATCTGATAATTCAAAAAGTGTGCTGTTTAAATCCAGACCTCAAACATCAAGTTCCACTCAACAATGACGCCAGACCCCAAGTGGGCGGTCGTCTTTCTTTATTTTTTCCAGCCTGGCGAAATATTACCGCAAGCGCTTGGGTAAAGGATATTATAAATGAAGGCTATCGCCTAGACTTCAAGAGACTACCGCCCAGGACTTTCAAAGTTACTTCATTAAACCAAAATTCTCCAAAACAGGTGGCACTTTCGGAGGAAATAAACAGCCTCCTGGAAAAGGCAGTCCTTGTTCCAGTCCCAAAGGACTAACAAGGAGAGGGATTTTATTCAACCCTATTTCTGGTCCCCAAGCCCAACGGTACGTTCAGACTGATTATAAATTTGAAGGGTCTCAACCAGTATCTGTCCTATCAGAAATTCAGGATGGAGTCCATCTCCTCCACGGTCCTCCATCTGTTCCCCAACTGTGTGATGGCCTCAATAGACATAAAAGATGCCTACTACCACGTGCCCATCCATCCCTTGTCCCAAAGATACCTGAGGGTGGCAGTGAAGATGGGGGAATCAATTGTTCATTTACAGTTCAGAGCTCTTCCTTTTGGGGTATCACAGGCGCCGAGGCTCTTCACAAAGCTGATGGCGGAGGTAATGGCAGAAGTAAGGAGGTCGGACATCATTATAGTCTCATACCTGGACGACCTTCTCTTGGTAGGGCAGTCCCCAGAGCAGTTGAAATCTCACATACAGAAGGTCCTGGGGATCCTGACGAGCCTGGGCTGGCTAATAAATTGGGACAAATCATCCCTGATTCCAACATCCCAGGGCCCTCTACATCATCCGGAAGTCAAGAATCTCCACCTGACAGCTTGGATTTTGAGAGGTCTTTCTTCAGGTCTAGGGGCCTATCAGAACAGGTCATCGGGACTCTCCTAGCTAGTAGGAAAAAAGTCACCTCCGATATCTATCTGAGGGTATGGAAAGCCTTCCTTCGGTTTGCAGGTCCAGGCTTAGACTTGAACTCGCCCAACATCCCGTTAATTTTGAACTTTTTGCAGGAAGGCCTGAACAAAAAGCTTAAACCCAGCACTCTCAAGGTGCAGGTCTCGGCACTGAGTGTCCTGTTTGACTTTCGTTTGGCTACTCATCCTTGGGTCAAAGGGTTCATTAGGGGGTCCTCTAGACTTTGTCCTATAGTTAGATCTAAGTCAGCCCCATGGGACCTTAACCTGGTTCTTTCTGCTCTAACCAAGGCTCCGTTCGAGCCTCTGGGGGACATCCCCTTAAAGATGCTGTCCTATAAGACTGTATTTTTAGTGGCCATTACATCTGCCAGACGTGTTGGAGAGCTGTCCTCTTTGTACTCTTCCCCTCCATATACCCAGATTCTGGAGGATAGGATTGTTTTCAGACCAGACCCTGCGTTCCTGCCCAAAGTAGTGTCGGTGTTTCATAGGTCTCAGGAGATAGTTCTCCCTTCCTTTTGTCAGGACCCAAAGAATGAAGGAGAGAAATCCTTTCATACTTTAGATGTTAGAAGGTGTGTCTGTGAGTATTTAGAATCTACGAAGGACTTTAGAAAGACCCCGCAACTCTTTGTTCAATTTCAGGGTCAGAACAGGGGCTCCAAGGTTACAAGCCGTACCTTAGCCAGATGGATCAAGAGAGCGATAGGTTTGGCATATTCACTATCAGATTGTCAGGTCCCTTCAGATTTTTCAGCCCATTCCACCAGGGCAGTAGCCTCTTCTTGGGCAGAAAAAGGGTGCGCTACCATAGAACAGATCTGTAGGGCTGCAACGTGGAGTTCCCCCTCTACGTTTTACAAACACTACAGGTTGGACCTTTCATCTGTGCAGGATATGGCCTTTGGGAGAAAGGTGCTGCAGGCTGCAGTCCCTCCCTAATAGTTATCTAGTCTAGTCTCTCACAGGTGCTGTCATGGGGCGTAATGGAAATACTTCAATTACTCTTACCGGTAATATGTTTTCCATGAGCCCATGACAGCACCTACATAATTCCCTCCCTTAATTAATAAAAAAAAAAAAAAAAAAAAAAAAATTTATATATATATATATATATATATATTTTTTTTTTATTTATATATAAAGAATAATGGAAAAAAGAGAAGTCTACTCTTTAGTATGGTGCCAAAGAAGAGATATGCCTGGCATATATTTGGCGCAGAGTTTTTGTCTATTCTGTTTTCTCGCCTATGTTGTTAGTTCTCACTATATATAGGTGCGTTGCTGGTCCCAGGAATCTTGTCAAATACTGAAGGTAGAAGGCACGGGACCAATTTAAAGATCTGGGAAGTTCCTGTTTCCTGTCCGGAGGGAGGAGGATCTCTCACAGGTGCTGTCATGGGCTCATGGAAAACATATTACCGGTAAGAGTAATTGAAGTATTTTTGGCCATATACTACATCAGGGGCAAGCTGAGCCTGTCACCAATTGCATTTAACCCTCAATGGTGTGGTTGTTTTTTGGCTAAATCCTACATTAGGGTCAAGCTGTCACACCAAGTGCATTTAACCAGCAATAGTGTGGTTATTTTTTGGCCATATACTACATCAGGGGCAAGCTGAGCCTGTCACCAAGTGCATTTAACCCTCAATGGTGTGGTTGTTTTTTGGCTAAATCCTACATCAGGGTCAAGCTGTCACACCAAGTGCATTTAACCATCAATAGTCTGGTTATTTTTTGGCCATATACTACATCAGGGGCAAGCTGAGCCTGTCACCAAGTGCATTTAACCCTCAATATTGTGGTTGGTCAAGCTGTCACACCAAGTGCATTTAACCATCAATAGTGTGGTTATTTTTTGGCCATATCCCAGTCTAATTCTGTCAGTAAACGTATACCTGTCACCCAGCGCCTAAATAATAGGCCTCAAATTTATATCCAGCTAAATCTGTCGTTAATGCTGTACTGCTGTGGCTGGTCAAGTTATTTAGTGTCCGTCAAAGAACATTTTTTGTTCTGGGTTTAAATACAATTCCCAATTTAGCAATTTCCTAATTTAGTGGTTTCTGCTGTATCAGAGCTATTTTAAATCTATCCCTAAAAGGGTATATAAGATTCAAGGTGCACCTAGGGTCATTCTGAATAACTTCACACACACGCTACTGTACATTTCCAAGTCTAATTCTGTCAGTAAACCTATACCTGTCACCCAGCGCCTAAATAATAGGCCTCAAATTTATATCCAGCTAAATCTGTCGTTACTGCTGTGCCTGTATTAGTGTAATACGGTACCTAAATAGATAGCCAGATAGTGTTAGGTGTCTGTAAAAAAAAAGGCCTGAATTTGAATTCAATACATTGGGCCAAATAATATTTTTCTTATTGTGGTGAACGGTAACAATGAGGAGAACATCTAGTAAGGGACGCGGACATGGTCGTGGTGGTGTTAGTGGACCCTCTGGTGCTGGGAGAGGACGTGGCCGTTCTGCCACAGCCACACGTCCTAGTGTACCAACTACCTCAGGTCCCAGTAGCCGCCATAATTTACAGCGATATTTGGTGGGGCCCAATGCCGTTCTAAGGATAGTAAGGCCTGAGCAGGTACAGGCATTAGTCAATTGGGTGGCCGACAGTGGATCCAGCACGTTCACATTATCTCCCACCCAGTCTTCTGCAGAAAGCGCACAGATGGCGCCTGAAAACCAAGCCCATCAGTCTGTCACATCACCCCCATGCATACCAGTGAAACTGTCTGAGCCTCAAGTTATGCAGCAGTCTCTTATGCTGTTTGAAGACTCCGCTGGCAGGGTTTCCCAAGGGCATCCACCTAGCCCTTCCCCAGCGGTGGAAGACATAGAATGCACTGACGCACAACCACTTATGTTTCCTGATGATGAGGACATGGGAATACCACCTCAGCATGTCTCTGATGATGACGAAACACAGGTGCCAACTGCTGCGTCTTTCTGCTGTGTGCAGACTGAACAGGAGGTCAGGGATCAAGACTGGGTGGAAGACGATGCAGGGGACGATGAGGTCCTAGACCCCACATGGAATGAAGGTCGTGCCACTGTCACAGTTCGGAGGAAGAGGCAGTGGTGAGACCGAGCCAACAGCGTAGCAAAAGAGGGAGCAGTGGGCAAAAGCAGAACACCCGCTACCAAGAGACTCCGCCTGCTACTGATCACCGCCATCTGGGACAGAGCACCCCAAAGGCAGCTTCAAGGAGTTCCCTGGCATGGCACTTCTTCAAACAATGTGCTGACGACAAGACCAGAGTGGTTTGCACGCTGTGCCATCAGAGCCTGAAGCGAGGCATTAACTGCAAAGCATGAACTGCAGTGGAGTAAACACCTTAAAAACAAGGAAGTCACTCAGGCTCCCCCTGCTACCTCTTCTGCTGCTGCCGCCTCGGCCTCTTCCTCCGCCTCTGGAGGAACGTTGGCACCTGCCGCCCAGCAAACAGGGGATGTACCACCAACACCACCACCTCCGTCACCAAGCATCTCAACCATGTCACACGGCAGCGTTCAGCTCTCCATCTCACAAACATTTGAGAGAAAGCGTAAATTCCAACCTAGCCACCTTCGATCCCTGGCCCTGAATGCCAGCATTTCTAAACTACTGGCCTATGAAATGCTGTCATTTAGGCTGGTGGACACAGACAGCTTCAAACAGCTCATGTCGCTTGCTGTCCCACAGTATGTTGTTCCTAGCCGGCACTACTTCTCCAAGAGAGCCGTGCCTTCCCTGCACAACCAAGTATCCGATAAAATCAAGTGTGCACTGCGCAACGCCATCTGTGGCAAGGTCCACCTAACCACAGATACGTGGACCAGTAAGCACGGCCAGGGACGCTATATCTCCCTAACTGCACACTGGGTAAATGTAGTGGCAGCTGGGCCCCAGGCGGAGAGCTGTTTGGCGCACGTCCTTCCGCCGCCAAGGATTGCAGGGCAAGATTCTTTGCCTCCTGTTGCCACCTCCTCCTACTCAGCTTCCTCCTCCTCTTCTTCCACCTGCTCATCCAGTCAGCCACACACCTTCACCACCAACTTCAGCACAGCCCGGGGTAAACGTCAGCAGGCCATTCTGAAACTCATATGTTTGGGGGACAGGCCCCACACCGCACAGGAGTTGTGGCGGGGTATAGAACAACAGACCGACGAGTGGTTGCTGCCGGTGAGCCTGAAGCCCGGCCTGGTGGTGTGCAATAATGGGCGAAATCTCGTTGCAGCTCTGGGACTAGGCGGTTTGACGCACATCCTTTGCTTAGCGCATGTGCTGAATTTGGTGGTGCAGAAGTTCATTCACAACTACCCCGACATGTCAGAGCTGCTGCATAAAGTGCGGGCCGTCTGTTCGCGCTTCCGGCGTTCACATCCTGCCGCTGCTCGCCTGTCTGCGCTACAGCGTAACTTCGGCCTTCCCGCTCACCGCCTCATATGCGACGTGCCCACCAGGTGGAACTCCGCCTTGCACATGCTGGACAGACTGTGCGAGCAGCAGCAGACAAGAGTGGAGTTTCAGCTGCAGCACGCACGGGTCAGTCGCACTGCGGAACAGCACCACTTCACCACCAATGACTGGGCCTCCATGCGAGACCTGTGTGCCCTGTTGCGCTGTTTCGAGTACTCCACCAACATGGCCAGTGGCGATGACGCCGTTATCAGCGTTACAATGCCACTTCTATGTCCCCTTGAGAAAACACTTAGGGCAATGATGGAAGAGGAGGTGGCCCAGGAGGAGGAGGAGGAGGAAGAGGGGTCATTTATAGCACTTTCAGGCCAGTCTCTTCGAAGTGACTCAGAGGGAGGTTTTTTGCAACAGCAGAGCCCAGGTACAAATGTGGCCAACCAGGGCCCACTACTGGAGGACGAGGATGAGGAGGAGGTGGAGGAGGATGAGGATGAAGCATGGTCACAGCGGGGTGGCACCCAACGCAGCTCGGGCCCATCACTGATGCGTGGCTGGGGGGAAAGGCAGGACGATGACGATACGACTCCCACAGAGGACAGCTTGTCCTTACCCCTGGGCAGCCTGGCACACATGAGCGACTACATACTGCAGTGCCTGCGCAACGACAGCAGAGTTGCCCACATTTTAACGTGTGCAGACTACTAGGTTGCCACCCTGCTGGATCCACGGTACAAAGACAATGTGCCCACCTTACTTCCTTGCACTGGAGCGTGATAGGAAGATGCGCGAGTACAAGCGCACGTTGGTAGACGCGCTACTGAGAGCATTCCCAAATGTCACAGGGGAACAAGTGGAAGCCCAAGGACAAGGCAGAGGAGGAGCAAGAGGTCGCCAAGGCAGCTGTGTCACGGCCAGCTCCTCTGAGGGCAGGGTTAGCATGGCAGAGATGTGGAAAAGTTTTGTCAACACGCCACAGCTAACTGCACCACCAGCTGATACGCAACGTGTTAGCAGGAGGCAACATTTCACTAACATGGTGGAACAGTACGTGTGCACACCCCTCCACGTACTGACTGATGGTTCGGCCCCATTCAACTTCTGGGTCTCTAAATTGTCCACGTGGCCAGAGCTAGCCTTTTATGCCTTGGAGGTGCTGGCCTGCCCGGCGGCCAGCGTTTTGTCTGAACGTGTATTGAGCACGGCAGGGGGCATCATTACAGACAAACGCAGCCGCCTGTCTACAGCCAATGTTGACAAGCTGACGTTCATAAAAATGAACCAGGCATGGATCCCACAGGACCTGTCCATCCCTTGTGCAGATTAGACATTAACTACCTCCCCTTAACCATATATTATTGTATTCCAAGGCACTTCCTCATTCAATCCTATTTTTATTTTCATTTTACCATTATATTGCGAGGCTACCCAAAGTTGAATGAACCTCTCCTCTGTCTGGGTGCCGGGGCCTAAATATATGCCAATGGACTGTTCCAATGTTGGGTGACGTGAAGCCTGATTCTCTGCTATGACATGCAGACTAATTCTCTGCTGACATGAAGCCAGATTCTCTGTTACGGGACCTCTCTCCTCTGCCTGGGTGCTGGGCCTAAATATATGACAATGGACTGTTGCAGTGGTGGCTGACGTGAAGCCTGATTCTCTGCTATGACATGCAGACTGATTCTCTGCTGACATGAAGCCAGATTCTCTGCTACGGGACCTCTCTCCTCTGCCTGGGTGCTGGGCCTAAATATATGACAATGGACTGTTGCAGTGGTGGCTGACGTGAAGCCTGATTCTCTGCTATGACATGCAGACTGATTCTCTGCTGACATGAAGCCAGATTCTCTGTTACGGGACCTCTCTCCTCTGCCTGGGTGCCTGGGCCTAAATATATGCCAATGGACTGTTCCAGTGTTGGGTGACGTGAAGCCTGATTCTCTGCTATGACATGCAGACTGATTCTCTGCTGACATGAAGCCAGATTCTCTGTTACGGGACCTCTCTCTTCTGCCTGGGTGCCTGGGTGCCTGGGCCTTAATATATGCCAATGGACTGTTCCAATGTTGGGTGACGTGAAGCCTGATTCTCTGCTATGACATGCAGACTGATTCTCTGCTGACATGAAGCCAGATTCTCTGTTACGGGACCTCTCTCCTCTTCCTGGGTGCTGGGCCTAAATATATGACAATGGACTGTTGCAGTGGTGGCTGACGTGAAGCCTGATTCTCTGTTATGGGACCTCTCTCCAATTGATATTGGTTAATTTTTTTTTATTTTTTTTTTATTTTAATTCATTTCCCTATCCACATTTGTTTGCAGGGGATTTACCTAAATGTTGCTGCCTTTTGCAGCCTTCTAGCTCTTTCCTGGGCTGTTTTACAGCCTTTTTAGTGCCGAAAAGTTCGGGTCCCCATTGACTTCAATGGGGTTCGGGTTTGGGACGAAGTTCGGATCAGGTTCGGATCCCGAACCCGAACATTTCTGGGAAGTTCGGCCGAACTTCTCGAACCCGAACATCCAGGTGTCCGCTCAACTCTAGTCATTTTATTTTTGCTTGTCCTTTTGTTGAGGAGAAAGAATAACAAAGAGGTTTACCTAAAGAAAAACATCCCTGACTCTTGGTAGCGTGAATGGGGTGGTGGAGCAAGCAGGTATGCAAGCTCCCCGTAATACTCGTTTTCTCTTTCCAGCTATGGTGGCGCTAGACTCAAGAAAATTTTTTGTTGAAGTATTCATTGACTGTGGTGCTGGGGTAAACCTTATTGATTTTCTTTTTCTTCAAAATCTGGGTCTAACTACTTGCACTTTAGAAAGAGAAATTCCGGTTTTCGCAATTGATTCTTCCCCTCTTTCTCAAAGGAGTCTCACTCATATTGCTCATGGTATTCAGTTAAGGATGGGTGATTCACATGTTGAGATCATGTCTTGTTTTGTCATGAAGGACTTGCCCGCTCCTATAGTCTTAGGTTTACCGTGGTTGACAAAACATAACCCAATTATAGATTGGCAAGCAAGACAGATCATTGGTTGGAGTGAATTTTGTTCGGATGATTGTCTTGGCTCATCTATCTCTGGTGTGTCTACTACAGCTCTACCTCAGTATCGCTAGGATTTTGCGGATGTCTTTTCGGAGAGTGGGGCTCAGGAATTGCCCCCTCATCGTGACTATGATTGTTCAGTGAATCTCATCCCAGGGGCTAAGTTTCCAAAGTCTCGGCTTTACAATCTTTCTCAACCCGAAAGAGAGGTCATGCGGAAGTATATTGCCGAGAGTTTGGCAAAAAGTCATATTAGGCCATCTAAGTCTCCGGTTGCTGTTGGTTTATTCTTTGTAAAGAAAAAGTATGGATCGCTGAGACCTTGTTTGTATTTCCGGGAGTTGAACCGTATCACGGTCCATGATCTGTATCCCCTTCCTCCGATCTTTTTGATCAGATTGTTGGAGCCAAGGTGTTCTCTAAGTTTGATTTAAGAGGGGCTTACAATCTGATCAGAATCAAGGAAGGGGATGAGTGGAAAACGGCCTTCAATACGCACGAGGGTCATTTTGAGAATCTGCTTATGCCTTTTGGGTTAACTAATGCGCCAGCGGTATTTCAGCGATTCGTCAATGACATTTTCCATCATTTTGTCCGAAGGTTCTTGGTAGTATGGTAGTTGGATGACATTCTAATTTTCTCTCCTGATCTGAAGACTCATCAGGATCACGTGAGACAGGTTCTGTCGATCCTTCGGGAGAATAAATTATATGCCAAATTGGAGAAATGTGTGTTTTCTGTGCAGGAGCTTCCGTTTCTGGGATATCTACTTTCTGACTCTGTTTTTCGTATGGACCCCGAAATGGTCCGGGCGGTTCTGAAATGGGACCGATCGGAGAATCAGAAGGCTTTGATGCGGTTTTTGGGGTTTACTAATTATTATCGAAAATGTATCTTGAACTATTCTACCATTGTAAAACCTCTGACCGATATGACTAAGAAGGGTTTTGACGTCTGTCTGGTCAAATGAGGCATTGCAGGCCTTTTCAGCTATTAAGGAATGTTTTGCGTCTGCTCCCATTCTGGTGCAGCCCGATGTGTCTCAGCCGTTTGTGGTGGAGGTGAATGCATCAGAAGTGGGGGTTGGAGCAGTGCTGTCGCAGGGTTCATCTCCTGGCAAATGGGTTCCCTGTGCTTTTTTTTTCCAAGAAGCTCTCGGTCGCCGAGAGGAATTATGATGTAGGAGGGAATTGCTGGCCACAAATTGGCCTTTGAGGAATGGCGTCACTGGTTGGAGGGGGCGTCTCATCCCGTTACAGTATATACTGATCATAAGAATTTGGCTTACCTGCAATCTGCCAAGCGTTTGAATCCTAGACAGGCTAGATGGTCACTGTTCTTTGCCAGGTTCAATTTCGTGGTTACTTTTCACCCGGGGGTTAAAAACGTCAAGGCAGATGTGTTGTCTTGCAGTTTTTATGGGGGATGTGATTCAGAGGATCCTGCTCCGATTTTGCTGATGGGGTGGTGGTCTCCGCTCTGTACCCCGAATTGGAGATTGAGGTGTTGGGAGTCCAGGAGGTGGCTCTTGGTTCTTGTCCCCCAGGGAGGTTGTTTGTTCCCGATGGACTGCGATACAAGGTATTCAAAGAACATCACGATACTGTCCTTGCTGGACATCCTGGTGGTAAGTCCACCTTTGAGCTTGTGTCCCAGAGGTTCTGGTGGCCCGGGTTACGTAAGAGTGTTGAGGATTATGTAGCAGCTTGTGAAACTTGTGCACGGTCAAAGGTTGCTCACACTCGACCTTCTGGTTCACCTCTTCTTTTGTCTATTCCGTCTCGTCCTTCGACGTACTTGTCTATGGACTTTATTATGGATCTGCCGAGTTCCTGCGGTAAAACACAAATTTTGGTGGTTGTTGACCGTTTTAGTAAAATGGCTCACTTTGTATCGTTAGCTAGTCTGCCCAATGCAAGACTCTTGCTCAGATTTTTGTTGATAATATCGTGAAATTACATGGCATTCCCTCAGATGTGGTTTCTGATAGGGGCACGCAGTTTGTCTCCAGGTTTTGGAGGGCATTCTGTTATTGGCTTGGCATTCAACTTTCATTCTCTTCGGTTTTTCATCGGCAGTCGAATGGGCAGACAGAGCATACTAATCAAAACCTGGAGACCTACTTGAGGTGCTTTGTGGCTCAGAATCAGGAGGACTGGTCCTCATTATTATCCCTAGCTATCACGATCGGCCCTGCCCAAGTGAGAGGGAAGGTGGTGACCCCTGACTCACCTTGCGGCTGGCACCTGGCTGCCCTGACGTCCCTAGACGGGTTCCTCACCCGTACGCCGATCACGTGCCTAAAACCCTGGCTTTCCCTAAGATGAGCCCTAGATAGTGAACAGGGCGGTGGGAACACTAGTCCGCACCACTAGCTCTAAAGGAAAACACCAAGGGGAGGACAGACAATACAGACTAAACATATAATCCCAGGTGGGCGACAACAGGAGACAACAAAAAGCCCAACAGGGATCCGGAGGGTAGCACTCTGGAACAACAACCAGGATTCACAGCTCCAGTGGGTCAGTATAGAAGTCCAGGCAGGAAGCTCTATAACTGGCAACTAGAGAAGTGTGAGAGGAGAATATAAGGAGGTTGGGAGTGGCAGACAAGAAACAGCTGAGGAGGAGAAGCTACGGATCCCTGAGTGAGACAAAAAGGATTGCAAGGCAAACACAGAAAACAATCACTAAGAAACAACGTGATCTTTAGACATAGAGCGCGCAGCCACCCGCTGCGACTTCCTGACCTCGGGTATAACGGAGTCAGACGTGGCTCTTGACACCCTCGTGACACTAGCAGAGTTTGCTTTGAATAACCGTAGGCAGGAGTCCACAGGTAAGTCGCCATTTTTTTGGCGCATACGGTTTTCATCCTCAGTTTGATATCTTTTCTGGGACTAGTTCCTCTGGGATGCCAGAGGAGGAGAGATTTTCTTCTGCCTTGTCTTCTATCTGGCGGAGGATCCAAGTGAATTTGAAGAAGATGGATGAGAAGTATAAGCGAATGGCTGACAAGAGACGTATGACTGGTCCGAACTTGTGTGTGGGTGATCTGGTGTGGTTATCTACAAAAAATATTAAACTGAGAGTACCATCTTGGAAACTGGGTCCAAGATTTATTGGACCTTACAAAATATCTGCTTTGGTCAATCCTGTAGCATTTCATCTGGATCTTCCGCAGACTTGGAGGATCCAGGTCTTTACTGAAGAAATGTGTGAGACCGGTGGAACCATTGCCATTGCCTCCTCCCCCTGTTCTGGTTGATGGAAATTTAGAGTTTGAGATCTCTAGGGTTCTCGACTCAAGAGTTCTTCGGGGTTCCCTTCAGTACCTGATACACTGGAGGGGATACGGCCCTGAGGAGAGGATGTGGGTTCCAGCTGTGGATGTTAGTGCCAGCCGATTGGTGAGGGCTTTTCACAGATCTCACTGGATATAGTTGGGCCAGGGTGTCCGGAGGTCACCCGTAGAAGGGGGGTACTGTCATGCCCTGCTCAGGTCATGTGCGGAGGTCTGCTAGGTTAGAAGCACATGTGTAGCCTTTTGTTATTGTTTTGGAGTTGAGCTGTATCCGCCTCCCTTCAGGCGCACTAGGTGGGGTCGTTGGTATGAGTTTAAATTACGTCCACTCCCAGTGTCCTGTGCGGGTTATAGCTTCTGTCTTGTTCAGAGGAAGGAAGGAGGGAAGGATTGCTGTTCCTGCTCAGTACAAGATAAGTTGTTTTTGTTTTCTTGTGATTGTCTGTCTAGGCTGTTAGAGAGACGCCTGCCCCCTCCAGGTTCTGAGGGAGCAAGCTGCCTTTTTCCCCCTTTCACCATCTTAGGGATTTTAGGGAATCTTCAGCCTAGGCACGAGGACACGTTCATTCCCACCTTCAGGGTCTGAATGTGGGCATAGAAGTCTAGGGAGAGCTGGTAGGGATTTGTCAGGAGGTGACCTTTATCCCCAGCTTCTTGCCCAGACATTTGTTTTGTTATATTCTGTGTATCTTGTATTCTGTCCAGCGTGACATTCACAGTGCAGATGGACAATGATCCAAAGCATACTGCAAAAGCAACCAAATCATTTTTTTAAGGGAAAGAAGTGGAATGTTATGCAATGGCCAAGTCAGTCACCTGATCTGAATCCGATTGAGCATGCATTCCACTTGCTGAAGACAAAACTGAAGGGAAAATGCCCCAAGAACAAGCAGGAACTGAAGAAAGTTGCAGTAGAGGATGAAACCTAGTGTCTGGTGATGTCTATGCGTTCCAGACTTCAGGCTGTAATTTACTGCAAAGGATTTGCAACCAAGTATTAAAAAGTGAAAGTTTGACTTTGGATGTAAATGCCCTCAAATTAAAGCTGACAGCCTGCAGTTAACCCCTTCCCGACCTTTGCCGTACTGTTCCGTCATGGGAACCACTGAGTTCCCGCAATTTGACGTAATAATACGTCATAGTGATCGCGCCGGCACCAGACCGGTGCGCGCACGATCACTGCAGGGGCCCGGCAGTCCGTGGTAGCCGGGCCCCTGCTGTATCTGCTGGCATCGCTGTAAAAGCCGATACCGGCGGATTAACCCCTTCTATGCTGTGGTCCGCGCTGACCGTGACATACAGTTGCAATAAAAAGTATATGATTCCTTTGGAATGATATTGATTTCTGCACAAATTGGTCATAAAATGTGATCTGATCTTCATCTAAGTCACAACAATAGACAATCACAGTCTTCTTAAACTAATAACACACAAATAATTAAATGTTAACATGTTGTTTTTTTTTACACGTAAACGTTCACAGTGCAGGTGGAAAAAGTATGTGAACCCCTAGACTAACAACATCTCCAAAAGCTAATTGGAGTGAGGTGTCAGCCAACTGGAGTCCAATCAATTTATAGGGCTACCCTGCCCTATAAAAATCACACACCAGTTCTGGGTTTGTTTTTCACAAGAAGCATTGCCTGATGTAAATCATGCCTCTCACAAAAAAGCTCTCAGACGACCTACGATTAACATAGTAACATAGTACATAAGGCCGAAAAAAGACATTTGTCCATCCAGTTCGGCCTGTCATCCTGCAAGTTGATCCAGAGGAAGGCAAAAAAAAAACTGTGAGGTAGAAGCCAATTTTCCTCACTTTAGGGGAATAAAAATTCCTTCCCGACTCCAATCAGAATAAATCCCTGGATCAACGATCTCTCTCTAGTAGCTATAGCCTGTAATATTATTACGCTCCAGAAATACATCCAGGCCCCTCTTGAATTCCTTTATTGTACTCACCATCACCACCTCCTCAGGCAGAGAGTTCCATAGTCTCACTGCTCTTACCGTAAAGAATCCTCTTCTATGTTTGTGTACAAACCTTCTTTCCTCCAGACGCAGAGGATGTCCCCTCGTCACAGTCACCGTCCTGGGAATGAATAGATGATGGGATAGATCTCTGTACTGACCCCTGATATATTTATACATATTAATTAGATCTCCTCTCAGTCATCTTATTTTCTAAAGTGAATAACCCTAATTTTGATCATCTTTCAGAGTACTGTAGTTGCCCATTCCAGTTATTACTTTAGTTGCCCTCCTCTGGACCCTCTCCAGCTCTGCTATGTCTGCTTTGTTCACTGGAGCCCAGAACTGTACACAGTACTCCATGTGTGGTCTGACTAATGATTTGTAAAGTGGTAGGACTATGTTCTCATCACGGGCATCTATGCCCCTTTTGATGCAACCCATTATCTTATTGGCCTTGGCAGCAGCTGCCTGACACTGGTTTTTGCAGCTTAGTTTGCTGTTTATTAAAATTCCTAGATCTTTTTCCATGTCAGTGTTACCGAGTGTTTTACCATTTAATAAGTACGGGTGACTTGCATTATTCCTTCCCATGTGCATAACTTTACATTTGTCAGTGTTAAACCTCATCTGCCACTTATCTGCCCAAGCCTCCAATCTATCCAGATCGCTCTGTAGTAGTATACTGTCCTCATCACCATTGTACCATTAATAACCACTCTCTGTTTTCTATCACTGAGCCAGTTACTTACCCACTTATAGACATTTTCTCCCAGTCCGAGCAGTCTCCTTTTATATACTAACCTTTTATGTGGTACAGTGTCAAATGCTTTGGAGAAGTCCAGATACACGACATCCATTGATTCGCCGCTGTCAAGTCTAGAACTTACCTCCTCATAGAAACTGATTAAATTTGTTTGACATGATCGAATCCTCACGAAGCCATGCTGATATGGCGTTATTTGCTTATTTCCGTTAAGATGCTCTAAGATAGCATCTCTCAGAAAACCTTCAAACAGTTTACCTACAACAGATGTTAAACTTACCGGCCTATAGTTTCCAGGCTCTGTTTTTGGACCCGTTTTGAATATTGGCACCACATTTGCCATGCGCCAATCCTGTGGGACATTCCCTGTCAACATAGAATCTGCAAATATCAGAAATAAGGGTCTGGCTATGACATTACTTAATTCCCTTAGGATACGGGGGTGTATGACATCCGGTCCTGGCGATTTGTCTATTTTAATCTTTTTAAGTCGCTGTTGCACTTCTTCTTGGGTCAGACAGGACACTTTTAATGGGGAATTTATTTCAACATTCGGCATGTCATCTGACAGTTTATTTTCCTCAGTGAATACATTGGAGAAAAAAATATTTAACAGCTTTGCTTTCTCCTCATCGCTCTCTGCGACTCCCCCCTCATTACTCTTTAACGGGCCAACACCTTCAGATTTATACTTTTTAGCATTTATATAATTGAAGAACATTTTAGGGTTAGTTTTACTCTCTTTGGCAATTCATCTCTCGGTTTCTAGTTTGGCCGCTTTTATTTGTTTTTTACATGTTCTATTTTTTTTCCTTATAGTTTTTCAGTGCTTCCGTGCTACCTTCCTGTTTTAGTGTTTTATATGCTTTCTTTTTGTCATTTCTTGCTTTCTTTACAGTTCTGTTTATCCACATTGGTTTCTTTTTGTTCCTTAACCTTTTATTCCCATACGGTATGTACCTCTCACAATGAGATTTTAGGATGCTTTTAAAGATATCCCATTTTGTGGCTGTATTTTTATTTGTGAGGACTTTATCCCATTTAGTTAGGCCTATGGCCTCTCTTAGTTGGCTAAATTTAGCTTTTTTGAAGTTTGGTATTTTTGTTCCTCCCTGTAGAAACGCTCTTTTGAATGATAATTATAAGGTTATTACTTTGTGGTCACTATTTCCCAGGTGTCCCCCAACCTGCACGTCTGTTGTTCTGTCAGGCCTTTTGGTTAATACTAAGTCCAGTATGGCCGTCCCTCTAGTCAGGTCCTGAACCAGTTGGGAGAGGTAATTGTCTTTGGTTATTGCCAAGACCCTGTTTCCTTTATGAGATATACAAGTTTCAGTTTCCCAGTCTATATCTGGGTAGTTGAAATCCCCCATAATAACCACCTCATTATGATTTGCCGCCTCGTCTATCTCGTTTAGTAGTAGATTTTCTGTGGACTCTGGTATATTAGGTGGTTTATAGTAAACTCCTATTAGTAATTTATTATTGTTTTTAGTGCCATGTATCTCTACCCACAGTGACTCCACATGTTCATGTCCCTCACTTATATCTTCACGGAGTGTGGGCTTTAGACAGGACTTTACATAAAGGCAGACCCCTCCCCCTCTCCGGTTTTGACGATCCTTTCTAAACAGGCTGTAACCCTGTACATTAACTGTACAGTCATAGCTATCATCCAGCCATGTCTCAGTCATTCCCACTATGTCATAGTCCTCCTCACACATCACTAATTCCAGTTCACCAGTTTTATTAGTCAGGCTTCTGGCATTAGTATACATACATTTGAGAGGTTTATGTATATTTTTTACTCTACACCTTTCCTTCTGAACTGTTCTAGTCCCTCCTTCCATTCCTCCCCCAGTCTTACTACCTTGCCCCCGGTCTCTATCTGTACTATCTTCCCATTCTATAACATAATTACCCTCCCCCCAGTCCCTAGTTTAAACACTCCTCCAACCTTCTAGCCATCTTTTTCCCCAACACAGCTGCCCCTTCCCCATTGAGGTGCAGCCCGTCTCTACGATAGAGCCTGTAGCCGATAGAGAAGTCGGCCCAGTTCTCCAGGAACCCAAACCCCTCCTTCCTACACCAGTTCTTGAGCCACTTGTTAATTTCCCTAATCTCCCGCTGCCTCTCTTGTGTGGCCCGTGGTACAGGTAGTATTTTGGAAAATACTACCTTTTGAGGTCCTTGCCCTCAGCTTTTGACCTAAATCCCTGAAATCATTTTTAAGGACTCTCCACCTACCCCTAACTTTGTCATTGGTTCCGATATGGACCATGACCGCTGGATCTTCTCCAGCCTCTCCCAGTAATCTGTCAACCCGATCCGCGATGTGTCGAACTCTAGCGCCAGGAAGACAGCACACTGTTCGGCGATCACGGTCTTTGTGACAGATTTCCCTATCTGTTCCCCTAATAATTGAGTCTCCCACTACCAGCACCTGTCTGGCCTGCCCTGCTCTCCTGGTCCCCTGCTTACCGGAGCTGGCATTCCCCTGACTGGCAGAGGAAGTGTCTGGCTGCGGCAGTGCCATCCCTGGACTGACATCCCCCTCATCTGCCAAACGTGCAAACTTGTTGGGGTGTGTCAGATCAGGGCTAGCCTCCCTAGCACTCTTCCCTCTACCCCGCTTTCTAACGGTTACCCAGCTAGCTACCTCACTTTCCTCAGCCTCCTCTCTGTCACTCTCCCCCTCATCTACCCCAAAGAGTGCTTGCTCGGTGAGAAGCAAACTCTTTTGCAAATTGTCAATGCCTCTCAGTGTTGCAACTTGCCCATTTAGAGACTCGATTAGCGATTCCAAACTGGTAATTTGCTCACATCTTGAACAAAGATATGCACCCTTGAACTCCTGTCCAGGACTGCATACATCATGCAAGATGTGCACTGGACTGCGTTGTCAATTGTGCAACACATACTTTGCTGGTGTAATCCCCATTTAGTAAAAAATACAATATAATGTAGTACTAAGAAACTGTCTAATTACAGTCCCCCACTGAAGTCCCTGAATCTAAAGTCACTTAATCTTAAGTCACACACTTACGCAACCACACATTTAATCAACCACGCGTCGCGGTCAAACTCGCGTTATATATCTCCTTATATAAATAAATATAGATGCAGCTCACTACACCAGCCTGGTTTGTTTCCCCTCTGGGTTCAAAGAGGGTTCAAATAAGAATTGTTGACTTGCATAAAGCTGGAAATGGTTATAAAAGTATCTCTAAAAGCCTTGCTGTTCATCAGTCCATGGTAAGACAAATTGTCTATAAATGGAGAAAGTTCAGCACTGCTGCTACTCTCCCTAGGAGTAGCCTTCCTGTAAAGATGACTGCAGGAGCACAGCGCAGACTGTTCAATGAGGTGAAGAAGAATCCTAGAGTGTCAGCTAAAGACTTACAAAAGTCTCTGGCATATGCTAACATTTCTGTTAGCGAATCTACGATACGTAAAACACTAAACAAGAATGGATTTCACAGTAGGATACCACAGAGAATCCACTGATGTCCCTATAAAACATTGCTGCACGTTTACAGTTTGCACTAGAGCACCTGGATGTTCCACAGCAGTACTGGCAAAATATTCTGTGGACAGATGAAACTAAAGTTGAGTTGTTTGGAAGAAACACACCAAACCTCATCCCAACTGTGAAGTATGGTGGTGGGGGCATCATGGTTTGGGGCTGCTTTGCTGCATCAGGGCCTGGACGGATTGCTATCATCGAAGGAAAAATGAATTCCCAAGTTTATCAAGACATTTTGCAGGAGAACTTAAGGCCATCTGTCCACCAGCTGAAACTCAACAGAAGATGGGTGTTGCAACAGGACAACGACCCAAAGCATAGAAGTAAATCAACAACAGAATGGCTTAAACAGAAGAAAATACGCCTTCTGGAGTGGCCCAGAGTCCTGACCTCAACCCGATTGAGATGCTGTGGCATGAACTCAAGAAAGCGATTCACACCAGACATCCTAAGAATATTGCTGAACTGAAACAGTTCTGTAAAGATGAATGGTCAAGAATTGCTCCTGACCATTGTGCACGTCTGATCTGCAACTACAGGAAACGTTTGGTTGAAGTTATTGCTGCCAAAGGAGGTTCAACCAGTTATTAAATCCAAGGGTTCACATACTTTTTCCACCTGCACTGTGAACGTTTACATGGTGTGTTCAATAAAAACATGTTAACATTTAATTCTTTGTGTGTTATTTGTTTAAGCAGACTGTGATTGTCTACTGTTGTGACTTAGATGAAGATCAGATCACATTTTATGACCAATTTGTGCAGAAATCTATATAATTCCAAAGGGTTCACATACTTTTTCTTGCAACTGTATAAGAATTTTGTGTCGGGTGAACGATCGCATCGAGTCCCCGCGCTGCTGTGGCGGGGACCCGATGCGACACAAGGCAGCCTGATGCCATGCAGAGGCTGCCCAATGCCTTGCACGGCATTGGTAACTGCCTTCTACGGGAGCCGAGTCTCCTAGGCAACCTGTTAGTGTATGACTCCGTGTCATACACAAATAGGCAATGCATTACAATACAGATGTATTGTAATGCATTGCAGAGGAGATCAGACCCCCAAAAGTGAATGTCATAAATAAAGTAAAGTAAAAATAGTAAAAAAAAATTGTGTTTTTAATAAAATTAATAAAGTAAAAAAGAAAAAAAATGCCCCTTTCCCCTTATTTTATAATAAAAAACTGAAAAAACAAAACACACACATATTAGGTATTGCAGCGTCGGTAATGGCCGGCTCTATAAATATATCACATGATCCACACTGTCCGATAAACACCATAAAAATCTAAAAATACAAACTGTGAAAAAAAAGCTATTTTTGTCATCTTACATCACTAAAAGTGCAACACCAAGCGATCAAAAAGGCGTATGCCCCCCAAAATGGTATCAATAAAACAGTCACCTTATCCCGCAAAAAATGAGCCCCTACCTAAGACAATCGCCTAAAAAATAAAAATAAACTTTAGCTCTCAGAACATGGAGACACTAAAACATTATTTTTTTGTGTCAAAACTGCTATTATTGTGCTAAAGTGAAGAAAAAAAAAAAAAGTATACATATTAGGTAATGCCGCGTCCGTAACTATCTGCTCTATAAAAATATCACATGACCTAACCACTCAGATGAACACCTAAAAAAAAAAAAAAAAAACTGTTTAAAAAAAAAGCCAAAAAAAGGCGCATGCCCCCAAAATAGTATGAATCAGACCGTCACCTCATCACACAGAAAATTAGACCCTACCTGAGAGAATTGGTCAAAAAATATAAAAGCTATGGCTCTCAGACTATGAGACACTAAAATATGATTATTTTTTTGCTTCAAAACTGCTATTATTTTGCCAATGTGAAAGAAATAAAAAAAAGTATACATATTAGGTATTGGCACGTGTGTAACTGCTCTATAAAAAAGTCACATGACCTAATCCCTCGGTTAAATGCTGTAAAAATAAAAAATAAAGACAGTGCCAAAACATACATTTTTTTGTTACCTTGCCTCACAAAAAACATAATATAGAGCAATAAAAAATCATATGTACCCCAAAATACTACCAATAAAACTGGCACCTTTTCCCGTAGTTTCCAAAATGTGGTCACTTTTTTGAGTTTCTACTGTAGGGGTGCATCGGGCGGCTTCAAATGGGACATGGCATCTAAAAACCAGTTCAGCTAAATTTACCTTCCATAACCCATATGGCGTTCCTTTCCTTCTGCCCCCTGCCGTGTGCCCGTACAGCAGTTTACGATCACATGTGGGGTGTTTCTGTAAACCGCAGAATCAGGGTAATAAATATTGAGTTTTATTTGGCTGTTAACGCTTGCTTTGCTACTGGAAAAAATGGATTAAAATGTATAATCTGCCAAAAAAGTGAAATTCTGAAATGTTATCTCCATTTTCCATCAATTCTTGTGGAACACCTAAAGGGTTAAGAAAGTTTATAAATTCAGTTTTGTATACCTTGAGGGGTGTAGTTTGTATAAATGGGGTCATTTTTGTGTTGTTTCTATTATGGAAGCCTCACAAAGTGACTTCAGACCTGAACTGGTCCTTAAAAAGTGGGTATTGGAAATTTTTGCTTCCATACTTCTAAGCCTTCTAACGTCCCCAAAAAATAAAATGTCATTTTCAAAATGATCCAAACATGTAGTAGACATATAGGGAATGTAAAGTAATTACTATTTTTGAAGTTATTACTATATATTATACAAGTAGAGAAATTGAATGATTTTTATGATTAAAAATGTTTTTTATTTTACTTATTTTTACCACTGTCATGAAGTACAATATGTGACGAGAAAACAATCTCAGAATGTCCAGTGTAAGTAAAAGCATTTTAAAGTTTTCACCACATAAAGTGATACATGTCAGATTTGCAAAAAATGGCCTAGGCAGGAAGGTGAAAAGGTGCTATTATTGTGCTAAAGTGAAGAAAAAAAAAAAGTATACATATTAGGTAATGCCGCGTCCGTAACTATCTGCTCTATAAAAATATCACATGACCTAACCACTCAGATGAACACCTAAAAAAAAAAAAAAAAAAATGTTTAAAAAAAAAGCCAAAAAAAGGCGCATGCCCCCAAAATAGTATGAATCAGACCGTCACCTCATCACACAGAAAATTAGACCCTACCTGAGAGAATTGGTCAAAAAATATAAAAGCTATGGCTCTCAGACTATGAGACACTAAAATATGATTATTTTTTTGCTTCAAAACTGCTATTATTTTGCCAATGTGAAAGAAATAAAAAAAAGTATACATATTAGGTATTGGCACGTGTGTAACTGCTCTATAAAAAAGTCACATGACCTAATCCCTCGGTTAAATGCTGTAAAAATAAAAAATAAAGACAGTGCCAAAACATACATTTTTTTTGTTACCTTGCCTCACAAAAAACATAATATAGAGCAATAAAAAATCATATGTACCCCAAAATACTACCAATAAAACTGGCACCTTTTCCCGTAGTTTCCAAAATGTGGTCACTTTTTTGAGTTTCTACTGTAGGGGTGCATCGGGCGGCTTCAAATGGGACATGGCATCTAAAAACCAGTTCAGCTAAATTTACCTTCCATAACCCATATGGCGTTCCTTTCCTTCTGCCCCCTGCCGTGTGCCCGTACAGCAGTTTACGATCACATGTGGGGTGTTTCTGTAAACCGCAGAATCAGGGTAATAAATATTGAGTTTTATTTGGCTGTTAACGCTTGCTTTGCTACTGGAAAAAATGGATTAAAATGTATAATCTGCCAAAAAAGTGAAATTCTGAAATGTTATCTCCATTTTCCATCAATTCTTGTGGAACACCTAAAGGGTTAAGAAAGTTTATAAATTCAGTTTTGTATACCTTGAGGGGTGTAGTTTGTATAAATGGGGTCATTTTTGTGTTGTTTCTATTATGGAAGCCTCACAAAGTGACTTCAGACCTGAACTGGTCCTTAAAAAGTGGGTATTGGAAATTTTTGCTTCCATACTTCTAAGCCTTCTAACGTCCCCAAAAAATAAAATGTCATTTTCAAAATGATCCAAACATGTAGTAGACATATAGGGAATGTAAAGTAATTACTATTTTTGAAGTTATTACTATATATTATACAAGTAGAGAAATTGAATGATTTTTATGATTAAAAATGTTTTTTATTTTACTTATTTTTACCACTGTCATGAAGTACAATATGTGACGAGAAAACAATCTCAGAATGTCCAGTGTAAGTAAAAGCATTTTAAAGTTTTCACCACATAAAGTGATACATGTCAGATTTGCAAAAAATGGCCTAGGCAGGAAGGTGAAAAGGTGCTATTATTGTGCTAAAGTGAAGAAAAAAAAAAAGTATACATATTAGGTAATGCCGCGTCCGTAACTATCTGCTCTATAAAAATATCACATGACCTAACCACTCAGATGAACACCTAAAAAAAAAAAAAAAAAAATGTTTAAAAAAAAAGCCAAAAAAAGGCGCATGCCCCCAAAATAGTATGAATCAGACCGTCACCTCATCACACAGAAAATTAGACCCTACCTGAGAGAATTGGTCAAAAAATATAAAAGCTATGGCTCTCAGACTATGAGACACTAAAATATGATTATTTTTTTGCTTCAAAACTGCTATTATTTTGCCAATGTGAAAGAAATAAAAAAAAGTATACATATTAGGTATTGGCACGTGTGTAACTGCTCTATAAAAAAGTCACATGACCTAATCCCTCGGTTAAATGCTGTAAAAATAAAAAATAAAGACAGTGCCAAAACATACATTTTTTTTGTTACCTTGCCTCACAAAAAACATAATATAGAGCAATAAAAAATCATATGTACCCCAAAATACTACCAATAAAACTGGCACCTTTTCCCGTAGTTTCCAAAATGTGGTCACTTTTTTGAGTTTCTACTGTAGGGGTGCATCGGGCGGCTTCAAATGGGACATGGCATCTAAAAACCAGTTCAGCTAAATTTACCTTCCAAAACCCATATGGCGTTCCTTTCCTTCTGCCCCCTGCCGTGTGCCCGTACAGCAGTTTACGATCACATGTGGGGTGTTTCTGTAAACCGCAGAATCAGGGTAATAAATATTGAGTTTTATTTGGCTGTTAACGCTTGCTTTGCTACTGGAAAAAATGGATTAAAATGTATAATCTGCCAAAAAAGTGAAATTCTGAAATGTTATCTCCATTTTCCATCAATTCTTGTGGAACACCTAAAGGGTTAAGAAAGTTTATAAATTCAGTTTTGTATACCTTGAGGGGTGTAGTTTGTATAAATGGGGTCATTTTTGTGTTGTTTCTATTATGGAAGCCTCACAAAGTGACTTCAGACCTGAACTGGTCCTTAAAAAGTGGGTATTGGAAATTTTTGCTTCCATACTTCTAAGCCTTCTAACGTCCCCAAAAAATAAAATGTCATTTTCAAAATGATCCAAACATGTAGTAGACATATAGGGAATGTAAAGTAATTACTATTTTTGAAGTTATTACTATATATTATACAAGTAGAGAAATTGAATGATTTTTATGATTAAAAATGTTTTTTATTTTACTTATTTTTACCACTGTCATGAAGTACAATATGTGACGAGAAAACAATCTCAGAATGTCCAGTGTAAGTAAAAGCATTTTAAAGTTTTCACCACATAAAGTGATACATGTCAGATTTGCAAAAAATGGCCTAGGCAGGAAGGTGAAAACAGGCCCGGGTTTTTTAGGGGTTAAAGCACATCTTGTTTGCTTCTTTTTAAATCCATTGTGGTGATGTTAGAATTGTGGTGATGTCCCAATATTTATGCACCTGACTGTATTTATTATAAAGTAATATTTAAATATTTGCATTTTCTTAATTCCCGGAGAACCCCTTTAAAGGGACTCTGACAGGGCCAATAAGCATATCGAGGTATATACAGACGTGGACAAAATTGTTGGTACCCTTTGGTCAATGAAAGAAAAAGTCACAATGGTCACAGAAATAACTTTAATCTGACAAAAGTAATAATAAATTAAAATTCTATAAATGTTAACCAATGAAAGTCAGACATTGTTTTTCAACCATGCTTCAACAGAATTATGTAAAAAAATAAACTCATGAAACAGGCATGGACAAAAATGATGGTACCCCTAACTTAATATTTTGTTGCGCAACCTTTTGAGGCAATCACTGCAATCAAACGCTTCCTGTAACTGTCAATGAGACATCTGCACCTCTCAGCAGGTATTTTGGCCCACTCCTCATGAGCAAACTGCTCCAGTTGTGTCCGGTTTGAAGGGTGCCTTTTCCAGACTGCATGTTTCAGCTCCTTCCAAAGATGCTCAATAGGATTGAGGTCAGGGCTCATAGAAGGCCACTTTAGAATAGTCCAATTTTTTCCTCTTAGCCATTCTTGGGTGTTTTTAGCGGTGTGTTTTGGGTCATTGTCCTGTTGCAAGACCCATGACCTGCGACTGAGACCAAGCTTTCTGACACTGGCTAGTACATTTCTCTCTAGAATTCCTTGATAGTCTTGAGATTTCATTGTACCCTGCACAGATTCAAGACACCCTGTGCCAGACGCAGCAAAGCAGCCCCAGAACATAACAGAGCCTCCTCCATGTTTCACAGTAGGGACAGTGTTCTTTTCTTGATATGCTTCATTTTTTCGTCTGTGAACATACAGCTGATGTGCCTTGGCAAAAACTTCGATTTTTGTCTCATCTGTCCACAGGACATTCTCCCAGAAGCTTTGTGGCTTGTCAACATGTAGTTTGGCATATTCCAGTCTTGCTTTTTTATGATTCGTTTTCAACAATGGTGTCCTCCTTGGTCGTCTCCCATGTAGTCCACTTTGGCTCAAACAACGACGGATGGTGCGATCTGACACTGATGTTCCTTGAGCATGAAGTTCACCTTGAATCTCTTTAGAAGTCTTTCTAGGCTCTTTTGTTACCATTCGGATTATCCGTCTCTTAGATTTGTCATCAATTTTCCTCCTGCGGCCACGTCCAGGGAGGTTGGCTACAGTCCCATGGATCTTAAACTTATGAATAATATGTGCAACTGTACTCACAGGAACATCTAGTTGCTTGGAGATGGTCTTATAGCCTTTACCTTTAACATGCTTGTCTATAATTTTCTTTCTGATCTCTTGAGACAGCTCTTTCCTTTGCTTCCTCTGGTCCATGTCGAGTGTGGTACACACCATATCACCAAACAACACAGTGATTACCTGGAGCCATATATATAGGCCCAATGGCTGATTACAAGGTTGTAGACACCTGTGATGCTAATTAGTGGACACACCTTGAATTAACATGTCCCTTTGGTCACATTATGTTCTGTGTTTTCTAGGGGTACCATCATTTTTGTCCATGCCTGTTTCATGAGTTTATTTTTTTACATAATTCTGTTGAAGCATGGTTGAAAAACAATGTCTGACTTTCATTGGTTAACATTTATAGAATTTTAATTTATTATTACTTTTGTCAGATTAAAGTTATTTCTGTGACCATTGTGACTTTTTCTTTCATTGACCAAAGGGTACCAACAATTTTGTCCACGTCTGTATATGGCAGTACAGGTCTTATAATGGGTATTACAGTCATCTAAGTATCCCCCCTGTCCACATTATACATACAGAAAACTGAAGTTTTATAATCTGCTCCAACGGTCTTCAATCTGCCCAAGGGGCGGCGTTTCACCTCTCTTGCGCCCAGCCAGCCTCCCCCAACTGCCGCTTTGAAGCGCCGCCCAGCTCATGAATATTCAGTTTGCTGGGCAGCTTCTGCGGTCCCCGCTCTGAAGCGCTGCGCTGAACAGTGCCCTGCGCATGCGCCTGATCTTGTGAAGTCGGGGACAGTAAGCGCCGCCCAGCGAAGTGAATATTGATGAGCTGGGCGGCGCTTACTGTACCGGACTTCACAAGATCTCCTGCGCATGCGCAGGGCACTGTTCAGCTCAGCGCTTCAGAGCGGGGACCGCAGAAGCCGCCCAGCAAACTGAATATTCATGAGCTGGGCGGCGCTTCAAAGCGGCAGTTGGGGGAGGCTGGCTGGGCGCAAGAGAGGTGAAACGCCGCCCCTTGGGCAGATTGAAGACCGTTGGAGCAGGTTATAAAACTTCAGTTTTCTGTATGTATAATGTGGACAGGGGGGATACTTAGATGATTGTAATACCCATTATAAGACCTATACTGCCATATATATACCTCAGTATGCTTATTGGCCCTGTCAGTGTCCCTTTAATATTGTATAGTTAATTTAACTTTCTCAGTAAGTTTAGAAATGTTAATACTAAAATATGTTTATGTTCTATCAATCTAAGGCTCCTATTTTCTTGTCAGAGATGTTGCCTGTGTGGTCACTGCTTTGAGAGAAGTAGAGCGGTTGTTCTCTTCTCGTGGGGCATCTATGAAGGAGGATCTGTCTAAGGCTTTCTTCACATCACCATTCAGCCTTTCCGTTCTCGGACGGATAAGGCCTCATGCACACGACAGTATTTTTTCACGGTCCGCAAAAACGGGGTCTGTAGGTCCGTGATCCGTGACCGTTTTTTCGTCCGTGGGTCTTCCTTGATTTTTGGAGGATCCACGGACATGAAAAAAAAGTCATTTTGGTGTCCGCCTGGCCGTGCGGAGCCAAACGGATCTGTCCTGAATTACAATGCAAGTCAATGGGGACGGATCCGTTTGACGTTGACACAATATGGTGCAATTTCAAACGGATCCGTCCCCATTGACTTTCAATGTAAAGTCAGGAGTCCCTTTTATACCATCGGATCGGAGTTTTCTCCAATCCGATGGTATATTTTAACTTGAAGCGTCCCCATCACCATGGGAACGCCTCTATGTTAGAATATACTGTCGGATATGAGCTAGATTGTGAAACTCAGATCCGACAGTATATTCTAACACAGAGGTGTTCCCATGGTGATGGGGACTCTTCAGGTTAGAATATACTGCAAAACTGTGTACATGACTGCCCCCTGCTGCCTGGCAGGTGCTGCCAGGCAGCAGGGGGCAGACCCCCCCCCCCTGTTTTTAACTCAATGGTGGCCAGTGCGGCCACCCCCCCCCCTCCCTCCCCTGTAGTTAACCCATTGGTGGCCAGTGGGCCCCCCCTCCCTCCCCTGTAGTTAACTTGTTGGTAGCCAGTGGCCCCCCTCCCTCCCCTGTAGTTAACTTGTTGGTAGCCAGCCCCCCTCCCTCCCCTGTAGTTAACTCATTGGTGTCCAGTGGGCCCCTCTCCCTCCCCTGTAGTTAACTCATTGGTGTCCAGTGGGCCCCCCCCTCCCCTTTAGTTAACTCATTGGTGTCCAGTGGGCCCCCCCTCCCTCCGCTGTAGATAACTCGTTGGTGGCCAGTGGGCCCTCTCCCCTCCCTCCCCCTCCTAATTAAAATCTCCCCCCCCATCATTGGTGGCAGTGGAGAGTACCAATCGGAGTCCCAGTGTAATCGCTGGGGCTCCGATCGGTAACCATGGCAACCGGGACGCTACTGCAGTCCCGGTTGCCATGGTTACTTAGCAATTTGTAGAAGCTTCATACTTGCCTGCGAGCTGCGATGTCTGTGACCAGCCGGGAGCTCCTCCTATTGGTAAGTGACAGATCATTATGCAATGCGCCGCACAGGTCTGTGGAGGGTGGGGGGGCCCACTGGCCACCAATGAGTTAACTACAGGGGAGGGAGGGGGGGCCGGCCGCACTGGCCACCAATGAGTTAACTACGGGAAGGGGGGGGTCTACCCCCTGCTGCCTGGCAGCACCTACCAGGCAGCAGGGGTCAGTCATGTACACAGTTTTCAGTATATTCTAACCTGAAGCGTCCCCATCACCATGGGAATGCCTCTGTGTTAGAATATACTGTCGGATCTGAGTTTTCACGAAGTGAAAACTCACCTCTGAAAAAGCTTTTATGCAGACGGATCTTCGGATCCGTCTGTATGAAAGTAACCTACGGATCACGGACACGGATGCCAATGTTGTGTGCATCCGTGTTCTTTCATGGACCCATTGACTTGAATGGGTCCGTGAACCGTTGTCCGTCAAAAAAATAGGACAGGTCATATTTTTTTGACGGACAGGAAACGCGGATCACGGTCTCGGCTGCAAAACGGTGCATTTTCCGATTTTTCCACGGACCCATTGAAAGTCAATGGGTCCGTGAAAAAAAAACGGAAAACGGCACAACGGCCACGGATGCACATAACGGTCGTGTGCATGAGGCCTAAGGCACATAACTGATGCCAAACTGAGCCAAACGGAGCCCTTAACCCCCCTATACTATAATAGGGTCCGTTATGTTTCCGCTCAGAAGGATGATTTTGAAGCGGAGACAAAAGTCCTGGATGCACAACTTTTGTCTCTGCTTCAAAGTCATCTTCTGAGCGGAAACATAACAGACCCCATTATAGTCTATGAGGTCCTTAGGGCTCAGTTTGGCGTCAGTTATGTGCCTTTTCCGTCCTTTCCGTTCTCCTGCTCCTAAATGGAGCAGGAGAACGGAAAGGCTGAACGGTGATGTGAACGAAGGAAAAATACATAGATTTATTATTAATAAAAGCATAACAAAGTCTTCCAGTTATTGCATATTTACTTACCGGAGTTTAACCCTTACAATACCGGACGTTTTTTGTTTTTGCATCTCCATTTTTCTTCCCTGTCTTCCTGGAGTCATAGCTTTTTTTTTTTTTTTTTTTCGTTCATATTTCCATATGAGGGCTTGTTTTATGTGGACAGGTTGTACTTTCTAATGCCACAGTTTAATATGGTATACAATGTAGTGGTTAGTGGTAGAATTTTTTAAAATGAGGTGGAATTGGAAAAAAAAATACAATTCCTCTACACTTTTACAGGTTTTGTTCCTACAGCATTCCCTACGCGGCAAAACTGACCTTTGCCCTTCATTCTCTGGGCTAGTATATATAATTTTTTATTTGTAGCCCTTTAGGAAGCTACAATGTTCACTACTTTGTTTTTTAGAGTATAATGAGTATAGTATTTATCTAATTGCTGATCTCCTATGTTGGCCTGCCACTGCAGCTCTAATACGCTGGGTCTCTTCCTAGAAATAATGACTGGCATCCCCCGATCGCTGCACGGGAATGTCAGTGTTAACCTGGAAGCACATGCTTCTGTGTTTTTCACCCTTTAGATGCCGTGATCACAACCTTCTAAAAAATGCTTTTTATTGTCACTGTGAAGGGCCAAAGAGGTGTGAATGAGGCACTGAAGTGCCCCGGCATGCACGGTCTCTCTCAGCTCCGCTATCTGAGCCTTGCTGAAAACCCGCTCATGTGCCATCAGTGATGAGAGAGATACCGCTTGATCTTTATCAGCTCTTACTACGTACAGTCACTGACAAGTAAACTGTATCTCTGTCATTGAGGGTGCACACACAGGTTTTCAGCCGGGCTCGGAGAGCTCTGCCTATCAATCATGAAGGGAGAGGATTGAGAGGGTGGTGTAGCAGAGCCAAGAAGGGAGTGTTGGGCCAGGGTACTTGAAGGAGTATTCCCATTTTGAGAAAACATGTCTGCTGGGCTATCTCTGGCCTTTTTGTCTCAACAAGGCAACGCCAGGAGGCCGTTGAGTTATGTAAACAGCATAGCTTTCAGTGCTACGCCATTTGTGCGATTTCCATTCACAAGTCAATGGGAGTTAGCCAAAGTGGCAGAGTTACACAATTTGGTTTCTCCAGCCTCTTGGTGTCTCCAGGTTGGGATGAAGAAGCCAGAGAGAGCCTTATGGATATATTTTTTAAATATGAGAATACCCCTTAAAGTGCCTTGTTCATGCCTCTTTGACTTGTCAATTGCCATAATTATGTAAAAAATGGTTTTTTTACAAGTACAGTAGAGGTCTATATAGTCTCACTGCTTTCATCCCTGTGCAGCCATGTCACCAGTTAGAATGTGTTTTCTAGGTGGCACTTTCCCTTTAAGTAATTTGTTCATTTTGTTGTTTGTATTGTATTCCAACAAATCTGCTTTATGTTCTATGTAAGCAGACAGATTTTGATACAATGGTGAGAACAAAAATCAGATTATACCATTTTAACTACAGGAAATTTGATATTACTAATTATTGCCCATTTATGAAGCAGTTTGGCCAGAGTCAGACTCTGATAAAATAGAGTAGTCCTACCTTTGGTTTACTGACTCTATAGTCCTGCTGCCCCAGATGTTCAACGTGGAGTGCAGCTTGCCGCACACTCCATTATAGATGTCTCATGATGGAGTCTTGACAACAAGTCCTGATGACAAGGACACTGTCTTTCTTGGGGATGTGGGTTGGCTGCCACAGAGAGGACCAGAAGGGAAAGAGATTTTGCTTTTCGGCGCTCCAAAACCCAGTCACGGCAAACTTGAGTGTTAATCTTCTTTTATTCCAACTTAAAAGGTCATCATTAAAACCACGAGTTTTAGGGAACTAAGATCCCCTTACTCAGGTTGGATAATTGGATACAAACTTAAGGTACATAAGGGTGTATATATAGTGTAAAAAAAAATGCCAGAAAACCGCATAAGGGGGTGGGGTTGGTGTTCAGGAAACACCTCTAGTTTTTTTCATGGACAATGATTGAAAGCAACAGTTTAAAATACATTCGATCAATTAAAAATGTTTTAATGTTTACTTGTATACGAATCTTATTAAAAGAAGTGGAAAAAAACCTTGTATCTACAGTCAGGTCCATAAATATTTGGACATCGACACAATTCTAACATTTTTGGCTCTATACACCACCACAATGGATTTGAACTGAAAAGAACAGGATGTGCTTTAACTGCAGACTGTCAGCTTTAATTTGAGGGTATTTACATCCAAATCAGGTGAATGGTGTTGGAATTACAACAGTTTGCATCTGTACCTCCCACTTGTTAAGGGACCAAAAGTAATAGGACAGAATAATAATCATAAATCAAACTTTCACTTTTTAATACTGGGTTGCAAATCCTTTGCAGTCAATTACAGCCTGAAGTCTGGAACGCATAGACATCACCAGACGCTGGGTTTCATCCCTGGTGATGCTCTGCCAGGCGTCTACTGCAACTTTCTTCAGTTCCTGCTTGTTCTTGGGGCATTTTCCCTTCAGTTTTGTCTTCAGCAAGTGAAATTCATGCTCAATCGGATTCAGGTTAGGTGATTGACTTGGCCATTGCATAACATTCCACTTCTTTCCCTTAAAAAAACTCTTTGGTTGCTTTTGCAGTATGCTTTGGGTCATTGTCCATCTGGAACTGAAAGTGTCTGTAAGGACACTGTTATCCTGTTATCATGGAAACTCCGGTCACAAAGATACTGGACGGGGGAAAGGGGGGGAGAGGTTGTTAGATGAGCATATGTGTTCTTGTAATAAATATAATAGTATAAATGAGACAAAAAAAAAATATATATATAGAGATCACAACTGAGCCTTTCTCAAGCGAAGATATACAAGCTTGTGCCTTCATTAAATAGCACTCAAATGGTCTGCTAACCAATGAACGTTCAAATCAAAAACATGTGACCAATTAACACGTGAGAACCATTTACCTAATTGACATAGCCGTATCATGTGAACAATTACATATGCAAATATCCTAACACATAGTGCATAAAATAAGATCTGTTGTGATACATACAACCACTTTACATTTAATGGTATATTTGCCAATGTTAATATATTCATTACAACAGTGAATTTAATAGTGCATAAATCCTTAAAATAATCCACCATGTAGACAGGAAGAAAAAGGCGTAAAAAAAGAGACATGACAATGTCCAACAATACCGCGCGTCCATGTGAATAATGGCCAAAGCTGGCGTTTTTTAAAAAATAGCACTGCAGGTACCACAGAGTGTCAAAGTCAAACCTCACACACCCAAATTGCACGCGCAGCTCTGCTACACTCCACCGCCAGTAGCACGGCTACGCTGTATCTCCTATGTGGAAGCCAGCTCATGCGCATAGTACGGCATCAGATCAAAGGTGCCATCTTTGTTTCTGGAAGGATACCAGTATTTCCAATTTATCAACATCGCTATCCGGACCAATTGGAAAGGGATCCAACCTCCCGGGTGGATCACCCATCCAAATTTGTGATCAGGTAGGGGGGACACCACACGTGAATGCGGTGTACCCCAGGTCCTCCCACCATTACGGTCCATAGACAGTCTAATGGGGATCTCCCATATATATTTATTACTAGCGGACTGAGATCAGTTTGACACAAAGTGGAAACATTTAAACAAGTAAAACCATCTAGTTATTTCGCATATATTCACGCTTCTTTATTCACCATCTTTGCATCAGTCTACATGGTATCTAAAAAGCAGAGAAGACTGACTCATGTGCTTGTAAATATAAATTCCACCTACAATACAGGGATTATATTTGAAATCATCAGTCATGAAATATCAGGCAAACCGCTATTAGACACATCCAGGGTTATATTCAACATTTAATCCCTAAGGTTTTAAACTGTCTAAGGTGTATATCCACCACATTTCCCTATCTTTCAATATTTTGAGTCTATTGCCCCCTCTCCTGGGGGAGGCACATGGTCTACAATCCAACATTTTTATTCATGTTCCACATGTTTATGTTTAGTAAAATGACTCGGTACCGTAAATCACGTCATTTCTGATGTATGGAAAATCTATGGTTGTTTAATCTGGTTTTTAAATCAGTGGAAGTCCCACATATAGGAGATTGCATGGGCAAACCAAAACATATATTACAAAATTGGAGTTGCATGTCAAATGAAAATTGATGGGGTATGATATTCCAGTGACAGGATGTATAAAGCTGTGTCCCTTGCCAACAATGTGCTTGCAATTGACGCAGCTAAGACACAGAAAACTACCCAAACCACGCTTTGTAAATTTCATTTGATGTGTTCGTGTTCTCTGTTTAGGACCGCAATCTGCTCTCACTAATTGATCCTTCAGACTGGTAGATCTCCGGTATGACAATAGGGGAGGCAGTCTGAATTCCTGAACGTCACAAAATGCATTCCCCAATATGCTCCAATGCCATTTAATAATTCTACCAATGGCGGCGCTTTCCTCCGTATGAGTAGAGATAAAAGGTATCCTGCGTAAGGAATTATCCGTACTCTTACCTACTAGGGTGTCAGCTCTATCAATATTATGCGCCCTCTGTTTATGTCTATACAGTAACTTAGGCGGATAGCCTCTGTTTTAAAATTTCTTTGACATTTTGTCAAGGGCCTCCGTCAGATTACTGTCCTCTGAAGTTATCCTTCATACTCTCAAAAATTTAGAGTACGGTAAATGTTTCACCATATTTCTCGGATGATTGCTATCATACTGTAATATGGTGTTTTTGTCAGTGGGCTTCGTATACAGTTTTGTATGGAATATGTCCCCGGAAAATATAACCGTGGGATCAAGGAACTGTACCTCAGTGTACGAAGAGACCAATGTGAATTGAAGATCACTATTTTTGCTATTAAGGTAAGTGTGGAAATCAGTCAATGCATCTTCTGTGCCAGTCCAGATGAGGAAGACGTCATCGATATAACGCCACCACCGCAGAACATGTCTGAAGTGGTGTGAAACATAGATGACGTCTTCCTCAAATTTTCGCATGAAAATATTGGCGAATGTCGGGGCCACATTGGGCCCCTTAATTGTTTATAAAAAGTGTCCTGAAATAGAAAATAATTCCAATGTAGGACAATGTGCAAAAGAGATAAAAATAAAATTCCTGGCAGATTCAGTCATAGAGGAGAGCTCTAGCATATATTTAACTGCTGCTATACCTAGCGTGTGATCGATAGAAGTATAAAGAGAAACCACATCAAAGAATGCAAGGGGGTTTCTTTACTGCGGAAGAGCTACAGGCAGTACGAATACTGGAGTAATTGGCAGGAGAAAACGAGTCACATACATTTGAGGAGATTCCGGCTTCCATAAAATGTAAGTCCAAAAAATGTCCTCCTTTGTCATTGTGTCCGGCAGTTGATTTGTTTGTGAAACTTGTCTCCAAGGAATTTGAAAGCATAGCGATGTTTACTCCGAAGTCTGAAGACCCTTGGCAGATTAAAAGGATGTAGTATTTAAACCCTCTGATAAGGGTGGCAACATTGTAGTATGGCCCCATAGTCTATACGAACGAGAGGACTATAGACAACTGAGGGAGAGAGAATGTTACAAAAAGCTGACGTTCAACCCACTACAATCATTTGAGAGCAATCTCTGCGAGATTTTGGGGAAAGCAGTTGACAATCAAATAATATCGAAGAATTTATATGATGCTTTGATTGTCAAGGAACCGATGGTACCCACTTTATATCTGCTACCCAAAATTCACAAGAATGCCAAAATACCACCTGGCAGACCAATTATTTCAGGCCGTGGTAGTTTGACAGAGAAAGTGGGAAGATACTTGGATTCCCAATTTAAAAATCTGGTGTGCAGTCTTCCCTTGTATATTAAGGACACGACCGATTTTTTACGTAAGATCGATGGTGTCCATCTTGGGGATGATACACTTATGGTGACGTGTGACGTTGAGTCACTGTATACGAGTATTAGGCACCTAGACGGTATCCAAGCAGTGGATTTCTTTCTCATGCAAGAGAATGTAGGCAATGACAGGAGAGGGTTCCTGGTGGAACTTCTATCCTTTGTCTTGACGCACAATTTTTTCTCCTTCGGAGGGTCCTTCTACCTGCAGCTCCAGGGCACTGCGATGGGGGCGCCCTGCGCACCATCATACGCAAATTTGTTCCTGGGGCTGTGGGAGAGGGACCTATTCCTGTCAGATCAGTACATGTCGATGGACCGCGCCATTTTTTGGGCGCGGTACATCGATGATGTATTTATGATCTGGCAGGGAAGTATAGAGGAGTTAAGTGACTTCTTTGGGGCACTGAACAACAACTGCAAGAATATTAAACTGACATATAAATACAGTGCATTTGAGAGGTCTCAATGAATCTACTGGCTTCTCCTCATTTTTATAGTTATGGGGTTCACGGGTCTCCACACCCAAAGGGGTTTTCTCTGTTTTAATGTTATTTTATCAAATATGTATAACCCTTACCTTAGGGTCATCGCTGATCGACCTAATATTGTTATCTCATCACAGCATATGTCTGGAGAGATAGGACAATATACTGGGAGCACAGTATGGGATAGGTTGCACCGATAAATTGGATAGGTATACAGCTTTTGGGTGGGCCAACACCGATAAAGGGCAGTGTCGATCTGTCTTTTTCCTGTTTTATAATTGGAGATATAGCTTTCACTCTAATTCGGCATGGGATAGATGACAATTTTGTAGTGATTTGTCATTATTTACTTTAATCTTCCTTTTTTCACTTCATAATGTGTGTTATATATACACCTTCATGTCTATAGTTGAGACTATTATTTCTGATACTAATATTCTGGACAGCACAATTGAAGATATTATTGTTATGATTTTTTTTTTATTTGGGTGATTATGGTTTTGTTTCTTAATGCACTCATGCACTTTATAAGATATCATTGCTTGATAAGGAGTATGTAACCAGTTTATTTATCTAAGTATCATATAATTTGTATATATATATATTATATATTATCTAATATGAATAATGTTTACAACTATTAATATATTTTCACATTTCACATAGTTCATATGTATTGACCATTACAAAAAAAATATATATGACTGTCTTAAATGGTCATAATGTGATCTATCTTATGCCTAATGTTTTGAATTTCTGTTTCTATCTATGTCTAATGAAGGTACATTTAGACCGTCTTATATATAAATATAGTAATGTGATAATTTTGTTGCGATTTTGAATTGTGCACAACGAGTCGGGATGACGTCACAGGGCCGCGACAGTTCTGTGCGCGGTTATGTGACGCTGTCCTTACCATGTGACCGCGGGAAGGTCATGTGACCAGTCGGGATCACATGGTTTCCTGGACGCCGGTGTCTAACATCGGAGATCATTTCCGGCGCGATCGCAATGACGTGTCTAACTAGCAATTGATGGTATGTACTGATTGGTCAGTAGTTGTATTTAATCTGGGTCCTCCAGTGATGACGCTACCCCCAGACGAAGGTACGCCGAGATGCGCGTTGGGGTTGGCGCCATCCTGGAGGAGACACAGCATGGGTAATTGTCCAATGTTCATTATATCCATTATAGCTATCAACTTTTTGCACATGCACTTTAATGAATGAGAATCATGTTGAATAATAATGGACTTGAATCCGCTGTACATCTCCTCCAGTGGTGTTGTTTTTATCTCCTGCACTTTGTTTTTAATCATGTCTGTATTTAATCATGCAAACATATTGTGAGTTTTGTAATAAAGGATATAATTAATATAAGCGGTCTGGCATTTTCTGTGTAGGTTATATATATATACAGTACAGACCAAAAGTTTGGACACACCTTCTCATTCAAAGAGTTTTCTTTATTTTCATGACTATGAAAATTGTAGATTTACACTGAAGGCATCAAAACTATGAATTAACACATGTGGAATTATATACTTATCAAAACAACAAAATGAAACAACTGAAAATATGTCATATTCTAGGTTCTTCAAAGTAGCCACCTTTTGCTTTGATTACTGCTTTGCACACTCTTGGCATTCTCTTGATGAGCTTCAAGAGGTAGTCACCTGAAATGGTTTTCATTTCACAGGTGTGCCCTGTCAGGTTTAATAAGTGGGATTGCTTGCCTTATAAATGGGATTGGGACCATCAGTTGCGTTGTGGAGAAGTCAGGTGAATACACAGCTGATAGTCCTACTAAATAGACTGTTAGAATTTGTATTATGGCAAGAAAAAAAGCAGCTAAGTAAAGAAAAACTAGTGGCCATCATTACTTTAAGAAATGAAGGTCAGTCAGTCCAAAAAATTGGGAAAACTTTGAAAGTGTCCCCAAGTGCAGTCACAAAAACCATCAAGCGCTACAAAGAAACTGGCTCACATGCGGACCGCCCCAGGAAAGGAAGACCAAGAGTCACCTCTGCTGCGGAGGATAAGTTCATCCGAGTCACCAGCCTCAGAAATCGCAGGTTAACAGCAGCTCAGATTAGAGACCAGGTCAATGCCACATAGGGTTCTAGCAGCAGACACATCTCTAGAACAACTGTTAAGAGGAGACTGTGTGAATCAGGCCTTCATGGTAGAATATCTGCTAGGAAACCACTGCTAAGGACAGGCAACAAGCAGAAGAGACTTGTTTGGGCTAAAGAACACAAGGAATGGACATTAGACAAGTGGAAATCTGTGCTTTGGTCTGATGAGTCCAAATTTGAGATCTTTGGTTCCAACCACCATGTCTTTATGCGACACAGAAAAGGTGAACGAATGGACTCTACATGCCTGGTTCCCACCGTGAAGCATGGAGGAGGAGGTGTGATGGTGTGGGGGTGCTTTGCTGGTGACACTGTTGGGGATTTATTCAAAATTGAGGGCATACTGAACCAGCATGGCTACCACAGCATCTTGCAGCGGCATGCTATTCCATCCGGTTTGCGTTTAGTTGACCATCATTTATTTTTCAACAGGACAATGACCCCAAACACACCTCCAGGCTGTGTAAGGGCTATTTGACCATGAAGGAGAGTGATGGGGTGCTGAGCCAGATGACCTGGCCTCCACAGTCACCGGACCTGAACCCAATCGAGATGGTTTGGGGTGAGCTGGACCGCAGAGTGAAGGCAAAAGGGCCAACAAGTGCTAAGCATCTCTGGGAACTCCTTAAAGACAGTTAGAAGACCATTTTGGGTGACTACCTCTTGAAGCTCAGCAAGAGAATGCCAATATTGTGCAATGCAGTAATCAAAGCAAAAGGTAGCTACTTTGCAGAACCTAGAATATGACATATTTTCAGTTGTATTTTCATACTTTTTTGATAAGTATATAATTCCACATGTGTTAATTCATAGTTTTGATGCCTTCAGTGTGAATCTACAATTTTCATAGTCATGAAAATAAAGAAAACTCTTTGAATGAAAAGGTGTGTCCAAACTTTTGGTCTGTACTGTGTGTGTATATATATATATATATATATATATATAAATAATAATGGCTGCCATAGGCTTAATCAATTACTTGGACAAGTAATCATCCCTTGGTTGGGGCAAATATCGGACTGGTTGTCTCATCTGGACTGGCACGGAAGATGCATTGACTTCCACACTTCCCTTAACAGCAAAAATAGTAATCTTCAATTCACGTTGGTCTCTTCGTACACTGAGGTACAGTTCCTTGATCCCACGGTTATATTTTCCGGGGACAGATTCCATACAAAATTGTATATGAAGCCCACTGACAAAAACACCATATTACGGTATGATAGCAATCATCCGAGAAATATGGTGAAACATTTACCATACTCTCAATTTTTGAGAGTACGAAGGATAACTTCAGAGGACAGTAATCTGATGGAGGCCCTTGACAAAATGTCAAAGAAATTTGAAAACAGGGGCTATCCGCCTAAGTTACTGTATAAACATAAACAGAGGGCGCATACTATCGATAGAGATGACACCCTAGTACAGTGATGGCGAACCTTTTACAGACCAAGTGCCTAAACTGCAACATAAACCCACTTATTTATCGCAAAGTGCCAACACAGCAATCTACCTTGAATACTACAGTCCAATATAGAATAATTTCCATGTACTTTATCATTTATTTACAATATCCTGCCTACATTCAGTGCGCTGCCTGTGCTGTTCATAGTGCGCCCTGCGCTGCTGAATGGCAATAAAAGTCTAAGGCATATTGCAGGCTCGGACTGGCCCACAGGGGTACAGGGGAATCCCCCGGTGGGCCCCTGAGCAAGGTGGGTCCCTAGTCTCCCACCCCCTGCACAAGTGGCACATAACACAGTAGATTTACTGCTCTACAAACATGTATTCAATGCAGATCACCTCAACCAGCCTATGTTCATATAAAAAACTTGTTAAAATATTTATTATATTTGAATGTATCTGTACGGTGGGCCCCCAAAATACATTTTACTAGTGGTCCCTAGGTATCCCATTCCGACACTGGCATATTTATACACCATAGACTTTTTCCAGGGTGTGGGTGCCCACAGAGAGGGCTCTGAGTGCCGCCTCTGGCACCTGTGCCATAGGTTCGCAATCACTGCCCTAGTAGGTAAGAGTTCTGATAATTCCTTACGCAGGATACCTTTTATCTCTACTCATACGGAGGAAAGCGCCGCCATTGGTAGAATTATTAAACGGCATTGGAGCATATTGGGGAATACATTTAATGACGTTCAGGAATTCAGACTGCCTCCTCTATTGTCATACCGGAGATCTAGCAGTCTGAAGGATCAATTAGTGAGAGCAGATTGCGGTCCTAAACAGAGAACACATCAAATTAAATTTACAAAGCGTGGTATGGGTAGTTTTCCGTGTCTTAGCTGCGTCAATTGCAAGCACATTGTTGGCAAGGGACACAGCTTTATACACCCTGTCACTGGAATATCATACCCCATCAATTTTCTTTTGACTCCAATTTCGTAGTTTATGTTTTGGTTTGCCCATGTAATCTCCTATATGTGGGAGAAACTTCCACTGATTTTAAAAACCAGATTGAACAACCATAGATTTTCCATATGTCAGAAACGACGCGATTTACTGGTACCGAATCATTTTACTGAACATAAACATGTGGAACGTGAATTAAAATGTTGGATTGTAGACCATGTGCCTCCCCCCAGGAGAGGGGGCAATAGACTCAAAATATTGAAAAATAAGGAAATGTGGTGGATATACACCTTAGAAAGTTTAAAACCTTAGGGATTAAATGTTGAATATAACCCTGGATGTGTCTAATACTGGTGTGCCTGATATTTCATGACTGATGCTTTCGAATACAATCCCTGTATTGTAGGTGGAATTTAGATTTACAAGCACATGAGTCATGGTTTTTAGATACCATGTAGACTGATGCGAAGATGGTGAATAAAGAAGCATGAACATATGCGACAGCGCGCGGTGCTCCATGCGTATAGAAATAACTAGATGGTTTTACTTGTTTAAATGTTTCCACTTTGTGTCAAACTGATCTCAGTCCGCTAGTAATAAATATATATGGGAGATCCCCATTAGACTGTCTATGGACCGTAATGGTGGGAGGACCTGGGGTACACCGCATTCACGTGTGGTGTCCCCCCTACCTGATCACAAATTTGGAGGGGTTGATCCACCCGGGAGGTTGGATCCCTTTCCGATTGGTCCAGATAGCTATGTTGATAAATTGAAAATACTGGTATCCTTCCAGAAACAAAGATGGCACCTTTGATCTGATGCCGTACTATACACATGCGCTGGCTTCCACATAGGAGATACAGCGGAGCCATTCTACTGGCGGTGGAGTGTAGCCGAGCTGCACGCGCAATTTGGGCGTGTGAGGTTTGTCTTTGACACTCTGTGGTGCCTGCAGTGCTATTTATTTAAAAAAAAAACACCAGCTTTGGCCATTATTCACATGGACGTGCGGTATTGTTGGACATTGTCATGTCTCTTTTTTAATGCCCTTTTCTTCCTGTCTACATGGTGGATTATTTTAAGTATTTATACATTATTTATGATCTTCACAATGTTTAAATTCACTGTTGTCATGGATATATTCACTTTGACAAATATACCATTAAATGTAAATTAGTATGTATCACAACAGACCATTTGAGTGCATTTTAATGAAGGCACAAGCTTGTATATCTTTGCTTGAGAAAGGCTCAGTTGTGAGCTGAAACGTTGCTACTGTTCCACATGGGTGAATAAAACATCAGGTTTTTTCAAGTCTTGGAGTGCTGTCCGATTTCATGCGCATATATATGTATATATATATATATATATATATATATATATATATATATATATATATATATACTCTAGGAAAAATGAGCGGCACTCCAAGAGTAAAAGCAGTGAACCCTTTATTCACACCGGTGGTGCAACGTTTCGGCTCTAATCGCGAGCCTTCCTCAGGCTTGAGGAAGGCTCGCGATTAGAGTCGAAACGTTGCACCACCGGTGTGAATAAAGGGTTCACTGCTTTTACTCTTGGAGTGCCGCTCATTTTTCCTAGAATATTCACCAGGGAAACCAGTCCATTCCCTTTGGGACGTGCACCCGCCTTCTCCCCTGGGAGCCAGTGCCGCCATTTTTCTTTCTATATATATATATATATATATATATAAAGAAAAGTCCAACGGGAGCACCAACTGGGATGTGGGTGCAAAGTCCGATGTGGGGAAACAGCAATCCCCAATAGTATGAGCAGAAAAAGTAGGACTGCACTCCAAAATAGTGGTGAAAGCAAAAAGTTTTATTCACCCATGTGGCAAATCTTGCGACGTTTCAGCTCACACGAGCCTTCCTCAAGCTTGAAGAAGGCTCGTGTGAGCTGAAACGTCGCAAGATTTGCCACATGGGTGAATAAAACCTTTTGCTTTCACCACTATTTTGGAGTGCAGTCCTACTTTTTCTGCACACACACATATATATATATAAAAAAATATATATATACACTCACCTAAAGAATTATTAAGAACACCTGTTCTATTTCTCATTAATGCGATTATCTAGTCAACCAATCACATGGCAGTTGCTTCAATGCATGTAGGGTTGTGGTCCTGGGCAAGACATCCTCCAGAACTCCAAACTGAATGTCAGAATGGGAAAGAAAGGTGATTTAAGCAATTTTGAGCGTGGCATGGTTGTTGGTGCCAGACGGGTCGGTCTGAGTATTTCATAATCTGCTCAGTTACTAGGATTTTCACGCACAACCATTTCTAGGGTTTACAAAGAATGGTGTGAAAAGGGAAAAACATCCAGTATGCTGCAGTCCTGTGGGCGAAAATGCCTTGTTGATGCTAGAGGTCAGAGGAGAATGGGCCGACTGATTCAAGCTGATAGAAGAGCAACGTTGACTGAAATAACCACTCGTTACAACCGAGGTACGCAGCAAAGCATTTGTGAAGCCACAACACGCACAACCTTGAGGCGGATGGGCTATAACAGCAGAAGACCCCACCGGGTACCACTCATCTCCACTACAAATAGGAAAAAGAGGCTACAATTTGCACAAGCTCACCAAAATTGGACTGTTGAAGACTGGAAAAATGTTGCCTGGTCTGATGAATCTCGATTTCTGTTGAGACATTCAAATGGTAGAGTCCGAATTTGGCGTAAACAGAATGAGAACATGTATCCATCATGCCTTGTTACCACTATGCAGGCTGGTGGTGGTGTAATGGTGTGGGGGATGTTTTCTGGGCACACATTAGGTCCCTTAGTGCCAATTGGTCATCGTTTAAATGCCACGGGCTACCTGAGCATTGTTTCTGACCATGTCCATCGCTTCATGACCACCATGTACCCATCCTCTGATGGCTACTTCCAGCACGATAATGCACCATGTTGCAAAGCTCAAATCATTTCAAATTGGTTTCTTGAACATGACAATGAGTTCACTGTACTAAAATGGCCCCCACAGTCACCAGATCTCAACCCAATAGAGCATCTTTGGGATGTGGTGGAACGGGAGTTTCGTGCCCTGGATATGCATCCCTCAAATCTCCATCAACTGCAAGATGCTATACTATCAATATGGGCCAGCATTTCTAAAGAATGCTATTAGCACCTTGTTGAATCAATGCCACGTAGAATTAAGGCAGTTTTAAGGGCAAAAGGGGGTCCAACACCGTATTAGTATGGTGTTCCTAATAATTCTTTAGGTGAGTGTGTGTGTGTGTGTGTGTGTGTGTGTATGTATGTATGTATGTATGTATATATATATATATATATATATATATATATATATATATATTTATTATTATTATTATTTTTTTTTTTCAGTACAGACCAAAAGTTTGGACACACCTTCTCATTCAAAGAGTTTTCTTTATTTTCATGACTATGAAAATTGTACATTCACACTGAAGGCATCAAAACTATGAATTAATACATGTGGAATGATATACATAACAAAAAAAGTGTGAAACAACTGAAAATGTCATATTCTAGGTTCTTCAAAGTAGCCACCTTTTGCTTTTGCTTTGATTACTGCTTTGCACACTCTTGGCATTCTCTTGCTGAGCTTCAAGAGGTAGTCACCTGAAACGGTTTTCACTTCACAGGTGTGCCCTGTCAGGTTTAATAAGTGGGATTTCTTGCCATATAAATGGGGTTGGGACCATCAGTTGCGTTGTGGAGAAGTCAGGTGGATACACAGCTGATAGTCCTGCTGAATAGACTGTTAGAATTTGTATTATGGCAAGAAAAAAGCAAAGTAAAGAAAAACAAGTGGCCATCATTACTTTAAGAAATGAAGGTCAGTCAGTCTGAAAAATTGGGAAAACTTTGAAAGTGTCCCCAAGTGCAGTCACAAAAACCATCAAGCGCTACAAAGAAACTGGCTCACATACGGACCGCCCCAGAAAAGGAAGACCAAGAGTCACCTCTGCTGCGGAGGATAAGTTCATCCGAGTCACCAGACTCAGAAATCGCAGGTTAACAGCAGCTCAGATTAGAGACCAGGTCAATGCCACACAGTTCTAGCAGCAGACACATCTCTAGAACAACTGTTAAGAGAAGACTGTGTGAATCAGGCCTTCATGGTAGAATGGTTAAATGGCAAAAGAGAAAAGGGGAGAAGGCGCTCATAGGTGTTGGTTGACAAGAGATGTTGTTACTTGTTCCTAGCCAGGGTGAGTGGTTGCTACTCACCTTGGTTAGATTGTACTTTTTGGTAGTACAGTTCTGGTGGCGGTAAAAACGTGGGGTGATGTTGGTTGGTGCAGCCGATTGACGTCCAAGTTGACCATGGGCGGGAGCCAAGCCGCCACTTTGGTGCGAATTGTGGTGTATGGGGAGGTTGCTCGTCTGCACTGGGTTCATGCAGTGAGCGGATGGACACAAGGCGCAATTCACAACCCAGTTGAGGATACGAAATATTTTTTATTTTTTGATTAGCAAAAGACGACGCGTTTCGGGGTACGCAGACCCCTTTATCAAGTCTAAAAGGATCAATACAAAATTTGATGATGTAATATGTATAAAAATACAATTAAAATTAAAATTTGAAATGAAAGTTGATATGTAAAAATATATATATATATATAAGCGTATGGAAAAGACGGATCCATGGGTATACATGGACGGATCAATAGGTAAAATAATTTTGTTAGGTTAAAACAAAGACGAGAAAATAGTATAAGCGTAAGCATAAGTATAGGCTTGCATATGGAGCGTGTACATGGATATAAAAATAAGAAATGAATGAATAGTACATAATGCAGACAGATATGAATTTCTACAGGTGTGAGCGGTTGTGTGTGTATGTGGTGCTGGGTGATTCTGTTTGGTTGTATGGTCTGAATTTTGACTGATCAGTGTGTGGAAAAAGAGTTTTTTACTTTTTTTCTTCAGAAGACAATTGTGTTGCTGAGTGTGAGTATGTCGTGTATGGGATGCTGTGTGTGGGTCATAAGTTGTGTTATAATGTAATGTGATTACCTGTATCCTTGTCACCGTAGGCTAGTTGGAGGTCACTCTCGTTGGAGATCCCTTGTTGGGGGGGGGTTTTATGTTGCCGTCCGCACTGCTGTGGTGGGTGATAAAGTTGTGTTTAGTGGGGTGGCGTTTGGATGTGGAGATGGGAGGGACGGGGTGAGTGAGGGGTTAATGAGAGAATGTGAGGATATGTGGAACTGCTGGTCGGGTTATGTTGCATGGTTGGTATTGATTGTTCGGGTTGTGGTGGTTTTTATTTTTATTTGGTTGCTGGGGGACGTGGGTGGGTGGCAGGTGTGGGGAGAGTGACTGTGAGTGCAGGGATCCGGACATGATGCAGGATGCGACAGGCACTGGGTAGTGATAGGTGGGCAGTGATGGTGTGCATGGGATGTGGGGGATGGTGGTGGTGGCTGGATGGCAGTGGCGTTATGTGAAGGGATGGAGGGGGCAGGATGAGCAGGGGGTTCCTGTGCAATAAGGGGTTAATGGGGGAAGGTGGTCTGCTGGTTGGGCTGTGTAGTTTGTTGGATGTTTCTGGGGGGAATAGTATGCTGGGGGACGTGAATGGGTGGCAGGCATGGGGGAGTGGCTGTGACTGATGTGGGGCTTGGGTCCGGACTTGGTGTGGATTTGGGGTGGGCAGTGGACAATGGCGTGTGTGGGATGTGGGGGATAGCAGTGATTACATTATGGATGCGGCCGGTGAGTGTCCTCCGGTGGTGGCGCTTCTGCACTATGCTTCTGCACGTGTGGCCAGTGGTGTGCAGAAGCGCGCTCTATCCAGGGGTAACGCGTCGTCTTTTGCTAATCAAAAAATAAAAAATATTTCGTATTCATGGTAGAATATCTGCTAGGAAACCACTGCTAAGGACAGGCAACAAGCAGAAGAGATTTTTTGGGCTAAAGAACACAAGGAATGGACATTAGACCAGTGGAAATCTGTGCTTTGGTCTGATGAGTCCAAATTTGAGATCTTTGGTTCCAACCACTGTGTCTTTGTGCGACGCAGAAAAGGTGAACGGATGGACTCTACATGCCTGGTTCCCACCGTGAAGCATGGAAGAGGTGGCGTGATGGTGTGGGGGTGCTTTGCTGGTCACACTGTTGGGGATTTATTCAAAATTGAAGGCATACTGAACCAGCATGGCTACCACAGCATCTTGCAGCGGCATGCTATTCCATCCGGTTTGAGTTTAGTTGGACCATCATTTATTTTTCAACAGGACAATGACCCCAAACACACCTCCAGCCTGTGTAAGGGCTATTTGACCATGAAGGAGAGTGATGGGGTGCTGCGCCAGATGACCTGGCCTCTACAGTCACCGGACCTGAACCCAATCGAGATGGTTTGGGGTGAGCGGGACCGCAGAGTGAAAGCAAAAGGGCCAACAAGTGCTAAGCATCTCTGGGAACTCCTTCAAGACTGTTGGAAGACCATTTCAGGTGACTACCTCTTGAAGCTCATCAAGATAATGCCAAGAGTATGCAAAGAAGTAATCAAAGCAAAAGGTGGCTACTTTGAAGAACTTAGAATATGACATATTTTCAGTTGTTTCACACTTTTTTGTTATGTATATAATTCCACATGTGTTAATTCATAGTTTTGATGCCTTCAGTGTGAATTTACAATTTTCATAGTCATGAAAATAAAGAAAACTCTTTGAATGAGAAGGTGTGTCCAAACTTTTGGTCTGTACTGTGTGTGTATATAAATATATATATATATATATATATATATATATATATATATATATATATATATATATATATATATATAAAAACGAACAGCAGTCCTGGGATCCATAAAAAAGGTTTTCTTTTTTCACCCATGTGATGCAACGTTTCAACTCTGAACTAGAGCCTTTCTCAAGCAAAGAACAAGTGCATACTGTGAGATGTAATAGACTGGACAGTCGTTCTGCGCATGCCCTTAATTATAGTCGTGAGTCAGGCACCATCTACATTCATGGCAATCTTGCCCTCTTTTCAGACACAAACCCCAGATACGCAGCCATTATACTAAACAAGGGCAAAGTGTGTACGGTGGGAGGGGATCGTCCTTTGTGCAGGATTGTCCACCTCCCCCACCGGAAAATGACTTGTGGAATACTGCATATCAATACGGACAGCCATCAGGTGCGGATTCCCAGTGCGCATGCGCCGGATATTTAGCGCATGCGCAATGGATTTTACAAACACGCAATCAATGGTGGCAACCTGGAGCAGGCGCGATGCGGTTTAAATAATGCTAAGAAGAATCTATGTGGATTTGTATGTACAGTTGTGGCCAAAAGTTTTGAGAATTACATAAGTATTAGAAATTGGAAAAGTTGCTGCTTAAGTTTTTATAATAGCAATTTGCAGATACTCTAGAATGTTATGAAGATTGATCAGATGAATTGCATAGTCCTTCTTTGCCATGAAAATTAACTTAATCCCCCCAAAAACTTTCCGCTGCATTTCATTGCTGTCATTAAAGGACCTGCTGAGATCATTTCAGTAATCGTCTTGGTGAGAATGTTGACGAGCACAAGGCTGGAGATCATTATTTCAGGCTGATTGGGTTAAAATGGCAGACTTGACCTGTTAAAAGGAGGGTGATGCTTGAAATCATTGTTCTTACATTGTTAACCATGGTGACCTGCAAAGAAACACGTGCAGCCATCATTCCGTTGCATAAAAATGGTTTCACAGGCAAGGATATTGTGGCTACTAAGATTGCACCTCAATCAACAATTTATAGGATTATCAAGAACTTCAAAGAAAGAAGTTAAATTCTTGTTACGAAGGCTTCAGGGTGTCCAAGAAAGTCCAGCAAGCGCCAGGATTGTCTACTAAAGAGTATTCAGCTGCGGGATCGGGGTGCTACCAGTGCTGAGCTTGCTCACAAATGGCAGCAGGCAGGTGTGAGCGCATCTGCACGCACAGTGAGGTGAAGACTTTTGGAAGATGGCCTGGTGTCAAGAAGGGCAGCAAAGAAGCCACTTCTCTCAAAAAAAAACCATCAGGGACAAATTGATCTTCTGCAGAAAATATAGTGAATGGACTGCTGAGGACTGGGGCAAAGTCATATTCTCCGATGAAGCCTCTTTCCGATTGTTTGGGGCATTAGGAAAAAGGATTGTCCGGAGAAGAAAAGGTGAGCACTACCATCAGTCCTGTGTCATGCCAAATGGCGCTCACTACCAGCAAGGGGGGGGGGGGAATCGAATGACCTCTTGGGTATAGTTTTTCTGTTAGGCAGGGGTATTATTAGTCCCCTGTTTCTCAATAGGGAATGACTTCCCCTGAGGGAAAAAAAAAGAGAGGAAAAAAGGTAGCAGGGTAAGAAGGCGGCGGCGGCGGCATCAACTCTGACTCATTGCCTGCAATTGTTCCGCCCAAGGGCGGTTCCTTACTCCTCCGTATACGCCCTCAGTTTCCTTTACTCAGTCTCTGGTTGTGCAGCTATCTTAGTAAGCCTCTAGAGCCCCATTGCGCTGACAGAGAATTTTCTCTAGCTTTCCTTGTGATACTGAGACCTCGAAGTTTCGTTCCTGTTTGGTGGGCTTATTCTTAAGGTGATATTTTGTCTTCTTATTGCTGAATAAGATTTTAATCCTCCTCTTTCTTTTTCGCAGTCATGTCTTCTCCTCGAGACTCTGACCAGCGGAAATCCACCGCCAAGCGCAAACACTTGGCCTATTTCGACTGCAATACCCCCTTAGACAACTGCCCGTATTCAAGATGTGACAGCTGCCGTTCCCGTACCACCACTGAACCCACGATGCAGGAAATGTATCAGTGGGCTACGTGTTATGTGGATGACTCAATCAAGGGGGTGGTTAAGCTTTTGAATGAGAGATTGCCGGGATCCTCCCAAACTCCTATGGAGAGACCCGCTGTTTTTTCTGTGGGCTCATCATCCTCTGATGAGGAAGAATTAACCTCATGTTTTTTCCCTCCAGAAAAAACTCAAAAGCTTTTGAAGTCCATCAGGTCGGGGGACCAGGATGTTGACGTTGGGGAGTCCTCCGATCCCGCCGGTCGGGCACAGCGTGTCTTTAAGGCGGATGAGACCCTCCGTTCAGTCATGCGTACTGAATGGAAGAAACCGGAGAAAGGACCAGTCCTGACTCGTAAATTCAAGATGATGTTTCCAATGGCGAAACCCTTGATGGAATCGTGGGGTTCCATTCCAAGGGTTGACATGGCCATAGCCAAGTTGTCTAGACGCACTCTGGTGCCTGCAGATGATGGATTGAGTCTGCAATACCCTCTTGATAGAAGGGCGGAGTGCACATTAAGAAGAGGCTATTCAGCCGCTGCGGCTTCAGCATCTACTGACATATCACCATCCGAAGTGTCATCCTTCCTGAGGAGTAAGTTAAATCAGATCCAGACCGACGTGGATCAGAGTGTATCCCGTGATGACATCCTGGCTACCTTTAAAACTGTGAATCTGGCCATGGACTTTCTATGCGATACCACGCAAGTTCAGCTAAAGCTTGCAGCCAAGACCATGGGCTTAGTTTCTGCAGCCCGTAGACCGTTATGGCTGAAACCATGGAAGGCAGATAATGCCTCAAAATATAATTTGTGTGGGCTCTGAGCTAGACAAAATTATGGAAAGCCGCTCCGACAAGAAGGGCAAGAGTCTTCCTCAACAGCCCTTTCGAGGACACTCCAGTCATCAGGCAGGGGGCAGACAGGGCCAGCAGGCTACTTCCCGTAGAAGCTGGGGGGGGCAGCGAAGATCTTCGAGGTGCCCCCGCAGACCCATTAAGGAGGCCAATCCCTCCTGACTGCGGGCCTCCCAGAGGCTCTTGGATTCCCCCTGCTGTCCCTGCCGTTACGCCTCTGGCTTTCCCCGTACCCTCTCCCCAAGTCCAAGTGGGGGGAGGCGTCTTTCCCATTTCAAGGAGGGGTGGACCCAGGAGATTGCAGACCCCTGGGTTCTAAGCATCGTTTCCTCCGGGTATCTTATAGATCTCGTCTCTCTCCCCCAAGAATGATTAGTCATCAATCGAGGCTTTCAGCCTGCCAAACAGAGGATTCTAGAATCCGACATCCAGGACTATATTTCAAAGGGGGCCCTGGAGGAAGTTGCGGCAGGTGAGCATGGTCTAGGGATTTATTCTCCAGTGTTTCTGGTTCCCAAAAAAACTGGCGATCTCCGGATGATAATCGATTTGAGATACCTCAATCGTTTCATAAGAAGGCCATGGTTTCGCATGGAAACCATAAGGTCAGTCAGCCACATCCTCAAACTCGGAGATGTGATGGCCACTCTGGATCCCAGAGATGCTTACCTCCATACCCCGATCCATCCCGCTTCTCGGAAATATCTCAGGATCGCGGTCCAGATTTCCGGGGTTCTCAGGCATTTTCAGTTTGCCGCCCTCCCCTTTGGAATCTCATCTGCCCCCCTTATCTTCACCAAGGTAGTGGTAGCAGTGGTGGCAGCACTGAGGCTTCAAGGACTGACCATTGTCCCTTTCCTGGATGACTGGCTCCTTTTGGCGGCCACCGTACCAGTTCTGACCCACCATCTTCATCTGGCAATTTCCTTTCTGCTCCGCCTAGGGTGGATCATCAACTGGCAGAAATTGAATGTGAGCCCTTCGACTTCAAGACAGCATCTAGGTTTTATAATCGACTCTGTGGAGATGATCCCCATCAGTTTACACCAGAGAGGAAGTCCCGGGTACTAGACCTGGCAAGGTTCTTATCGGTACCATGACGAGTATCCATTCGGACTCTCATGAAGATGCTGGGGCTCATGTCAGCGGCTGTGGATGCAGTCCCTTGGGCATTATGGCACCTCCGCCCTCTTCAAACAGAAGTTTTGAACAGGTGGGATGGCAGCCCTTCGGGGCTAGATTCCCTATACTCTCTATCCTCCCAATCTCTGAATTCCCTGAGATGGTGGTTCCATCTCCCTGCAGGAAAGTCTATGACCCAACCACCTTGGCTCATATTGACTACAGATACGTCCCTAGTAGGCTGGGGCGCTCATCTAGACAGTTCCACAGTTCGGGGAACTGGTCTCCCATGGAGCGGCATCTCTCCTCCAGTCTCCGAGAGATGCGAGCTATCCGGCTAGCCCTCCTTCACTTTGCCCCTCAGATCCGGAGCAAAGCGGTGAAAGTACAGTCAGACAATATGACTGCAGTCTTTTACATAAACAAGCAGGGGGGTACGAGATCCCTACCCCTTCTTTCAGAGATCGGCGTAATTCTACAGTGGGCAGAGTCAAACCTATCCCATCTATCTGCCACCTGCATTCGAGGGTCCCTCAACATGATTGCAGATCGTTTAAGCCGCGGATTACCGACCATGGAGTGGTCTCTGCATCTGGAGATCTTCAAGCAGATAGTCCTCAGATGGGGATTACCGGTGGTGGATCTTATGGCAACCAGGTTTAACGCCATGGTACAGAGGTTCTGCTCCCTATACAGGGAGGACAACCCCCTGGCGATAGATGCTCTGTCGATACCGTGGAGGTTCGGGCTGGCTTACATCTTCCCTCCCTCTTCCATTATACCCAGGGTATTGATGAAGATCCGTCAGGATCGGGCCTCAGTAATAGCCATCATTCCTTTCTGGCCCAAAAGATCCGGGTTTACCCAGCTCATTCAGATGAATCAGGGACAATACTGGAGACTCCCCCCGGAGCAGACCCTGGTGTCGTGGGACACACATCTCTGCCCAGATCTGCACAGATTCAACCTGACAGTCTGGAGGTTGATCAGTCCCTTCCCAGAGTAGAAGGGCTCTCTGAGGCGGTCCTGAGAACATTGTCACATTCAAGAGCGGAGTCCACTAAGAAGGCCTACTCCAGAGCAATGAGAATCTTCACCTCTCGGTGTAATTCCAACCAGGTGGCGTCTGCAGATCCGCCCCTTTCCGCCATACTACAGTTCCTTCAGGATGGACTAGACAAGGGCCTTGCTCCGGCCACTTTGAAGGTGCAGGTTTTTGCCATCTCGGCCTGTCTAAACAGACCATATTCTCGGGATCCGCTCATCAAACGCTTCCTTAAAGGAGCCGAGAGATTGAAGCCTACAATACTGAGACCCATTCCTCGGTGGGATCTTTCAGTAGTGCTCAATGGGTTAGCTTTTCCTCTCTTTGAGCCATTAGAGGAGGTTGGGTTCAAATTTGTCATATTAAAGACTGTTTTTCTGCTAGCTGTGACTTTAGCTAAGAGGGTTTCGGAGTTACAAGCCTTCTCTGCTCTGCATCCATATATCACCTTTTTGCAGGACCGGGTCCTCCTAAGATTCTTACCCTACTTCAGACCTAAGGTGTTATCTTTTCAGAATGTTAACTAGGTAATTTCTTTACCAGTTTTATTTTCTTCCGCCTCCTCCGATGTTCCTGTCAGACATCCTCTGGACATAGCGAGATGCCTCCAGACCTATGTGGATAGGTCCAAGGAGTTCAGGATTGATGAGAATCTCTTCATTCTGTTTGCCAGTAAATCTAAAGGCCACAAAGCGTCTAAGGTTTCCATTAGTCGCTGGGTCAGAGAAGTCATTAGGGAGCCCTTTCTGTCCCAATCTCTGGATCCTCCAGAGTTTGTTAGGGCCCATTCTACTAGGGCCGTTTCAACCGGTGGCAGAAAGAAATCAGCAAATCGGTTTCCTGGAGCTCCGAATCGACCTTTATCTTGCACTACAGGCTCGGTGCTAAGTTTGCAGAGTTTTCGGCCTTTGTGCAGTCTATCCTTAATTGTGCCATGCAGGAAGGCCCTCCTTAGGGGTTCTTCTTGTTATCTCCCCATCTGTGCTGTTGGTAGGACGTAAGGGAATCGTTAATTTCTAACGATAATTTGTTTTCCCTTAGTCCTAACAGCAACACACAAATTTCCCACCTTAAGTACGTATGCTTGCTGAAAACACGGTGGCTGGGGGGTAGTTCCCTCCTTTTGAGGGAGTGGGAACTCTATTATTGGTTCTTTGGCTCATTAACCGCCTCCGGACCGCCTAACGCAGGATCGCGGTCCGGAGGCGGCAGCTCTGCGCACAGTCACGCATATATGCGTCATCTCGTGAGACGCAAGATTTCCTGTGAACGCGCGCACACAGGCGCGCACGTTCACAGGATCGGAAAGTAAGCGAGTGGATCTGCAGCCTGCCAGCGGCGATCGTTCGCTGGCAGGCTGGAGATGCGATTTTTTTTTTAACCCCTAACAGGTATATTAGACGCTGTTTTGATAACAGCGTCTAATATACCTGATACCTGGTCCTCTGGTGGTCCCTTTTGCTTGGATCTACGACCAGAGGACACAGGCAGCTCAGTAATAAGTAGCACCAAACACCACTACACTACACCCCCCCGTCACTTATTAACCCCTGATCACCCCATATAGACTCCCTGATCACCCCCCTGTCATTGATCACCCCCCTGTAAGGCTCCATTTAGATGTCCGTATGATTTTTACGGATACATGGATCGGATCCGCAAAACACATACGGACGTCTGAATGGAGCCTTACAGGGGGTGATCAATGACAGGGGGGTGATCACCCATATAGACTCCCTGATCACCCCCCTGTCATTGATTACCCCCCTGTAAGGCTCCACTCAGACGTCCGTATGATTTTTACGGATCCACGGATACATGGATCGGATCCGTAAAACACATACGGACGTCTGAATGGAGCCTTACAGGGGGGTAATCAATGACAGGGGGGTGATCAGGGAGTCTATATGGGTGATCACCCCCCTTTCATTGATTACCCCCCTGTAAGGCTCCATTCAGACGTCCGTATGTGTTTTGCGGATCCACGGATACATGGATCGGATCCGCAAAACACATACGGACGTCTGAATGGAGCCTTACAGGGGGGTGATCAATGACAAGGGGGTGATCACCCCATATAGACTCCCTGATCACCCCCCTGTCATTGATTACCCCCCTGTAAGGCCCCATTCAGACATTTTTTGGGCCCAAGTTAGCGGAAATTGTGTTTTTTTTTCTTACAAAGTCTCATATTCCACTAACTTGTGTCAAAAAATAAAATCTCACATGAACTCACCATACCCCTCACGGAATCCAAATGCGTAAAATATTTTAGACATTCCAGACTTCTTCTCACGCTTTAGGGCCCCTAGAATGCCAGGGCAGTATAAATACCCCACATGTGACCCCATTTCGGAAAGAAGACACCCCAAGGTATTCCGTGAGGGGCATATTGAGTCCATGAAAGATTGAAATTTTTGTCCCAAGTTAGCGGAAAGGGAGACTGTGAGAAAATACCAAAAAAAAACATTTTCCGCTAACTTGTGCCAAAAAAAAAAATAAATTATATGAACTCGCCATGTCCCTCATTGAATACCTTGGGTGTCTTCTTTCCAAAAAATGGGGTCACATGTGGGGTATTTATACTGCCCTGGCATTTTAGGGGCCCGAAAGCGTGAGAAGAAGTCTGGGATCCAAATGTCTAAAAATGCCCTCATAAAAGGAATTTTGGCCCATTTGCCCACCTAGGCTGCAAAAAAGTGTCACACATGTGGTATCGCCGTACTCAGGAGAAGTTGGGCATTGTGTTTTGGGGTGTCATTTTACATATACCCATGCTGGGTGAGATAAATATCTTGGTCAAATGCCAACTTTGTATAAAAAAATATTTCTCTCACCCAGCATGGGTATATGTAAAAAGGCACCCCAAAACACATTGCCCAACTACTCCTGAGTACGGCGATACCAGATGTGTGACACTTTTTTGCAGCCTAGGTGGGCAAAGGGGCCCACATTCCAAAGAGCACCTTTAGGATTTCACAGGTCATTTTTTACACATTTTGATTTCAAACTACTTACCACACATTAGGGCCCCTAGAATGCCAGGGCAGTATAACTACCCCACAAGTGACCCCATTTTGGAAAGAAGACACCCCAAGGTATTCTGTGAGGGTCGTGGCGAGTTCCTAGAATTTTTTATTTTTTGTCACAAGTTAGTGGAATATGAGACTTTTTGTAAGAAAGAAATAAAAAAAAAATTCATAATTTTCCACTTTTAGGGTGTCTACTTTCCGAAATGGGGTCATTTGTGGGGGGTTTCTACTGTCCGGGCATTGTAGAACCTCAGGAAACATGACAGGTGCTCAGAAAGCCAGAGCTGCTTCAAAAAGCGGAAATTCACATTTTTCTACCATAGATTGTAAACACTATAACTTTTACCCAAACAATTTTTTTTTATCATATACACGTAGAACAATAAATTTAGAGAAAAATGTATATATAGATCTGGTTGTTTTAGAAAAATTTTACAACTGAAAGTGAAAAATGTCTTTTTTTAGCAAATTTTTTTACATTACATTTTACATTTCGATTAATAACAAAAAAAGTAAAAATGTCAGCAGCAATGAAATACCACCAAATGAAAGCTCTATTAGTGAGAAGAAAAGTAGGTAAAATTCATTTGGGTGGTAAGTTGCATGACCGAGCAATAAACTGTGAAATAGTGTAGTGCAGAAGTGTAAAAAGTGGTCTGGTCATTAAGGGTGTTTCAGCTAGGGGGGCTGAAGTGGTTAAGCTAGGGGAGCTGAGGTGGTTAACAACTGTCAAACAATAGGTGCTCAACAACTGTTTAACCACACAACTTGGGAACTCTAAGGTCTCTATCTCGCCACCAGGGAGTCCTTCCTCTGACTGATCTCGTTCCCACAGCATCTATTCCTCTGACCTCTTCCTGGTGCTCCACCACCCTCATTTTTCTTTTCTTCAATAAATTCTGTACACTAAAGTCTGGTGTCTAATGTGAAGGAGTCCCACTTATCCAATCTCTGACTCTTCAGTTTCTCCTACCCCCCCCCCCCCTTTTTCTCTCCAGGCATTCTCTGGCACCCCTCCCTGCCTTGCTCACTTTCTTTTTTCCTTTGTCTTTTGCATGTATGCTGGTCCAGGAATCCATTGTCAGATGTACCCTCTCGCTGACAGCATGATCCAGCGACAGGGATACATGCTGCACAATCTGCTGGTGTAGGGCAGGGACGCCGGTCCTGGCAAAGAAATGGAGGCTGGGGACACTTCATTTGGGTTGGGCCTGCTCCAACATCTGCCGGAATGGATTGCAGTCCACAATATTGAAGGGCAGCAGATGTTGGGCGATAACCCTTGCCAGGAGCCCATTGAGTGAACGCACCTTTCGGTCCCCAGGTGCTTAGGCCGTGGTGCGTTCAACTGCCGGACGGCAGTGCAGGCAACAGCGGAGGCAGAAGTCTGGCTGCCGGTACCAGTACCTCTAAGAGAAGGAGTGGGGGAGTCGGAATGCATTATTGGAAGGGAGTGGGGTGGCTGCGGGACAGTGGCAGGAGCTGCTGTCCATTGTGCGCTGCTGCGACCACCCTGCATCTGGTCCCACTCCCACCAGTGGTTGACTCCCAGGTGTTGGAGAGGGCAGTGGTACCAAGCTGAGCAACAGACCTCCCTCTCCTCACCCTGGCATAGTACGGCTGACAGATGCCAATTGTCTGATCGTCTTCTGCCAGGGTGAAGTAAGTCCGAACAGGCGACTTACTCACTGACCTTCTGTCACATGGGGTGGTGCTGGCTTGTGCCTGTTCGGGCTCGGTGCGCACAGGTGGAGGCATCACCTGCTGGTCTTCTGCCGCCGCCTCCTGCTGCTGCCATTACCAGTGGAGCCCCTGTTACTATGCTCCTAGGTGACCTGGCAAACCGTTTGCCTCGGGTGTCTACCTTCCTCATCAGTGCTGCTGTCACCTGACAAGTAAGGTGGCACCCGTTCTTGTTCACCCTCCTCTTCTTTGCCTGCATTGTCAGACCCACGGTCGACCAGTGGTGGACTGAGGGCAGCAGCAGACATGGAGCCCCTGACCTGGCTCCGCTGTCCCCCCGGCTAACGCCTGGGTCTGACTAGGTGCAGGGGTTCTGTGGCTCAAACAACCCGCACAAGTTGGAAGGGATGTCACTGGGGTACTGAAAGGAGGTAACCACTCCTCCTCCTCCATCCCTTCCAAAAGTCCTGCGCATCCGGACCAAGCTGCATCTCACTCTCCTGCATTACCGCCCTCAAGATGTCCCTCTTCCTGTCAAACAGCATCAGGGACGAGTCTTGGCGGCTGGTCCTGCAGGAGGCGGAGAGCTTCTGCTGCTCAGAGCCAGGGCAGAGGACTCTGTGCCACTGGCTTGTGTCACGAATTACACAACTTCCTCGGCTTCCTGAGATGATATGGGGCGGCTGCCACACCCAAAAAAATCCCTGAGAACTGGAAGCGACTTCCCTACCACGACCATGGCTGCCAACACGCCCACCTCCACTCATGATCGATTCTGCAAACACCCCAAAAATATAGACAGAAAACGAAGAGGGAATTTGGGCTAACTTTATTGGGGCTGCGAAAATGGGGCAAAAATTTAATAAAAATAGACACGAAACCCAATGACACTAAAGCAACACCAAGCAAAATACATTTTTTTTTCCAGAGACTAACAACAATGACAATAATCCCTCCCTACTTTAGCACACGAAACACTAAGACAATAACACTTAAACAGCAAGGAAAGGCTTTTTATCAGCTACACTCACTCACTAACCTACACTGACTATCTCCCCCTAACTAACTATCTGTATTATCAATTTGAACTAACTAACTATATAATGTCCCTAACATCCTGCACTTGAACCTATCAGCTACACTAATCACTAACTAAGCTACACTGAGTATCTCCCACTAACTAACTATCTGTATTATCTTATATATATAAAAATGAGTTTGTCTGTCTGTCTGGACATTCTTTATGCGCGACCAAACGACTGGACAGATCTTCACCAAATTTGGCACACAGGTACATCAGGTGTCCGGGAAAGTTTTAGACCGAGTCTGAGCTCTCTAGGATGTACCGTTCGTGAGAGAGTCCTAAAAAATTAGCCCCCCCCAATACAAGCCTGCAAGTCTTTCTCTTCAAATCCCAACTGCTATAAACACAGTTTTACTCCTGGTTTCCATAACAACCCAGCCATTTTTCTTTACTGCTTAAAAGGGCGGGCAATGTGGAGGTCACTGTTATTAAATGGGCGGGCACTGTGGAGGTCACTGTTATTAAATGGGCGGGCACTGTGGAGGTCACTGTTATTTAAGGGTCGGCCCCTATGAAGGTGCCTATCAAAGGGGTCGGCACTGTGAAAGTAACTGTTAAAGGGGCGGCCACTGTAAAAGTCACTGTTAAAGGGGTGGTGACTGTAAAAGTCACTTTTAATGGGGCGGCCACTGTGAAAGTCACTGTTAAAGGGGCGATCGCTGTGAGAGTCACTGTTAAAGGGGTGGTAACGATGAACGTCATTTTTAAAGTGGCTGGAACTGTGGAGGTCATTGTTAAAGGGGCGGGTACTGTAGAGGTCACTGTTATGGGGGAAACGGTCTATCTTTTTATGACACTGAAACATAAAATTAAATAAATGAAATTTACCCGTGCGAAGCCGTGTCCTTCTGCTAGTCTCTTCTACACACACATATATATATATATATATATATATATATATATATATATATAAATTTGTTTCTGTCTGTCTGTTCTTTATGCGCGACCAAACGACTGGACTGATCTTCACCAAATTTGGGACACAGGTACATCAGGTGTCCAGGAAGGTTTTAGACCGGGTCTGAGATATTCCCAAAAAATCACCCACATTAGCCAATACAAGCCTGAAAGTCTTTCTCTTCAAATCCCAATTTCCATAAACACAGTTTTACTCCAGGTTTCCATAACAACCCAGCCCTTTTTTTTCACTGTTATTAAAGGGGCTGGCTCAGTGGAGGTCACTGTTATTAAAGGGGCGGCCACTGTGAAAGTCACTGTTAAAGGGGCGGTCACTGTGAAGTCACTAAAAGGGAGGTCACTGTGAAAGCCACTGTTAAAGGGGTGGTCACTGTGAAAGCCACTGTTAAAGAGGCGGTCACTGTGAAAGTACTGTTAAAGGGGTGGCCAATGTGAAAGTCACTGTTAAAGGGGCGGTCACTGTGAAGTCACTAAAAGGGAGGTCACTGTGAAAGCCACTGTTAAAGGGGTGGTCACTGTGAAAGCCACTGTTAAAGAGGCGGTCACTGTGAAAGTCACTGTTAAATGGGCGGTTACTGTGAAAGTCACTGTTAACCCTTTCACGTCTGCAATCTGTATATATACGTGATAGCTGCACATACCCCGTGCAGCTACCACGTATATATACGTTCTGGCAGCTCTTTAATCCAAGCGCTGCAAAGCGCTTGGATTAAAGCTTCTGCCCCTGCCCTGTATGCTGTCACGGACAGCATACAGTGCAGTAATGCCGGCAAGGGACCAATCAGAGTGGCCCCTTGCCGGCAATCGCTCTGATTGGTTAGTCTGTGCAGACTAACCAATCGGATCGCGGCAGCGTTAAAATGCCGGTTTCAGGCTCTGATCTGCGCTCTGCAGATCAGAGCCTGAAATCGGTAAGGTGCCCTCGTGCCCCCCGATCCTCCAAGCCTTTGGTGCCCCTCTGTGGTCCCCCCCATCTGTGCCCCGCTGACCTGTGCCACGCCGATCTGTGCCTCCTGCGCAGCTGCGCTGATCTCCTTCCTGCCCTGATGCGGTCCGCCCCCTCCCCACCCCCTGCATTAATTTTCTGACCCCCAAAATAGTACCAATCAAACATCACTTCATCCCGCAAAAAATGATACCCTATTTAAGACAATCGCCCAGAAAATAAAAAAGCTATGGCTTTCAGACTATAGAGACACTAAAACATCATTTTTTTGGTTTCAGAAATGCTATTATTGTGTAAAACTTAAATAAATAAGAAAAAGTATACATATTAGGTATTGCCACGTCTGTAATGATCTTCTATATAAAACTATCACATGACCTAACTCCTCAAATGAACGCTGTGAAAATAAATAAATGAACTGTTCCAAAACAGCCAATTTTTGGGTCACCTTGCCCCATAAAGTGTAATAATGAATGATCAAAAAATCCTATGTACCCAAAAATGATACCAATAAAAACCTTAACACTTTCTGCAAAAAACGAGCCCCTGCACAAGACGATCGGCAGAAAAATAAAAAACATATGGCGTTCAGAAAACCAATCCAGCACAATCTGCCTTCCAAAAACCGTATGGCATTCCTTTCCTTCTGCGCCCTGCCGTGTGCCCGAACAGCAGTTTACGACCACATGTGGGGTGTTTCTGTAAACCGCGGAATCAGGGTAATAAATATTGAGTTTTGTTTGGCTGTTAACCCTCAATGTGTTAAAGAAAAAAAATATATAAAATGGAAAATCTGCCCAAAAAGTGAAATTTTTAAATTTAATCTCAATTTTCCTTTAATTTTTGTGGAACGCCTAAAGGGTTAACAAAGTTTGTAAAATCAGTTTTGAGTAACTTGAGGGGTGTAGTTTCTATAATGGGGTTATTTATGGGGGTTTCCACTATGTAAGCCCCACAAAGGGACTTCAGACCTGAACTGGTCCTTAAAAAGTGGGTTTTGGAAATTTTCTTAAAAATTGTAAGAATTGCTTCTAAACTTCTAAGCCTTCTAACGTCCTAAAAAAACAAAATTACATTTCCAAAATGATGCCAACATAAAGTAGACATATGGGGAATGTTAAGTAATAAATATTTTATTAGGTATCACTTTCTGTTTTAGACGCAGAGAAATGGAAATTTGGAAAATTGTGAATTTTTCAAAATTTTGGGTAAATTTGGGATTTTTTCATAAATAAAGGTGAAATATATTGACTCAAATATATGACTATCATGAAGTACAATGTGTCACGAGAAAACAATCTCAGAATGACGTGGATAAGTAAAAGTGTTCCAAAGCTATTACCACATAAAGTGACGCATGTCAGATTTGTAAATTTTGACCTGGACACTAGGGCATCAATGACCCTTGGTCATGAAAGGGTTAAATAAGCGATCACTGTGAAAGTCACTGTTAAAGGGGCAGTCACTGTGAAAGTTACTGTTAAGGTCACTGTTAAAGTGGTGGTTAATGCTAAAGGGGCGGTCACTGTTAAAGGGGCGGGCACTGTTAAAGGAGCGGGCACTGTTAAAGGAGCGGGCACTGTTATAGGGGAGGGCACCGTGAAGGTCATTGTTAAAGGGACGGACACTGTGAAGGTCAATGTTAAAGGTAAATATAGTTGTTTGTGATGGCTCACCTGATTATTGCATATGGGAAGGGTGCCCTCTCTAACAATTCAGGAAAAGTAAAAAAGATATATCAACACTCATCAGATAGATACAGACATTAACCAGAATTCATCAATATAGTGATCAATAATTCATCCACAATGGGACCAAAGAGAACAATAATGAAAATTCTAATATGTCCACAATGGGACCACAAAGAAAAAACACAAATGTGGATGTGTAATAGAAAGTGAATACATAAAAGTGAGTCCACCTGTTTGGGAAATATTATAAAATCAATTGAAGAGAGACCTAGTGTTTAGGTATGAAGTACTTCCACCTATATGGACAATAAAAAGAAATGAAAGTTCCACCTGTAAAAAAGAGAAAGAGGATTCCACCTCTAAAAAGGGAAAAAAAACTATGTATCGCAAATGAGGTAACATATATTTGAATACATGTAGATTTACTATCGATTGCTACAGTTTTCAAGGTTCCTGCGATTACATAAGTAGTAGGGCTGTATGGTAATGCCCTTTCTCACAGTTGGGAAACAGCCTGGCAGTATCGTGATGGAAGGTCAAATAATGTATTCCGTATCTACTGCAGATATTAGTCTTGGAATCCTGGTGTTTAGAACTATATGCTGGTAATGTTCGTGCCTGTGGCCACGGCATCCCACGTGCCTACAGCTCTAGCAGTGTTTAAGTCTTCCGGCGTCTCCTTCTAATCTGAAGTTGCAGGGTCCAAGTGCTAGTAGATTTGGAATAAGTTGCGGTTAGTAACAGATACCGCTTGAATAGTAGAGGTTAGAGCACTCTAACGGAACCTCAATAATGATGAATGGCATCTGGTTGGGGGTCCTCACCATATGCGTTTCAGAGATCTCAGTCTCCTTCCTCAGTGGCTAGAAGACCCCCAAGTATAGCGGAACTTTTATAGTCTTATTAGATCAGTATCCTCAGTTGGATGGAAAAACTGGTATGGAATCAGTGTTCTATCAATCTTCCATTGACATTGGTATAGTTGTCTCTGTAGTGGATGTAATATAGCAAAATACTTTGCGTTTTTCATGTAATTTTTTCAAATAGTAAGCAATACTGCTGATTTTTTAGATAATAAACAACAGTACATATATAATAGTTGTATGAACATATATATATATATGTAGAGATATAGGAAATTATGTAAAACAATGCGAACTGTAAACATTATATAAAATACAGTTGCAAGAAAAAGTATGTGAACCCTGTGGAATGATATGGATTTCTGCACAAATTGGTCCCAAAATGTGATCTGATCTTCATCTAAGTCACAACAATAGACAATCACAGTCTGCTTAAACTAATAACACACAAAGAATTAAATGTTACCATGTTTTTATTGAACACACCATGTAAACATTCACAGTGCAGGTGGAAAAAGTATGTGAACCCCTAGACTAATGACATCTCCAAGAGCTAATTGGAGTGAGGTGTCAGCCAACTGGAGTCCAATCAATGAGATGAGATTGGAGGTGTTGGTTACAGCTGCCCTGCCCTATAGAAAAAAACACACCAGTTCTGGGTTTGTTTTTAACAAGAAGCATTGCCTGATGTGAATAATGCCTCGCACAAAAGAGCTCTCAGAAGACCTACGATTAAGAATTGTTGACTTGCATAATGCTGGAAAGGGTTATAAAAGTATCTCCAAAAGCCTTGCTGTTCATCAGTACAAGGTAAGACAAATTGTCTATAAATGGAGAAAGTTCAGCACTGCTGCTACTCTCCCTAGGAGTGGCCGTCCTGTAAAGATTACTGCAAGAGCACAGTGCAGACTGCTCAATGAGATGAAGAATCCTAGAGTGTCAGCTAAAGATTTACAAAAGTCTCTGGCATATGCTAACATCCCTGTTAGTGAATCTACAATACGTAAAACACTAAACAAGAATGGATTTCATTGGAGGATACCACAGAGGAAGCCACTGCTGTCTGAAAAAAACATTTCTGCATGTTTACAGTTTGCACAAGAGCACCTGGATGTTCCACAGCAGTACTGGCAAAATATTCTATGGACAGATGAAACCAATGTCAAGTTGTTTGGAAGAAACGCACAACACTATGTGTGGAGAAAAAGAGGCACAGCACACCAACATCAAAACCTCATCCCAACTGTGAAGTATGGTGGTTGGGGCATCATGGTTTGGGGCTGCTTTGCTGCGTCAGGGCCTGGACAGATTGCTATCATCAAAGGAAAAATGAATTCCCAAGTTTATCAAGGCATTTTGCAGGAAAACTTAAGGCCATCTGTCCACCAGCTGAAGCTCAACAGAAGATGGTTGTTGCAACAGGATAACGACCCAAGGCATAGAAGTAAATCAACAACAGAATGGCTTAAACAGAAGAAAATACGCTGTCTGGAGTGGCCTAGTCAGAGTCCTGACCTCAACCCGATTGAGATGCTGTGGCATGACCTCAAGAAAGCGATTCACACCAGACATCCCAAGAATATTGCTGAACTGAAACAGTTCTGTAAAGAGGAATGGTCAATAATTACTCCTGACCGTTGTGCACATCTGATCTGCAACTACAGGAAACATTTGGTTGAAGTTATTGCTGCCAAAGGAGGTTCAACCAGTTATTAAATCCAAGGGTTCACATACTTTCTCCACCTGCACTGTGAATGTTTACATGGTGTGTTCAATAAAAATATGGTAACATTTAATTCTTTGTGTGTTATTAGTTTAAGCAGACTGTGATTGTCTATTGTTGTGACTTAGATGAAGATCAGATCACATTTTATGACCAATTTGTGCAGAAATCTATATAATTCCAAAGGGTTCACATACTTTTTCTTGCAACTGTATATATAATTGTGAAAAAATAAAAATAATAAATATATATATATATATATATATATATATATATATGGAAAAGAAAATGGTGGCTCTCTCACTGTTTCACTTCTGGAGTGGTGCACAACCCCACAGCACTCCCAAATGCTGGAGAAGAATGTAAATGAAAAATTTGTAATGGGGGTCACTCAATATAAGGCGAACACACGGTGGTTGGTATCCATATAAATTCTTTATATATTATATAGGCTTCAAACTATGCAATTAAAACAATATACATAAAACATTTCATAAAAATTGAATGGATAAAAATAAACTATATGTTTAAAACACCGCACGAAAGACCTCTAGCTCTGTAATTCAATATATAGAGTCTCTCAAGAGCTATTTTCTATTGACCCTGATTCATGTCCGGGGACTATAACAATTAGCAGGTAGGTACAGGTTCAATATCAATGTTCCCGAGGTGGCAATGATGATAAGAACATTGGATTTCCCAATTGTGTTAAGAATGTACTTTACCACTCCTGCAGTAGATCCACATAAGCGTCCGATTTCAGCAGAATGTATTGCTGTAAGCTGTAAGGACCTGTTGGTAGGCTCTGTATGTGAAGTTCCCCACGCCGTTGGTAGCGATGCAGCTTGGTGTTGCCGCTCTGACCTTCCAGGACCTAGGTGGCGTCCCACGTGGTTTACTGGGCGGTCACGTGATCTGTATTTCCAGGCGGGGTTTTCAAACTTCTTTAACGCGAATTCATGTAGATATGCGTTTGTAGAGTCTTTTCTTTAGTTGTCCCTCACTGTCATTCACCAGACGCGTTTCGGGGTAAAAGGGACCCCTTCCTCAGTGGTTTGACAGTGGAGGTGTAATGTCCAGTTTTTTATAGTGTCCATAATTGACAAATGTGGGTTGGAACATGGGCTGGACCATTGGTCGAATCAGTGAGGGACATCTTTAAATCCAGGACTGGATCTTTTCTTAAAGCAGGTTTGCATTCATAATATTCCAATATAGAGTCAGGTCTACATTCATTGTGTTCTAGTACAAAATCCTTAATATTGGTAAAATTTATCAATCAATTGTACATTTAATGCGGTATAACATTTTTAATACATACATAAGACTTAATTGATGTAAAAAAGATAAAATCCGGAAAAAACGCATGTGCGGTTTTCATGCGGTTTCGATGCGTTTTTTGCGGAATAAGATAAAAATGGATCCCGGTTAAACAATGGATGCATTAGTAAATGTAAAAAATGACAATTAAATAAAATAATGACATCTTGATGAATAAAATGTTGTACATGTGTATACTTTCAGGTACTAAAAGACTGTCATGAATATCATAAATATCAAACACTACATCTTGATACTAGAAGGTTTGAATATGTAGATGTGTAGATTGATGTAAGGGAGGGCGCCTGAGCTGGAGGGAGAGAGAGATCTGGGTGTTGATAAACAACCTGACACAGATGTCACTGTCCCACCAGATCATGCGTCCCACTTATAGGAAGGCAAATAATTCCAAATCTGCATTCAAACCTTTGGGTAATAGGGTATTGAACTCAAAAATCCTCTTAGACTCCATCCTGGACATCTGGAGGATGTGGTTCCCTCCTCTCCATGCATATCTAACTTTTTCTAGTGCCATGTATTTTAAACTGGATGGGTCACTGTCATGACAATCTTTATAATGTTTCGATAATGAGTGCAATTCGTACCCCTTCTTAATGTTCGCAATGTGTTCTGACACCCTCTTTTTCAATGTGCGTTTTGTCCTGCCAATATATTGTTTGTGGCACGGGCATTCTATTAAATATATAACGCTATTTGAATCACATGTCAGTCCTTCCTTAATATCCATAGAGAATGTGTTTTGCGTTGACTGAGCTTTTGTAGTTTTTTTAGGGAAATTTGTGATTTTACAGTTGGAGCATCGTCCACATCTATGAAAACCACTGAATGACAACCAATTTTCTCCTATATTGCAATTTTTCTTTTTTACTGATGGGGCAACTTTGAGACCCAAATTGGGAACCCTGGTGTATGTTATTTGCGGTGTAGCATTTAATAGGGGGCCAACTATCTTATCTCCAAGCAGATGGTGCCAATGTTTTTTTATGACTCTCTCCATGCCTTTGTATTGTGCATTGAAGGGTAAGATAATTCTCAATATGTCATCTGTTATTCCCATCTGTCTGGGGACAAAAAAGTCTTCCCTTTTCATTGTTCTAACTTCCTCCAAAAATCCCTCCAATAAATGGATAGGGTATTGTTTCTCCATAAATTGTTGTTTAAGATTCTCTGCCTCCATTTCAAATTGTAGTTCCTGAGTGCAGTTACGCTTTATCCTTCTAAATTGGCTTTTTGGTACATTCGTCAGCCATCTTGGTAGATGGCAGCTTGTGTACAATATGTAACTATTTTTAGTAACTGACTTTTGATATGTGTTACATATAAGTTTATTATCTTGTACTGTAATATTTAAGTCCAGGAATTGTATATTTGTCGTACTTATGTTGGAAGTGAACTTAAGAGTCCAATCATTTTCATTTATTTCTTCCAGGAATGACGATAGTGTTGTAGTTGTATCTTGCCATATGAATATTATGTCGTCTATGTACCTCCGCCATAGTACCAGACCCGCCCCCAGTTTAGGTCCAATGGTGATGTCCTCCCACTGGGCCATAAATAGGTTTGCATAACTAGGGGCGAATCCGGTACCCATGGCGGTTCCTTTTCTTTGTACATAGAATTCTTCCTTGAAAGAAAAATAATTGTGTGTCAATATATACTCAATGCCCTCTATCGTATATAAGATCTGGTCTTCCTTCATAGTATTATGGGCAGTAAGTTGTTGATATAAAGCCCTCAGACCCAATTTATGATCAATTATCGTATAGAGTGAATTGACATCTAGGGTGCCCATTATCCACCCATTTTTAAAGTTCACTCCCTCTAGTATTTTGATAATGTCAGTTGTATCTTTTATATAGGATGGTATATTTTTGACCGCAGGTTGTAACAATCGGTCAATATATCCTGACAAATTTGATGAAATGGAGTTGATCCCAGATATTATGGGTCTCCCTGGAGGATTTTTTGGGTCCTTGTGAATTTTCGGAATACAGTACAAAATAGGCAATCTCTTTTCAGTATTTGTAATGTATTTGGCCTCCTGTTCCAATAAGATCCCAGATTAAGTGCCCTTTTTGCAATATTGTACTAATAATTTGAAATATTCTTCTGTAGGGTCTCGTTTAAGTTTCATATATGTGGTTTCATCCTGTAGTTGTCTTAAACATTCCTGATTGTAATCTTCTGTATTTAAAACTACTATGGCTCCCCCCTTATCTGCTGGTCTAATGGTTATATTATTGGCAGATTGTAACTGTTTAATAGCCTCAGTCTCTCTTTTGGTTAGGTTATTTTTTATATTGTATCCCTTTAATTTCCTTAAATCACTTTCAACACATTTTTTGAAAGTTGCCATTTGGTGGCTGATCTCTTGTTTTGGATATTGTTTAGAACCTGTTTTTAATCCTGTATGTACATATTTTTTATGATTAAAATCCTCATTTAGTTCTTTTATTATAGGGTTCTTAATAAAATATTTTTTCAAGCATAGTTTTCGGATAAATTTCTCCACCCCTATATAGGTGGAAAATTTATCTAGTTTGGTGGTTGGGGCATATTTCAAGCCTTTATTTAGTAAATTTATTTGTGCCTCTGTGAGTTCGGTACTACTTAAATTGACTATACTCGATATGGATTCTGTTTCTCGTATCTGTTTCGTCTTACAATGTCTTCCTCGTCTGGTCTTTCTTCTCCCCTGTGTGTTTGTGTCTTTCTGTATGTCCTCAGTTCGTAATCCTTTGTTGGGTAGTGAGTTTGTGAAGGATAATGGTGGTTGTAGTTCCGTCTGTGTGTTATCTCTTTTGTTGGTGTTTGTCGGTGACGCAAATTGTAAGGGTGTGTCTGTCTTTGGTCCCTCCCTCCTCTCCGTTTCGGTGATGGAGTTCGAACTTTTCTCATTTTTGTTTTGTGGTGCGGGGGTGTAAAATCTAAAAAAAGAGGTGATGAGGTGATGAGAGTGATTCGTATCTATTGTTTGTGGGGACATTATATGTGTTTATATGTCCCATTTTATTAGTGTCCTGTTGTGTTTGTGGTTGTGTGCATTGATCACGATGTTCATTATTAATATCTTCTTCTATACTTATATTTTGGACATCATTAAGATTAGGGTTTTTCAGTTTCTTAGATTTTTTATGAATGATATCTTTCTCTAGAGTGTCCAAATTTCTACATATTCTTTGTTGCCATCTATGTGTTTGATCATTGTTGGGAAATTGGTCTATCACCTTCCTCAATTCAGTCACCTGTTCTGAGATATCAGCCAGGATTTGTGTGCGTCTGTTAATAATCATATTAATTAGATTAATTGACTGTGTTTTGAGGAAGGTGTCCCACTCTTTTTTGAAAGCATCACTCATTAAATCTGAATCTGGAGTTTTAGTTAATGTTAGCCCTTTGGGGACAAGACCACTTTGTATATATTGATTAAGTGCTTTTATTTCCCACTTATTTCGCAACTGTTTTTGGACTAATTTTTCTAAATTCCCAAATATATCATCAATATTCCTTGTAGGATCATCGTAATTTTCTACAGTTGTATCAAAATTGTAATTATCAATCACCTTGTATTTAGTATCCATGTATTTGCCAAATATCCATGATGAATCAGTGGGAGCTCAACCAATGGGAGGTAAATGCAAAAATGGAAAAGAAAATGGTGGCTCTCTCACTGTTTCACTTCTGGAGTGGTGCACAACCCCACAGCACTCCCAAATGCTGGAGAAGAATGTAAATGAAAAATGTGTAATGGGGGTCACTCAATATAAGGCGAACACACGGTGGTTGGTATCCATATAAATTCTTTATATATTATATAGGCTTCAAACTGCAATTAAAACGATATACATAAAACATTTCATAAAAATTGAATGGATAAAAATATACTATATGTTTAAAACACCGCACGAAAGACCTCTAGCTCTGTAATTCAATATATAGAGTCTCTCAAGAGCTATTTTCTATTGACCCTGATTCATGTCCGGGGACTATAACAATTAGCAGGTAGGTACGGGTTCAATATCAATGTTCCAGAGGTGGCAATGATGATAAGAACATTGGATTTCCCAATTGTGTTAAGAATGTACTTTACCACTCCTGCAGTAGATCCACATAAGCGTCCGATTTCAGCAGAATGTATTGCTGTAAGCTGGAGGAAGTTAGAACAATGAAAAGGGAAGACTTTTTTGTCCCCAGACAGATGGGAATAACAGATGACATATTGAGAATTATCTTACCCTTCAATGCACAATACAAAGGCATGGAGAGAGTCATAAAAAAACATTGGCACCATCTGCTTGGAGATAAGATAGTTGGCCCCCTATTAAATGCTACACCGCAAATAACATACACCAGGGTTCCCAATTTGGGTCTCAAAGTTGCCCCATCAGTAAAAAAGAAAAATTGCAATATAGGAGAAAATTGGTTGTCATTCAGTGGTTTTCATAGATGTGGACGATGCTCCAACTGTAAAATCACAAATTTCCCTAAAAAAACTACAAAAGCTCAGTCAACGCAAAACACATTCTCTATGGATATTAAGGAAGGACTGACATGTGATTCAAATAGCGTTATATATTTAATAGAATGCCCGTGCCACAAACAATATATTGGCAGGACAAAACGCACATTGAAAAAGAGGGTGTCAGAACACATTGCGAACATTAAGAAGGGGTACGAATTGCACTCATTATCGAAACATTATAAAGATTGTCATGACAGTGACCCATCCAGTTTAAAATACATGGCACTAGAAAAAGTTAGATATGCATGGAGAGGAGGGAACCACATCCTCCAGATGTCCAGGATGGAGTCTAAGAGGATTTTTGAGTTCAATACCCTATTACCCAAAGGTTTGAATGCAGATTTGGAATTATTTGCCTTCCTATAAGTGGGACGCATGATCTGGTGGGACAGTGACATCTGTGTCAGGTTGTTTATCAACACCCAGATCTCTCTCTCCCGCCAGCTCAGGCGCCCTCCCTTACATCCATCTACACATCTACATATTCAAACCTTCTAGTATCAAGATGTAGTGTTTGATATTTATGATATTCATGACAGTCTTTTAGTACCTGAAAGTATACACATGTACAACATTTTATTCATCAAGATGTCATTATTTTATTTAATTGTCATTTTTTACATTTACTAATGCATCCATTGTTTAACCGGGATCCATTTTTATCTTATTCCGCAAAAAACGCATCGAAACCGCATGAAAACCGCACATGCGTTTTTTCCGGATTTTATCTTTTTTACATCAATTAAGTCTTATGTATGTATTAAAAATGTTATACCGCATTAAATGTACAATTGATTGATAAATTTTACCAATATTAAGGATTTTGTACTAGAACACAATGAATGTAGACCTGACTCTATATTGGAATATTATGAATGCAAACCTGCTTTAAGAAAAGATCCAGTCCTGGATTTAAAGATGTCCCTCACTGATTCGACCAATGGTCCAGCCCATGTTCCAACCCACATTTGTCAATTATGGACACTATAAAAAACTGGACATTACACCTCCACTGTCAAACCACTGAGGAAGGGGTCCCTTTTACCCCGAAACGCGTCTGGTGAATGACAGTGAGGGACAACTAAAGAAAAGACTCTACAAACGCATATCTACATGAATTCGCGTTAAAGAAGTTTGAAAACCCCGCCTGGAAATACAGATCACGTGACCGCCCAGTAAACCACGTGGGACGCCACCTAGGTCCTGGAAGGTCAGAGCGGCAACACCAAGCTGCATCGCTACCAACGGCGTGGGGAACTTCACATACAGAGCCTACCAACAGGTCCTTACAGCTTACAGCAATACATTCTGCTGAAATCGGACGCTTATGTGGATCTACTGCAGGAGTGGTAAAGTACATTCTTAACACAATTGGGAAATCCAATGTTCTTATCATCATTGCCACCTCTGGAACATTGATATTGAACCCGTACCTACCTGCTAATTGTTATAGTCCCCGGACATGAATCAGGGTCAATAGAAAATAGCTCTTGAGAGACTCTATATATTGAATTACAGAGCTAGAGGTCTTTCGTGCGGTGTTTTAAACATATAGTATATTTTTATCCATTCAATTTTTATGAAATGTTTTATGTATATTGTTTTAATTGCATAGTTTGAAGCCTATATAATATATAAAGAATTTATATGGATACCAACCACCATGTGTTCGCCTTATATTGAGTGACCCCCATTACAAATTTTTCATTTACATTCTTCTCCAGCATTTGGGAGTGCTGTGGGGTTGTGCACCACTCCAGAAGTGAAACAGTGAGAGAGCCACCATTTTCTTTTCCATTTTTGCATTTACCTCCCATTGGTTGAGCTCCCACTGATTCATCATGGATATTTGGCAACACATGGATACTAAATACAAGGTGATTGATAATTACAATTTTGATACAACTGTAGAAAATTACGATGATCCTACAAGGAATATTGATGATATATTTGGGAATTTAGAAAAATTAGTCCAAAAACAGTTGCGAAATAAGTGGGAAATAAAAGCACTTAATCAATATATACAAAGTGGTCTTGTCCCCAAAGGGCTAACATTAACTAAAACTCCAGCTTCAGATTTAATGAGTGATGCTTTCAAAAAAGAGTGGGACACCTTCCTCAAAACACAGTCAATTAATCTAATTAATATGATTATTAACAGACGCACACAAATCCTGGCTGATATCTCAGAACAGGTGACTGAATTGAGGAAGGTGATAGACCAATTTCCCAACAATGATCAAACACATAGATGGCAACAAAGAATATGTAGAAATTTGGACACTCTAGAGAAAGATATCATTCATAAAAAATCTAAGAAACTGAAAAACCCTAATCTTAATGATGTCCAAAATATAAGTATAGAAGAAGATATTAATAATGAACATCGTGATCAATGCACACAACCACAAACACAACAGGACACTAATAAAATGGGACATATAAACACATATAATGTCCCCACAAACAATAGATACGAATCACTCTCATCACCTCTTTTTTTAGATTTTACACCCCCGCACCACAAAACAAAAATGAGAAAAGTTCGAACTCCATCACCGAAACGGAGAGGAGGGAGGGACCAAAGACAGACACACCCTTACAATTTGCGTCACCGACAAACACCAACAAAAGAGATAACACACAGATGGAACTACAACCACCATTATCCTTCACAAACTCACTACCCAACACAGGATTACGAACTGAGGACATACAGAAAGACACAAACACACAGGGGAGAAGAAAGACCAGACGAGGAAGACATTGTAAGACGAAACAGATACGAGAAACAGAATCCATATCGAGTATAGTCAATTTAAGTAGTACCGAACTCACAGAGGCACAAATAAATTTACTAAATAAAGGCTTGAAATATGCCCCAACCACCAAACTAGATAAATTTTCCACCTATATAGGGGTGGAGAAATTTATCCGAAAACTATGCTTGAAAAAATATTTTATTAAGAACCCTATAATAAAAGAACTAAATGAGGATTTTAATCATAAAAAATATGTACATACAGGATTAAAAACAGGTTCTAAACAATATCCAAAACAAGAGATCAGCCACCAAATGGCAACTTTCAAAAAATGTGTTGAAAGTGATTTAAGGAAATTAAAGGGATACAATATAAAAAATAACCTAACCAAAAGAGAGACTGAGGCTATTAAACAGTTACAATCTGCCAATAATATAACCATTAGACCAGCAGATAAGGGGGGAGCCATAGTAGTTTTAAATACAGAAGATTACAATCAGGAATGTTTAAGACAACTACAGGATGAAACCACATATATGAAACTTAAACGAGACCCTACGGAAGAATATTTCAAATTATTAGTACAATATTGCAAAAAGGGCACTTAATCTGGGATCTTATTGGAACAGGAGGCCAAATACATTACAAATACTGAAAAGAGATTGCCTATTTTGTACTGTATTCCGAAAATTCACAAGGACCCAAAAAAATCCTCCAGGGAGACCCATAATATCTGGGATCAACTCCATTTCATCAAATTTGTCAGGATATATTGACCGATTGTTACAACCTGCGGTCAAAAATATACCATCCTATATAAAAGATACAACTGACATTATCAAAATACTAGAGGGAGTGAACTTTAAAAATGGGTGGATAATGGGCACCCTAGATGTCAATTCACTCTATACGATAATTGATCATAAATTGGGTCTGAGGGCTTTATATCAACAACTTACTGCCCATAATACTATGAAGGAAGACCAGATCTTATATACGATAGAGGGCATTGAGTATATATTGACACACAATTATTTTTCTTTCAAGGAAGAATTCTATGTACAAAGAAAAGGAACCGCCATGGGTACCGGATTCGCCCCTAGTTATGCAAACCTATTTATGGCCCAGTGGGAGGACATCACCATTGGACCTAAACTGGGGGCGGGTCTGGTACTATGGCGGAGGTACATAGACAACATAATATTCATATGGCAAGATACAACTACAACACTATCGTCATTCCTGGAAGAAATAAATGAAAATGATTGGAATCTTAAGTTCACTTCCAACATAAGTACGATAAATATACAATTCCTGGACTTAAATATTACAGTACAAGATAATAAACTTATATGTAACACATATCAAAAGTCAGTTACTAAAAATAGTTACATATTGTACACAAGCTGCCATCTACCAAGATGGCTGACGAATGTACCAAAAAGCCAATTTAGAAGGATAAAGCGTAACTGCACTCAGGAACTACAATTTGAAATGGAGGCAGAGAATCTTAAACAACAATTTATGGAGAAACAATACCCTATCCATTTATTGGAGGGATCTTTGGAGGAAGTTAGAACAATGAAAAGGGAAGACTTTTTTGTCCCCAGACAGATGGGAATAACAGATGACATATTGAGAATTATCTTACCCTTCAATGCACAATACAAAGGCATGGAGAGAGTCATAAAAAAACATTGGCACCATCTGCTTGGAGATAAGATAGTTGGCCCCCTATTAAATGCTACACCGCAAATAACATACACCAGGGTTCCCAATTTGGGTCTCAAAGTTGCCCCATCAGTAAAAAAGAAAAATTGCAATATAGGAGAAAATTGGTTGTCATTCAGTGGTTTTCATAGATGTGGACGATGCTCCAACTGTAAAATCACAAATTTCCCTAAAAAAACTACAAAAGCTCAGTCAACGCAAAACACATTCTCTATGGATATTAAGGAAGGACTGACATGTGATTCAAATAGCGTTATATATTTAATAGAATGCCCGTGCCACAAACAATATATTGGCAGGACAAAACGCACATTGAAAAAGAGGGTGTCAGAACACATTGCGAACATTAAGAAGGGGTACAAATTGCACTCATTATCGAAACATTATAAAGATTGTCATGACAGTGACCCATCCAGTTTAAAATACATGGCACTAGAAAAAGTTAGATATGCATGGAGAGGAGGGAACCACATCCTCCAGATGTCCAGGATGGAGTCTAAGAGGATTTTTGAGTTCAATACCCTATTACCCAAAGGTTTGAATGCAGATTTGGAATTATTTGCCTTCCTATAAGTGGGACGCATGATCTGGTGGGACAGTGACATCTGTGTCAGGTTGTTTATCAACACCCAGATCTCTCTCTCCCGCCAGCTCAGGCGCCCTCCCTTACATCCATCTACACATCTACATATTCAAACCTTCTAGTATCAAGATGTAGTGTTTGATATTTATGATATTCATGACAGTCTTTTAGTACCTGAAAGTATACACATGTACAACATTTTATTCATCAAGATGTCATTATTTTATTTAATTGTCATTTTTTACATTTACTAATGCATCCATTGTTTAACCGGGATCCATTTTTATCTTATTCCGCAAAAAACGCATCGAAACCGCATGAAAACCGCACATGCGTTTTTTCCGGATTTTATCTTTTTTACATCAATTAAGTCTTATGTATGTATTAAAAATGTTATACCGCATTAAATGTACAATTGATTGATAAATTTTACCAATATTAAGGATTTTGTACTAGAACACAATGAATGTAGACCTGACTCTATATTGGAATATTATGAATGCAAACCTGCTTTAAGAAAAGATCCAGTCCTGGATTTAAAGATGTCCCTCACTGATTCGACCAATGGTCCAGCCCATGTTCCAACCCACATTTGTCAATTATGGACACTATAAAAAACTGGACATTACACCTCCACTGTCAAACCACTGAGGAAGGGGTCCCTTTTACCCCGAAACGCGTCTGGTGAATGACAGTGAGGGACAACTAAAGAAAAGACTCTACAAACGCATATCTACATGAATTCGCGTTAAAGAAGTTTGAAAAGCCCGCCTGGAAATACAGATCACGTGACCGCCCAGTAAACCACGTGGGACGCCACCTAGGTCCTGGAAGGTCAGAGCGGCAACACCAAGCTGCATCGCTACCAACGGCGTGGGGAACTTCACATACAGAGCCTACCAACAGGTCCTTACAGCTTACAGCAATACATTCTGCTGAAATCGGACGCTTATGTGGATCTACTGCAGGAGTGGTAAAGTACATTCTTAACACAATTGGGAAATCCAATGTTCTTATCATCATTGCCACCTCTGGAACATTGATATTGAACCCGTACCTACCTGCTAATTGTTATAGTCCCCGGACATGAATCAGGGTCAATAGAAAATAGCTCTTGAGAGACTCTATATATTGAATTACAGAGCTAGAGGTCTTTCGTGCGGTGTTTTAAACATATAGTATATTTTTATCCATTCAATTTTTATGAAATGTTTTATGTATATTGTTTTAATTGCATAGTTTGAAGCCTATATAATATATAAAGAATTTATATGGATACCAACCACCGTGTGTTCGCCTTATATTGAGTGACCCCCATTACAAATTTTTCATATATATATATATATATATATATATATATATATATATATACATACATAGTAATAAGTAAATATATGTATTTATATATCCATGCTATAATCTTAAAAATGAATTGCTAAGGAAGTTTTCAACTGGTGTTGTTGATATGCACAGTGTAACCAGAACTAGTGCGTTTTTAATGAGGTTTGTTATTTTTTGCAAAAGTAAATATATATAATGGTATAAATAATTTTCAGTTATCTAATAATTGATAAAAAAAATGAATAAAAATTGAATAAAAATAGAAATAAATAAAAAAATTGACGTCCACTGTGGAAGAGTCTGTATTTGATAGCAGCAGTGCTGGTAAAATGCATTGATAAAATTCTTCAACCCACAGTCAAGAAAATTCCATCATACATTAAAGACACTACTCAAGTAATTCAGATTTTAGAAAACATCAGTTATGACCCCAATTGGATTATCGTAATGCTAGACATGGAATTATTATATACTGCGATAGAACACCAATCCGGTATCCAATCTATGGGAACTACAAAAAGGTAATTTACCTATACAACAAATTGACTATTTAATAGAGTGTGCATCCTTTATACTTAATAATAATTACTTCTATTATGAGTCAAATTTATTTCTGCAAACACGCGGGACCACCATGGGTATAAGGTTCGCCCCCAGTTATGCCAATTTATTTATGGCCCAGTGGGAGGATAAAGTTATCGAACCAAGGCTGGGGACGGACCTGGTACTCTGGCGTAGATACATCGATGATGTGATTTTTATATGGAGAAAAGACACAATTACCCTTAATACATTTTTGAAAGAAATTAACAATAATTAATATAATTTACAATTTTCAGCTACTACCAGCCAAACATCAGTGACGTTTTTAGATATAGAAATTTCAGTGGGCAACAATAATCTTTTCTGTAAAAACTATCAGAAAGAAGTCTCCAGAAACGATTATATACTTTTTGACAGCTGTCACTTACCACAATGGTGGTTAAACATCCCAAAGGGTCAATTTAGGCGCATCAGAAGAAACTGTACCCACGTTGAGACCTTTGAAATAGAAGCACAAAAAATGAAAGATCAGTTTCAAAAGAAAAAATACCTGCCATTATTATTAGAAAAATAAAAGTTCACCAGTTAGATTGTCGGGCTTTTTTTGAAGATAAAAATAATGAACTACAAACCAATACTGACGACAGTATCATCAGATTGATTTTACCTTTCAATCCTCAATATAAAAAGATAAAATTCATCATTCAAAAACGCTGGTACTAGTGATAGGACCATTAATGCCCGACACACCAAATATCACATTCACCAAAGCCCCTAATTTAAATCTATTGGTAGCCCCGACAGTTAAAATGAAAAGCACTACAAATATGAGGACACCCACTCCAACTGGATGGATGGGCCTTTCAGGCTTTTTTCGGTGCGGGAGACGTATAGGGTGTCGTCTGACCAAATTTCCAAAGACTTCCCACTCTATTACACCCTCTACCAATAGACCTGTACACAAGAATAGAGATTTTATAACATGTGACACAAGTAGTGTGATATATATGTTCCAATGTCCCTGCAAAATGCCCCTCAAGCTGAACATATAAATAATATAAAAAAGGGATACGATAACTACTCTTTATCCAAACATTATAAAACGGTTCATTTTTACTGCACTTGAAAAAGTTCCCATATATTGGAGAGGAGGCAACCATATTCTTAGGATGTCCAGATTGGAATCCAAAAGAATTTATTTATGAGCTGTGTACCCTCCTCCCCAATGTACTTAATGCTGACCTTGAAATTTCCGGCTTTTTCTGAATCGACCATTGATGTGGTACGCGCTTTGCTGATGAAAATAGCAGTCAGGCTGATTTTCCAGCACTGCCATCTCTCCTCGACATTTAACGACCACATCTATATCCCTATCAAATACAGACTCTTCCACAGTAGACGTCAGTTTCTATTTATTTCTATTTTTATTCATTTTATATTAATTTTTTTGATAACTGAACATTAGTTATACCATTATATATATTTACTTTTGCAAAAAAGAACAAACCGCATTAAAAACGCAATAGTTCTGGTCACACTGTGCATATCAACAACACTAGTTGAAAACTTTCTTACTAATTCATTTTTCAACATGTATATATGTGTTCATATTACTATTTGAAAAAATTACATGAAAAATTCTAAGTATTTTGCTATATTACATCCACTACAGAGACGACTATACCAATGTCAATGGAAGATTGATAGAACATTGATTCCACACCAGTTTTTCCATCCAACTGAGGATACTAATCTAATAAGACTATAAAAGTTCCGCTATACTTGGGGGTCTTCTAGCCACTGAGGAAGGAGACTGAGATCACTGAAACCCGTATGGTGAGTAACCCCAACCAGACGCCATTCATCATTATTGAGGTTCCGTTAGAACGCTCTAACCTCTACTATTCAAGCGGTATCTGTTACTAACCGCAACTAATCCCAATTGTACTAGCACTTGGACCCTGCAACTTCAGATTAGAAGGAGACGCCGGAAGACTTGAGCACTGCTAGCGCTGTAGGCACGTGGGACGCCGTGGCCATAGGCACGAACATTACCAGCATATTGCTCTAAACACCAGGATTCCAAGACTAATATCTGCGGCAGACACGGAATGCATTATTTGACCTTCCGTCCATCACGATACTGCCAGGCTGTTTCCCAACTGGGACATCGAACTGTGAATAAGGGCATTACCATCCAGCCCCACTACTTATGAAATCGCAGGAACCTTGAAAGCTGTAGCAATCAATAGTGAATCTACAAGTATTCAAATATATGTTACCTCATTTGCAATATTGAAGTGACACATTGTCATATAATTGGAATTATATAAATGAATTTATGACAATAGGCAATGCGGTCTTTCCACAGTGGATAAACAATTCACTACATTTTAACCCCTGCAGCTCCATTGTGGATGTGGTAACCATTGGAGAAACTTTTTCTACATAGGTGCAACTTTATTTTCTTTTTATTGTCCATATAGGTGAAAGTACTTCATACCTAAACACTAGGTCTCTCTTCAATTGATTTTATAATATTTCCCAAAAAGGTGGACTCACTTTTATGTATTTACTTTCTATTACACATCCACATTTGTGTTTTTTCTTTGTGGTCCCATTTTCACTGATTTTTCATTATTGTTCTCTTTGGTTCCATTGTGGATGAATTATTGATCACTATATTGATGAATTCTGGTTAATGTCTGTATCTATCTGATGATATATCTTTTTTACTTTTCCTGAATTGTTAGAGAGCTATATAGCCACTTGAGGACTATCCACGATTCTCATTACGGAGACCCTAGTACTTCATGGTCCACCTGACCTTGGTCTGTACCGTTGAATATCTCTGAAATTCCCTGCACATTGGACACTGTCACACATCCGATTCTACATATTTAAAATAAAACTATTGTTATTTTACACCAGGAATTTGTTTTATATAAACACGTTAGATGAACCCCTCCAAATGAGGTGTGCACAACCATTTAATACTTTATATCAATGTTAAAGGTGCGGCCACTGTGGAGGTCAATGCTATGGGGGAAACTATCTCTCTTTTTACAACACACAGAAACATTTAATAAAATAGATAAAATATACCCGTGTGAAGCGGGGTCCTTCTGCTAGTATAATATACAGTATATGAGCTATCTAATGTAATGTATGATGAAACGTCAAAGCACAACACGCCTCTCTCTATCACAACTTCAAAAAAACAGCAGGAAATGGCTGCTGGGGAGGTTCTTATATAGTAAGGGTTAGGCAACTTTCCTATTGATTGCTAGGGATGTTGCTAAGCTATGACAAAGATATTGCATCCTTCTCATTGGCCCACAAGCTAGAAGCAGGGAGGGATCATGTGTGCTGGTGAAAAAAAAATTGAATATTCACGATTACGAATATATAGCGCTATCTTCTAAATATTAGCAAATTCTCAAAGTGACAATATTCGCGATGAAACTTCGCAATACGAATTTTCGCACTCAACACTATAAATTGCAGCCAGACATACTTCCAATAATAAATGTCCCCCAGTATGTCCTTTTCACAATGCAGTGAAGAAAGATGAAATCTTGCAAACAATAGTGAAATTATAGGGGGTTTTCACACCTTTTAGGCTCATACACATGGCCTTGATAAATAACCCCATACAAATGTGGCTACTGGCCATGTGCATTTTGCAGATCAGAACATTCTTCTTTATAACAATGTTCTTGTCCGCAAAAACAGGACATGTTCTATCTTTTTTTTGCGGGCCACGGAACGGTAGTGCGGATGCACACCGCACATAGTGTGCTGTCTGCAATTTTTGCAGCCACATTTAAATGAATGGGTCTTCATCTGATCCGCAAAATTGCAGAATGGATGCGGACAGAAAACTACAGTCGTGTGAATGGACCCTTACCTCAGAATATTTTTAAAAAGTATCTAATACATTAGCAATTTAGATGTACCCCAAAATGGTGCCATAAAAAAATACAACTCATTTAACATAAAACAAACTCTTTTACAGCTATGTTGATGGAATAATAAAATTAAGGCTTTTGCAATTTGGATATCAAAAAACAAATTGCCATCCTTAAGTACCAAACTAGTGCCATAATAAAAACTATTAGGGTCATTTATCATCCTGGTGTAAAGTAGAACTGGCTTAGTTGCCCATAGCAACCAATCAGATTCCCCTTTTTATTATTTTTGACAACTCCTTTTGGATGAAAGGTAGGATTGGTTGCTATGGGCATCTAAGCCAGTTCTACTTTACACCAATTTATCTTTGTAATCATATTGACCTACAGAACACGTTCATGTTATTTATAGCACATAAGGAATGCTGTAAAAACAAAAAATGAATTGCATTTTGTATTTCAAAAGACATTTTCCCGTTTTTTAATACTAGATATCGAAAATCAAATGGTGCCATTAAAATTGGCCTGGGCATGAAGGGGCTAGAGTGTAAGCAAAATTGAATGACATGTTAGTAAAAAGATGAGAAGCAATTTTTATAAGGGTATTTAAGGGGTTATATGCTTATCCTATGTAGATGAGCTATCCGTAGAATTAGAGATGAGTGAAGTTTTGAAAAATGTTATTCTGTTACTGCGCCAAAATTAGTCAAGAAATTTGATTTGTTCTGAATTAATTTGTCACGAATTGCTATAAATCAGGTATATGTAGGCCACTATGCCTCAGGGCCACACGGAGCAGTCGTGGGCAGGATGCAGCCATGCTGCGGTAAAGAACCGCTCAACTTTAATGCACCTTTAAATAGGAGCTGTTGCTGGTATGGGGTTTGGCTGGTTAGGTGCACATTATGCAAATTATTGCTGTTCTTGCCTGCAATCTCCTGTGAGTTATTTGACAGTAAATACTGAATCAGCTCTGGCATACTCACTTCTCCAACCCTAGCCTTCTCCTGCCTAACAGGTGAGAGCCATTATTCTGCCATCTGATTTTCCACGTCATTTAGTATTAATGAGAATATGTACAGTATTCAGGAACATGCAGCTTCTCCTCTCTCTGCATCTTGCAGACCTTTCTAGGACATGGAGACTTTGCATGATGATTTCGAAGAAGTAAAGCCAGCAAAAGATCAAAAGATGAGGATGGTCATCATTAAGACCTCTTAAGGGGTGCAGACTGGATGGTATTGGTTGGCACACTGGCAGTGGAATAAATACTGGTATTGGATTACATATCCGTTTACGGCTAATGTAGGAATAAGTAAATGTAGGAATAAATAAAAAGAATAAAAAAAAGTAAAACTATTGCAGCATAAGTCTCCCATCACTCTCAAATCTCTCCCTATGCTTAGCTCACAGGACAATGGCGGAGACTGCTCAAGATGAGGGTTTTATAGGGCTGTGACATCCCTGTGGATTGGCTGACTACATAGCATTATGGGTGATCTTGTCTCCACTATATTTAGTTTTGCTTTGTAATACATGCAACTGCCATTTTAGGAAAACCTGATTAGTTACTCTTAGTTAAGTGCAAGGAAATTCGGATTTGCTGCAAATCAAAGTTTTCCTGAACTTTGGACTGAATTCCACTTCAAATGCTTTGTTCAACACTATGCAGTATAGTTCATCAATATCAGATTGGTGGGGCCCAACTGCCAGCACCCCTACCGATCAGCTGTATGGAGTGTTGTAATAAGAGCTCCTCTGTCTTATTCACTTCAAAGGGACAGTTCTGTTCTATTCAAGTAAATAGGCAGGAGCTGTCCCATTGATGTGAATAGGACAGAAGAGCTGTAATTGTACTGCTTACCGCTGCAATGTCTACGAGCAGGTAAAAGGTGAGGGGAACATAGTGCTCATACAAGGATGGTCATTAATATAGGATAAATGAAGAACCACTTTAAAAGTAGTGTCAACAGCACCTAATGTTTTTCAAAAAGAGAAAGCTCACCATTTACAGCAACTGTATTAGAGTCTGAGCTTCCCTCACCAGTCCTATTATTTTGCTCTTTACGCAGAGCTCTTGTTAGTGTCAAAATGACAGAACCCAGTGAGCCCCACTGTGACTCTATGGGGTCCACCATAAGCCATTGTTTTCCATCACTGCATGGATCAGGGATTGCAATTGGAAAACCATGTCACCATGTGTATTGTAGCCCTTTATTACAGCATACATTTGAAGCATGTTTATCTTGAAATAGTTTTTATTTTTTCTATTTATTTATGTATTATTTTTTTTCCAGGCCAGAGATGAACAAGTGAAGCAAATGCTTAAAGTGATATCCCGAGACATCTGTGAGCTTGACATAAGTTACTGTTACTGGTTGAAGTTCTCTACAGTGGATATTGTGTCGAGTTGTAGGAAACTTATTAAATTGGATATGGCTGGCTGTTGTGTAACCTCTATGCGGTTGTCTAAGATTCTTTCAAATCTTAATTTTTTGCGTTCATTATCAGTTGACATCAATTCAGGTTTTGACTCGGGGCAGCTAAGTAGTGAGTGCAGAACTACTCTCGGGCGCTTAAGAGAATTGAAACAGACACTGTTTATTCCATCATATGGCGTTGTTCCCTGTTGCACTAGTCTTGAAAAGTTGCTTCTTTACTTTGAAGTCTTGGATAGAACTCATGAAGGAATGGTAATGTCTGGACAACTTTTGGTAGGAGAAAGTAATGTTCCCCATTATCAAAACCTGAGGCTATTTTATGCTCGTCTTGCACCTGGATACATAAATGAAGAGGTTGTTAGATTGTACTTGGCAGTTCTTAGTGACCGTACTCCAGACAATCTTAGATCTTTTCTAATATCTGTTCCTGGTAACTTAACAGAAAGCAGAGCTGCCAAAAATCTCTTTGAATCCATGGCAAAAAATGTAACATTAGAGGCCTTCCAGTTACCAAAATCATGGCTTAATGGATCTTTACTCCAACACATGAAGTTTAGTTGTCCTTCATATTTGAGTTTTAGCCGCTGTATGATTTCTGGTGAACAGCTTACTCAAATACTCCTGAATAGTGGAAGAGACTGCAAGAGCCTTGTCAGTTTGAATTTGAGGGGTTGCCCATTATGCCTTACTTCAAACATACCTTTTAAAAAGCCAGAGGATGATATAGACTATTCAGTTTTAGATAGACTAATATCTGCATGTCCAAACCTTGTACATTTGAACTTATCATCAGCACACCATCACAGTTCAGATACATCTGGAATACATCTTTGTGACATTCTTTCACAGCTGAAGAAATTGCGTTCATTATCTTTGCCATTGTGTGCTATAGCAGATGGCAATAGAACTAGCAAAAATCAATCTACTGGACAATCTTCACCCAGCACTTCTTCTATTAAATTTGGCAAAAAGGTGCGTATTGGGGCACAAACCTTTCCAAAGGAACCTGAAGAGCAAGATGAGCTTAAATTACAGTCTGCATTCTGGAAACTTCTTAAGGAAATACCAGCTTTGGAGTACCTTGAACTGATTGGCTCTAATTTCTATTCAGTTATGCCTCGAAATGATCCAGCAATACGAAATACTTACCCACCATGTAAGCGTTCTCACAATGTGAGCGATGCAGATGTCACCGCAATCAGTCAACTGCATTCTTTGCGAAGTGTTACCCTAGCCCAACTCCCAGGAATACTTACAGGATCTTGCCTTGTAAGCATTGGCAGGAGCTGTCAACAGTTGCATACACTGTCACTGGCAAATTTTGGTATGATGGGAAAAGTTGTGTTCATGTCCTCTCTGTGTGAGATGTTGACTCACTGCAAATATTTGAAAGATCTGAGGTAAGAAACATTAATATTTTCTGTTGTATTCTGTAATATAGCTTGTGTGTTTTATTGTGCAATTTTGTCATTATATATACTGCCAAAATATTACATAACTCTGCACAGACCTGGTCATTGCTCACACCTTTAGGGTCCATTCACATTTCCCCAGAATGGGTCCGCATCTGTTCTGAAAATTGCGGAACGGCTGCGGACCCATTCATTCTCTATGGGGCAGGAATGGATGCGGACAGCACACGGTGTGCTGTCCACATCTGAATTTCCAGAGCGCGCCCCCGATCTTCCGGTCTGCGGCTCCGGAAAAAAATTGCGGGCAAGAATAGGCAGTTCTATGGGGGTGCCGGCCGGCTGTATTGCGGATCCACAATACACTACGGACGGGTGAATGGACCCTCAATTGCACTTTGATCTGTTCTCAAAGCCCTCTTTCACATGAGCAATACAGAATGTGTCAGTGTCTGTTCAGTAAAAAACTGATGGTTTATCCTTCAAGTTCAATCAGTTTTGTCTGCAAATGCATTATTATTATTTTTATTATTTAAGCGCCATTCATTCCATAGCGCTGTACATATGATAAGCGGTGCACATACATAACACAGACAATTGTACTAATCATAAACAAGATGAGTTACAAACTGGTTTACAATCTACATGGTATGGGAGAAGGACACAGTAGGTGCGGGTTGAGTTGGTCATGGCGGTATAGAGGCAGCAGGGTCATTGGTTGTAGGCTTGTCTGAAGAGGTGGGTTTTCAGGTTTCTTTTGAAGGATTGCACTGTAGGTGAGAGTCTGATATGTTGGGGTAGCGAGTTCCAGAGTATGGGGGATGCACGGGAGAAATCTTGGAGTCGATTGTGGGAAGAGGCGATAAGAGGAGAGGAGAGAAGGAGGTCTTGTGAGGATCGGAGAGTGCGTGTGGGGATGTATCGGGAAAGTAGCTCAGAGATGTAGGGAGGGGACAGGTTATGGACGGCCTTGTATGTGTTTGTCAGTACTTTGAAGTGGATTTGTTGGGCAATGGGGAGCCAGTGAAGGGATTGGCAGAGGGGAGAGGCAGAGGAGTAATAAGGTGAGAGGTGTATTAGTCGGGCAGCGGAGTTGAGGATAGATTGGAGGGGTGCGAGGGTGCTAGATGGAAGGCCACAGAGGAGAATGTTGCAGTAGTCTAGGCGGGAGATAATGAGGGCATGTACGAGCATTTTCGCAGATTCAAAGTTAAGGAAAGCACGGATGCGGGAGATGTTTTTGAGTTGGAGGCGGCAGGTGGTGGAAAGGGCTTGGATGTGCGGTCAAAAGGAAAGGGCAGAATCTAAGGTCACTCCAAGGCAGCGGGCTTTTTTGACTGGAGATAATGTGCAGCCATTGTTCGTGATAGATAGGTCTGTTGGGGGGGTTGAACAAGATGGGGGAAAGATTATGAATTCTGTCTTATCCATGTTAAGTTTAAGAAAGCGAGAGGCGAAGAAGGATGATATAGAAGATAGACATTGTGGGATTCTTGATAGTAAGGTGGTGATGTCTGGACCAGAAAGGTAGATTTGTGTGTCATCAGCATAGGAGTGATACTGAAATCCATGGGACTCTATGAGCTGTCCCAGGCCAAAAGTGTAGATTGAGAAGAGCAGGGGTCCTAGGACAGAGCCTTGCGGGACACCAACAGAGAGGGCATGAGACGAGGAGGTGGTGCAGGAGTGGGAGACGCTAAACGTCCGGTCTGCGAGGTATGATGTGATCCAGGAGAGAGCCAGGTCAGTGATGCCAAGAGATGAGAGAGTTTGCAACAGAAGGGTGTGGTCAACAGTGTCGAAGGCAGAGGACAGGTCAAGGAGAAGGAGAACAGAGTATTGTTTCTTGGTTTTGGCTGTCAGTAGGTCATTGGTGACTTTGGTAAGGGCAGTCTCGGTCGAGTGGTGGGTTCGGAAGCCAGATTGTAGGCGGTCAAAGAGGGAGCAAGAGGAGAGGTGGGAGGACAGTTCAGAATGGACATGTTGTTCAAGTAGCTTTGAGGCATACGGAAGAAGTGATATGGGGCGATAACTGGACAAGGAAGATGGGTCAAGTGAAGGCTTTTTGAGGATGGGTGTAATGGTAGCATGTTTAAAAGCAGAGGGGAAGACACCAGAGTTTAGTGATAGATTGAAGAGATGAGTTAGGACTGGGATAAACACTGGGGTGAGGTTAGGGATGAGGTGGGATAGGATCGGGTCAAGTGCAAAGGTGGTGAGATGTGATCTGGAGAGTAGAGTGGAGAGTTTTTCTTCTGTAATGGTGGAGAAGCAGGTTTTAGTGGGAGAGGACCAAGCAGTTGTGTAGAGGGTCTGTGGGGACAGTGTAGTAAAGCTTTCTCTGATGTGGACTATCTTTTGTTTGAAATATTTGGCAAAGTCCTCAGCTGAGAAGAGAGGAGAGGGTGGGGGCGCTGGGGGGCGGAGAAGGGAGTTAAAAGTGCTAAAAAGTTGTTTAGGGCTGTGTGACAGGGAAGATATGAGAGATGAGAAGTGGGCCTGTTTTGCATCAGCGAGTGAGGATTTGAATATGAGAAGGGATTGCTTGTATGCAGTGAGATGATCTATAGAAGGGGATTTTTTCCATCGTCGCTCAGCAGCCCTGGAAGCTTGTCTGAGTTTCTTGGTCAGGTTGGTGTGCCAGGGTTGTCTGTTGATTTTCCGGATTTTTTTGTGTGAGGGGGGCAACAGTGTCCAGAGCTGTACTTATTGTGGTGTTGTATAGGGTGGTAGCAGCTTCTGGGTCTTGGAGGCAACAGATGGTAGAGAGTGGGAGAAGAGAGTCAGAAAGCAAGCGAAAGTCTAGATGTTTAAGGTTCCTGCGGGGGTGTGCTGGTGTGTGGACCGGGGGGGCTACAGAAGAGACCAGTGAAGAGAAGGTGAGTAGGTTGTGGTCGGATAGGGGGAGAAGTGAGTTAGAAAGGTTGGATGGGGAGCAAAAGCGGGTAAAGATCAGATCCAGAGTGTAACCATCTCTGTGGGTGGGAGCTGAGGACCACTGTGATAGGCCGAAGGAGGAAGAGAGCCACAGGAGTTTAGAGGCGGCCGAGTGGCAGTTGTCAATAGGGATGTTGAAGTCACCCATGATGATAGTGGGGATGTCGGCAGAAAGAAAGTGTAGTAGCCAGGTGTTGAAGTGGTCAAGAAAGATGGTGGCTGGGCCTGGAGGGCGGTAAATGACAGCTACTTGAAGGTTGGAGGGAGAGTAGATGCGAACAGAGTGTACTTCAAATGAGGTGAGCGTAATGGAGGGTGGCAGTGGAGTTGGGCTGTAGGAGCAGGTGTCTGATAGGAGAATACTAACTCCTCCACCATGTTTGCAGCCGGGGCGGGGGGTGTGAGTGAATTGAAATCCACTATAAGAGAGTGCAGCAGGGGAGGAGGTGTCTGAGGGTGTCAGCCATGTTTCTGTGAGACCCAGAAAGGAAAGGTTTTGAGAGATAAACAGTTTGTGAATGTACGACAGTTTGTTACGGACAGAGCGCGCGTTCCATAATGCTCCTGCAAGAGGAGCCAAAGGGGCAGGGGTAAGAGGAATGGTAATTAGGTTTAAGGGGTTGCAGGAATTTGTAGAAAGAGATTTGTAGTGGGACATGGAGGTGATGGTGGGGATTTGCTGAGGGGGTCCTGGATTTGGAGAGATATCACCAGCCGTAAGGAGAGGCAGAGAAAGTGTTAATAGGTGAGTATAAGAGAGGGCATGAGGTGTCTGTGTGTGTTTTGGAAGGAAGTGTTTTATGTTTGCAAACAGGTTTGTGCAAGCTGTCAGATGAGAAGCTAAGATGGAAGAAGAGATGAATAGTTCCTTGCTGGGTGAATGGATGTGGGGGTATTTCAGGAGGTTGTGGAAAAGTAGGAGGAGTAAGAGGAAAAATTTTAACATTGTTTGCATTGATTATGGCTAATTACCTGTTGTCCCCTTCTGGTCCAATTCTGGTATAATTCAGTCTGTGCACTTAAGGAGTTGCACTTGAGAGAGGTTGCATTCAGTTTTTCCTGTCCAGATTCCATCTGTTTTGCATGTATCATAGAAACATAGAATGTGTCGGCAGATAAGAACCATTTGGCCCAATTAGTCTGCCTTATATACTGAATACTATGAATAGCCCCTGGCCCTATCTTATATGAAGGATGGCCTTATGCCTATCCCATGCATGCTTAAACTCCCTCACTGTATTTTCAGCTACCACTTCTGCAGGAAGGCTATTCCATGCATCCACTACTCTCGCAGTAAAGTAATACTTCCTGATATTACTTTTAAACCTTTGCCCCTCTAATTTAAAACTATGTCCTCTTGTAGCAGTTTTTCTTCTTTTAAATATTCTCTCCTCTTTTACCTTGTTGATTCCCTTTATGTATTTAAAAGTTTCTAACATATCCCCCCTGTCTCGTCTTCCAAGCTAGCTATACAAGTTATGGTCCTTTAAGGCCTCTTTAACACTTGCGTTGTCCAGATTCGGCGTGTACTCCACTTGCCGGAATTACACGCCGGATCCGGAAAAACGCAAGTGTACTGAAAGCATTTGAAGACGGATCCGTCCTCAAATGCTTTCAGTGTTACTATGGCAGCCAGGACGCTATTAAAGTCCTGGTTGCCATAGTAGGAGTGGGGAGCGGGGGAGCAGTATACTTACAGTCCGCTCGGCTACCGGGGCGTCCCATGCGCATGGATGACGTGCCATGCGATCACGTCATCCATGCGCGTGGAGCGCCCTGACGTCACTCTGGAGCGCCCCGGGAGCCGCACGGACGGTAAGTATACTGCTACCCGCTACACTTTACCATGGCTGCCAGGACTTTAGCGTCCCGGCAGCCTCGGTAACCACTCTAAAAAAGCTAAACGTCAGATCCAGCAATGCGCCGAAACGCCGTTTAGCTTAAGGCCGGATCCGGATCAATGCCTTTCAATGGGCATTAATTCCGGATCCGGCCTTGCGGCAAGTCTTCAGGATTTTTGGCCGGAGCAAAAAGCGCAGCATGCTGCGGTATTTTCTCCGGCCAAAAAACGTTCCGTTCCGGAACTGAAGACATCCTGATGCATCCTGAACAGATTTCACTCCATTCAGAATGCATTAGGATAAAACTGATCAGGATTCTTCCGGCATAGAGCCCCGACGACGGAACTCTATGCCGGAAGACAAGAACGCAGGTGTGAAAGAGCCCTAACCTTTCCTGGTAAGTTTTATCCTGCAATCCATGTACCAGTTTAGTAGCTCTTCTATGAACTCTTTCCAAAGTATCAATATCCTTCTGGGGATATGGTCTCCAGTACTGTGCACAATACTCCAAATGAGGTCTCACTAGTGCTCTGTAGAGCGGCATGAGCACCTCCCTCTTTCTACTGGTAATGCCTCTCCCTGTACACCCAAGCATTCTGCTAGCATTTTCTGCTGCTCTATGACATTGTCTGCCTACCTTTAAGTCTTCTGAATTAATGACCCCTAAATCGCTTTCCTCAGATACTGAGGTTAGGACTGTATCACTGATTTTATATTCTGCTCTTGTGTTTTTACGCCCCAGGTGCACTTACGGTTGGACGATATCAAAAATATACCCACGATAACGATATTAAGAAATTTATCGCGATAACGATATATATCGCGATAAATGCCCATTTAGAAGAAAAAAACACTTGGGGCCACAAGGAGACGTTACACTGTATGGGGGCAGCCAGGCAGCCACAAGGAGACGTTACACTGTATGGGGGCAGCCAGGCAGGCACAGGGAGACGTTACACTGTATGGGGGCAGACAGGCAGCCACAGGGAGACGTTACACTGTATGGGGGCAGCCAGGCAGCCACAAGGAGACGTTATACTGTATGGGGGCAGCCACAAGGAGACGTTACACTGTATGGGGGCAGCCACAAGGAGGCGTTACACTGTATGGGGGCAGCCACAAGGAGGCGTTACACTGTATGGGGGCAGCCACAAGGAGGCGTTACACTGTATGGGGGCAGCCACAAGGAGACGTTACACTGTATGGGGGCAGCCACAAGGAGACGTTAATTGTATTAATCATTGGTGGCAGTGGCCACAGGGTCCCCCTCCCATCATTGGTGGCAGTGGGCCCCCCTCCCTCCCCAGTATTAATCATTGGAGGCCACAGGGTCATCCCCCCATCATTGGTGGCAGTGGGCCCCCCTCCTCCCTCCCCAATATTAATCTTTGGAGGCCACAGGGTCGTCCCCCCATCATTGGTGGCAGTGGGTAGTTCTGATCGGAGTCCCAGCAGTGTAATGCTGGGGCTCCGATCGGTTACCATGGCAGCCAGGAAGCTACTGAAGCCCTGGCTGCTATGGTATGTTAGTAAGCAGCATTATACTCACGTGCGCCGTGGCCGCCGGGCGCTCCTTCTTCTGTCTGTGCGGCGCATTGCTAATGCTTATAGCATTAGCAATGCGCCGCACAGACAGAAGAAGGAGCGCCCGGCGGCCACGGCACACGTGAGTATAATGCCGCTCACTAACATACCATAGCAGCCAGGGCTTCAGTAGCTTCCTGGCTGCCATGGTAACCGATCGGAGCCCCAGCATTACACTGCTGGGGCTCCGATCGGAACTGCCCACTGCTGCCACCAATGCAAGGACTTAAGAACATTCCCGGCACCCGACCTCTGTGAGGACGCTGTGATCACCGCGCTGGGATTCATTGCGCGGATCACAGAGTCCTCTCAGAGGTCGGGTGCCGGGAATGCGAGTCACAGTATTCCTTCCCTCCCTCACGCCGGCCGAATGGATAAGAGCGCCGCAAGTACTCTGTAAATGTGCCGTACGGTACTTCACGCTGGGGCGGGCGGCCGCTGATTTAGAAGCGGTCAGCGAACATGACCGCTTCTATGACGTCACGAAATACCGCGATATTTAGGAAACGGCGATATCGCCATATCGCCGTTTTTTAATACCGCAGTATATCGTGATTTCGGTATATCGCCCAACCCTAGGTGCACTATCTTGCACTTATCAAACTTTAAATTTTAGTTGCCAGATTTCCGAAATCCTTTTCCATTTGGTGTATCTGTCCAGGAACATCAACCCTGTTACAAATCTTTGTGTCATCAGCAAAAAGACACACCTTAACATCAAGGCCTTCTGCAATTTCGCTGATAAAGATAATAAACAATATGGGTCCCAGAACAGATCCCTGAGGTAACCCCCCTGTGAATAAGACCATGGTCTGAATATACTCCATTGACTACAACCCTCTTTTGTGTGTCCCTCAGCCACTGCCCAATTCATTCTACAATATGGGAGTCCTAGCTTAAAGACTGCAATTTATTGATAAGCCTTCTATGTGGGACAGTATCAAAAGCCTTACTAAAGTCTAGATAAGCGATGTCTACTGCACCTCCACCATCTATTATTTTAGTCACCCAATCAAAAAAATCAATATGATTAGTTTGACATGATCTCCCTGATGTAAACCCATGCTGTTTTTCATCTTTCAATCCATGAGATTATAGATGTTCCACAATCCTCTCCTTAAGTATGGTTTCCATTAATTTCCCCACTATTGATGTCAGGCTTAATGGCCTATAGTTGCCCGATTCCTCCCTACTACCTTTCTTGTGAATGAGCACAACATTTGCTCATTTCCAATCTTCTGGGACGACTCCTGTTACCAGTGATTGGTTAAATAAATCTGTTAATGACAGCTGACTTAGTGTCACGGCCTATAGTGAACGCTGTGACACTGTTTCCACACTTGCGGTTGCCCGCGGCAACATGTTCCTGTTAGAGCATGCAGTGGCAGTGTCTCGGCCTTCTGGGTGATTGCCATGACATGGTTGCCACGCATGCTGTTGCCAGTGGTAACGTGTGGCTTAGTTTGCTTGTGTGTGCACTTCCCCTTTAAATGGCTACCTTCCCCGGTCCCATGTTATTGCAGCTATGGGTATTTTGGTAATTCCTTGTTTTAATTTCCTTTTTTCATTTTTGTATCTGAAGAATGTCTTATCACCTTTTTTCAAGGACACTAAGCTAATTTCTCTTCTGCCTGTACTTTACAAGTGCATATAACTTGCTTGGCCTCTCTCTGCCTAATACATTTCCCTGTCATCCTCATTTATTTATTTTTTTATTTTTTTGTTTTTTATAATTACTAAATGCTATCTTTTTGTTTTTAATGATTTTGGCCACTTCTGCTGAGTACCACAGTGGTCGATTCCTTTTTTTGCTTTTATTGACAAGCCTAATGCAATTTTCTGTTGCCTTCAATAGTGCCACTTTTAAGTAGTCCCATTTCTCCTGGACTCCAATGAAACTGTTCCAATCTGATAGGGACTCGTATACCACTAATCTAATTTTAGAAAAGTCAGTTTTTCTAAAATCTAAAACTTTTATTTTTGTGTGGTGTGACTCACTGTACTATAGTAAACCACACTGACTGGTGATCACTAGATCCCAAGCTTTCCCCTACAGTAATATCAGATACCAAATTCCAATTTGTGAATACTAAATCTAAAATGGCCTCCTTCCCGGTTGGCTCCTCAACTACTTGCTGTAGAGATAATCCCAGTAGGAGATTTAGAATATCTGTACTCCTGGCAGAACTAGCTATTTTGGTTTTCCAGTTTACATCAGGAAGAGTAAAAGTCTCCCATAATGATAACTTCCCCTTTCAATGTCATTTTAGCTATTTCCTCAACTAGTACATCATCTAATTCTTTGACTTGGCCAGGTGGTCTTTATATCACACCTACACGAGTTACCTTATGATTATCAAGCTGCAACGTAACCCAAACTGACTCTAAATTGGTCTTGCTAACTTGTATTAGATTAGATTTTATGGTATCTTTCACATACAGGGCCCCCTTTCTTGCCTTCTCTGTCTTTCCTATATAGAGAGATCCCTGGTATAGTTATATCTCAGTCATTACTCTCATTGAACCATGTCTCAGTAACAGCCACTAAATCTATATTCTCAGATGCCATTATAGATTCAAGTTCATTGATCTTATTCCCTAAACTGCGAGCATTTGTAGACAAGACTCTGACCTTGTCATTTCTTAACCTATGTGCTACTGGCATCTTCGACAGCCCCCCGGAATAATGACAGGACTGCTGGATTATCACTCTGTTTTCCCCCTTTCCTAGTTTAAATGCTCCTTAGCAAATACATTGAACTGTTCACTGAGGACATTCGTTCCCTTGAAAGAAAGATGCAAACCATCTTTCTTGTACAGTTTTTTTTACATTCCAACTCCAGATAACATGAGACGCAAAGCCAAACCCTTGTTTCAGATACCATTCACCAAGCCATACATTGAATTTCTTAATGCGCATCTGCCTGTCATGCTGAAGGTTATGCACAGGCAAAATGACAGAGAATGAAACAGTCGATTAAACCTCCTATATATCATTACCAAGTGTGTGAAAAGCTTCCTTCACTTTTGAAACCTCTTCGCAAGCCAGATCATTTGTCCCAAGATGGACAATAACATCCACTTCCCTTTCCTGCGTTGCTTGGTTAACAATATTAAGTATACGTCGTCTGTCCCTGCTAGCGGTAGCACCAGGGAGACATCTCACAAAACCATTTTCCTCAAACTTCACATGTCTTATGATAGAATCGCCCACCAACAGCTGCTTACGATCAGTCTTCACCTTATCCTTTTTATCTTTGGCTGCAGTCTTGGATACTTTAGGCATAGGAGATGATTGTTCCTCACCCACTGTCCCTGAGCCATCCTCCATGTTGCTTTTGCACTCTGAAAGTGCTGCAAATGAATTAGGGAGAGCCACAGACTGTAGGAAATGTCTTCTATCAACAACTCTAAGTCTACCAGAACCTGCAGTAACCCATCTTCCATTTCTAGGAGGCCTCTGTGGCAGTGGCATTTCAACATTCCCAGTCTGAGTTTTTTTTAACAGTTAATTTACAAATCTCAGATTTTAAAAATGTATTTTCCTGCTGTATTACAGAGAGCAGTCTACAGATCAGACAGCATCCAAACCTCCGAAGAGTGGAACCTGAAATAAAAGCGCAACAATTCCTGCATAGAACCAGGTCTGCCATTTTAAAGAAGGGAAAGATTTTAAACAAACAAATCTAACTTTTTTAGATTGTATCCACCTCCAGCTTATCTCCTGAATATCTGTAATGCACTTAGAAATGCTGCACTTTGAGAATGATGCAAGCTATAATTAGGCAAGCTAATAGTATGTTGCTATATATACACACACTCCCACAAAAGCTCCTCCCCCAGCAACAAATTTAACACCTTTCACACGCATGAAGAAAAACTGACTCAACATTCAATATCTCCTAGCAACTGTCAGTAAAAAATGCATTGCTATTTGGTTAACCCCCTTGGCTCACTTTTAATATAGAGTGATCCCTCAGGATACAATGGCCTTAGAATACAATATTTTCAACATACAAGGGTCTTTTCTGGCACATCGTAAGTTGAAACCAGACTTGACATACAATGCCTCAGATTCGGTTCTAACCAATTAAGGCCAGTTCTAAAATAGCTGTATTAGTTGCTGGTTCGCTGCAATTCTGGTTATATGTAAGGACTTCTTTTATCTGTCTTAATTATCTGCTTATTTTTCTTAAATCTTAATTTTTTCTTATCTTGGATGACATTTTGGGATTTTGGAACCAATTACTCAACTTATAATGGTTTCATCATACAATGGTTTCAACATACAATGGTCGCCCTGGAACCACTTAATATTGTAACTTGAGGGACCACTGTACATGCATGTCACAGGCGCATCAGGTGTGCACAGAGTGGGCTCAGGAGCTGAGCTGCTGCGTACACTGTGGATATCGTCACACAGCTTAAATCTGCTGCCAATCTGCCACTGATTCAGCAGTGTAAAACAGCTAAAAACTTGCCAACAGTTTCCCATTAATGTTAAAAACGTCACTTTGCGCCATACTGTAAAATGGGAGAGTTTTTTTCAGTAGCTGATTTGAAAGCGCTTGAGAAGTGACATGTTACTTCTTGCAAGCGTATTTGATTGTGGATTTCATATTCAATTCAAATGAGAAGGCCGGGTTCGCTGAGTAGTGGTGATCCCATAGAAATGAATAGGATTACTGCATCTGTTGCAGGAAAACCTATTCATTTCTATGGGATCACCACTACGCGGTGAACCTGCCTGTGACGGCTTTCACGTGACCAGTGTCACCTCGGATACATACCCCTAGAAATCTGCCACCAAAAATAACCTGTTTTCAGATAGTAATCTGCTACCTAATTGCAGTTTTTTCTGCCTCTGATTTTGCCCTGTGATTATGGTCTTTATCATGCAATACAAATACTGAAAATTGTCTGTTTTCCGCAGACTAAATAGCCCCATTGCTTTAATTTTGTTCTTGACCATACCAAATTATACAAGATGTGTTCCTCATAATGCCCTTCTTTATTCTAATGAGCAGTGCGCATATTTATAGACACAAAAAGCAGTACAAGTGTTATAGTGGAGACAGGCTTTGCGTTACTATGTTTAGTTTGAGATAAGAAAATGAAGGATCAACCAGTAGGGGCCCAGTGTGGAATTTGTACTCCTATCAAGGCGCATGTTATACATATATAAAAAGAATACATTTACAAAATGGATGCCTTTATGCTTTCCCTCACAAATCCCCCCCTTTTGTGAATAATAATCAGCTATTGCTCAGGAGGTACATTGACATGTGCTAATCACACATCGAGGATTTGCCTGCCTCTTCACCTGATTCCATCCTGAGCATCTTGCAAATCACATCACAATTTTAGGCTACATGCACATGCAAAACACGAATGCCACTTGCCGTGTGCTTTCTGCAATTTGTGGAACGGGCGGCCCATTATAGAAATGCCTATTCTTGTCCGCAAAACAAAACTTGTGTATTAATACTGGTAAATCAGGCAAAAAATAAAAATAAAATAAAAACCAATTTTTTGTAATAGTTATATCACTCTGAATAAACAGCAGTAATTTTGTCACACTTGACGTTTATACAGAGCGATGTAACTGTATTACAAAAAATTATATACTTTTATTTTTCCTGATTTACAGTTGCAAGAAAAGGTATGTGAACCCTTTGGAATTACATGGATTTCTACACAAATTGGTCATAAAATGTGATCTGATCTTCATCTAATTCACAACAATAGTTAACAAATAATTAAATGTTACCATGTTTTTATTGAACACACCATGTAAACATTCACAGTGCAGGTGGAAAAAGTATGTGAACCCTTGGATTTAATAATTGGTTGAACCTCCTTTAGGAGCAATAACTTCATCCAAACGTTTCCTGTAGTTGCAGATCAGACATGCGCAACGGACAGGAGTAATTCTTCACCATTCCTCTTTACAAAACTGTTTCAGTTCTGCAATATTCTTGGGATGTCTGGTGTGAATCACTTTCTTGAGGCCATGCCACAGCATCTCAATCGGGTTGAGGTCCGGACTCTGACTGGGCCACTCCAGAAGGCATATTTTCTTCTGTTTAAGCCATTCTGTTGTTGATTTACTTCTATTCTTTGGGTCATTGTCCTATTGCAACACCCATCTTCTGTTGAGCTTCAGCTGGTGGACAGATGGCCTTGAGTTCTCCTGCAAAATGTGTTGATAAACTTGGAAATTCATTTTTCCTTCGATGATGACAATCCGTCCAGGCCCTGACGCAGCAAAGCAGCCCCAAACCATGATGCATCACCACCATACTTCACAGTTAGGATGAGGTTTTGATGTTTGTGTGCTGTGCCTCGTTTTCTCCACACAGTGTTGTGTGTTTCTTCCAAACAACTTAAATTTGGTTTCATCTGTCCACAGAATATTTTGCCAGTACTGCTGTAGAACATCCAGGTGCGCTTGTGCAAACTGTAAACATGCAGCAATGTTTTTTTTGGACAGCAGTGGCTCTGTGGTATCCTCCCATGAAATCCATTCTTGTTTAGTGTTTTACGTATCAAATATTCACTAACAGGGATGTTGGCATATTCCAGAGACTTTTGTAAGTATTTAGCTGACACTCTAGGATTCTTCTTCACCTCATTGAGCAGTCTGTGCTGTGCTCCTGCAGTCATCTTTACAGGACGGCCACTCCTAGGGAGAGTAGCAGCAGTGCTGAACTTTCTCCATTTATAGACAATTTAAATGGACTGATGAACAGCAAGGCTTTTGGAAATACTTTTATAACCCTTTCCAGCTTTATGTAAGTCAACAATTCTTAATTGTAGGTCTTCTGAGAGCTCTTTTGTGCGAGGCATCATTCACATCAGGCAATGCTTCTTGTGAAAAGCAAACCCAGAACTGGTGTGTGTTTTTTTTATAGGGCAGGGCAGCTGTAACCATCACCTCCAATCTCATCTCATTGATTGGACTCCAGTTGTCTGACATCTCACTCCTATTAGCTCTTGGAGCTGTCATTAGTCTAGGGCAAACTGTGGCCCTCAAGCTGTTGCAAAACTATAACTCCCAGCATGCCCGGACAGCCTACAGGTATCAGCCTACAGCAGGGCATTGTGGGAGTTGTAGTTTTACGACAGCTGGAGGGCCGCAGTTTGAGATGCCTGGTCTAGGGGTTCACATACTTTTTCCACCTGCACTGTGAATGTTTACATGGTGTGTTCAATAAAAACATGGTAACATTTAATTGTTTGTGTGTTATTAGTTTAAGCAGACTGTGTTTGTCTATTGTTGTGACTTAGATGAAGATCAGATCACATTTTATGACATATTTGTGCAGAAATGCATATCATTCCAAAGGGTTCACATACTTTTTCTTGCAACTGTATGTGCATTAATACTATAAATAAACCAAATTTGAAAGAATAGGACATGTTCTATTTTATTTTATTTATTTTTTGCAGGGCCACGGAATGGAGCAACGCATGCTGACTGCATACTGAGTGCTGTTCGCATCTTTTGCGGCCCCAATGAAGTTAATGGGTCTCCATCTGAGCTGCAAAAAACGCAGCTCGGATGCGAACCCAAACAAAGCATGAGGCCTTATCCTGGATCTTTCCAGTGGGGATCTTGCTTGTTGGATCATCCAGTCCACCTTCAGCATCTGATTAAGAGTCCATAGTCCTTGCACCAGGATCAATAGCCAAAAAAGGGGGATGAGAGACATCATCTCTTCCAGTCTCAACACTCAAAATGTTCTTGCAGTGGCTGACATGGATCTAATTTATCTTTCCTTGCAATTTCACTAAAGTGGCAATTCTCAAGAGGACTTGAAAGGGTCTGTCAATTTGGGGATCAAGGCTTTTCTTGACATGTATCCTCAGGACCACCCAGTCTCCTGCTTTGAGAGAGTGACTCCCTTTAAAACTCTTGGGATCTGGAATAGATGCAAATACCTGCAAATGTAGCTTATTTAATTGTGCCTGTAGGGCCTGCACATATTCTGACAATGAGCTTGGTTTCATGACAATACTTGTGGGTAATACAAGCCAATACGAGGGGCAGACCCAAAGAGGAATTCATAAGGGGACTGTGAGAAAAGGACAACCTTTCTCATAACTTTATTATCTTTGTGTGTTTTATTTGTCGTGTGATCCTATATATTTACATACCCATATGTAATTGTACCATGCCGTTCAGTCTGGGCCTATATTTGGAATACGCATTCTCCTGGGAGGAAATCAGTTTATCACTTGAATGTTTTAAAACAAGTGGTATTGAAGATGTTTCCTGGAAATGCATACACAAAAGCAGAATTGAACCTCCCGCAGCAGGGGTCCAGAAGCTTTTCAGATGGACTACCAGAAGATGAAGAAAATATATCACAAGCTATAACTCATCTCTAGTAGAACTCACTTACTAATTATTGTCATAATTTAATTCCGTATAATGTGGGCATTGTAGGGAGTCCAAATATTCCGGTCATATTTGGTATCAGAACGATCAGCCTGATGAAATATGCATTATTAAAACATGTTGGGGCCTAAATATCCACTAGTGTGGACAGGAAGCCATGTTTTATTAATTCATGTTTGCCAGCTGAGTAAAAGAGATGCACAGGCAGGGGCGTACATAAAAATGATTGGGCGCCATAGGAAGAATCAGAATTGGGCTCCCTAACTCCGCCTATTGCCCACACCTGGCTCCTCCCCTGCCACACCCATTTGCTAATAAATTAAAAAATACAATGTATAAATAACCTTTTGAAACTTTTACGGATAAATCATTTTATTTGTATTTTTATTAGAGGGAACCGCATTCCTCTGCCGTCACTCACAGGTTCCGCGATCAGCATTGATCGTGGCACCTGAGGGGTTAAATGATGGCCTCCATCATTTAACCCCTCAGCTGCCACGATCAATGCTGGTGCACTATCCAGAGACATTTACATCATATGTGACCGATATCAGCCTCTCCTCTTATAACACTCCAGCTCTGATATAACCTCCAGAGACATTACATCATATGTGACTGATATCAGTCGCTCCTCTTATAACGCTCCAGAACTGATATAACATCTAGAGACATTTTATCATACGTGGAGGATGAGGGCTGGGAAAATTGGGAAAATTTGAAATGCCACTGATGTGGGAGGGGGGGAGTCACTGGGAGACATAACTTCTTAGCTCTGTATGAAGTATAGGTGAGATAGTCAATGGGCAGAGGTATGTGAAGGGCTGGGGGGGGGGGGCACAAGATGTGCAGGAGCAGCAGTTTCAAGACTCTAATTTCCCTCCCACAGTAACTTACCCCATTGCTGCTGTGTGGGAGGACCAGTGAGGGATTGAACTTTATACTGGAAGCACAGTAACACAAGAGGTCAGAAGGTGCAGTGTCTCCATTATCTCCTGCTGCTGCCGAGGCTCCTCTGGCTCCGCCCCTCCTCACACATGAAGGAATATCACACTGCAGAGAGGGGGGGGGGCTGTCTGCTCATGTGGGGTTGGTGAAGTTTACTTTGGTGAAAGGGACAGCACAATACCTTGCAGGGCTTGTTCATTTCTCCAAAGTAAAACTAAATGCAGTCCAGCAGCAGAGAACAGCGGGTGGTGGTAGCTTGGAGCCGGCCCTTGCTTCCTTGAGGGCAGGCCGCGCTGACAGTATAGTAACTGCCCTGCTGGTGGCCCTTGCTGCACTGACACTTCAAACAGTATGATAGAGAGCATGGGCCTGCAGTATGATCAGTGTGTGATATCGCAACCTGCCTGCCCTGCTGCGCTCTCTCCTAACATAGTGAGAGAGCAGCAGGGTCGGCAGTCTGATAAGATAAGGGGAGGTTGGGAAAGCAGGGCCTGCATGAGCCCCAGATAGGGATGGAATGTCCGGCAATAATAAATAGGGGGCGTCCCGCTTCCATGCACTCTGTGCCCCCACCCCACAAGCCCCATAGCAGCTGCGTGGTCTGCCTATATTGGCAGTACGCCAATGTGCACAGGTAATGAGGGCTTTCCCAGAAGCCTCGACCAAGGATGGGAGGGAGACTCCTCTCAGTTCTACCCCTAAATGAGGATAAAAATGAGCGATTGGGAACCTTTTATTGACACAATTTGGGGATCCGATCAACATTGGGTTGTGTTCCATGTCCTTCTGTCCCCAGAACCAGAACAAACTCTGATCACGCAATTCGTTAAGTAGTAAGAATCTTTCTGTTTTTATCCTTTTATTTTTATAGCTGTTTTGTGCACGTTTATATATGTCTCTTATTTCATGTAAATTTTGTAACTAAGTAGTGTACCTTTTTTAGCACATTAAAGCACAACTTTAATGGTTTTGCCTGGTTGCCTTAAAGAGCCCAGTAACCTCTATTTTTAATTGTATGAGTGTGGTTTGCATTACCGTGTATTAACTATAAGTATGGCCTGTGCTACTGTGAGCCTGCTTGCGAATGGGGCGCTATCTGGTTTTCTTATTTTTTTTTAAAAATTTTTATATACTTTTATTCTGGGAAAAATACAGGTAAGCAGTATACAAAGCCATTGGTGATACACAGTATATATAAATGTCATTTTGAGCACATCTGTAGTAAAGTGTCATTCTGAACATAAAACAGGCATATTTCCAATTTTCTATTCTTTTCTCCTTCCCTCTTATAGCTGATACATCTAACTTTGAGCTAAACTAACTCATAACGCATCAATATAGGAGATACTGACCCCCACAAAGCAAATATCTGCTAAAATCACAATTTGCGATTGATTTTTCCGGTCAAAATCAAAAACATATTCTTTATTTTACTCCCAACCCTCCCCTGACACCCCCCCCCATACTCCCCCCTCTCCACTTTTGTCCTTCCTGAACATCTCGGCTACTGTCTGATATCAGAACTAACTCTATCTCTGATAATAGATCAATCCACTTCATCACTCTTGTAATACCCTTTCTTCAAAACTTTCAAAGTTTCAGGTCCCCCAACTGACCCTTCACATCCTCCTGTAAGTACAACGCTGTGAGTTTAAAGGGTTCCATCAGTGAGGGGTATTCAGATTTGGGAATATAATGCACCATAAAAACCCTCTATATTTTGTACAGTTTTTTCCCCAGTATTTCTTTCCTGGTAATCGCATCCCGCCATTCTAACTGAAATAAATGTTTAATTCGGCTCAACAACATTTCAGCATTGGGGATGTCTGCTGACAACCACCATGTCAATATGCATCTCTTTGCCTCCAACAATATTTTATGCTCGAGGACAGTTAAACCCTTCTTCTCTCTGCCCCTTTCAATTTCAGTTGATTATTTTCCTTCTGCCTGAAATATAACTAGTAGAGGTGATAATTCAGATCGGTTATTGCCGAGCCGTTTCAGTATTGAAGACACTTGAGACCAAAATCTGTCTAATCTGGGGCATGCCCAAAGACCACGATACAAGTCTGTCCCTGGTGTGTCGCATATCGGACAAGCAGTTATTCTATCGGATCTAGCTAGTGAAGATGGTAAATCAAACCCATATATTGCCCTGTGAAGTATCTTGAACTGTGTTTCGCTCATCTTCTCATTGGTTACTGTTTTATATAATGCTTGAATACCTGACCGAGCAATTGTCTCTAATTCCGTCACCACCAGTTGATTTTCCCATTTCTTGAATAGGTTCACCACTAACTGATCCTCCCAGGTTGTCCTAAGTGTGTTATAGATTTCTGAGATAGACCTCTTACACTTATGCCTCAGAAAGGAGTCAAACTTGTTCCTCTGCCCTTCAGTGGATAAGTCACATATAAGGCTCTTTACATAGCTTTGAACCTGTATATATGAAAACTGCGCTGGTTTCTGTAGATTCAATTTTTCTTCTATTTCACCCAGCAAAACCCATCTGGCTTCCCTCTCGTGCATCAGATCTCCTATCTTAGACACTCCCCTAGTCGCCCAGTCTTGAAAGGATTTCTCACTATAGCCAGGAGGGAAGTTAGGATTACCCTGTAATGGGAGATGTTTCGAAAACATATAAGGTAGGCCAAAAAGCTTCCTCACGTTTTTCCAAGCAATGATTGTGTCTCTAAGTATTAGGGATCTTTTGGCTACATCTTAGTGTGTAGGAGGGCCATCAGATTCAACGGTGATGCCAGCTGACTCTCAACCCATAAATTGGAGTAGAATGATGTTTTATTAGCCCAGTCTACTCAGACACGCTAAATTGTATCCCCTTAGGTCCGGGAAATTAAGACCTCCCTGATCCTTCTTAAGTTTCATCTTTTTTAACGCGATTCTCGCCTTCTTACCTCCCCACAGAAATTGTAAACTTTTTCGCAAGTTCCCTAATATCCGCGTGTCGTAAGAGTACAGGTATTGTTTGCAAAGGGTACATTTGCTTCGCCGCCCCCATCATTTTGACTAGCTGACAGCGTCCCATCAGAGAGAGAGGGGTAAATTTTGCCATCTGTCAAGGTCTTTTTTAATTCTGGAGAACAATGGTGGGTAATTCAGCCCATATATGGAATGTGGTGATTTCCCTATTTTGACCCCCAAGTATGTAAGTTGTGTCGACGGATTAGCAATACCAAACTTCGCAGAGCCAATTCCAATCCCATCATCGTCCTGTGCCAAAGGATTTTCCAAATTCACTACAAACAGTTCCATCACCCTCCCCAGGTGTTGTTTCGGACGGGCCAGAAATAAAATTATATCATCTGCGAACAAAGCTGCTTTTGCCTGACACCCCCCAACCCTGATACCTTCAAAGATATTAGATTCACATAATTCCCTGGCAAGTGGTTCTAAGGCTAGATTAAATAAAAGGGGGGATAGGGGACTACCCTGTCGGGTGCCTTTTTGAAGATGGAAGGGTTTAGATAGAAAGCCCTGGGTATATACCCTTGCCTTCGGGCTATGGTACATCTGGGATAGATAAGTCCCAAAGGCACCAGTGAATCCCATCCTATCCAAAACTGCTCCCAACCACGCCCACCTTACATTGTCAAATGCCTTTTCCACATCCAAGGTGAGCATGGCTGGGAACTTCCCCCTAACTGAAAGGTTCTGTACCCGTCAGAACGGTCCTTATATTTGTCACTGCAGATCTGCCTTTTACGAACCCTACCTGTTCTCGTCCTATCAACTGAGGCAAAAACGAAGCCAAGCGATCTGCTACAATCTTGGCCATCAGTTTCGCATCAACATTTATTAGAGCAATGGGCCTGTACGAACCCAGTGTCAAGGGGTCCTTCCCTGGCTTGGGGAGCAGTTTGATACATGACATATTCTCGTCCAATGACATATGACCCTGAAAGACCCCATTAAACAATTCCAGTAGAACAGGAGATACTTGGGTTATGAGAGCCATGAATAATTTCCCTGTGAGTCCATCAGGACCTGGGGCTTTGGAGTGACCTAAATGCCTAATGGCCTCCTGTAAGGAGATGTCCGCATTCAAAGAAAGGAGCCGTTCTTCAGTTAAACTTGGTAATTTGACCCTATGTAAAATAGTGTCTGACATGTCGCATGGCGCCTCATCTTTATATAACGCTTCGTAATAGGAACCTACTATAGTACTGATTACCGCCGGATCACGACCCAAGTTACCCTCGGTGTCTTTCAAACATTGGATATATTGGGGATTTCTCATCCCTTTAGCTAGATTTGCGAATAGCCGCCCAGATTTATTACCGTATTTGTATAATTTTGTTTCCATTTCTGACTGCTTTAAGGACTCCCTTTCTCTCACACAGTTCTCAAAAGCCTGACATTCTACCACCCACTTCTGTGTATTAATATCTGACGGGTTACTCGTGAAAATAGAATAAGCTTCTCTTACTGTCCGGCTCGTTTTATTAAAGGTTTGCTGGGCCTTTTTCTTGATGCTACTCACATTTCCCATGATCCTTCTCCTCATGACCGCTTTTGCAGCATTCCAGAATAACTTTGGGTCCTCTAAGTGTGCCTCATTGTCAGACTTAAATTCCTCCCACCATGTGGATAATTTGTCTACAAACTCCTCCCTTGTGCATAAATGAGAAGGGAAGCACCAAATATAGTCCGCCCCTCTTGGGTATGTCTCCGACAAATCCAATGATATCGGGGCATGGTCTGATATAACAATATCACCAATCTCCGCCTCCTCCACCCTATGCGATAGTGAGTGAGATAGGAGTATGTAATCAATCCGTGACCACGAAAATTGTGGATTCGAAAAGAATGTAAAGCTGCGATCATCTGGATGGAGTTGGCGCCATGGGTCTATCAGACCAGCTCCCCCATTAGAGGCTGAATCATGTTGTCCTGGGGGCCATCAATCCCAACCCTGTCTCCTACTCGTCATCTGTCTTCCACCCCCCTAACCACTGAATTAAAATCTCCTCCTTCGATCTTGTGCTAATTTGTGTCACCTAGCACCCTGTATTCCAACTCTCTAAAGAACGGACCATTATTTGTATTCGGGCCATAAACATTATAGATGCTGTACTGTGTGTCCTGGACCTGGATAAGAACCTGCGCCCATCTGCCCTTTGTATCAGCAGTATGCCCTATTACAGTACAGTTGAGCTGTTTATTAATCAGCGTTATAACCCCTGCCTTCCTATTATATGCTGGAGAACCTAACACAGTTCCTACCCATAACCTTTTCATCCTGTCAAAATCCTTCTCTTCCAGGTGAGTTTCCTGGAGAAGAACAATGTCAGGTTTGAGTTTCTTCAAATGCCTGAGAATCATCCATCTTTTGTGTGGTGACCTCAGACCCTTTATGTTCCAAGAGATGATTTTCATCTTTCGCTTTTCCTAAACCCTACACTTGTAGCCGAGACTAAAAATATGTTCAGAAAGGACAAAATCTGTAGATTCAACCTTTTGCCGTTCTCCATCAATTCTATCTTTACGCGGCGATTCAGATCTGCTTCTGCGCTCTGCTTCCCTCTCCTGTTGTCTGTTCTGTAAAGTGTCCATCATTTCTTCTGCCGCTGACGGCTCATGAAATATGATCGTGGAGCCATCGGCATGCGTAACACGCAATTTTGCCGGGCGCATTAATTGAAACTTGATTTGCCTTTCATACAGCAGAGAGCAGACATGACTGAACTCCCTCCTCTTCTTCGCCACAGCTGCTGATTAATCCACAAACAATAATAGATTATGACCTTGTAGCTTGAGGGGACTTTTTCTGGCTCTGAAAGCCCTGAGTATAGCTTCCTTATCACAGTAATCAAGATATTTCATGATTACTTGGCGCGGCCTTACAGGAGCACTGTGTGACCCTCCAGATCTCTTCAATTGTGAATCTTCCAAGGGGTCAATTCTGTGCGCATGCTCCACCTTATGGCGGCCCTCTAGGCCCAGAGCTCGTGGCAGATCTAATTCGCAGAGTTCCTTTAACTCCTGTGGCTTTATAGATTCTGGTAAGCCAATTAAGTGTAAATTGCTCCGTCTCGACCTATTCTCCAGGTCTTCCACCCTGTCCAGTAGAATATTTTGTTTGGATAATTCACTCTGGGTGTCTGCAAAACTGGCATTCTCAATAGATTAAGCTCTCTGCTTCAGCTCTTCTAGCTTAGCGTCATGTTGATGTATTGTTTCATGAAGCTGTTGCAGAGATGCTGACAGTGTCTTAGCCAGTGTGTCCCTGATATCAGGCTGTAGGTAGGTGGCCACTTCAATAGCCAACGATTTATAATTGATGCCTTGTGTTACCACTGTTGTCGGGTGTTGTATAGGAGACTCAGCCCTGTCTTGCGTCTCAGACACTGGTTCAGATGAGAGAGGACACGCCTCCGCCATCTTGCCCTGAGAGTGTCCCGCGCTGCCGGACATGGTGTATTTCACGCTGCTGCTCCTCAGGAGGTACCGCTCCATGTACCGAGTTCTGTGGCCAGTAACAGACCTTAGGCGTCCCTTCAATTTGCTTTCCCACACTTATAGGTATGGCGGGGATCCGATTTGCAGGCGAGCGGGTGCCGGAGCTCCTTCACTCCGCTGCTAGCATCCCAGCGCCGGAAACGCAAGTGCTATCAGGTTTTCTATGAGCCCCTAATTAATTGGTGTATTAAAGGGGTTATCTGAGAGTATAAAAATGTCTCCCAAAATGCTGGGCCCCCAACATTAAATATACTTACCCGGGTCCCCGCTCGATGCGCCGGTCCTGGCCCCCGCACTGCCGCTGCAGTTTCTCCCCATGCATGGGGAGGGGGGGCCTAATAGCAGGCGGGGATGGGCCTCCCTAGCGTCACACACGATGCTAGTGAGGCTCATCCCCGTCTGCCATTGGCTGCTCTCCTCCCTTCCCCGATACCAGATGTTTTCATCTGCACATGGGGAGAAGCTGCAATGGCGCGGGTAACCAGGTATGTATATTCAGTGTGGGGGACCCGGCATATTGGGGGACGCTTTTATAGTCTCGGATAAGCCCTTTAATTAAAATTAATGTCACAGATGGTAGCAGCGTGTTGGGGTGCATGAAAGGCTGTGTTGGGGTGTGATCTAGGTTCAATCTGAGGCCTGTGTATAGATCTGAGAGAGATTCAGAGCGTGAATTAGATCAACCTTAGGCAGTCGCACCCAGGTCATTTGACAGGGTGGTTCCCGTACGTGACAGGGACAATCCAGATTTTCTACTTAGAGTGTACCTGATTGAGAACAATGCTAAATGTAAGCAGTCAATCCATTTCTACCCTGTCTCTTCAATGGCTTTTTGAATTTTCAACTTAAGTATGCCATTCATTCTTTCGACTTTTACCAAGCTTTGTGGGTGGTTTGGAACATGGAATGCTTGTTGTATGCCTAAGGCCTGTGTCACTGCTTTCATAATTTCCCTTGGGAACCCATATCTGTATACTACATCTTTGAGCAGTTTCTGAGTGGTGGCTTTTGTAGTAGCATGTGCCACTAGGTATGCTTCAGGCCACCCAGAAAAGAGGTCAACACACACAAGCACATACTCATATACACCTGCCTTGGGCAGTTGAATATGATCAATCTGCAGTCTCTGAAAGGGGTAAAATGGTTTGGGAGTATGTTTAAGGGAACTTGGACCGTTCTTCCAGTGTTGTGACTGGCATACAACATACATGCCTGGGTAAAGCAGGCAGCTAAACCCAGGGGATATCCAATGTTCATCCACTACCGAGTACATTGCTGTCTTGGCCAGTTGAGTTTTTCCATGTGCCACCTGTGCCATCATGGGGAAAACGGCCAGACGAAGGCACATCCGGTTTCCCAGCTGCCTCATACCATCCTCCCCTTCTTTTGCCCCTACCCTCTCCCACTCACTCTTTTCCTGGCCAGTTGCATGTTTCTTCAGGGAGAGGAAAATATCTGGTTTCATCATGGCTGGTATTGTTATAGCAAGGCGTTGTATCTTGTCCTTAATCCTGGGCTTTCTGGCAGCTTCATCTGCCTCTTTATTTACTTGTAAAACCTTTTGAGTCTGCCCTTGTATGGGCCTTTACTTTGATAGTGCCTAGCTCCACAGGTAGGAGAAGGCAGTCCATTAGTTCTCTGACTTGTTCAGAATTTTTGATCAGCTTACTATTCGACATCAGGAATGCCATGGCTTTCCATATAGGACCATAGTTATAGGCTATCCCAAAGCATATAGTCAATCAGTGTATATATTAGCTGTCTTACCCTTTGCTACTTTTCATGCTTCAGAGAGTGCCTTCAACTCCGCTTCATGTGCCGAATGGTGAGGAGGAAGTGGTTCTACTTTTATTACCTCATATTGTGCGACCACTGAATATCCTGTGTAGAACCATCCGTCTTCTTGGTACCTGGATCCATCTATAAAATGATCTTCATTAGTAGAGGGTTCATCAGACACATGTTCAAATCCCACAGTTTATTGTGCCATTAAGGCAACACAGTCATGTACTGCCATAGATTCTTCTAGTTCCTCCTCATTGAGGGACAACAGGAATATATCTGAGTCACTCCCCCCCCCCCCCTCCTTTGGAATCTCTAGGCAGCAATGTGGCTGGGTTTAAGGTAGTACGTCTCTGAAGGGTGACATTTGGGGACATAAGGAGGGCACAATGTAGTTGCAGTTTCCTAACCATGGAAATGTATCTAGTGTGGATGTCAAGCTGATTAAGTATGGTGACTGGATAATCTAGTACAGTCTCAGAGACTTTGTTCAGCATAAGGTGTACAGCAACCACAGCTCTGACACAGGAAGGAGCACCTTTTGCCATTGGGTCCAATCTGGTTGAGGAGTATGCTACAGATTTCTCTTGGTGTCCATGTGTTTGTGTGAGGACTGAAGTGGCATGTGCTCCTAACTCTGCACAGTTGAGTGAAAATTTTTTGCTATAATTTCGAGTACCAAAGGTCAGTGCAGACACGATGGCTATTTTAAGGGAGTAGAAACAGTTAACTGCCTCTTGTGTCAGTGTAACAGGTGTTATAGTGGTGCAGTGATAGAGAGGTTGCATTAGACCAGGGTTTCTCAACTCCGGTCCTTGAGACCCACCTAATAGTCTGGATTTGAGACTATCCCACAGAATGAATACCTGTGGTAAGTCCTGATGCATTGACACTAATTATATCACCTGCTCAATACTAAGGAAATCCTGAAAACATGACTGGTAGGTGGGTCCCGAGGACCGGAGTTGAGAAACCCTGCATTAGACTAGAGTCAGACCGTATCCACAGTCTACAGTAGGAAACCAGTCCCAGCAATGTATATAGTTGGGAGACATTCCTGGGAAGCTTCATGGCCTCCACTGCCTGCTTCCTTTCAGGTGTGAGGTGTCAAGATCTTTGGGATCTGCAGTCGCCCAGAAACAAAACCTTATATTGACAGTACTGAAGTTTAGACTTAAAAGCCTTACATCCTTGTTCTGCTAGGAAGCAGAGCATAGATACAGACGCTTAAGAGCAAATGCCTCGATCTGGACAACAAAGGAGAAGGTCATCCATGTACTGGAGGTGGTTGCCAACCCTGCAGAATAAATGACACAGCTGCAGTGTACATTCTGGGGGAGTTCTGAGCTCCTTGTGGCAACACAGTCCATGTGTATTATTTACCTTTGAATGTAAAAGCAAACAGATACTGACAGTCCAGGTGTAAAGGGACTGAGAAAAATGCATTAGATAAATTAATAACAGTAAAACAGGCTATTGGGTACAAAGATTTTTACATACTGAAGCAGTCAGTTTCAGGGCCCCTGGCTTTAGGAGATCCCTAATGGTTACTTCAATTGCTGCCTCTTGGGCTGGGATCAGTGGGTATTACTTCTGTTGAAGTGTGGTTGCCCCGGCTTGAGTTTCACCAGAACTGGAGGCACCCTGAGCTTTCCAATATCTGTTTTACTCTGTGCCCATAGTGTACTTGAGACCTGGTCCAACTCAGTGCACTCCGTAGTAACTGGGAATAGACCACAGACAGCATTGGGGTAGTGGACCAGTGCAACCAGTACAGCAATTTGTTCTTTATTGAGGCTGCTAGCAAAAGACTGGGGATGAGCGGACTGGTGGATGCTTGGGTTCGGCCGAACTTTGTTTCAAAGTTCGGTTCGGGTTTCGAACCTCACCCCAAACACAAACTGCTTTGAAGTCAATTGGAACCCGGACTTTAGGGCAGAAAAATGGCTGCAAAAAAGTCATATAAAGGGCTAGAGGCTGAAAAAGGATCCAAAATGGGGGTAAAAGCAGTACAATTGCCCTGCAAACAAATGTGGATAGGGAAATGACTTAAAATAGCATAAAATAGATACAAATAAAAAATGTATAATCTTGAACCAGAAGGCGGAGGTCCAAGTGAATGAGGAAGTTGAGGAGGTTGTGGACGTGATGGTGTGAGTGGAAGAGGCGGAGGAAGCCAACACTGTTTTCGTAGTTTTTTTAAATTTATTTTTATATATTTTTTTGTCTGTTTAAAGGGATCCTGTCACCAGATTTAACCCTATTAAGCTAGCCGACATTAGCGATGTGCTAATGTCAGCTAAACCTAAATAGCCGTTACCCCAGAAATCTAACTTTTATAATATGCTAATTAGCCTCTAGGAGCAGTGGGGGGGGGGCTTGTTCCTGCTCCTAGATGCTCTGTTCTCCCACCTTTGTCGCCTTCCTCCAAGTCCTGATTGACAGGGTCAGGCAGCGCTCGCATATGTCTGCCAGCCCTGTGCTCTGGTTAAATCTCACGCCTTTCAGTATTCAGGGCAGGCGCGGTGAGGAAGCTGGCAGCCTGTGAGCGTCTTTCCCTCACAGTGCCTGCGCCGAATGCTGAACGGGGCATAGATAACGGGGCATAGATAACGGGGCATAGATAACGGGGCATAGATAACGGGGCATAGATAAAAGTAGGAATAGGCTAGTTAGGTTCAGCTGACATTAGCACATCGCTAATGTCAGCTAGCTTAATAGGGTTAAATCTCGTGACAGAAACACCTTAATTCTGTGTGTGACCTGCAGCCATTTTGTGGGGTGCGGCCGGTATACTTCTCTACTCTACCAATATAAGAAATAATAATCTTGAGCCAGGAGGAGGAGGTAGACGTGTAGGTGGAAAAGGAAGCCTACACTGTTTTTTTGTTTTTTTTTTTAAATGTGTCTGTCAATTCTGTGTGTGACTTTTAGCCATTTTTTGGTGTGCAGCCAGTATACTTTTCTACTCTGCCAATATAATACATAATAATCTTGAGCCAGGGGGTAGAGGTCTGAGTGGATGAGTAGGTAGCCAGCAATTTTTTTTTCTTTAATATTTTTGTTTTTTGTTTGTGCAGGCCCCAAAACGTTGGGAAATAGCAAAGGGAATGCACAAAGTGGTCTGGAGTATAACAATGGCTGTGTGCGGCTGGTATACTTCTCTACTCTACTACTAATATAATAATCTTGAGCTAGGAGATGGAGGTCCGAGTGGAGTAGGAGGCGGACGTGGCGGTGCAGGCGGAAGAGGCGGAGGAGGTAGAAAACTGTAGGCAACTAGCAGGAAAGATACTAGAGGGCGGATATGTAACATTTAGGTTGCTAAACTCGCTGATCTAATTCCAGGGAATGCAGTGGGGCTGTTCCGGCAGTTCACCCTGGACTTTCCACACAACTGACAAAGGAGCCCTGGTGCAGTTCCCAGAGGTACCAGCATGTCCAAGACGTAAAGGGCAAGCTTAGGCCATGTGCCCAATTTAGAGATTCAGAAGTTAACTGGGGCAGACCCATCAGTCAGTATGTGCAGACATGCAGTACAGACCAAAAGTTTGGACACACCTTTTTATTCAAAGAGTTTTCTTTATTTTCATGACTATAAAGGCATCAAAACTTTGAATTAACACATGTGGAATTATATACATAACAATAAAGTGTGAAACAACTGAAAATGTCATATTCTAGGTTCTTCAAAGTAGCCACCTTTTGCTTCGATTACTGCTTTGCACACTCTTGGCATTCTCTTGATGAACTTCAAGAGGTAGTCACCTGAAATGGTCTTCCAACAGTCTTGTAGGACTTCCCAGAGATGCTTAGCACTTGTTGGCCCTTTTGCCTTCACTCTGCGGTCCAGCTCAATTGGGTTCAGGTCCGGTGACTGTCATCTGGCGCAGCACCCCATCACTCTCCTTCATGGTCAAATAGCCTCATTTTTCTTTACTTAGCTGCTTTTTCTTGCCATAATGCAAATTCTAACAGTCTATTCAGTAGGACTATCAGTGTGTATACACCTGACTTCTCCTCAACGCAACTGATGGTCCCAACCCCATTTATAAGGCAAGAAATCCCACTTATTAAACCTGACAGGGCACACCTGTGAAGTGAAAACCATTTCAGGTGACTACCTCTTGAAGCTCATCAAGAGAATGCCAAGAGTGTGCAAAGCAGTAATAAAAGCAAAAGGTGGCTACTTTGAAGAACCTAGAATATGACATATTTTCAGTTGTTTCACACTTGTTTGTTATGTATATAATTCCACATGTGTTAATTCATAGTTTTGATGCCATCAGTGTGAATCTACAATTTTCATAGTCATGAAAATAAAGAAAACTCTTTGAATGAGAAGGTGTGTCCAAACTTTTGGTCTGTAATGTATGTACATATACTGTTCCACCATGTTGCTGAAACGCTACCTCCTGCTAAGACCGTCCATATCAGATGGTGGTGCTGGATATTGTGGTGTGCTGACAAAGCTTTTCCACATTTCAGCCATGCTAACCCTCCCTTCTGAGGTTGTGGCGGTGCCCCAGCTGCGTTCCTCCACCCCCTCCGCCTCCTGCTTCCACTGAGACCACTCTATCAGGTAGGAATGCCATCAGTAGTACGTCCACCAGCGTATTCTTGTATTTGTGCATCTTCTGATCGCGTTCCAGTGATGGAAGAGGGAAACTCGGCCGTCGTTGCGCAGGCACTGCAGCATGTAGTCGCTCATGTGTGCCAGGTTGCACAGAGGCAACAAGAAACTGTCCTTAGTGGAAGGTGTATCTTCTGTGTCCTCTGTTCCCCCCTTCCCCCAGCCATGCTCCAGTGATGCCCATGAGCTGATTTGGGTACCACCCTGCTGTGGATGTGAATCCTCATCCTCCTATTCCTCCTCATCCTCCAAAACTGTCCGCAGTTGGTTCAGGAACCAACTCTACGAGCCACCTGTGGATGACTGGCCTGATAACCGTGGGAATGATCCTTGTTCCTCCTCCTCCTGTGCCACATCCTCATTCATCATCGCCAAAAGCGTTTTTTTTTTTTCAAGGAGACATAAAAGTGAGATGGTAATGCTGAGGACAGCGTCCTCTGCACTGGGCATGTTGGTAGAGTACTCCAAAGAGCATGGTACACATGTCTAGCATGGAGGCCCACACACTAGTGGTGAAGTGGTGCTGTACAGCAGTTGAAACTCCACTTTCACCTGCTGCTGCTTGCACAGTCTCTCCAGCATGTGCAAGGTGGAGTTCTATCTTGTGGGTATGCTGCATATGAGGTAGTGAGTGGTTAGGCAGAAATTATGCTGCAGCGCAGACAGGCAAGCAGCAGTAAGGTGAGAATGCCGAAAGCGCTCACAGAAAGCCTACATTTTCTGCAGCAGCTCTGACATCTTGGGGTAATTGTTCAGGCACCTCTGACCCACCAAATTCACAACATGCACCAGGGAAGAAATGTGCGTTAAACCAGCTAGGCACCCATTGTAGCACACCACCAGACTGAGCTTAAGGCTCAGTGGCACCAACCACTTATCAGTCATGCCCTCCCACAGCTCCTGCGCGGTGTTAGGTTTTTTCCCCAAACATAGGAGTTTCAGAACAGCCTGCTGTCGTATAACATCCCTGCCTGTGCTCACTGGTCCACGTATCTCTGGTTATGTGGACCTTGCCACTGATGCTGTTGCGCAGTGAGGCTGGATATTTTCCGCCACTTGTTCGTGCAGGGCAGGGAAGGCCTGCCTAGAAAAGTAGTGGTGGCTGGGAACCATGTACCATGGGACAGCTGCCGTCCTTACATTTTTAACACTCTCCGTCTCATGTGATTGAATGACAGCATTTCAAAGGTCAGGAATTTTGATATGCTGGCATTCAGGGCTAGGGCTTGCGGGTGGGTATGGGGATACTTCCTCTTTCTCTCCAGTGTTTGGGGATGAACAGCTGAACGTGTTCTTGGGACAGTGTGGAGATGCTCGGTGACACTGGTGGTGTTGCTGCCATATCCTCACTTTGAGAGATGCCAGATCGGGAGGAAAAGGCCAAAGAGCCTGCAGCAGAAGAGGGAGCAGGAGGAGCCTTTAGATCTTTTGTGGTTTTTCAGGTGTCTACTCCACTGCAGCTCGTGCTTGCAGTTAGATGCCTGGTCATGCAAGTGGTGCTAGGGTTTAGAACTGCAAACCACCCATATCTTGTCGTCAGCGCATTGCCTGAAAAACTGCCACGCCAGCTAACTCCTTTGAGCTGGTTTTGGTGTGCTCTGTCCCTTGGCATGTTGGGCAGTACAGTGGTGCCCAACCTATGGCTCGCGGGCCACATCCCTTCACAGTGGTAATGCCCAAATGTGCCCCCTTCACAGTGGTAATGCCCAGATGTGCCACCTCACAGTGATAATGCCCAAATGTGCCCCCTTATAATGGTAATTCCCAGATGTGCCGCCTTAATAATGGTAATGCCCAGATGTGCCACCTTTACAGTGGTAATGCCCAGATGTGCCCTCTTCATGTTAACCACTTCAGCCCCGCTAAGTGAAACCCCCTTCATGACCAGAGCACTTTTTACACTTCGGCACTACACTACTTTCACCGTTTATCGCTCGGTCATGCAACTTACCATACAAATGAATTTTACCTCCTTTTCTTCTCACTAATAGAGCTTTCATTTGGTGGTATTTCATTGCTGCTGGCATTTTTACTTTTTTGTTATTAATCCAAATGTAACGATTTTTTTGCAAAAAAAAGACTTTTCACTTTCAGCTGTAAAATTTTGCAAAAAAAACGACATCCATATATAAATTTTTCGCCAAATTTATTGTTCTACATGTCTTTGATGAAAAAAAAATGTTTGGGCAAAAAAAAAAAAAAATGGTTTGGGTAAAAGTTATAGCATTTACAAACTATGGTACAAAAATGTGAATTTCCGCTTTTTGAAACAGCTCTGACTTTCTGAGTCATGATTCCTGAGGTTCTACAATGCCCAAACAGTAGAAAACCCCACAAATGACCCCATTTCGGAAAGTAGACACCCTAAGGTATTCGCTGATGGGCATAGTGAGTTCATAGAACTTTTTATTTTTTGTCACAAGTTAGCGGAAAATGATGATGATTTTATTTTTTTTATTTTTTCTTACAAAGTCTCATATTCCACTAACTTGCGACAAAAAATAAAAAATTCTAGGAACTCACCATGCCCCTCACAGAATACCTTGGGGTGTCTTCTTTCCAAAATGGGGTCACTTGTGGGGTAGTTATACTGCCCTGGCAATTTAGGGGCCCAAATGTGTGAGAAGAACTTTGCAATCAAAATGTGTAAAAAATGACCGGTGAAATCCAAAAGGTGCACTTTGGAATATGTGCCCCTTTGCCCACCTTGGCAGCAAAAAAGTGTCAAACATCTGGTATCGCCGTACTCAGTAGAAGTTGGGGAATGTGTTTTGGGGTGTCATTTTACATATACCCATGCTGGGTGAGAAAAATATCTTGGTCAAATGCCAACTTTGTATAAAAAAATGGGAAAAGTTGTCTTTTGCCAAGATATTTCTCTCATCCAGCATGGGTATATGTAAAATGACACCCCAAAACACATTCCCCAACTTCTCCTGAGTACGGCGATACCAGATGTGTCACACTTTTTTGCTGCCAAGGTGGGCAAAGGGGCACATATTCCAAAGTGCACCTTTCAGATTTTGCAGGCCATTTTTTACACATTTTGATTGCAAGGTACTTCTCACACATTTGGGCCCCTAAATTGCCAGGGCAGTATAACTACGCCACAAGTGACCCCATTTTGGAAAGAAGACACCCCAAGGTATTCCGTGAGGGGCATGGCGAGTTCCTAGAATTTTTTATTTTTTGTCACAAGTTAGCGGAAAATGATGATTTTTTTCTCTTTTTTCCTTACAAAGTCTCATATTCCACTAACTTGCGACAAAAAATAAAAAATTCTAGGGACTCGCCATGCCCCTCACGGAATACCTTGGGGTGTCTTCTTTCCAAAATGGGGGGGGGGGTGATCACCCATATAGACTCCCTGATCACCCCCTGTCATTGATCACCCCCCTGTAAGGCTCCATTCAGACATCCGCATGATTTTTACGGATCCATGGATACATGGATCGGATCCACAAAACACATGCGGACGTCTGAATGGAGCCTTACAGGGGGGTTATCAATGACAGGGGGTGATCAGGGTGATCACCCCCCTGTCAATGATCACCCCCCCTGTAAGGTTCCATTCAGACATCCGCATGATTTTTACGGATCCATGGATACATGGATCGGATCCACAAAACACATGCGGACGTCTGAATGGAGCCTTACAGGGGGGTTATCAATGACAGGGGGTGATCAGGGTGATCACCCCCCTGTCAATGATCACCCCCCCTGTAAGGTTCCATTCAGACATCCGCATGATTTTTTACGGATCCATGGATACATGGATCGGATCCACAAAACGCATGCGGACGTCTGAATGGAGCCTTACAGGGGGGTTATCAATGACAGGGGGTGATCAGGGTGATCACCCCCCTGTCACTGATCACCCCCCCCCCCCCCTGTAAGGCTCCATTCAGACATCCGCATGATTTTTTACGGATCCATGGATACATGGATCGGATCCACAAAACGCATGCGGACGTCTGAATGGAGCCTTACAGGGGGGTTATCAATGACAGGGGGTGATCACCCCCCTGTCAATGATCACCCCTCCTGTAGGGCTCCATTCAGACATCCGCATGATTTTTTACGGATCCATGGATACATGGATCGGATCCACAAAACACATGCGGACGTCTGAATGGAGCCTTACAGGGGGGTTATCAATGACAGGGGGTGATCAGGGTGATCACCCCCCTGTCACTGATCACCCCCCCTGTAAGGCTCCATTCAGACATCCGCATGATTTTTTACGGATCCATGGATACATGGATCGGATCCACAAAACGCATGCGGACGTCTGAATGGAGCCTTACAGGGGGGTTATCAATGACAGGGGATGATCAGGGTGATCAGCCCCCTGTCACTGATCACCCCTCCTGTAAGGCTCCATTCTGACATCCGCATGATTTTTTACGGATCCATGGATACATGGATCGGATCCACAAAACGCATGTGGACGTCTGAATGGAGCCTTACAGGGGGGTTATCAATGACAGGGGGTGATCAGGGTGATCACCCCCCTGTCACTGATCACCCCCCTGTAAGGCTCCATTCAGACGTCCGCATGTGTTTTGTGGATCCGATCCATGTATCCATGGATCCGTAAAAATCATGCGGACGTCTGAATGGAGCCTTACAGGGGGGTGATCAATGACAGGGGGTGATCAGGGAGTGTATATGGGTGATCACCCCCCTGTAAGGCTCCATTCAGACGTCCGTATGCTTTTTGCGGATCCGATCCATGTATCCGTGGATCCGTAAAAATCATACGGACGTCTGAACGGAGCCTGACAGGGGGGTGATCAATGACAGGGCGGTGATCAATGACAGGGGGGTGATCAGGGAGTTTATATGGGGTGATCATGGGTGATCAGGGGTTTATAAGGGGTTAATAAGTGACGGGGGGGTTGTAGTGTAGTGTAGTGTGGTGTTTGGTGCGACTGTACTGACCTACCTGAGTCCTCTGGTGGTCGATCCTAACAAAAGGGACCACCAGAGGACCAGGTAGGAGGTATATTAGACGCTGTTATGAAAACAGCGTCTAATATACCTGTTAGGGGTTAAGCGATCGCCGCTGGCAGGCTGGAGATCCACTCGCTTACCTTCCGTTCCTGTGAGCGCGCGCGCGTTCACAGGAAATCTCGCGTCTCGCGAGAAGACGCGTATATGCGTCCAGGAGGAATAAAGCAACCACCTCCCGGACGCATATACGCGTACAGCGGTCGGGAGGTGGTTAAAGATGTCGCCCTTTACAGTAAAAATGCCCAGATGTCCCCCTTTACAGTAAAAATTCCCAGATGTGCCTCTTCGCTGAAAAAGTGCCCAGATATTTGCCCCTTCACAGTAGTAATGCTCACATGTGCCCCCTCACAGTGTTTGCATTTCCTTCTGGCAAAGCTACCTGGTTCTGTCCCGCGATACTTATACCATGTCTAGTGCGGACCTCAGACGAAAAATGGTTGGGCACCACTGCTCCACATCATCTTCCACCCACTCCTCACCCTTGCCCTCTGTGACGAATACCAGACCTCGTGCCCACTTGATGTCACCTATGTCGAGCTCACGAGACGCGGTATGGTGACAGGTTACCACAGCGTGATGTTACGCCCTCCAGAGGAGCAGGTAAGGTCAGCATAGTGCAGTTTACACAGACACCTCCTGTCCACGCGAGCACAGAGAGGCAACTAGCTGAGAGCTTTTTCATTGCCGCCGTGAAACATAGCTTTCTCAGCCCGGGTATACTGCCACCAGCTTCTCGTTTGATATAAGCCCGGTCCACTAACGGAATTATATAGGGTGAGAAACCAACCCACGGTAGCTTATAACTAGGCCGAAACACGGACGTGGGGATTCGTGATCGAGATACAAGATAGCACAAGATTAAATTATATATTTAATCGCCTTAAGGGCACACTAGATATAACACAATATACACAGAGTATATATACAGTGGTCTGAGGTTACACATACAGGTGATATAGGTACAACAGGGTAAAGCAGAGCAAGAGACAGTTACCAAGTAAGATGAAAGTTCCTTTGGGTTATAATGGTGGAATAGTCCTTGGCTGCAGTCACATGGGGGCAGTGAGGTCAGCTGGTTCCAGGTCTCTCCAAACACATTGGCACAATGTGACCCTTTTCAGAAAAAGACACTGCCTGCTGGCTTGCATGGGCTTATGACCTGTAGCTGGCCGCTCCCCTCCCCGTCTATGGGTAGGGTCCATCCCTCCTTCTCTGGCGCTGGAAGCAAATCGCCCATAAAACCCCTTATGGGCTAATAGCCCCAGACCAGAATGTCACAGAAAGATGGTTCCAGACCCAATTGATCTGCCTGTGTTCCGGCTACAACCAGAGTCCAAACATGGTGCCGCTATGTGGTTTCTGTGGAGAGATATGTATATCTCCCCTCCTGGGCATCCTAGCCTCAATCCAGGACCACGTATATGTTTGGCTTTGCCCCAGGATCGCAAAAAGATATGTAGGTACCAACATGTCTGGGAGGTATCATTGATCCTGGGCAAGGGCTGAGACCTCCTCCTGGGGGTTTTCCTGCAGGATTAGCTTGCCTCCAAACTGGCTGGTTGAGGTGTAACTTTATCCACCTGGGGCCTCTTTGAAGCCTGGACACCAGGGGCTTTCTCCCTTGCTAGTTGACAATCAGATGGCTGGGGAGTGGGAACATATTTAGCATTTACACTGATCTGTATACATGCCAAAAGGTGAATCAAATGATAATCAGGACTGCCAATAAATGATAATCCATATTCCTCACACCCTTCATGCTGATCTGCACAGTGCAGAAAGCTGCAGCAGTTAACACCTGTGTTTCATCAGCAGCAGAGACGTGCTGCGGCTGTCCTCCCACGTCCTCATCCTCAAACATAAGTGGTTGGGCATCTGTGCACTCAATCTCTTCTATTTCTGGTGCAGGGCTAGGTGGATGGCCCACTGAAATCCCACCAGCAGAGTTATCAAACAGCATAAGTGACTGCTGCATGATTTGGGGCTCAGCAGGGGTCATGGTGGAGGATAGATGCCCGTGGGTCGCTGGTGCCAACATTTTCAGCAGGGGACCAGGTGGAAGACAATGTGAAGGAATTAGAGGCACTGTCAACCATCCAATCTACTAACGCCTCTCGTTTCTGGCCTCACCATTCATAGGGCGGTATTCAGGCCTACAAAATGACGCAGAGCCTCCTGTCACCTTCGTGCAACAGAAGAAGGTGTTTCATTTGAGTGTGTAGCTGGCACAGATCAACAATGTCCTCTCCCTACAGCAGGAGCTCCACCACCAGAAGCACCACAACCGTGTCCCCTAGTCCTCTCATTTTTTTTTTAAGTCACCCACCAAATTGGCTGAAAGACGAACATTTGTATTTCTGTTTCACGGGTGCAAATTAAGTCTTTTGCACCTAAAAAAATGGCTATAGGTCATCGACACAATTAACAGACTATTAAAGACTGATGCAACAGTGGACTGTTGGCCCCCATAAAATGGGTTTATGTCACAGACACAAGTAAAATACTGATTTACTCTGCAGTAAAACTGATGAAACAGTGGACTTTGGAACCCCATAAAATGGCTTTGTGTCACCAACACAAATAACAGACTGATTTACTCTGCTATTACCGTAAGACGGATGCAACAGTGGAGTTTGGAACCCCATAAAATGGCTTTATGTCACCGACAAAATTAAGACTGATTTACTCTGTTACTGTAAGATAGATGAAAATGTGGTGTTATAAAAAGAAATAGCCTTGTGTCACCGACACAATTAAGACTGATTAACTCTCCTATTACAGTAAGACGGATGCAATGGTAGACGTTGGAACCTAAAAAATGGCTTTATGTCGCTGACATAAATAACAGACTGATTTACACTGCTATTACAGTAAGATGGATGAAAATGCAGTGTTGTTAAAAAAATAAAATAATGCTTTGTGTCACTGACAAAATTAAGACTTATTTATTCTCCTATTACAGTTAGACTGATACAACAGTGTACTTTAGAACCCCAAAAAATGGCTTTGTCACCGACACAATTACCAGACTGATTTATTCTGTTACTGTAAGATAGATGAAAATGCGGTCTTATAAAAAGAAATAGCTTTGTGTCACCGACACAATAAACAGACTGATTTACTATTCCAGTAAGACGGATGCAACTGTGGAATTTGGAACCCCAAAATATGTCTTTATCACTGACAAAATGAACAGACTGATTTACTCTATTACAGTAAGACAGATGAAAATGCGGTGTGATGAACCCCCAAAAATTGCTTTGTGTCACCGACACAATTAACAGACTGACTTACTCTGCTATTACAGTTAGACAGATGAAAATTGTGTTGTAAAAAAAATTGCTTTGTGTCACTGACACAGTTAACAAACTAAATAAATCTCCTAGTACAGTTAGACTGATGAAAATGTGGTGTTATTAAAAGATAAAATTGCTTTTTGTCACCAACACAATTGCCAGACTAATTAAACCTTCTACAACACTTAGACGGATGAAAATGCAGAGTGAACTTCCAAAAATTGCCGGCACTGACAAAATTAACAGACTAATTACCTGTCTTATAACAGTTAGATGGATGAAAATGTGGTGTAATTCAACCAAAAAATTGCATTATGTCACCTACACAATTAACAGACTAACTGTATTATAACAGTAAGACAGAGTTTTGAAACCCACTAATGACTTTGTCAACCACAGAATTAACAGTCCAATTAAGTATCGTATTTCTGTGTCACTGGTGCAAAGGTGGTGTATTGCACCCACATAAATGCCTACAGGTCACCCACAGACATATTAAATACAAATAAAAGCCTATCACTGTCCATCAGTGCAGCAGTGTCCCTACACTAATCAGAGCAGAATGGCTGTGCACCACGTGATCAGGCATTTCTGATGGCATCCAAGTGCCCACAGCTTGAACGCTTGTTGATTCGCTGCACTTTAGCCTTTCAACAAGCTTTATTTAAACTCCGAACACAGACTTTTGCACCAATGTCCGTGGTCGGATACCCAGACAATGTAATATTCGCTATGAACCCAAACAGTGCGGTCCGCGTTCGCTCATAGTTAACAATGACCTATTCTCATGAAATTGGATGTTGTAGAGCTTGTACTACAACAGCTCCCAGGAGTTTAAAGGGATTCTGTCACCTCCCCTAAGCCAAAAAACGATTTTAAAGCAGCCATGAAGCACAGCTTACCTGGATTAGGCTGTGCTCTTTGATCTTGAAATCCGTCCAGCAGTTACTGCAAAAAACGACTTTGATTGATATGTAAATGTGTCCTGAAGGTGCCCAGAGGGGCGTTTTTTTCTTCTTAGAGAGCCCAGTACCGCCCCTCTTTCAGTGCCCAGCCCGCCTTCCTTGCACTGTCTAACCGCCGCCTCCAGCCTGCCACAGCCTCTCCTCCCCCTCCCTCACGCCGAGCGAACTCTTGCACAGGCGCAGTACCCACTGAGGGCTGCGCCTGTGCGATCAGCAAGAGACTGAGGGCAGCAGCTTCATCTTCGTCACTGGGCATGCGCCGAGCCCAGTGACGTCCGATGCTCGCTCTTCCCTCAGTCAGCAGGGAAGAGCGAGCGTCGGACGTCACTGGGCTCGGCGCATGCCCAGTGACGAAGATGAAGCTGCTGCCCTCAGTCTCCTGCTGATCGCACAGGCGCAGCCCTCAGTGGGTACTGCGCCTGTGCGAGAGTTCGTTTGGCGTGAGGGAGGGGGAGGAGAGGGAGGAGAGGCTGTGGCAGGCTGGAGGCGGCGGTTAGACAGTACAAGGAAGGCGGGCTGGGCACTGAAAGAGGGGCGGTACTGGGCTCTCGGCCCCTCTGGGCACCTTCAGGACACATTTACATATCAATCAAAGTCATTTTTTGCAGTAACTGCTGGACGGATTTCAAGATCAAAGAGCACAGCCTAATCCAGGTAAGCTGTGCTTCATGGCTGCTTTAAAATCGTTTTTTGGCTTAGGGGAGGTGACAGAATCCCTTGCATAGTCACTGACTAAGAACCGTGTTATAAGTTTCTGTGAAGGGGGCAGCATAATACAAATTGGTTTAGTCAGTGAGGTGTTTGCCATCTATACCCGCACCCTGGATAAATTCATCCGTCACTACATAGGGAAACATATGACTGGTGTGCACAACCGATTTAGCTTCCCCAGTGTCGATTAAGAAGTCAAGGGAGCATCTATCCCCCAGTGTTAATAGCACCATGGGGGCTGGAACAACTTCCTCGCTGACTCTTATTATATGCAAGCCCACTGGGTTACCCTTGTCCTATTGTGGTGTTAGTAGGTTGGGACTTTCCTGAGGAGGGGAGCATCAGTTGCCTCTGATATGTCCCACCTTCCTACACTTGTAACAAATTATTTGTCTTCCCCCCTGGCTATGTCCTTAGTCCTGGTCCAGGAAACATGTTTCCTGATCTGAGGAATGGACCGTTCAGGTCCAGAAACATATAATCTGTGAAAACTATGAATAAATAAAAGCTATAAACTTATCTACAAGCCTGGACCTTCCTGGTTGCACCGCTGCTGACCCAAATTTTATTCTACAGTTAGATATTAAGTGATATTATTCCGCTCCCATGGCTGTCATTTTCAGCCAGTCTGTTCCTCCATTATGCATACCGGAATTTTTATGATGATTAGTAACTTGTTCTAGAATGTGACTCAAAGCCCCACCCCTTCTTTGCCTTTACTAATGATTCTAAATCTTGCCAGGTACAAATCTGCCTAGATTGTATTTGTTTCAGTTGTTTAACAAATGGCACTGGCTTTTTTTTGTTGGGGTCTGGTAATTTGAGCATGGACTCCAGGGTTTATATTCAGAAATTTGGACCATCTGGGGTGTCAGTTGGGGCATATCAGGCAATATTTGTTTAGTTACTGCTGCTTCAGGAGTAGCTGGAGTGGAACTTGGTGTATTTTGATACTAATGGCTTGTTGTAGCACTCTCAAAACTATCCTGACTCCCTCCCAACCGTTCAGCCTGTGAGTATGGGGTAGGTAAGTCAGAGTCAAGTTGCATCACGATTGCCTGTGGGCTTAGGGACACTATATACGGCACAAGTGTCCCTGCAGTCTGGGTTCCGATTGCCACAAGCATAGCACATCCAAGACTTTTATACGGCGAAGGCTGTGACTTTTCAGTGTGAGGGACTTTCTAGATTAGTTAGGGTGAAGCACTCGTAGGTCACCTGGCCTGAATAGGTTATATATAACTTTATATCCTTCTCTACATATTTCCTCAGCAACCTTTTCCCATTTTTCTGCAGTGTGTTTCAAGCCTTGATCTACTAGCCTTCCCCTAAATTATTTCCTAAAATTTCTCCACCATTCAAGACCTAGACATCTATTCTTACACGTCAGCTTTTTTTTAAACATTTTATCACATCTTTTCAAAGCATCCTTTCCTACTCTCTCTCCATTTGTCTGGCAGTTTTCCTCTTTTGTTCCCTGGACTTACTTGGTGTTGTCCCCATGGTCCGTCTCAGTCCAGTCCAGCATTTGGGTCTGTCCCACAAAGCACTTTAACACCCCAAATCCTAAATTACATAATTTGCTGACCCGGCTTCCTCTAGGTCCTCCTTCCTCGGATTATAATCCTTCTGGTACACCTAGTCAGGAATTCTGCACAGACCACCTCGCGGAACCCGAGTCTATAGTAACCTCAACACGGGGTGTCCCTTTAATTTTTTCCAGCCAGACAAATAAATTAACAGTACACACAATACTATAATGACTATCTCTACTTTCTCTATCACCTGTATCTTCTTGGGGATGTTTTTCAATCTGTAGAGTCTGATCTTAAAGTTTTGCCCTCTGATTTGGGAATCCCTCTCCTTCCCAAACAGATACTCAAACTAAACAACCTTCACTCCTATTCTTTCAAGTTGTCCTTGACTGCTATAATAGGATCCCCTGGCTTCATTCACTCATGCACCATGTGATGAGTCTGTTATGTGCGGGATAAAGTCTCTTATGACACCCTTCTTCATGGAAGGTTCCCTTATCAATTTCCAAAGACTTCACCATGTCTCCAGCATACTTTTTTATCATGGAAATTTTCTGCTGGTTATATTTCTTACACACATCCTTCTCCTTCCGTTTCCTTGTCTTGTCACATACAAGACTTCACACCTACTGGAATCCCTCATCAAAACTGACACTCTTGTATAAGTTATACAGTCGGGTTCTTAATTCTGTTATCTGGCTACAATGCTTGATGCACTCCAGGAGCGCCTATAGCCGCTTACCAAAACGTTGCCATTACACACAGACTGGTTACTCAAAATGAAACCTTGGCGTCTGTAGATTGTCTCAAATCCGGACTTAACAATGTTAGTACTCATCTGAATGCACTGCTCGCTGCACTTGAGGAATGCCCCAAGCCTCTTACCAAAACGCAGTCGTGAGACACGACACCAGTTGTCCGTGGCAAACCCTGGTGTGTGGAGATTGTCTCAACTCCACGTTAGCAGCATAACAATAAACCAACATCACTGTTATTTGGACAGGATAATTATAACAGTAAGGGCTGTTTCACGCGAGTAGATGCCGTGCGTGTCATCCGCAGCATGAATGACAGCCAAGCCCCACTTCGGACAGAAGACACGGAGCATTAACATGATTGATAATGCTCCGTGCCTCTCTTTGCTACAAAATCACAGTGACAACTTTATCTGACTGCGTATGTCCAAAAAAGGTCAGCACTGCTCGAATAGTTTGGCGGTGCACGTGTCTGCGGGCAGGACTCCCAATAGACAATTCGTGAAGAACAAGACCGGCACTCACACTGATGAATAATCTTGCAAATTTATTCAGTCACATATTATATGATAGTGACGCGTTTCAGCAATTCAGTGCTTTTATCAGACTGTGTGTATACATCTTACAACTAGCTCTGATATACATATATATATATATATATATATATATATATTTATATATATACAAATCAGTACAAAGGAAATGACATCACATTATTTTGTTAGACTCCTCCCACAGCTGAGTTTGTACAGAGTATATGTAAATCAACCCAATCCCACAGGTTAAGTGTATTTTCTGAAACATCTAGTTTCGCTATAGAAAAAAACAAAAAAGAAGGAAACATGGTTACAGATAGTCGCATCATATGAAACCACTAACATTGTAATCTCGATTTAGGCCTTTCGGATCCATGGTTTGTAATCGATGGATCTAATATGACTCTCTTTTTAAAAGCAATTTATTTCTTTCACCACTGCGTCGAGGTATTGAGACACTTTCTATGATCTGATAGTGTAGTTATGATATTGTATGACCCTTTTGGTGGAAATGTTACGGTAGTGGGAGTAACAGATTCTCTTTTCTAATAGTCTATTTATGCTTGCTCAATCGATCTTTGATTCTCATGGAAGTTTCCCCCACATACAATAAACCGCAGGCGCATTTGAGGATATAAATAACGGATTGACTATCACAGGTGATTAGGATTTGTTCACCAGAATGCGGATGTGAAAAATGGCTACCCTTTATGACCTTCAAACAATTCACACAATTTAAGCATGGGAATGTGCCTTGTCTCTGGGTGGCTAATGTAGTTTGTCTAGGGCTAATTTTATTACTGCCTATATCTGCTCTAATTATCTTATCATGTAGATTATCTGCTCTTTTGTAGCACATCATCGGGGGTCTCTGGAATTCGTAAATTTGAGAATATGATCTGGAAACTATCTGTCAATGCTTTTTAACAATGCTTTTGACCCTTTGGATCCAAGGGTGGTATTTAACCACCAATGGGACTAGTGGTAATTTTATCGATTTTACCTCCTGTGGACTCTCAAGTCTATTCCTCTGCTCATCTAGTAGCTGTCTAGGGTAACCCCGCTCTAGAAATGTATTGGTCATTTCCTCTAGCCTTGTTGTAAGGGTATCTGGATTACTAACAATCCCTCACGGATTTTACCACATATCTTAATTCAATTTGGGAGGAATTACAGTTGACTATGCATTTTGACAACAATAAGATTTCATTCTTGGACACCTGGGTCTTACTAGGGGATGATGCGCACATCCATACTGACCTTTTTATTAAAAGCACCGATTGAAATAGTCTACTTACCTTTGCTAGTAGCCATCCGGTGTCTACAAAAATATCTATCCCCTTTTCACAATATCAGCGGGTTAAGCGGATTGTTAGTAATCCAGATACCCTTACAACAAGGCTAGAGGAAATTACCAATACATTTCTAGAGCCGGGTTACCCTAGACAGCTACTAGATGAGCAGAGGAATAGACTTGAGGGCCCACAGGAGGTAAAATCTATAAAATTACCACGGGTCCCATTGGTGGTTAAATATCACCCTTGGATTCCAGAGACCCCCCGATGATGTGCTTCAAAAGAGCAGATAATTTACGTGATAAGATAATTAGAGCAGATATAGGCAGTAATAAAATTAGCCCTAGACAAACTGCATTATCCACCCCGAGACAAGGCAGATTCCCATGCTTAAATTGTGTGAATTGTTTGAATGTCATACAGGGTAGCCATTTTTCACATCTGCATTCTGGTGAACAAATCGCAATCAGGGGAGTCTTCACCTGTGATAGTCGATTCGTTATTTATATCCTCAAATGCGCCTGCGGTTTATTGTATGTGGAGGAAACTTCCATGAGAATCAAAGATCTATTGAGCAAGCATAAATAGACTATTAGAAAAGAGAATCTGTTACTCCCACTACCGTAACATTTCCACCAAAAGGGGCATACCATATCACAACACTATCAGGTCAATAAAGTGTCTCATTACCTCGACACGGTGGTGATAGAAATAAATTGCTTTTAAAAAGAGAGGCATATTAGATCCATCGATTACAAACCATGGATCCGAAAGACCTAAATCGAGATTACAATGTTAGTGGTTTCATATGATGTGACTATCTGTAACCATGTTTCCTTCTTTTTTGTTTTTTTCTATAGCGAAAGTGGATGTTTCGGAAAATACACTTCACCTGTAGGATTGTGTTGATTTACATATACTTCGTAGAAATTCAGCTGTGGGAGGAGTCTAACGAAATAATGTGATGTAATTTCCTTTGTACTTTGTATATTTGTATATATATCAGAGCTAATATGGTAAGATGCATACACACAGTCTGATGAAAGCACTGAGTTGCTGAAACACGTCCCTATGATGTAATATGTGACTAAATAAATTTGCAAGATTATTCATCAGTGTGAGTGCCGGTCTTGTTCTTCACAAACTTTATCTGACTGTGATTTTCTAGTAAAAAGATCAGAGAGGCACGGAGCATTATAAATCATATTAATGCTCCGTGTCTCTGCTGTCCAAAGCGGGGCTTGGCTGTCACGCATGGCACGCACAGCATGACACGCATGGCATCCGCTCGTGTGAAACAGCCCTAAGACTCACCTAGATCTTAGCAGTCAACCCAGGGAGGGACAGAGGGACATTTTGTAAGAATACAATTTCTTAGGGTACTTTCACACTATCATTTTTGCTGGATCCGGCAGGGTCCAGCAAAAATGCTTCCGTTACTGATAATACAACCGTCTGCATCCGTTATGAATGGATCCGGTTGTATTATCATACAAGACATATTTTTAGCATTGCCAAGACGGATCCGTCATTAACTCCATTGGAAGTCAATGGGGGACAGATCCGTTTTCTATCGTGGCAGATAGAACAGATCCGTCCCCAATGACTTGCATTGGGGGTCATGACAGATCCGTCTTGATCAGTTTCCCAGGACGGAAAGCAAAATACAACATATTGCGGTTTGCTCTCTGGTCTGGGAAAGCAACTAAACGGAATAGAATGCATTTTGGAGCGTTCCGTTCTGTTCAGTTCAGTTTTGTCCCCATTGACAATGAATAGGGACAAAAGTGAAGCGTTTTTTTCCGGTATTGAGCCCCTATGATGGAACTCCATACCGGAAAAATTAAACACTAGTGTGAAAGTACCCTGTCTTGGTGGAGGACTTGCGGTTGTCGATCCGAATGGCCTTACTAGATGTCCAGCCCCATGTTGGGCACCATTTTCTCTGGTCGCAAACCAACCTTCTAATGATGCTGTTTCCTCGTAGTTCTGAAGCCGAGTAAGCTGGCTTGAGTTCATGACACAGAGACACATACAATATATGTTTCTCATAATGTCCTTCTTTAGTATAATGAGCAGGGCATGTATTTATGCACACAAACAGCAGTAAAAGTGTCATAGTAGAGACAAGCTTTGAGTTACTATGTTTAGTTTGAGATAAGAAAATTAAGGATCAACATGGGGGAAATAGGGGCCCACTGTGGAATTTGTACTCCTTCCTTACAAGGATAAATCCCTCTCCTATCTTAGTGCATATTATACATATTGTAGGGATCTGCCCCAATGGTAGACCTCAGATAACAACATTGCAGCAGCCTTTTAGCAATAAAAGCAAAGCAACAATTGTCTTTTATATAAGGCAGTAAACGGCAGCGACCAGCTTGCTCCAGCTAGCCTCAAAGAAACAATAAAGTCCTGTATCTATAGCACAACACGGGTATGGTTTTGCACAGTACCGTAACCCCACTGGGTGTATGTGGACTTCGCTTTGACCTCAGTCTTTAAGGCACTTCAACTCCAGGTCAGACTCACATCACTCCACAGAGCTCCACTTTCAGAGAGATGTAATCATCCCCACCTGACACTGTTTGCTGTTTTTATGTAGGCCAGTCAAAACCTGGCCTGGAACGTGGTGAGTAGTCACCCACCCAGCACTGTGACTACTCCCAGTAAGAGCCGTCCCGGATCAGCTATTCAAAGCTATACTAAATAAACAAAATGTCAGCCACCTACTGCCACTAACACATCAGAAAATACTGGCTCCTACTTCACAGAGGCCAGGTACCTCTGTGACACGTATCTACCATCAACAATGGTTCCTTGTTCCTTCCTACAATATACAGTCGTGGTCAAAAGTTTTGAGAATTGCATAAATATTGGAAATTGGAAAAGTTGCTGCTTAAGTTTTTATAATAGCAATTTGCATATACTCCAGAATGTTATGAAGAGTGATCAGATGAATTGCATAGTCCTTCTTTGCCATGAAAATGGGTCGCTATCAGTCAGGAATTGGCCCAGAAATTGATTGAGAGCATGCCAGTCTAATTGCAGAGGGCCTGAAAAAGAAGGGCCAACACTGCAAATACTGACTCTTTGCATAAATGTCATGTAATTGTCGATAAAAGCCTTTTAAACGTATGACGTGCGTGTAATTATATTTCACTACATCACAGAAACAACTGGAACAAAGATCTAAAAGCAGTTTAGCAGCAAACTGTGAAAACTAATATTTGTGTCATTCTCAAAACTTTTGGCCACGACTGTATAGAAAATTAATACATATACAAAATGGATGCCTTAATGCTTTCCCTCACAATGTGGGTACAGGTTTTGTTATATGTGTATTGTTATATGCACACTTACAGGACAGTTGGATATTTGATTATATAATGAAGAGATTGGTGTACAAAGGCGCCACTTACTGACCATTGCGGTTCAGAATATATGGTGGTAGATGATCCCACTGTAGGTAAAGAAATTATTGATTAATATGAATTCAAGGCTACTGTGAAGGAAGGTTTTCTGAGTGTTTGGAATACATAACCTACATAGAAAATGCCAGACCGCTTATACTAAATTAAGTTCTTTATTACAAAAAATCACAATGCATTACAAACATGATTTAAAGAAATTGGTGCAGGAGATAAAAACAACATCACTGGAGGAAACATACAGTGGATGCAGGTCCTTATTCGTCCAACATGATTAATCGATCATTACAGTCCATATGCCAGAAATTCATAAATAGAGAGAACATTGGACATTTACCCATACTGTGTCTCCTCCAGGATGGCGCCAACCCCAACATGCGTTTCGGCGTACCTTCGTCTGGGGGTTGGCAATTTTCAGTTTTTGTGCAGATTTTAAATTTGAATCCAATGTTTTTTTTAAAACACAGCAAGGGTTAACAGCAAATTGAACCTCAAAAATTATTACTCTGATTCTGCATATTTACGAATTTATGTTCGTAAACAGCTGTATGGGCGCACGGCAGGGTTCAGAAGGAAAAGAGCAACATATTGTTTTTGGAGAGCAGATTTGCTGGAATGGCTTTTGAGTGCCGTCTCATATTTGAAGGCACAATAAGGCATCCCTACAGTAGAAACCTTCCAAAAGTAATTTCATTTTGGAAACTACACTCCTATTCATAATATTTATAAACACATGTCTGTGAAAATGAAAAATTTTATTTTTTACAAGAAAAAGTTGCCAAAAAATCCACAATTTTCACTTTAACCTGGTATAACAGGAGAAAATGCATACCATAATTTGTTACCTATATTTTCTTCAAAACAGCAACACCCCATATGTGGTCATAAACTGCTGTATGAGATGGCAGAATTTAAAATTAAAGGAGCGGTATCTGAATTTTCTAACATGAAATTAGCTGAAATAGATTTTAAGGGCCACAACTTTTTATTTTTTGGTTGACAGAGCTGTGTGGGGGCTCATTTTTTGCGGGGTGAGCTTTTAGTTTTTAATGGTACTTTTTTTTGGTACCATATAACTTTTTATTGCTTTTTATTTAATTTTGTGATTATGAGGTGAAGTGGATAATATTGCAATTCTGCCAGTGTTTTTTTATTTTTGTTTTTTATGGGGTTTTCCATGTGGTATACTTGACAAGATGGTTGTATTCTGTGGGTTGATATGGTTCTGGCAATACCAAATTTATATTGTTTTTGCAGGATGGGCTGTAATTTTTATTGGTACAATTTTGGGGTCTAAATGGCTTTTTGAGTGCTTTTTATACATTTTATTTAGGTGAAGCGGGCAAAAATAGAATTTTTTTTTAATGGAGTTCTCCATTTGGTATATATGATATGATCATTTTATTCTGTCAGATGATATGGTTATGTTGACACCAAAATTGTAAATTGTGTTTTTCCATTTTCTACCACTTTTAAATAATAAAATCACTTTTTATTAAACTTTATATTTTTTAGCAGGATGGGCTGTAGATTTTATTGGCATCATTTTTTAGATGTATATGACTTTTTAATCACTTTTTATTAAATATTTTTGTGAGGTGAAGCAAAAAAACTGCAATTCAGCAATTGTTTATTTAAATTTTTTTACAGCGTTCACCATGCGGGATTGGTACTGTGATCATTTTATAGATCAGTTCATTACGGACGTGGCGACACTGTAGTTTATTTTATTTTATTTGTTATAAATTAGCGGATGTGGGAAAAGACAATTTATTTTATTTTTAATAAACTTTATTTTTAACTTTTTTATTCTCACACCTTTTTTTTTTTTTTATCAAGTCCCACTTGGATCTTGAAGATCCAGTGAGGCTGATGGCTGTACTATACTTTGCAATGCTCTTACATTGCAAAGTACAATACTATCAGTTTTACACTGATAGATGGCAGCACTGAACGCCTTCGGAAGGCGTCCGGTTGCCATGGCAACCATATGGCCACGCCATCACAGCGCGGCAGCTCTATGGTTGAGAGATGGAGCCCCCTCCATTGTTAACCCCTTGGATACTGCTGAGAGAGGCATCTAAGGGGTTACAGCAGAGTGTCAGCATACAGCAGGAGGAGGGGGTGTTTTTTTTTTTAAAACTTCCCCTCTCGCAGATCAATAGAATTGCACTGGTCAAAATGATTTTGCTGCCATTGATACTGTATGTGATTGGCCCCTGCCTCATCTGGATTGAGGATAACTTAAATTGGATGGAGAGATTGACCAACGATCTGACATGGGGCAGGAAAAGGGTTCGTATCAAGTTCAGATATCTGTGGCTAGATGAAATCGATGGTGGCCTCGGCCTCCCATATTTTCAGGGATACTATCTGTGCTCTCAATTGCAATGGTGCATTCATGCCGGGGACAGTTCTTTGTTATTATACCTTATTAAACAACATAAGTGTCCTATACAGAACATATTCAGCACATTGGAGGCCGGTTGTTTAGGTCGCAAGGAAAAAAAACCTGCCCTATAAGCACAATTCTGCAGAAAGTATGGAATAAGGTAAAATCCATTTTGAAGATTACATATGCCCTAGAGTTCACCCCGCTTTGGGACAATATTTTTTTTAAAGAATTTTTGTCCCTAAACGATAATAATAATTGGAGTCGGAGTGGGATTACGACGGTGTCACATATTTGCACTGCAGGTAAATTAAAACCCATAGCGGAAATATTTCACGAGACACTAATTATGGTTCTAAATCATTATACGTTGTAGATACGCACAACTTAAGCATGCACTTGCACATACGTGGAATAAAATTCTTCAAATGCCCTTCACGTTTATTTTTCTGTTATAAGTCATACGGGGAAAAAAAATTTAAGGTTTCACAAATATATGCTAGATTACAAAAGGATTTAGGCATGGTTATTAAATTTAAAAGTGTTGGAAAATGGGAAGCGGATTTACATAGTAACATACATACATAAGGCCAAAAAAAGACATTTGTCCATCCAGTTCGGCCTGTTATCCTGCAAGTTGATCCAGAGGAAGGCAAAAAAAAAAACCCTGTGAGGTAGAAGCCAATTTTCTCCTTCCCGACTCCAATCAGGCAATCAGAATAACTCCCTGGATCAACGACCCCTCTCTAGTAGCTATAGCCTGTAATATTATTAAGCTCCAGAAATACGTCCAGGCCCCTCTTGAATTCCTTTATTGTACTCACCATCACCACCTCCTCAGGCAGAGAGTTCCAGAGTCTCACTGCTCTTACCGTAAAGAATCCTTTTCTATGTTTGTGTACAAACCTTCTTTCCTCCAGACGCAGAGGATGTCCCCTCGTCACAGTCACAGTCCTGGGGATAAATAGCTGATGGGATAGATCTCTGTACTGACCCCTGATATATTTATACATATTAATTAGATCTCCCCTCAGTCGTCTTTTTTCTAAAGTGAATAACCCTAATTTTGATAATCTTTCAGGGTACTGTAGTTGCCCCATTCCAGTTATTACTTTAGATGCCCACCTCTGGACCTTCTCCAGCTTTGCTATGTCTGCCTTGTTTACAGGAGCCCAGAACTGTACACAGTACTCCATGTGTGGTCTGACTAGCGATTTGTAAAGTGGTAGGACTATGTTCTTATCACGGGAATCTATGCCCCTTCTGATGCAACCCATTTAGGGTTATGTAATGCACTTCAGTGGCGTGAAGTATGTCAAAACATTAAAAAGGCCTCCCTCTCTAGTCAACATCGGCTGATACAGTTTAAAATCGTACATCGGTTATATTACACTCCGGAACTTCTCTCTAAAATGTACAAGAATAAAGAGAAAGAACTTTGTTGTCTGAAATGCCTCTGCCCGGAGGCAGGATATGTTCATATGTTATGGAGCTGTCCGGTTAGCAATAATTTCTGGCAAAGTATATTTCAGGGCATAGGGTGAAGAACCAATATTAAACTTTCCCCCACGATTGAATCAGCCATACTCGGCATATTTTTCCCAGAGAGTAAATATAAACTGTCAAAAGGTGAACATCTTCGATGGTTGAGAGGCTTTTATTGGCTAAGGTATTAATTCTTAGGAATTGGGTGATTTATAAGGCCCCAACCCTGGTAGACTGGGAAAGATATATGCATAGAGTAAAGGAATTCGAGCAAATTAAATGTAAAGGGAGAAAAAATTTGGACACTATGGGAGGGGACTTGGCTGGAGTGGAACTGATAAGGGTGGCCCAGGCGGAATTACCCACGTACGTATGGTGTAAAAGGTATGAACTGTAGGTTTGCATATGAAAGGATGGAACATCCAGAATGACGGTGGGAGTCGCTCACTGCCCTTGCGTCAACCGTGGTGGGGCCAGGGGGGGCGGGGGGTGTTAAGATGGGAGGAGGGAGATTAGTATTTATGTGTTTTTTTGCATTTTTGCTGGCCTATCAGGCTAAGGGATATTTTAATGTTTTAGTATTATGTATGTTTTCGCGACGGCAACATTCCGCAGATGTAATATGTACATTAGTTTTTTTTCTTCTCTTGTATCTGTATATGTCATTGTCTTCCCTTTGAGAAAACAATAAAGAAATAAAAAATAAAAAAAATTATCTAGACAAAAAGTAGTGATCCAGGATGGCTTTTACTAATCACTTAGAACTCCAGGTGTCTAATTAGCGACCTATAAGAGTATGCAAGATATGGCGGAATACATGACCACTGATGGAGTGAGCATACACTTCGAAACTATTTTCCTTTTGGATTCCCATGTTGCAGGACCTACTACTAATATTTGAAGGATAGAAGCACTTCTTTCCCATGAACTCGTATGCCACCTCTGATAAACCAAAACTCAACCGTACAGCTAGATATTGTATACAGTCATGTGAAAAAATTAGGACACCCTTTGAAAGCATGTGGTTTTTTTAATAAAAGGTTATTTCATCTCCGTTTCAACAATACAGAGAGATTAAAGTAATCCGACTAAACAAAGAAAACTGAAGAAAAGTCTTTTCAAGATCTTCTGTAAATGTCATTCTACAAAAATGCCTATTCTAACTGAGGAAAAAGATAGGACACCCTTGCCCCTAATAGCGAGTGTTACCTCCTTTGGCTGAAATAACTGCAGTGAGACGGTTCTTGTAGCCATCTACCAGTCTTCGACATCGGTCTGAGGAAATTTTACCCCACTCCTCAATGCAGAACTTTTTCAGCTGTGAGATGTTTGAGGGGTTTCTTGCACGTACAGCCCTTTTCAAGTCACCCCACAGCATCTCAATGGGATTCAAATCTGGACTTTGACTTGGCCATTCCAGGACTCTCCATTTCTTCTTTTTCAGCCAATCTTTGGTTGATTTACTAGTATGTTTTGGGTCATTGTCATGTTGCATGGTCCAGTTCCGCTTCAGCTTTAATTTTCTAACTGATGGTCTCACATGTTCTTCAAGCACCTTCTGATACACAGTAGAATTCATCGTGGATTCTATGATGGTGAGCTGACCAGGTCCTGCTGCAGCAAAGCAGCCCCAAACCATGACACTTCCACCTCCATGCTTCACAGTTGGTATGAGGTTCTTTTCTTGGAATGCTGTGTTTGGTTTACGCCAAACATGTCCTCTGCTGTTGTGTCCAAATAATTCAATTTTGGACTCATCTGTCCAAAGAACATTATTCCAGAAGTCCTGGTCTTTGTCAACTTTATCTCTGGCAAATGTCAGTCTGGCCTCGATGTTTCTCTTGGAAAGCAAAGGTTTCCTCCTTGCACACCTCCCATGCAAGTTAAACTTGTACAGTCTCTTTCTGATTGTAGAGGCATGTACTTCTACATCAACAGTAGCCAGAGCCTGCTGTAGTTCTCGAGATGACACTTTAGGGTTTTTGGAGACCTCTTTTAGCATCTTGCGGTCTGCTCTTGGGGTGAACTTGCTGGGGCGACCAGTCCTGGGCATGTTGGCAGTTGTTTTGAAAGCCCTCCACTTGTAGACTATCTTCCGGACAGTGGAATGGCTGATTTCAAAATCTTTTGAGATCTTTTTAAATCCCTTCCCAGACTCATAGGCTGCTACAATCTTTTTTCTGAAGTCCTCTGACAGCTCTTTTGCTCTCACCATGGTGCTCACTCTCACTTCAACAGTCAGGAGCACACCAAACTAAATGTCTGAGGTTTAAATAGGGCAAGCCTCATTCAACATGCAGAGTAACGATCTACTAATTATGTGCACCTGGTGTGATATACCTGTGTGAGATCTGAGCCAATTTAAGAGGGAATACATGTGAGGGTGTCCTATCTTTTTCCTCAGTTAGAATAGGCATTTTTGTAGAATGACATTTACAGAAGATCTTGAAAAGACTTTTCTTCAGTTTTCTTTGTTTAGTTGGATTACTTTAATCTCTCTGTATTGTTGAAACGGAGATGAAATAACCTTTTATTAAAAATGTTACAAAAAACCACATGCTTTCAAAGGGTGTCCTAATTTTTTCACATGACTGTATACCCGAACACGTGGGATGCCGAACTGACATCTGCAGGACCACGCGGGGTATTGTACTTGGAGAGAAAACTAACACAGCTTGAGTCATTCACAGGAGGGAGGTAAGGTTGGTTACTGCCAGCTCCATGGGATGCCACGTAATAGCGTAGGTGCAGATCAACAATCGGCTATTATCGACTAAATATTCAATATCCAAAAAAAGTCACCTTTTCAACATCTTAATCTGAATTGACATTGCCTATCATAGTTAAAAGTGTGGACATTATCTGCTCAACAGCGAATAAAAGGAATACTCGCCCCTAGGTCTGATTGGCGCGGATACTTGCACACCCTCCCCCAGGAGGTGGGGCGTTTGCTATATGCACTCAACGTTTCTTCGGCCGCGTACAGCCACCATAGCGCTGGAACACCAGCACAAAATAGTGCGGGGCACTTTTCTTGATACAGGCATCTCTTAATTAGCCCCTGAAGATATGTGGCAAACACATGTAAGGTGGAAACGTGTAGAGCTGATGTCATTGTTCAGGACACGGTTCTCTAGGCAGAGTGTGCATTAGTTGTAAGAGTTTACCTCCTAGTTAGGTGATACTGACCTAAAGATAGTGGCTGTCTGAGAGGCTGGCCTATAAACACTGACGTGTATGAGGGTATGCATGTTTCCACATAGATTAAACGTGAATAACACGGTGCATTGTATCCTGGATGTGTGGTGTTACAATCAAACCGTTCCAGACATAGCCGTGTGGTGTGTGTAAGTGCTGTCTATTAAAAGTAGGACGACTCTAGCACAGTCTTTAGTGTGGCGTACTGGTTGAATCATAGACCAGACACTTTTTGCCCAGTACAGTCAGTGTGGCCTATACAATATAGCCCTTCCAGCTAGCAGTCATTTGATGCAGCTGCACATGTTAGTAATAATCTCAGAGGTTCACTCGCAGCACACCTGAGTCTACAAGTAGATTGGACCGTGTCCTGTTGTCCTGCTTGCAGACTATTAGCAGCACCTTGCTAGAAAGCCAGGAAATGAGTCCAGACTTGTAACTGTGCAGAGGGTTATTTCTAAGTCCCTTTCTGCACTCTTCAAGTCTGGTTGCCTGATGGTCACAGATTGTGACATATAGGTTTCTGGCCTTTTTTTAAACAGACTACAATAAAGTTTTAGTTTTTTTATTTTAAGACGTTGATCAGGCTGTGACAACACAGCTCCGTGGGACGCCACATATAAGCTATAGGATTTGGGACTATACTTTACTATATTCATTCAAATTGCGATTTTTCATTTCCACCTTTCAATTGCGATTTTATGTACAGTACAGACCAAAAGTTTGGACACACCTTCTCATTTAAAGAGTTTTCTTTATTTTCATGACTATGACAATTGTAGATTCACACTGAAGGCATCAAAACTATGAATTAACACATGTGGAATTATATACATAACAAAAAAGTGTGAAACAACTGAAAATGTCATATTCTAGGTTCTACAAAGTAGCCACCTTTTGCTTTGATTACTGCTTTGCACACTCTTGGCATTCTCTTGATGAGCTTCAAGAGGTAGTCACCTGAAATGGTCTTCCAACAGTCTTGAAGGAGTTCCCAGAGATGCTTAGCACTTGTTGGCCTTTTTGCCTTCAATCTGCGGTCCAGCTCACCCCAAACCATCTCGATTGGGTTCAGGTCCGGTGACTGTGGAGGCTAGGTCATCTGGCGCAGCACCCCATCACTCTCCTTCATGGTCAAATAGCCCTTACAGAGCCTGGAGGTGTGTTTGGGGTCATTGTCCTGTTGAAAAATAAATGATGGTCCAACTAAATGCAAACCGGATGGAATAGCATGCCGCTGCAAGATGCTGTGGTAGCCATGCTGGTTCAGTATGCCTTCAATTTTGAATAAATCCCCAACAGTGTGACCAGCAAAGCACCCCCACACCATCACACCTCCTCCTCCATGCTTCACGGTGGGAACCAGGCATGTAGAGTCCATCCGTTCATCTTTTCTGCGTCGCACAAAGACACGGGGGTTGGAACCAAAGATCTAAAATTTGGACTCATCAGACCAAAGCACAGATTTCCACTGGTCTAATGTCCATTCCTTGTGTTCTTTAGCCCAAACAAGTCTCTTATGCTTGTTGCCTGTCCTTAGCAGTGGTTTCCTAGCAGATATTCTACTATGAAGGCCTGATTCACACAGTCTCCTCTTAACAGTTGTTCTAGAGATGTGTCTGCTGTTAGAACTCTGTGTGGCATTGACCTGGTCTCTAATCTGAGCTGCTGTTAACCTGCGATTTCTAAGGCTGGTGACTCGGATGAACTTATCCGCAGCAGAGGTGACTCTTGGTCTTCCTTTCCTGGGGCGGTCTGCATGTGAGCCAGTTTCTTTGTAGCGCTTGATGGTTTTTGTGACTGCACTTGGGGACACTTTCAAAGTTTTCCCAATTTTTCAGACTGACTGACTTTCATTTCTTAAAGTAATGATGGCCACTCGTTTTTCTTAACTTAGCTGCTTTTTTCTTGCCATAATACAAATTCTAACAGTCTATTCAGTAGGACGATCAGCTGTGTATCCACCTGACTTCTCCACAACGCAACTGACGGTCCCAACCCCATTTATAAGGCAAGAAATGCCACTTATTAAACCTGACAGGGCACACCTGTGAAGTGAAAACCATTTCAGGTGACTACCTCTTGAAGCTCATCAAGAGAATGCCAAGAGTGTGCAAAGCAGTAATCAAAGCAAAAGGTGGCTACTTTGAAGAACCTAGAATATTACATATTTTCAGTTGTTTCACACTTTTTTGTTATGTATATAATTCCACATGTGTTAATTCAGAGTTTTGATGCCTTCAGTGTGAATCTACAATTTTCATAGTCATGAAAATAAAGAAAACTCTTTGAATGAGAAGGTGTGTCCAAACTTTTGGTCTGTACTGTATGTACATATATAGATATATGCGATTTATTTTTATTTTTATAGGTGCTTTATCTATCTTATGCAATTTTTTTTACAGCTGTTCATATTTGGATTTTATATACTTGCGATTTTATTCAAGTGATCTTATCTGTGATTTTATACACACTATATTTATTACTTAAGTGTTCTTATTCGCTATTGTATGAACCACCCTATATGTACAACATACTTTACTTTACAAATAAAGTCTAAATACATGGTCTCAAAGGTTGAGTGCCAGTCACATTATAAACTGTACAACTCAATTAAAAAACAAACTGAAATCTTTTAGGTAGCGGGAAGAAGAAATCTAAAAATAAAATATGGTTGCATAAGTGTGCACACTTATTATGGTTGCATAAGTGTTCAGTCTATCTGCATGGCACATTTTGACTTGGCAAGATTTGCCCACTCTTCTTTGAAAAAACACTCCAATTCTGCCAGATTGTGAGGGCATCTTCTGTGCACAGCCCTCTTTAGATCACCGCATAGATTTTTTTTTTATCAGTTTCGGGTCTGGGCTCTGGCTGGGCCATTTTAAAACTTTAATATTCTGGTGAAGCCATTCCTGTGTTGATTTGGATGTATGCTTTGGGTCGTTGTCATGCTGAAAAATGAAGTTCCTCTTCATGTTCAGCTTTCTAGCAGAAGCCTGAAGGTTTTCTGACTGTATTGACTGGTATTTGGAACTGTTCATAATTCCCTCTACCTTAACTAAGGCCCCAGTTCTAGCTGAATAAAAACAGACCCTTGGCATGATGCTGCCACCACCATGCTTCACTGTGGGTATGGTGTTTTTTTTGGCTATGTGCAGTGTTGTTTTTGGCCAAACATCTCTTTTGGAATTATGGCCAAAAAGTTTAACCTTGGTTTCATCAGACCATAACACCTTCTCCCACATGCTTTTGGGAGACTTCAGATGTGTTTTTGGAAAATGTAGCCTGGCTTTGATGTTTTTCTTCGAAAGAAAAGGCTTTCGTCTTGCCACTCTACCCCATAGCCCAGACATATGAAGAATATGGGATATTGTTGTCACATGTACCACACAGCCAGTACTTGCCAGATATTCCTGCAGCTCCTTTAATGTATCTGTAGGCCTCTTGGTAGCCTCCCAGACCAGTTTTCTTCTCGTCTTTTCATCAATTTTGGAGGGACGTCCAGTTCTTGGTAATGTCACTGTTGTGCCATATTTTCTCCACTTGATGTTGACTGTCTTCACTGTGTTCCATGGTATATTTAACCCCTTCCCGACCGCAATCCGTATATATACGTGATAGCTGCACATACCCCGTGCAGCTACCACGTATATAAACGTTCTGGCAGCTCTTTAATCAGCGCTTGGATTAAAGCTTCTGCCCCTGCCCTGTATGCTGTCATTGACAGCATACAGTGCAGTAATGCCGGCAAGGGACCAATCAGAGTGGCCACTTGCCGACAATTGATCCGATTGGTTAGTCTGTGCAGACTAACCAATCGGATCGCGGCAGTGAAAAAATGCCGGATTCAGGCTCTGATCTGCGCTCTGCAGATCAGAGCCTGAAATCACATGGAGTCCTCGTACCCCCCCATCTGTGCCCCCAATCTGTGTGCACCCCCTGATCTGTGCCCCCCGATCTGTGCCCCTTCACCTGAAGCTGTCTGCACTGTGCACATTGAATCAGCCTGCCTGCCTGCCCAGTGCACTGATGCGCCCACCCCCTCCCCGCCCCATACATTCAGTAACACCCCCATCCCTTTCCAGCGCTTCCCCCTGCCCCCCGATACGGTTTGGTCCCCCTGCTGTGTGTGATGGCGGCAGCTCCATTCCTGAGCCGCCGCCATTATCAGAGTGTCAGCTCTATGCTGCAGCGGCATCCATGGGGTTAATAGAGGGAGGGAGCTCCCTCTCTCCACCATCGGGGCTGCTGCGCTGCAATGGCAGCCCCAATGGTTGCCATGGCAACCGGACGCTTTGCAAAAGCGTCCGCTGTTGCCACCTACAGGGCATCTGATTGTATTACACTTTGCAATGCAAGAGCATTGCAAAGTATAGTACAGCCCCACTGGATCTTCAAGATCCAAGAGGGACTTGATAAAAATAAAAGTAAAAATAAATAAATAAAAATGTAAAATAAAAAATAAAAAATTGCCTTTTCCTATAAAAAATGAAAAATAAAAAAAATACACATATTTGGTATCACCGCGTCCGTAACGACCGTCTCTATAAAGATATCACATGATAGACTCCGTCCGATAAACACCATTAAAAAAACTGTGTAAAAAAAAAAGCCATTTTTGTGACCTTACATCACAAAAAGTGCAACAGCAAGCGATCAAAAAGGTGTATGACCCCTAAAATAGTACCAATCAAACCGTCACCTCGTCCCGCAAAAAATTATACCCTATTTAAGACAATCGCCTAAAAAATTAAAAAGCTATGGCTCTCAGATTATAGAGACACTAAAACATCATTTTTTGGGTTTCAGAAATGCTATTATTGTGTAAAACTTAAATAGATAAGAAAAAATTTCACATGACCTAACTCCTCAGATAAACGCCGTAAAAATAAATAGATTGAAAACTGTTCCAAAACAGCCAATTTTTGGGTCACCTTGCCCCATAAAGTGTAATAATGAATGATCAAAAAATCCTATGTACCCAAAAATGGTACCAATAAAAACCTCAACACTTTCTGCAAAAACGAACCCCTGCACAAGACGATCGGCATAAAAATAAAAAACATATGGCGTTCAGAAAACCAATCCAGCACAATCTGCCTTCCAAAAACCGTATGGCATTCCTTTCCTTCTGCGCCCTGCCGTGTGCCCGTACAGCAGTTTACGACCACATGTGGGGTGTTTATGTAAACCGCGGAATCAGGGTAATAAATATTTAGTTTTGTTTGGCTGTTAACCCTCAATGCGTTAAAGAAAAAAAATTATAAAATGGAAAATCTGCCAAAAAAGTAAAATTTAGAAATTTCATCTCCATTTTCCTTTATTTCTTGTGGAACGCCTAAAGGGTTAATAAAGTTTGTAAAATCAGTTTTGAGTAACTTGAGGGGTGTAGTTTCTACAATGGGGTCATTTATGGGGGTTTCCACTATGTAAGCCCCACAAAGTGACTTCAGACCTGAACTGGTTCTTAAAAAGTGGGTTTTGGAAATTTTCGTAAAAATTGTAAGAATTGCTTCTAAACTTCTAACGTCCTAAAAAAATAAAATGACATTTCCAAAATGATGCCAACATAAAGTAGAGATATGGGGAATGTTAAGTAATATTTTATTAGGTATGACTTTCTGTTTTAGAAGCAGAGAAATTGAAACTTGGAAAATTTAGAATTTTTCAAAATTTTTGGTAAATTTGGGATTTTTTCATAAATAAAGGTGAAATATATTGACTCAAATATATGACTATCATGAAGTACAATGTGTCACGAGAAAACAATCTCAGAATGGCGTGGATAAGTAAAAGTGTTCCAAAGCTATTACCACATAAAGTGACGCATGTCAGATTTGAAAAAAATTTGACCTGGACACTGGGGCATCAATGACCCTTGGTCATGAAAGGGTTAATGCCTTGAAAATTATTTTGTACCCTTCTCGTGACTGATACCTTTTAACAAGGAGATCCCTCTGATGCTTTGGAAGCTCTCTGTGGACCATGGCTTTTGCTGTGTGATACAAATAAGAAAATGTCCGAGCAGCTGAACTTTATTTGAGGTTAATTAAAGGCACTTTAAATAATGGCAGGTGTATGCTGGCTCCTATTTAACATGATTTTGAATGTGATTGCTTAATTCTAAACACAGCTACATCCCCAGTTATAAGAGGGTGTGCACACTTCTGCAACCACATTATTTAATTTTTGTTTTTGTTTTCTTCACTCCACCTAAAAGATTTCAGTTTGTTTTTCAATTGAGTGGTACAGTTTATAGGTCAAATTAAAGGTGGAAAAAGTTCTGAAATGATTTATCTTTGTCTCATTTTTATATCATATATCATTTTTACATCACAGAAACCTGACATTTTACCAGGGGTGTGTAGACTTTTTATATCCACTGTACATCCTATCTGCACTGGGTATGTGCAGATAGGATGTATATAGCCGTATGGCAGTCGGGAAGGGTTTATATAATAAACTTGAGACTCAAATATAAACTATATAGCTGGCACTCACACCATCTGACTGTAGAATGTAATATTGTAATGAAGTTGTATAGCCGGTTGATTGTAAGGATCACGTGTAATAAGTTGACTTCACGTGGTCTTGATACTATACTATAAAAGATTTATTATAACCTATAATAAAACATAATAAGGCTACTTTCACACTAGCGTTTCGGTTTCCATTTGTGAGATCCGTTTCAGGGCTCTCACAAGCAGTCCAAAACGGATCAGTTTTGCCCTGATCCGTTCAGAATGCATCAGTTTGCCTCCGTTCTGCCTCCATTCCGCTCTGGAGGCGGACACCAAAACGCTGGTTGCAGCGTTTTGGTGTCCGCCTGATGATGCGGAGGAAAACAGATCCGTCCTGACACACAATGTAAGTCAATGAGGATGGATCCATTTTCACTGACACAATATGGCACAATAGAAAACTGATCCATCCCCCATTGACTTTCAATGGTGTTCAAGACGGATCCGTTTTGGCTATGTTACAGATAATACAAACGGATCTGTTCTAAACGGATGTATGCGGTTGTATTATCGGTTTCGGATCTGTCTGTGCAGATCCATGACGGAACCGCACCAAATGCGAGTGTGAAAGTAGCCTAAATTATAATAATAACAAGTAACTTCTACCCGCGGAGGCCTCGCATTAATGGGTCTAGTATGATTCTGTAGATAGTAAATACAAAGCCTTTTATGGAGAAAGTTGAAAAAAAAATCTATATTAACCACTTCAACCCCCCTAGCTGAAACACCCTTAATGACCAGGCCACTTTTTACACTTCTGCACTACACTGCTTTCACCGTTTATTGCTTGGTCATGCAACTTACCACCCAAATGAATTTGACATCCTTTTCTTCTCACTAATAGAGCTTTCATTTGGTGGTATTTCATTGCTGCTGACATTTTTACTTTTTTTGTTATTAATCGAAATTTAACGATTTTTTTGCAAACTTTTCGCTAAATTTATTGTTCTACATGTCTTTGATAAAAATAAAATGTTTGGGTAAAAAAATGGTTTGGGTAAAAGTTATAGTGTTTACAAACTATGGTACAAAAATGTGAATTTCCACTTTTTGAAGCAGCTCTGACTTTCTGAGCACCTGTCATGTTTCCTGAGGTTCTACAATGCCCAGACAGTAGAAACCCCCCACAAATTACCCCATTTTGGAAAGTAGACACCCTAAGGTATTCGCTGATGGGCATAGTGAGCTCATAGAACTTTTTATTTTTTGTCACTAGTTAGCGGAAAATGATGATTTTTTTTCTTACAAACTCTCATATTCCACTAACTTGTGACAAAAAATTAAAACTTCCATGAACTCACTATGCCCATCATGAAATACCTTGGGGTGTCTTCTTTCCAAAATGGGGTCACTTGTGGGGTAGTTATACTGCCCTGGCAATTTAGGGGCCCAAATGTGTGAGAAGAACTTTGCAATCAAAATGTGTAAAAAATGACCGGTGAAATCCAAAAGGTGCACTTTGGAATATGTGCCCCTTTGCCCACCTTGGCAGCAAAAAAGTGTCACACATGTGGTATCGCCGTACTCAGGAGAAGTTGGGGAATGTGTTTTGGAGTGTCATTTTACATATACCTATGCTGGGTGAGATAAATATCTCAGCAAAAGTCAACTTTTCCCATTTTCTTATACAAAGTTGGCATTTGACCAAGATATTTCTCTTGAGCAAATCTTGAAATTTTTCTGAAAATTTCTAATACCCACTTTTTCAGGACCAGTTCAGGTCTGAAGTCACTTTTTGAGGCTTACATAATAGAAACCACCCAAAAATGACTCTATTTTAACCCTTTATGTGTTCCACAAGAATTAATGGAAAATAGAGATGAAATTTAAAAATTTCACTTTTTTAGCAGATTTTCCATTTGAATAAAAAAAATTCCAGTTACAAAGCAAGGGTTAACAGCCAAACATTTATGGTCCTGATTCTGTAGTTTACATAAACACCCCATATGTGGTCGTAAACTGCTGTACGGGCACACGGGTGCAGAAGGAAAAAAATGCCATACGGTTTTTGGAAGGCAAATTTTGCTGCACTGGCTTTTTGACACCATGTCCCATTTGAAGTCCCCCTGATGCACCCCTAGAGTAGAAACTCAAAAAAAAGGTACCCCATTTTGGAAACTATGGGATAGGGTGGCAGTTTTGTCTGTACTAATTTAGGGTACATGTGATTTTTGGTTGCTCTATATTACACTTTTTGTGAGGCTAGGTAACAAGAAATAGCAGTTTTGGCACCGTTTTTATTTTTTGTTATTTACAACATTCATCTGACAGGTTAGATCATGTGGTATTTTTATAGAGCAAGTTATTACGGATGCGGCAATACCTAATATGTCTACTTCTTTATTTAAGTTTTACACAATTATTTCATTTTTGAAACAATAAGAATCTTGTTTGACTGTCTCCATAGTCCGAGAGCCATCGTTTTTTCAGTTTTTGGGCAATTATCTTGGGTAGGGTATGATTTTTGTGGGATGAGATGACGGTTTGATTAGCACTATGTTGGGGTGCGTATGACTTTTTGATCACTTGCTATTACACTTTTTGTGATGTAAGGTGGCAAAAAATGGCTTTTTTTTTTACACCGTTTTTAGGTCATGGGATATTTTTATAGAGCAGGTTATTACGGATGCTGCGATACCTAATATGTGTAGTGCATTTTTATTTTTTAATCAGTGATAAATGTGTTTTTTATTTTTACTTTTTTTTTCACTTAAATAAAAAATGGACCCTGACCCACTTGGTTCTTGAAGATCCAGTGGGTTTGATGTCTGCATAATACAGTACACGATATAGTGTACTGTATTGTATTTTCACTTTACAAAGTTTTATCAGACATCTGCCTTTAGCAGAAGTTTGATCAGCACCATAGACAGCCGGAAGCCTGTGAAGGCGTCCGGTTGCCATGGTAACCATCACTCGCTGCCACAACAGAGCAGTGGGTGATGGAAAGGGAGGGGGGCCCCTCCCTCTGTGATCCTGTCAAGAATCGGGGGCTGAAACGGCACAGCAGCTCCCGATGGGAGAGGGAGGGAGCTCCCTCCCTGTTAGGCCTTTTTCACTTTGGCATTAAGGATTGGGGCTGAATGGAATTGCGGTGCTTGGCAGGGAAATCGTGCGAGTGAGTGACTGCGATTGCGGTGCATTGTTCAGTTTTTTTCAGCGCGAGTGCAATGCTTTTTGCATGCGCATGTGAAAAAACTGAATGTGGTACCCAGACCCACACTTCTTCAATGAAGTTCGGGTTTGGGTTAGCCTCATGTTTGGGTCCGGATGCCGAACCATTCACTCCATGTGCTGTCCGAATCTGTGGCTCCGTTCCGCAGCCCCGTTAAAAAAAAATATAACATGTCCTATTCTTGTCCGTGCTTTGCGGACAAGAATAGGCATTTATATTGCCGGCGCCCGTTCCGTTCCGCAAATTGCGGAAGGCAACACGGGTGGCTTCAGTTTTTTGCAAAAAAACGGCACGGTGGTGTACATGAGGCCTTAGTTGTAGTGTAGATTTTATTATTTTCCCTTATAACATGGTTACAAGGGAAAACAATAGCATTCTTTAATACATAATGCTTAGTAGAAGGTCAATTGAGGGTTAAAAAATAAATTAACTCCTCCATAGCTGCCGGTCTCTGCTCTTTCTTGAGGACCTATGGTTACGTCACTGAGCTCCTCACATGGTCCAATACGGTGATGAACCATGTGATTGGACCATGTGATGTGACATCACCACAGGTCCTTTAGCCGGCAGCTCATGATTAAAGAAGTAAAAAAAGATCGGCAACTATGCGATCAAGAGGAGGAGGTGAGTTAATTTTATTTTTTAATTTTTAATCCCTCAAACCATATTTTATGTTATAAGGGAATATAATAAAGATCGGGTTCCCATCCCGATCTTCACCTAGCAACCATGCGTGAAAATCGCACCGCATCCGTACTTGCTTGCAGATACTTGCGATTTTCACGCAGACCTATCCGCTTCTATAGGGCCTGCGTTGCCTGAAAAATGCACAAAATAGAGCATGCTGCGATTTTCACACAACACACAAGTGATGCGTGAAAATCACCACTCATGTGCACAGCCCCATAGAAATTAATGGGTCCGGATTCAGTGCGGGTGCAACGCTTTCACCTCACGCATTGCACCCGTGTGGAAATCTCGCCCGTGTGAAAGAAGTCTACGTACCGCGGCATGGAAGGGGTTAAACGGCTGACATCACAGCACAGATGTCAGCCGTTTCAAACAGAGTTTCCACTCGGCCCTTCTGGAAATAAGATGGGGCAAGCGGGATGATCGCACGCCCTCCCGCCCCCAGTACCATCCCGGGGGGAAGGGTTAAATATGAAAATGTAGGTAATTTTGAAGTTTCTGAAACTTCCGACAGCGCTGCAAACCGCTGTATTGACCTGCGGTTTGCAGCGATCGCCGATACTGGGGGGTCACAGGACTCCCCTCGGCATTGTCCCAGGGTGCCTGCTAATTGATTTCAGCAGGCACCCAGTTCCAATCACCTCCTGCCGCACGGCGGTGATCAGAAATACACATTACGTACCGGTACGTCATGTCTCCCTAAGAGGTCAAGGCAGATAGTGATACCTCACAAAATATTTACATTTCCCATATTTCTACTTAATGTTGGCATCATTTTTAGGACATTAGAAGGCTTAGAACTTAGAAGCAACTCTTACATTTTTTAAGACAATATCTAAAACCAACTTTTTTAAGGACCAGTTCAGTTATGAAGTCACTTTGTGGGCCTTACATAGTAGAAATCACCCAAAAATGGCCTCATTTTAGAAACTACACCCCTCAAGTTAGTCAAAACTGATGTTACAGACATTAACCCTTTAGGTGCTCCACATGAATTAAAGGAAAATGGAGATGAAATTTCTAAATGTAACTTTTTTTTTTGCTGATTTTCCATTTTAATCAATTTTTTTCCTGTAATAGTCAAACTAAACTCATTATCGATTACCCTGATTCTGAAGTTCACAGTAACACCCCATATGTTGTTGTTGACTGGAATAATTTTCAGGTGCTGTGTCACATTTGAAGGTACCCTGAGGTACCCCACAGTGTAAACCCCCAAAAAGTTGAAAACTACACCCCCCCAAGGAATTTTTTTAAGGGGTGTAGTGAGCACTTTGGCCCAATATGCTTTTCACAGAATTTAGAACCAATATGCTTTTCACAGAATTTAGAACTTGGATGTAAAAAATAAAAATTGCATATTTTACTGAAAATGTCACTTTAGGCCCAAGTTTTTCATTGTAACAAGGGGTAACAGGAGAAAGTCACCACAAAATGTGTTACCCATTTTCTGCTGAATACAGCAACACCCCATATGTGGTTGTCGACTGCTGCATGGGTGCACGCCAGAGCTTAAAACAGGTGAAGCACAATATGGTTTTTGGAGGGCAGATTTCACTGGAATAATTTTCAGGTGCTGTGTTGCATTTGAAGTTACCCTGAGGTAGCCCAAAATGTGACCCCATTTTGGAAACTACACCCCTAAAGTATTCATTTAGGGGTGTATTGAGAATTTTTTTATTTTACGGTATTCATCTAGGGGGTATAATGAGAATTTATTTTTACATTTTGTAGTTTGTCTAATTTTCCAACTAAGTTATAATTGGCTAATAATATAATGAAATGTGGAGTGTTAAAAAAACGGTGGATTGCATAATAAATTAAAAATGGCCAAAAGTAAATTGATTAAATTAATAATCTAGGGATGTATGGTTAATGCGGAAACACTGCTTAATGCAAAGTCCAGGCTTATCTGGACAGGTATCACATTGATATATGGTATCCCGCTGTATCCCATTCTTGTAACAGACCCTAGATCTCTTTTGGGCTCTTTTGTTCGCAGTAGGTGGCACCTCTGATGGGAAATGTTGCCCTGGGATAATTCTGCCGGCATGACAAGATGAGGCTATTATCACCGCCAGTTCTGTGAGAAGGTCTCGCAGATGTTCTTCTCTACCTCTTGTATGATGTTCTTTGTTTTGGTTTCACTTTCTCATCTCCTTTCCTTCTGCCAGGTGTCACTTATTTCGACTAATCATCTTCCTTTATAATCCCTCCCATACTGCCTCACTTTGCGGTTTATACTACTTCCTGGATGAAGTGTTCACTGCTGGAGGCTGCTTCTGCTGTTTGTTCAGATAAGTCTTTTTACTTTATTGTGTTTCCCCGCTTGCTTAATTCTAGGTGACCCTGACTCCCTCTGTATTAAGTGCAGGGAGCCGGTGGTCGTGTCCCCTCACTATTATAGGGTTTTCAGGTGTCACACAGTATTAGGTACGCGGGCATGCAATCGTCTACCATACAGCATTTGGTCTGTAAGGTCCACCCCACCCATATATTTATTGTAATCCTGTATGCAGACAGGCTTAGGGTACTTTCACACTAGCATTTTTCTTTTCTGGCACTGAGTTCCGTCAAAAGTGCTCAGTGCCGGAAAATAACTGCTCAGGCATATCCCCATGCATTCTGAATAGAGAGTAATCCGTTCAGGATGCATAAGGATGCCTTCTGTTCAGTAATTTTGACTGATCAGGCAAAAGAGAAAACCGTAGCATGCTATGGTTTAATTTGCGGCGAAAAAAAAACAGAAGACTTGCTGCATCCGGCATTTTTTTCCATAGGAATGTATTGGTACCGGATCCAGCATGCGCAGACCGAAAAAAAAAAAGGTGAAAAGAATAAATGCCGGATGACACCGGAAAGACGCATCCAGCATTTCAATGCATTTTGTTTTGACTGATCAGGCATTTTTAATGCCATCAGTTGGCATACGTGTTGCTGGATCTGCTTGCCGGATCACTCTGCCGCAAGTGTGAAAGTAGCCTTACAGATGGTGGTATTTGTGCCGCGCACAGGAACAGGGCTGTTACTGTCTGGATGTATAGATGTCATTATGAGGACATCTTTTTCTCTCGATATTTTACAAGTAAGATGTCCCCATTGCGAAGGTCCTTTATTTCCCAAGACTTCAATTTGTGGTTGACTAAAGGCTTGGGAAGGCCTCTTTGATTGCAGTATATGGTGCCACATGGCGCTGTCTTTCTGATTGAAAGGCACCTGAAAAGGGGTACGCTGGTGTAATAATTGTCGACGTACAAGTGGTACCCCTTATCTAAAAGAGGGTGCAAAAGATCCCACACTTTTTTACCTGCCACATTAAGGGAAGGGGGACATTCAGGAGGGCAAAACTTGGTATCTTTGCCTTCTTACACTCTAAATTCATAGGTGTTGCCAGTTCGGCTCTCACAGAGCTTATACATTTTTGGCCTAAATTGTGCCCTCTTCCTTGGCAAATATTGGCAAACTTGAAGCCTGCCTTTAAAAAGGATGGGTGATTCGTCCTCGGAAATATTTTTTATGTGGTTTAGGCCTCTTTAAATTTTGTATTAGTTCCCAGTACATGAGGGTATTGTAAAACACCTCAGATGACCAATAAGTTCTCATAATGTTTTTCTACGAGACCCATATTTAAAATGTCTGCCACACCAACAGGGCACCATATGCCATTCTTGGCGTAATATGAGGTGGGGTGACTAGCAATGAATCAATGAATTGAGCAGTGTATACATTGGTCTTCTCAACCATCAAATTTAGCAGTTCTTCTGATAAGAAGTGTAGGGTTTTGCTCTGATAGACAGGCTAGCGGACACAGTGTAGAGGCAATTACAAAGTCTTTAACTTAAACAGTTCGGTGTTTATTCACACATAAGGAAAAACTAAAATGACCGTTCACAATCTTAGTGTTTTTTCACACTATGCAATGTCCATAAAACAAAATCTTCACCTGTTTAGCATTTTTCCACCCGCAGTCCACAGCAGGCTTTAGGGGCCTGTTTCCCGGGATGCAACTCTCAGACCTTTAGCACAGCACAACTTCACAGGTCCCAAAACACAGAGACTCCCCAGCTTCTCTGTCAGATGGAGGATAAACCACACCCAGCTGAGATTGCTGGCAGTTTTTTTTATATAGGCCAAAAATACCCGGCCTGGAGCGTGAGGAGCAGACACCCACCCAGCACTTTGGCTACCCCCAGAGAAAGGTTAAATACTCCCCTCCCACCACCAAACATTAGTGATTCCAAAATACCAGAGTAAAGGGCGGTGGATACACACGTGAAAAAATAAATAAACAGGAGAAGATATTTCATCATATCAACCCCCAGGTAATTAACAGGGAGGGAAATACGGGCCGTCGTGGTGATCTCATGGAAAATGAATTACCGGTAAGTACTAATTCCGGCATTCCATATCATCACCACGACGGCCATACAAGGAGGTATATCAAATATGAATCTACGGGGGGAACCAGGCCGAAGGACTTTTTGTCCGAAAGACATATCAGTCTTTTTGAAAAGGTCCAACCTATTATGTTTGGCAAAAGTATGGATACTGGACCAAGTGGCTGCCTTACAGATCTCCTCAAGGGAGACACCCGCTCTTTCTGCTTGAGAAGATGACATTGCCCTGGTAGAGTGGGCTCTGATATTATCAGGGCAGGAAAGATTCTGTAAGGAATAACAAGAAGCGATAGTAGCTTTGATCCATCTGGCAATGGAGGACTTGGAAACTTTCTGACCCTTGTTTCTTCCTCCAAACTGGATAAAGAGGCAGTCTGACTTCCTAAAGTCTTTAGTTGTCTCTAGATAATCCAGTACTGCCCGTCTGACATCAAGTGAATGAAGGGTAGATTCCCAATCATTAGATGGGTTGTTAAACAAGGAAGGAAGAGTGATCTCCTGGTCCTTATGAAACTTCGAAACTACTTTTGGTAGAAAACACGGGTCTAGTTTTAGAACTATCCTGTCGTCCAGGACCTGTAGGTAAGGCTCTCTAATTGAGAGGGCCTGTAGTTCACTTATTCTTTTGGCTGAGGTGATGGCAACCAGGAACGCAGTTTTGTAGGATTTTTGCTTCAAAAAGCAGTCACTCAGAGGTTCAAATGGAGCATGTGATATTCCCCTAAGGACGATGTCTAAATCCCAGGAAGGTACCTGTTTGACACTGTCCCACATAGATTGACACTGTCCCACATAGAAGACTTATCAATAAACTGCAGTCATTGAGCATGGACTCCCATATTGTTGAGTGGATTAGGCAGTGGCTGAGTGACAGACAACAGGGGGTTGTAGTCAATGGAGAACATGCAAAACAAGGTCATGTTACCAGTGGGATTCCACAGGGATCTGTACTGGGACCAATTTTGTTTAATATCTTCATAAGTGATTTTGCAAAAGGCCTCGATGGCAAGGTTTGTCTTTTTGCTGATGACACAAAGATATGTAACAGGGTTGATGTTCCTGGAGGGAAACGCCAAATGGAAAAGGATTTAGGAAAACTAGAAGAATGGTCAGAACTCTGGGAACTGAAATTTAATGTGGATAAGTGCAAGATAATGCACCTGGGGCGTAAAAACCCAAGGGCAGAATATAGAATATTTGACACAGTCCTGACCTCAGTATCTGAGGAAAGGGATTTAGGAGTAATTATTTCAGAAGACTTAAAGGTGGGAAGACAATGTAATAAAGCAGCACGAAATGCAAGCAGAATGCATGGATGTATAGGGAGAGTTATAAGCAGTAGAAAGAGTGAAGTGCTTATGCCACTGTAAAGATCACTGGTGAAACCTCACTTGGAGTATTGTGCGCAGTACTGGAGGCCATATCTCCAGAAGGATATAGATACTCTAGAGAGAGTTCAGAGAAGAGCTACTAAACTGGTCCATGGATTGCAGGATAAAACTTACCAGGAAAGGTTAAAAGACCTTAATATGTATAGCTTGGAAGAAAGAAGAGACAGAGGGGATATGATAGAAACTTTTAAATACATAAAGGGAATCAACTCGGTAAAGGAGGAGAGCATATTTAAAAGAAGAAAAACTACCACAAGAGGACATAGTTTTAAATTAGAGGGGCAAAGGTTTAAAAGTAATATAAGAAAGTATTACTTTACTGAGAGAGTAGTGGATGCATGGAATAGCCTTCCTGCAGAAGTAGTAGCTGCAAATACAGTGAAGGAGTTTAAGCATGCATGGGATAGGCATAAGGCTATCCTTCATATAAGATAGGGCCAGGGACTATTCATAGGATTCAGATATATTGGGCAGACTAGATGGACCAAATGGTTCTTATCTGCCGACACATTCTATGTTTCTATATTTCTATGTACCTGAGACCTTAGAGTCAGACGTAGCCTCGTGCCTTCATGAATCGCTTTATCCACCTATGGGTCGCCAGTTCGGTGTCATAAAAACAACTGAGGGCTGATACCTGTACCCTGAGTGTGGATGGTCTTAATCCCATGTCAAAGCCTTTTTGTAAAAAGTCCAGAATCATTTGGATGTTTGGAGCTGAGGTATTCGGTGAGGGCAAACGTGACCACGAGCAAAAACGTTTCCAAATCTTCAGGTAAATTGAAAAGGTGACTTTCTTTTTGGAAGCCTTTAGGGTTGAAATTACCGCATCCGATAATCCCTGATGCTTTAGGATCTGGGTCTCAGGATCCAGGCTGCTAGGTTGAGGAAATCCGGGTCCGGGTGTAGAATCGGACCCTGCTTAAGGATGTCTCGTCTCTTTGGCAGAATCCAAGGATCTTCGCTGGCAAGGTTCCACAAGACTGGGAACCAGCTCCTCTTTGGCCAGTAGGGTGTCACTAGTATGACTGGAGTACTGTCCTGTATGATCTTCTGTACCGCCCTCGGTATTAACGGAAGAGGATGGAAAGCGTAATGGAGATCCCGGTTCCATCTGAAAGAGAAAGCGTCCAGAAATCTCGGGCTGTCTCTGGGATGTAGGGAACAAAAAACTGGCAATTTTGAGTTTACTCGAGTGGCAAAGAGATCTATTGTTGGTCTCCCCCACTTGTCCACTATCATCAGGAAGACTTCCTCGTTTAAGGACCATTCTGAGTGATCTATCTTTGTCCGGCTTAGGTAGTCTACTTCCACATTTAGGAACCCTTTCAGGTGGACTGCAGACACTGACCGGACATTCGCTTCGGCCCAGGTGAATATCTTTGCCGACAAATCCAGCAGGCTGCTTGAACCCGTGCCTCCCTGATGGTTTAAATACCTTATCACTGTCGTATTGTCTGACAGGACTCTTACGTGATGGCCTTGAAGATGAATCTTTGCTTGCCTTAGAGTTTCCCAGACTGCCATCAATTCTCAAAGATTTGATGACTGGAGACTGAAAGATTCTGGCCAGACTCCCTGGTAATAAACATCTCCGACCTTCGCTCCCCAACTGTACTGGCTTGCATCCGTGGTGATCTGGGCATAGGGATTCTTTGACCACTGCACCTCCCTGGAGATATTGAGCCTGTCTTTCCACCAAAGAAGGGAGGTTTTTATCCTCTGAGGGATGATCACCCTTTGGTCTAGGGAAGATTCCCTTCTGTCCCAGACCCTGAGGATCCACATCTGCAGGGTTCGGAAATGGATCTGACACCACTGAATGGACGTTATGCAGGATGTAAGGATCCCCAGGAGACTCATTGAGTCTCTGATGGAGCAGAAACTTTTTGAGTTTAAGATGGAGATTTTCTTTTGGATGTCCTGTATCTTGCTCTGAGGTAGACCAGTTATCTGCTTCTGGGAATCCAGAATAACCCCCAGGAACTGGATCTTTGTTGTCGGATCTAACTGTGATTTTTTTATGTTGATCAGCCAACCCAGACCCTCTAGGGTTTGACGGAAAAAATGTAGATCTCTCTGTAGAAAAAGAGCGAAACAGTTTGAGATCAGAAAATCTGTCTGAAAGTATGAAAAAACTGTCAGACCTTCCTTCCTTAGATAAGCCACTACCTCGATCATTAGTTTTGTAAAAACTCGAGGGGCTGATATGCCGAAGGGGAGAGAGGTGAATTGGTAATGGAGGATTCTGCCCAGATGGTCTCTGACCGCAAACCTTAAGAACCGTTGGGAGCTGGGATGTATCGGTACATGATAGTAGGTGTCGGTCAGATCGACCAAGCACATTACTGAATTGTTCTAGAGCAGAGGAACTATAGATCTTAGGGTCTCCATCCTGAATTTTTGATAGATAATATACCTGTTCAGGCGCTTTAAGTTTATTATTGTGTTGATAGGATCCCTCCTTCTTCACTAGGAAGAGGTTCGAATAGAAAACATTTTCCTTGTTCGGATCGTGGTACTTTCACCACTACCCCTTTTGCGAGTAGTTCCCGAATGCCCACGTGAATAGGATGATTGAAGTCTGGGATCGCAACCCTGGTGACTAGAAATCTCTTTGGGGGAGAATCCGAGAATTGTATTCTGTAACCTGACTCTACAATCCTCAGAGCCCAGGAGTTTGAGGATATCTCCTCCCAACGGGGAAAAAACATCCTCAATCTCCCCCCTACCCTCATGTCACTGGTTTCCATTTCTTTTTGGGGGGGGGGGCAGAAGTGGAAGCCCTACCTCTCCCCCCTTTGGGGTAACTAAAACGGCCCGACTTACCCTTACCAGTGTACTGACTACTTTGGTTGGAAGGGGCACCAAAGGGATACTTCCTTTCTTCCTTTTATAGACTTTTTCCTCCGGAAAACCCTTTTTTTTTTATCGGAGGCCCTTTCTAGATCTTTTCTAATTCTGGTCCGAAGACATACTCTCCAGAAAAGGGGATGCCACATAGTCTGGATTTTGACACTTTGTTCCCTGACCAGCATTTCACCCACAAGGCACGGCGAGCTGCATTGGACAGACCCGCATCCTTTGCTGAAAAACGTACCGACTCCGCGGAGGCGTCCGCTAAAAAAGCTGTAGCAGATTTTAACAGGGGAATAGCACTCAAAACCCCATCTGTTGAGGGATTGCTGGAGGCCTTATTCTCTAACTCTGAGAGCCAGATGAACATAGATCTGGCAACTGATGTGGCTGCTACGTTAGACTTAAGCGTGAACATGGCCGCCTCCCAGGACCTTCTCAATAAGCCATCAGCCTTTCTATCCAGTGGATCTTTGAGCTGAGAGGCATCTTCAAATGGTAGGCTGTTTTTTTTTTTATTGACCCTAGCTACCTGGGCGTCAATTTTAGGGATTTAGGGATGGTATTGAAGGTCTTAGCTTCTTCTTAATCAAAGAGAAGCCGGTTTTGGAAGGATCTGGCAACTCCTAGCCGTTTCTCCGGATCTGCTCATTCATCCAAAATCCTCCCCTTGATATTATCGTTAATAGGGAAGACTCTGGATTTCTTTACCCTGAGACCTCCAAACATCTCATCCTGTACTGATGGAGTAGAAGGCACCTCCTCTACTCCCATAGTAGCTCTGACGGCTTTTAAAAGCTCGGGCATATCCTCAGAGGAGAAATAAAATTTCCTTCTGTTTTCTGAAAATTCTCGTTCAGAGAGCTTGTCTTCATCCTCCATATGTCTAGAGGAGGAAGCCGATACCCCATACACCTCTGAATCGGATGAAATATAATCGTCCGATTTGTGGCGTTTGGCGGGGGGCTCCGAAACAACAGGTTTCTCTGTTTGAAGAGAGGAAAAAGCTGCAAAGGAGGATTTAATCTCTTCCCGCATCATAGACTTAATTTCGTCCATGAGGGACGGCTGTTCCTCCCGGACAATCTTAGAAATGCAATCCCTGCACAACTTCTTAGGGTGGTCATCAGGTAATCGATTAAGACCAGAAATACACTTTGATGACTTCTTGGGTTTTCTCAGAGAATCCTTAGCAGTCTGGAAAAACCGAGAAAAAACCCATCAATAATGTGCCCAGATGAGAGAGGGAAAAAAGAAAACTCTCCCCCATGGGGAACTTACGGATGGCTGAGTAGCGGCCTCAGTATGCTCAGATGCAGACATCCTGAAGTACAGCCAGAGTAAGGTAAGTACTCACCGCAGGACGCTGCAGCAGGAGGATCCATTTGAATTCTCCCGCCTCCCGAAGCCGGCCCCCCCATCCACGTCACTTCTGGAAACGTCACGGCTACCCGGAAGTGATGAATTTGTATAACGTTGTATGGCGCTGGGCGCACAAGCCGGCATGGTTTCAGTGAACCAGCGGGCGTTCTGTCCTCCGGGAGCAGGCCCCAGATCAACTGGAGGCGAGTCTCTCCCTTTCCCCCCTGTCCGGCGTTAGTTCAAGACCGCAGGCTGACAGGGGGGTCCCGCTAAAGCAGGTACGCGACTCCATCCACTTTGGGACCTTCATCTCCACGGCGGCTGCCTGCGGAGCCCTTTCTCCGCCCCTGTCCTCTGTAGGGACAGGAAACACTGGTGTTTGGTGGTGGGAGGGGAGTATTTAACCTTTCTCTGCTTCCTGCCCCTACAGAAGTCAGGGGTCAATCTCCTTGTATGGCCGTTGTGGTGATGATATGGAAAAACTGTGTCAGTCGGGGGGCTTGGCCTGGATGCTGATGGTGCTGGCTGCATAGTTGAAGAGCTCCGCTGTTAGCACCACAACCCGGCCAATTCTCAGTATTTCCAGCACCCTAATTTATAGGGAGCTTACCATCGACCGCATACACAGGATCCCTAAGACGGCAAGCTTGGATTCAGCGGTTCCTCGTGATGTCCTACCAAGGTTAAAGAGGCCTTTCTAAAAGTGTTACGGAGGAATCCCTTACCTACTGGTTCTTTTGACGGCATCTCGGTGTTCCTGGATCTGTCGGCGGTGACACCAGCTAAAAGAAAAGAATTCATCCCCCTTACAAAGATACTTCGGGAAAAGCAAATCCGTTACAGATGGGGCTTCCCAGTGAAACTTATTGCGTAAAATGGCGTCCTCCATGTGTGTGCATCACCTAAAGCTGCCGCGCAGAAGTTTAAAGCCTTGGGCCTGCTTCCGGAAGAAGCTCAGCTGTCAGGAGATCTACACTGATGACAGGCCAAGATCCCTGTGGAATGGAACCTGGCCTGAGCTGGACTGAACAGCATGTAATTGGTGCTGTAAGGTAATGGAAAGATTCGCTTCCTTACACCCCATATTTCAAAGGGGCGATAGCCTGCTTCTCAACCCTACCTTATATAAGGCATTTTACCAGTGCCTCTAGTTTTTTGGTTTCTTATGTCTTTTGTTTTACTATTGTTATAGTTTCTCATATGGTTACAACCGTGATTCAGGCAAATGTTGTAGCTTACTTTCCATATGTGCAACCGGAGCAGAGTATGTTTTATTATAATAATGGGTGTTAAAGTATGTTGTCTAAACGTGAAGGGGTTAAACTCCCCTCAAAGGGAGGTGGTTATGGGCTGATGCCATTACTTCCAAATGTAATGTACTTATGGCCCAGGAAACCCATTTATAGCCAGCAGACTCCGACAGTTGTAAACATCCCGATTTCTCAGATATCTGCTATTCTTCTGCGTTTAAAAAAAAGAAAGCAGGAGTTCTGCTGGCAATAAAGAGGAACGTGGCATTTACTCAGTCCTCCCTAGTCACGGACACCAAGGGGCGCTATATTATCCTAACAAGCTTATTAGATAATTTACCGGTGACCATAGCCACGGTCTATGCGCCCAATACTAGACAAATATCCTTCCTTCGCCGATTTTTTCGTAAACTTAAGTCTGTAGCTTCGGGTTCCATTGTGGTGGTGGGGGGGGACTTTAATATTTCAGCAAATGTTGAATTAGACTGTAGTAGTCCCTTATAGCAGAAACCCAGCTCCACGATATATGGAGATATCATCATGGCGGGGAACAAGACTACACATTCCTGTCGCAATCTCATCTATCGCACTCCAGGATAGACTATTTTCTTATCTTGTTCGACTTATTATGTAAGTCTACTGATTCCACAATAAGCCTTACAACTTGGCCTGATCATGCCCCCATAACTCTAGAAATCCAAACGGGGTTGCCGAGTCCCTCTCCCCAACAGTGGAGATTGAATGCATATCTACTGAAACAACCAGATACAGTTGATAGTATCCATAAGGCCATCCGAGATTTTTTTTATATAAATGACAGCCCAGAAATTTCGACCTCGACCCTCTGGAACTCACAAAAGGCGTACATGAGGGGCATTCTCTTACAACTAGCATCACGCTTGAAAAAACTTCAAGACTTAAACTTCTATCAGACACCCTAGAGCCTTGTCCAAAGTAGCATCAGAATATAATCGCACCCCTGTCCCTCTCTTCACAAGCAGCTATTCAATGCCAGAGCTAATCTCAGAACGCTCTTACTATATGATCATAAGAGCTTGATGAGATGCTTGAAGGCTACTTACTACAATATTGGAGATAAGGCAGGGTCCCTTCTAGCTAAAAGAGTAAACCGTAGGAATGTAACAAATATGATTGCTCTCCTTAAGGCCCCATGCACACGGCCGTTGTTCACGGCCGTGTGCGGGCCGTGGAACCGCGGCCTGGATCCCTTCCTGTGAGCTGGAGCACACGGCGTCACTGGTTGCTATGACGCCGTGCGCCCCCTGCTGCCGGCACAGTACAGTAATACACTGGTATAGATCATACCGGTGTAGTACTGTATTGCGGCGGCAGCAGGGAGCGCACGGCGTCATAGCAACCAGTGACGCCGTGCGCTCCAGCTCACAGGAAGGGATCCAGGCCGCGGTTCCACGGCCCGCACACGGCCGTGAACAACGGCCGTGTGCATGGGGCCTAAGTCGGATAACTCCCAGCTAATAACTCATGCCCAAAAAATCTCAGATGCCTTTGTGGATTTTTATGAATCCCTATATAACTTACGGAATAATGATAGTAACTCCCAACCCAGTCCTGCAGATATCGCAGCGTTTCTTGACCCACTTTCTCTCCTCAAAATTTCTAGCTCTGATTTGGACACTCTAAACGCTCCTATTACTGAACGGGAAATAGGGAAGGCAATAGGATCAGATAAACTGCACTCTGCCCCTGGCCCAGATGGATATATAAATGAATACTATAAAGTATTTTGGGCTCCTCTGGTTCCACACCTGCAGTGGCTATTCAATTCCTTTTTATCTAGAGGCCACATTCCTCCTGAGATGCTAAATGCGACTATAGTCACACTACCTAAACCTGGCAAGCCAACAGATGCTCCTGGCAACTTTAGACCCATATCCTTGTTGAACACGGATATTAAGCCATTTTCGAAGATTCTAGCATCTAGATTACATAAGGTCCTACCATCCTTTGTGTATATAGACCAGGTGGGCTTTGTGGCGGGTAGACAATGCTGGGACGGAACCAGACGCATTATAGACCTCTTACATGTGGCAGAGCTTTCCAGATCCCCTACATTATTCCTGTCGCTAAATGCAGAAAAAGCATTTGATAGGGTGCACTGGGGGTATCTGGAAAGTGTGTTCCGCAAATTCGGTTTCTCTGGTCCTATAGTCAAAGGCATTATGGGGTTATATTCTGAACCTTCAGCTACAGTGTTAGCTTCAGGGTTTCTCTCCAGGTCATTAAATTTCACGAACGGCAGGAGACAGGGATGCCCTTTGTCTCCTTTGATCTTTGCACTCGTAATGGAACGACTTGCTGAGGCCATTAGGTCAAATAGCAACATAAGAGGCATCCCTGTCGGCGCAAAATATCACACGCTAACATTATATGTTGACAATGTGATTTTAACTTTAACAGACCCTGAAAAGTCGCTGAAAGCAATATGGGATGTTCTGCAGAGGTTCTCTAGTGTCTCATACTACAAAGTAAACAATACTAATTCCAAAATGCTGCCACTATTCATCCCTAATGAAGTTAGACAACGTATTCAGGAAAGGTTTCGGTTTAATTGGTTACCAGATCATATTACTTATCTCGGTATCTTGCTAACGCCGGTGTCACGCCAGCTTCTAAATGTAAATTTGGATACCTTACAGGCAGAACTTAAAAAGGATTATGAAAACATGTCTAAGCACAATCTGTCATGGATAGCCAGGATTAATCGTGTCAAAATGCTAGTTTTGCCAAAAATCCTTTATAAACTACAATGTATCCCTCTACGGATACCCATATATGTGCTGAATAAGATTCAGGTTGCTATGATGAAATTCATATAGGGCCAAACCAGACCTAGGATATGCAAATCAGCATTATACTCGGCAATACGCAAGGGGGGGGACTAGCAGTGCCGGACATAAAAATGTATTATTGGGCATCATTGCTTTCACAATCCAAGGAATGGTGGCAGCCGTCCAATCCGCAGAGGTGGCTACAGCTCAAAGAAGCACTGATTAGAGGTTCCTCGCTCAGAGGCTACTTAGCCGCACAAACTCTGATCCATGCTGGCCAACTCAGCGGCTTGGAAATTCCTGCTCTCTAAGTCTGACCTTGCTCTAACTCTGGATAGGAAATTATTCCCTCTTAAATCAGTAAAGTACCTTATCCCTAACATATCTCTCTCATCTTGGCATTCCAGAGGCATCGATACCATTGGGAAGCTTTATGATGGGAAGTTAATGTTACAGTTTGAATCTTTGCACGGCCAATATGCCCTACCCAATAAGGTCTTCTACCAATATCTCCAAGTCCGGCACCTTTTGAACTCCTTATCCCCCACCTCTTCTAATGACCCCGCAGGTACAAATACAATAATTTCTAAGTTCCTTAAAGGGGCTCTGCACTTTGTTTCAACTGATGATCTATCCTCTAGATCAGTGGTGCACAACCTGCGGCCCGTGGGCCACATGAGGCCCTTGATATAATTCTGTGTGGCCCCCAACCATCTGGTAACAGCATGCATGTCTATGTCTTGTGGCTGTGCTCATACATTTTTCATGTATTTTCCCATTAGATGGGAATCCTAGAGGTGTAATCAGACATTTATATTATATACTGTATGTACAATACACCATAAATACAGTATTTCAGTTGGTAATACCCCTTTAACTTAAATTTTCGGCCCTTGGGATCCCCTCAGTCTGAAAATGTGGCCCCCAAACAGAATAGGTTGTGCACCCCTGCTCTAGATAGATCATCAGCTTCTGATCGGCGGGGGTCTGACACCCTGGACCCCTGCCGATCAGCGGTTTGAGAAGGCAGCGGTGCTCCAGCAGCGCCGCTGCCTTCTCACTGTTTACCACTGGCCCACTGACGTCACCACTAGTATCAACTATCGTGGGCGGGGCTAAGCTCCATTCAAGTGAACATAGCTTAGCCCCGCCCACGCTAGTTGATATTAGTAATGACGTCAGTGGGCCGGCGGTAAACAGTGAGAAGGCTGCAGCGCTGCTGGAGCGCCGCTGCTGGAGCGCCGCTGCCTTCTCAAACAGCTGATCAGCGGGGGTCCCGGGTGTCGGACCCACCGATCAGAAGCTGATGATCTATTCAGAGGATAGATCATCAGTTAAAACAAACTGCAGAACCCCTTTAACCTTGCTTCCAATGCTAAAAAAGGGTTGTCTGTAATGTATCAATCCCTATCTTCTCACTATAGTATGAAGAAGTTGCCATTCATGATCAGATGGGAAGAGGAACTTAAAACCACATTCTCATTAGTGAAGTGGCATGATGCGCTTTTTTGGGCAGTCAAACCCAAATTGAGTAGCACGTGATTGAGAATTATCCTCCTGTATGTTGGCGTGGGTGTGGATATAGGGGTAACCAAACCCATATGTGGTGGTTCTGTCCTCTCAGATCTCCTCTTTGGCAACAATCCTTTGTTCTTATCTCAGAAGTGACTGAGATGCGTGTTTCCCCATCCCCGGAACTAGCTATACTATGTATTGGTCTGTCCGACATTCCTTGTGAACAAAGATGGGTAGTGGCACATATCCTTACAGCCAGCCGTAAACTAATAGCCCGGCATTGGAAGCAAGGCACCACACCCCCTATCATTGAAGTCCAACAATTGGTATACCAGCATATGCAGCATGAAATAATGTATTCACCTGACCTGCATTCCAGAACTAAGGCCCTTTATCAATGGTTGCCCTGGCTCTCGAGTTTCTATGCTACACCTCTCATAGATGCTATTTTATAAGAGTTACTGTAAGCTCTCCAGATCCCTAGATCCCCCCCCTCATTATCCCACATATGGATAAGCTAAGACACTACACGCGATTACCATGTGCCTGTACTACACTTTTCCTGTACTATGGTTTTGGTCGGTTCTTATTATTATTTTTTTTATTCATGTACGGTTGTTTCTATGCACGCGACTATAATATACAGTATGTATGCTACCGCTAACGCGGATGGTCACATTTGATGCTGGATAGAATTCGCTACAAGCCCTCTATTACTCTCAACTGAATGTAATGAGCAAAATAAATGTACCAGGTTGGCAGAACCTGAGCGGGTACCCTGGTGCCCAAGTATATTAGTGTATATTAATGCATAATTGATGTACTATTTTGTATCATGTGGCCTCGTCCACAGTGTTTGTTCATTTTACTGCATATATCACTTAATAAAAATCGATTGCAACAAAAAAACAGTAATCGTCAGCACTAACTGCCGCTGACACTTAAAACTACCGTCTCTTACCTCAGGCCAGGAATCTCGGTGACATATACCTTCCATCAATGACTGCCCCTCGCCCCACTGAGTTCCCGCAATAAAAATATCACATGACCTAACCACTCAGGTGAACACCGTAAAAAATAAAAATAAAATAATAAATCAAAATAAAGCCATTTTTTGTCACATTACATCACAAAAATTGCAACAGAAAGTGATCAAAAAGGCATACGGCCCCCAAAATATTACCAATCAGACCGTCGCCTCATCCCACAAATAATTAGACCCTAACTGAGAGAATCGGTCAAAAAATAAAAAAAGCTATGGCTCTCAGACTATGAGACACTAAAATATGATAATTTTTTGCTTCAAAACTGCTATTATTGTGCTAAAGTGAAAAAAATAAAAAAAGTATACATATTAGGTATTTCCACATGCGTAACGAACGGCTCTATAAAAAAGTCACATGACCTAATCCCTCAGTTAAACGCTGTAAAAATAAAAACAGTGCCAAAACATCCCTTTTTTTGTTACCTTGCCTCACAAAAAACTTAATATAGAGCAATAAAAAAATCACATGTACCCCCAAAATAGTACCAATAAAACTGGCACCTTATCCCATAGTTTCCAAAATGTGGTCACTTTTTTGAGTTTCTACTGTAGGGGTGCATCAGGGGGCAGTCAAATGGAACATGGCATCTTAAAACCAGTTCAGCTAAATTTGCCTTCCAAAAACCATATGGCGTTCCTTTCGTTCTGCGCCCTGCCGTGTGCCCATACAGCAGTTTACGATCACATGTGGGGTGTTTCTACAACTACAGAATCGGGGTAATAAATATTGAGTTTTATTTGGCTGTTAACCCTTGCTTTGCTACTGGAAAAAATTGATAAAAATGTAAAATCGGCCAAAAAAGTGAAATTCTGAAATTCTCCATTTTCCATCAATTCTTGTGGAACACCTAATGGGTTAAGAAAGTTTGTAAAATCAGTTTTGTATACCTTGAGGGATGTAGTTTCTAAAATGGGGTCATTTTTGGGTGGTTTCTATTATGTAAGCCTCACAAAGTGACTTCAGACCTGAACTGGTCCTTAAAACTGGGTTTTGGAAATTTTCCGAAACATTTCAAGATTTGCTTCCAAACTTCTAAGCCTTCTAATGTCCCCAAAAAATAAAATGTCCTTTTCAAAATGATCCAAACATGAAGTAGACATATAGCGAATGTAAAGTAATTACTATTTTTGAAGGTATTACTATCTGATATAAAAGTAGAGAAATTGAAATTTGGAAATTTGCTAATTTTTCTAAAATTTTGATAAATTTGGTATTTTTTTATGAATAAAAATGTTTGTTTTTTTTACTTTTTTTTTTTTACCACTGTCATGAAGTACAATATGTGATGAGAAAACAATCACAGAATGGCCTGTAAAAGCGTTTAAACGTTATCACCACATAAAGTGACACATGTCAGATTTGCAAAAAATGGCCTGGGCAGGAAGGTGAAAACAGGCCCGGGGTTGAAGGGGTTAAATAATTCCACCCCCCCCCCCCCCTAAACCCCATAACATCTTAACGGATGCCTGTGACAGAATTAAATTCTGGAACAGACGGATTATATAAATCTGTGGGCATCCATTCGGGGTCAATTGTGCTAGTGCCAGGCAAAGAGTCTTGTCTGGGACTTTGCTGTGGCTCATCATCACTAGCATTGGCGGACAATGACTAAATTTGAAACTGTTCTGTCTCGCTTGCACTTTCTGTATCAGAACAGATAAATGCGTATGCCTCATCTGCCAAATACATACGCTCAGCCTTTTTTATATAATGCAGACTACAACACTTTTGGTTTTGCTCCCATTTTGCAAAGATCTGAAACATTTTCTATATACACAAAAGACCCATTACTTTCAAATATTGTTCACAAATTTGTCTAAATCTGTGTTAGTGAGCACTTCTCCTTTGCCGTGATAATCCATCCCACCTTACAGGTGTGGTATATCAAGGTGCTGATTAGACAGCATGAATAGTGCACAGGGGGGGGGGGGGTCAGAAAACCAGTCAGTATCTGGTGTGGCCACCGTTTGCCTCACACAGTGCAACACATCTCTGTCGCATAGAGTTGATCAGGTTGTTGATTGTGGATAGTTCACAACAATTGGCCTCAGGATCTCATTATGGTATCCCTGTGCATTCAAAATGCCATCAATAAAATGCACCTTTGTTGTCCATAACATACTCCTGCCCATACAGGAACCCCACCGCCAGCATGGGCCATTAAATCCACAACGTTGACGTCAGCAAACTGCTCACCCACATTACGCCACACACACTGTCTGCCCTGAACAGTGAAAACCGTGACTCATCCGTGAACAGAACGCCTCTCCAAACTCCAATGAATGTTAGCATTTGCCCTCTCAAGACGGTTATGATGACTAACTGCAGTCTGGTTCTGACCCCTATAAGGACAACGAGCATGCAGATTAGCTTCCCTGAGACTGTTTCTGACAGTTTGTGCAGAAATTCTTTAGTTATGCAAACCGATTGTTGCTGCAGCTGTCTGGTGAACATGCTGGATGTGGAGGTCCTGGGCTGGTGTGGTTACACGTGGTCTGCGGTTGTGAGGCCGGTTGGGATGTACTGCCAAATTCTCTGAAACGCCTTTGGAGACTGCTTATAGTAGAAAAATGAACATTGTGCTGTGTGATCAAACTGCACATTTCAGAGTGTTCTTTTATTGTGGGAAGTTTAAGGCACACCTGTGCAATATTCATGCTGTTTAAACAGAACTTTGATATGCCACACCTGTGGGTTGGGATGGATTATCTCGGCAAAGGAGAAGTGCTCATGAACACAGATTTAGACAGATTTGTGAACTATATTTGAGAGTAATGGGTCTTTTGTATATGTAGAAAATGTTTCAGATCTTTGAGTTCAACTCATGCAAAATGGGAGCAAAACCGAAATCGTTGCATTTATATTTTTGTTCAGTGTATACAGGTGCATGTTCATGGCCGTGACTCCTTGGGAGCCGCATGCAGTTGCCCGCGGTCTGGTGTTGTGTCAACCGCAGCTGGGGGCACTTTGCTGTTAGCCTCAAGTGCGGTTGCCGCGGACAACAGGTATGCATGGGGTTGCCTTTTGGTTTTTCTGGGTGTTTGTATGCACTCTGAATGTCTGGTGTGCACTGTGTTTTATGTTTTGTGTGCACTCTGACACTTTCCCTTCGCCTGTGGCTGCCCGTGGCAACGTTTGGTGTTTGTACATGTGGTGGCAGTGTCTCAGCCTTTTGGCCGGCTCCCAGGACATGTTTGCCACGCATGTCGTTGTCAACGGTAACAGCTGCAGTGAGAGTTTGTGTGTATTCCCCTTTATGTAGTTCCACTACACTCCCTGGTGTTGGAAGGGTTAACTTCCGTCCTTGTATGTCTGAACACTGGGTGTGTCTGTGTGGGTGTGACTACTTGGGCCTATATAGTCTCTGCTTTAAGCAGTAGTCAGAGGGGGTTCTTCAGCCATGCTTGCTGGAGACATCCTCCTGTTATTTACCATCTGCCAGTGGGGGGTGGTCATAAACTTTATGTCTGGTGTTAGTTTATGTCTTTATGGTTTATCTGTTTATTGCAACTATGGATGTCCTGGTTACCTGTGTGATATGTGATATGTGTGCTGTGTCCCTTGGTGTTTTGTGGACATCAGTAGTCATGCATGGGTTCCAGTCAGCGTGGCTGTGGCAGGTAGGTTTGGAACTGCTTTAGTTCGCCTGTCATATCTATATGTTGTATTTGTTCCCCCATTCCTTGCAGCTTGGCCAGTGAGACTCCTGTTCCTCCGTATCCAGAAGGAACAGGTTGTCTTCCCGGCTCCTAGTCCAGGGCCACCCTGAGGGCTAGCAGGGACTATTAGGTTCCGGTGTATGAGCCCTCCTACCATCAGGGTTGGCTCATATGGTTAGGAGTTTAGGGTCAGATTAGGGACGCAATAGGAGGTGACCTGCTCCCTAATTCTCTGTCCTGGCCTTGCAGCGACTCCATCTTCTGGCACCGCACGGCTGAGGGTTTCATCCCATCCTCAGCCGTGACAGAACCCTTTGGAATGATATGGATTTCTGCACAAATTGGTCATTAAGTGTGATCTGATCTTCATCTAAGTGACAACAATAGACAATCACAGTCTGCTTAAACTAATAACACACGAAGAATTAAATGTTACCATGTTTTTATAGAACACACCATTTAAACATTCACAGTGCAGGTGGAAAAAGTATGTGAACCCCTAGACTAATGAAATCTCCAAGAGCTAATCAGAGTGAGGTGTCAGCCAACTGGAGTCCAATCAATGAGATGAGATTGGAGGTGTTGGTTACAGCTGCCTTGCCCTATAAAAAACACACACCAGTTCTGGGTTTGCTTTTCACAAGAAGCATTGCCTGATGTGAATGATACCTCACACAAAAGAGCTCTCAGAAGACCTATAATAAAGAATTGTTGACTTACTTTTATAACCCTTTCCAGCTTTATGTATCTCCAAAAGCCTTGCTGTTAATCAGTCCATGGTAAGACAAATTGTCTATAAATGGAGAAAGTTCAGCACTGCTGCTACTCTCCCTAGGAGTGGGCATCCTGTAAAGATGACTGCAAGAGCACAGCGCAGACTGCTCAATGAGGTGAAGAAGAATCCTAAAGTGTCAGCTAAAGACTTACAAAAGTCTCTGGCATATGCTAACATCCCTGTTAGCGAATCTATGATACGTAAAAAAACACTAAACAAGAATGGATTTCATGGGAGGATACCACAGAGGAAGCCACTGCTGTCCAAAAAATACATTGTTGCACATTTGCAGTTTGCACTAGAGCACCTGGATGTTCCACAGCAGTACTGGCAAAATATTCTGTGGACAGATGAAACCAAAGTTGAGTTGTTTGGAAGAAACATACAACACTATGTGTGGAGAAAAAGAGGCACCGCACACCAACATCAAAACCTCATCCCAAATGTGAAGTATGGTGGTGGGGGCATCATGGTTTAGGGCTGCTTTGCTGCATCAGGGCCTGGACAGATTGCTATCATCGAAGGAAAAATGAATTCCCAAGTTTATCAAGACATTTTGCAGGAGAACTTAAGGCCATCTGTCCACCAGCTGAAGCTCAACAGAAGATGGGTGTTGCAACAGGACAAAGACCCAAAGCAAAGAAGTAAATCAACAACAGAATGGCTTAAACAGAAGAAAATGCGCCTTCTGGAGTGGCCCAGTCAGAGTCCTGACCTCAACCGGAATGTGATGCTGTGGCATGAGCTCAAGAAAGCGATTCACACCAGACATCCCAAGAATATTGCTGAACTGAAACAGTTCTGTAAAGAGGAATGGTCAAGAATTACTCCTTACCGTTGTGCACGTCTGATCTGCAACTACAGGAAACGTTTGGTTGAAGTTATTGCTGTCAACGGAGATTCAACCAGTTATTAATTCCAAGGGTTCACATACTTTTTCCACCTGCACTGTGAATGTTTAGATGGTGTGTTCAATAAAAACATGGTAACATTTAATTATTTGTGTGTTATTAGTTTAAGCAGACTGTGATTGTTCATTGTTGTGACTTAGATAAAGATCAGATCACATTTTATGACCAATTTGTGCAGAAATACATATCATTCCAAAGGGTTCACATACTTTTTTCTTGTAACTGTGTGTGTGTGTGTGTGTGTATATATGTATATATATATATATATATATATATATATATATATATTTTATTTTTTATTTTATTTTTATATGTTGGTAAGGCTGATTAGTCGGCCTGCATTTGTGGGAGGGGCAGAGGCTCTTCATATACGAGCCACACCCTCACTCACAGGCGTGTGTTTTCAGGTGCACAGCTGCCGCTGGGTGTCATTAGCAAACTAGCTTCTCTGGTGGTAGGAGTCTTTCTTTGCAGCATGGAGCTTGTTATTTTGCTCTCTGCTACCGTAGCATGCACGCGCCATACTATGTAAGTAGGTTGGGCCAGGGCCGTCTCTCCTGGCCAGTGCAACTACATGACAGCTGAGAGAGGCTAACGAGATGAGAAAACGAAAGCAAAACAAATGGAACCTCAAGGAGGAGGTTCTGAAGAACGTCTGACAGAGCTTCTCTCTCAGATGTCTGGTGGTGACAGTACCCCTCCTTCTACGAGTGGACTCCGGACACTCAGAGCCCACCTTCTCAGGATGGGACCTATGGAAATCCTTGATGAGAAGAGTGGCCTTAATGTCCGTCACTGGGACCCACATCCTCTCCTCAGGACCATAACCCTCCCAATGAACGAGGTAATGGAGAGAACCGCGGACAACACGAGAATCCACAATCCTAGAGACCTGAAATTCAAGATTACCATCAACCACAATTGGAGGAGGAGGCAAAGACGAGGGTACAATGGGTTGGACATAAGGTTTTAATAAGGACTTATGAAAAACATTATGGATCTTCCAAGTCTGAGGAAGATCAAGACGGTAGGCAACAGGATTGATGATGGACAAGATTTTGTAGGGCCCAATAAACTTAGGACCCAACTTCCAGGAGGGAACCTTCAATTTAATATTCTTAGTAGACTACCACACCAGATCACCAACATTCAGGTCCGGACCAGGCACACGTCTCTTATCCGCCACACGCTTATATCTCTCACTCATGCTCTTTAGATTATCCTGAATCTTTTGCCAAATAGATGACAAAGACGAGGAGAATCTGTCCTCATCAGGTAAACCAGAAGACCCCTCTCCAGAGAATGTCCCAAACTGCGGATGAAACCCATATGCACTAAAAAATGGTGACTTATCAGAGGACTCCTGACAACGGTTATTTAAAGCAAACTCAGCAAGGGACAAAAAAGAACACCAATCCTCCTGATTCTCCGCCACAAAACAGCGCAGATATGTCTCCAGATTCTGATTGACGCTCTCTGTCTGGCCATTCGACTGCGGGTGGAAAGCAAAAGAGAATGATAACCGAACCCCCGAGCGAGAACAGAAAGCCTTCCAGAATCTGGAAACAAACTGTGTGCCCCTATCAGAGACTATGTCTGAAGGAATACCATGCAATTTGACAATGTGATCAATAAATGCCTGCGCCAGCATCTTAGCATTGGGCAAGCCAGGAAAAGGAATGAAATGCACCATTTTGCTAAAACGGTCCACCACCACCAGAATCACAGTCTTCCCCGAGGAACGAGGCAGGTCCGTAATGAAGTCCATGGACAGATGTGTCCAAGGACAGGAAGGAATGGGTAACGGAAGGAGAGGACCTGATGGCCGTGAATGAGGGACCTTGGCACGAGCGCAGGTCTCGCAGGCTGGCACAAAACCCTCAACCGACTTAAGAAGCGCCGGCCACCAGAATCTCCGAGCAATGAGATCCACTGTGGCTCTTGCCCCCAGGTGCCCAGCAAGGACAGTATCGTGGTGCTCCTTAAAAATCTTGTGTCTTAAAGTGAGAGGCACAAACAACCTCCCAGGAGGACAAAGATCAGGAGCCTCTGACTGGGCTACCTGAACCTCTGCCTCCAATTCAGGATAAAGAGCAGAGACCACCACACCTTCAGCCAAAATGGGACCCGGGTCTTCAAAAGTCCCACCTCCCGGAAAACAACGTGACAGGGCATCCGCCTTCACATTCTTAACCCCAGGGCGGAACGTAACAACAAAATTAAACCTTGAAAAGAACAAAGACCATCTGGCCTGTCTCGGGTTCAGACGCTTGGCTGACTCCAAGTAGGCCAGATTCTTATGGTCAGTAAACACGGTAATAGGGTGTCTGGCTCCCTCTAGCCAATGGCGCCATTCCTCAAAAGCTAACTTGATGGCCAACAACTCCCTATCTCCCACATCGTAATTTCTCTCTGCGGAGGAGAGTTTCTTTGAGAAAAAGGCACACGGTCGCCATTTGGCAGGAGAGGGACCCTGAGACAAGACGGCACCCACACCCACCTCAGAAGCGTCCACCTCAACTATGAAGGATAGAGAAATATCAGGTTGTACCAAGATGGGAGCGGAAGCAAAACTCTCCTTGATACTAGGCCTTACGCGCCTCTACTGACCAGGAGGAAAAATCTACCCCCTTTCTAGTCATATCAGTGAGTGGTTTAACAGCAGAGGAATAATTCAAAATAAACTTCCTGTAATAATTGGCAAAACCCCAAAAACGCATCAGCGCCTTCTGATTCTCGGGAAGCTCCCACTCAAGCACAGTGCGGACCTTCTCGGGTTCCATGCGAAAACCAGAAGCGGAGAAAAGAAACCCCAGAAATAGAATTTCTGGAACCGCAAACACATTTTTCCAGTTTAGCGTACAATTTACACTCTCGCAGGATGAGCAAGACCTGACGTAGGTGGTCCTTATGAGTTTTGAAATCAGGAGAAAAAATCAAAATGTCATCTAGATACACTAATACAAATTTCCCCATTAAATGATAAAAAATGCTGTTCACAAAATGCTGAAAGACAGCTGGAGCATTCATCAAACCAAAAGGCATAACCAAATTCTCAAAATGGCCCTCAGGGGTATTGAAGGCAGTCTTCCATTCGTCTCCTTCTCTGACCAGGTTGTATGCCCCTCTTAGATCCAACTTTGAAAAAACTTTAGCCCCAACAATCTGGTTAAACAGGTCCAGGATCAGAGGAAGCGGATAAGGGTCACGAATTGTGATACTGTTCAGCTCCCTGAAATCCAGACACGGTCTTAAAGAACCATTTTTTTTCTTAACAAAGAAAAAAACAGCAGCAACAGGTGACTTCGAGGGTCGTATGTGTCCCTTTCTCAGACATATACGAGATATAAGCACGCATAGCGACCCTTTCAGGTTGGGAGAGATTGTATAAACGAGATTTAGGCAGCTTGGCGCCTGGGGTGAGATTAATAGGGCAATCGTACTCCCTGGTCCTGAACACCACTCTCAGAAAACACATCCAAAAATTCAGAGAGAAAAGATGGTACAGTCTTAGTAGAAACCTCAGAAACAGATGTCGTGAGGCAATTCTCTCTGCAAAAATCACTCCAACCATTTATTTGCCTCGCTTGCCAATCAATGGTGGGGTTATGTTTAGTGAGCCAGGTTAACCCCAACACTAGAGGAGTAGGCAACCCGCTTAGGACGAAACATGACACATCCTCAACATGAGTATCACTCACAATCAAACGGATATTGTGAACTATGCCCTTTAACGATTTCTGAGAAAGTGGAACGGAATCAATAGCAAAAACAGGTATATCCTTTCCCAAAGTGCATACCTAGAAACCATGAGTTATAGCAAATTGATTATCAATGAAATTGACAGCTGCTCCACTATCTACAAAAATCTCACAAAAAATGTTCTTGCTCTCTAGCACCACCATGGCAGGTAGGACAAAACAGGAACTACAAGCAATTGGAAAACCTTCAATTTCCGCATCAACCTTGCCAATAGTAACTGATGGAATGTTTTTAGAGGATTTTTTTCTTTTTGTTTCTTTATTACTCTCAAAAAACTGCCTGAATCTCCTAGAGGGATAAACATTTGCCAAATGATTTATACCTCCACAACAGAAACAAACCTTCCTATGAGAGCTGAATCTTCTATTGTCAGAGGCAAGCAAACCCAGCTGCATGGGCTCCTGCTCAGATAGGATTGAGAGCAACTGAGACCCCTGTGCACTGAATGAGACCGCCGCACTGTCCTTGGACAAACGGCCCGAGACATGGCAGTGTCCTAGGAGGTAGATCTCTCATGAAAGGCAAATGCATCTTTCAATCCCACTGAAAGACCATGGCAAAATTGACTTTGGAGTGCAGCATCAATCCAACCAGTATCAGCTGCCCATCTCCGAAATTCTGAACAGTATATCTCTGCGGACTGTTTACCCTGTCATAAAAGACGTAGTCTAGACTCAGCCAGGGCAATACTATTCGGATCATCATATATCTGACCCAGGGCAAAAAAAAATTCATCCACTGAACAGAGGGGCCGTGCCCCCACCGCCAGCGAGAAGGCCCAGGACTGAGCGTTATCCCTGAGCAGCGAGATGATGATCCCCACCCTCCGCTCGTCATCACCAGAGGAATGGGGAAGTAGGCAAAAATTGAGTTTGCAAGCATCTCTAAAACGAACAAAATTCTCACTACCCCCGGAGAACGTATCCGGAAGCGAGATTTTAGGCTCAGAACAAATTCCATGAATGCAAGCAGAAACGGTCACCTCAAACTGATATACAGTTTTACCAAGCTCTGCTACCTCCAGTGAAAGACTCTGCATGCGGTCAATCAAGGTTGAAACCGGATTCATGCTTAAGACTGTTTTGGCGGTTTATAATGTTACGGAAGGTGTACAGAAAACTAGAAGACACAAAATGAAGATCCGACTGATTGGATCCAAAACTAAGGAACCAAAGGGTAAGCCCTGCAACAGACCTGGCTCTCTCCCAAACTGCTCAGCCTATGCAAAAATCTCAATGGTAGATGATTGCATATCCTTGTTCCTCGACTGTATAACACCTGAACACCCTATAATAGTGAGGGGACATGACCACCGGCTCCCTACACTTGATACGGAGGGAGTCAGGGTCATCTGGGATCCAGCAAACAGGAAAACACAAATGAATGAATAAAACTTATCTGTAGAAGACTCAGTAGTAGCATCCAGCATGCACACACTCCAGGAAGTTGTATAAACCGCAAAGTGATGCAGTATGGGAAGGGATTTAAAGGGATGCAATCAGTTCAACTACATGACAGCTGAGAGAGGCTAAAGAGATGAGAAAACGAAAGCAAAACAAAAGGAACCTCAAGGAGGAGGTTCTGAAGAACGTCTGACAGAGCTTCTCAGATGTCTAGTGGTGACACCTGGGCTGCATGTGACGTCATGTTTGGAGATCGGACGCATCGTTTATTGTTTAGGTCTCTTGCTGTAGCTGTTCCTTGCCATGTGTCTCCCCCCCCCCTCCCCCCGCTACCACCATCTTTAGACTTCATGTATTTCACTTTTGTAAACCGTGTACCGGGGTGGGCTCCCCAGGATACAGCAAAGTCACAGACAAGGTAAGCGACACTGACACCAGCTTTATATGCAAGAGTATAAACTTTTCTTTGGAAACACTATTAACACAAGTACAAACAGTATAAGCAATACCCCAGGCCCACAGTCACCGTCCCTGTCAGAGGGACAGGCCTAGTCTGTTGGTGTACACAGCAGAGCCTACAAGTCGTACTGTGCCGCTATAGAAGACACACCTAACCGGTGGCAGACGCAGCAGAGCCTGCAAATCAATTACTGCACTGCAGTCCAGTACAGTAAGGCCTAACGAAGCTATAACCCTATCTAACTAGCTAATACAAGGCTTAGGCTAGTCTCTGTTACTTTAGGCACCAAACAGTAAAGTACAATTGGTAATCAGGTGTACTATCCTGCGTCCGTTCTGAGCCCTAGGATGCCGCTTACCTGGGATGGCCACCAAGTTCTCAGCAACCGTGCGGCCTTGCTTGATGCTAAGGTTTTCTGTCCATACACTGGAACTGGTCCTCCTGGGACAACCTCTCTTTCAAAGAGCTGGATCCAGACAGGGGACAGCAGATACTCTCCTTCCTTTGAGTGTCCATTCACTGCCGGGCATCCGCAAGCCAGGATGGAATCTGATTCAGTCCCTCACAGCACAATCCTTCCACCATGTCAAATCATCACTTCCTGGTTCACCCAGAAGCATGCTGACTGTGCTGCAAAACAGTGGCCTCTAGTGCCCGGCATGCCAAATGACAGCTTTAATGCAATTTAAACATAAATATACAGGCAGAGCTTATCCACAATCTCACACTTTCATGCTCTGCTGTTATCCCGAGCGGCATTTACACTTTCGGCTTTTATTTCATGTCTTATGCTGCATCCGCACGTCCTTACTGTACTGCACTTTTCTACTCTTGGTTCATATTCACTCAGATTTGTCTCACATGCAAGCTGTGTTCACCTGTTGGCTGTGACATCTCATTCCGTCCCCAGCCGACAGCCGGATCGGTATTACATGCCTGTTATTACTAGTTGTATACTCTGCTTACAGCCATAGCTGCTACTGTTACTCTGTTTTCATGCTCTGGACGCACCACCCTGGTGTTGCCACCTTGCTGCACTCACAACCAGAGCTGCGTTTATACCAAATTTCAATACCAGTAGAATGTGTTCACACTTCTACTGCTACACCAGGTCGTATACCCCACTCACCAAAGCCACTTTCCATGTCTGCTGTCACATCAAGTTAATATTCCGTTCACATCCAAAGCTGCGTCTGCATGTCTTCTTTTCACATCTTGTCCTATATTCCTTTCACTACTAGAGCTGTGTCCACGTGTCTGCCTTCGCATCACGTCAATACTCTGCTCACTTTCAGTTTGCATTTATATGTCTGCTTTATACCATGCTTTTCATGCGCTACCCATACTCAGAGCTGCGCCTATACCATGTTTTTTAGGTACCACTCACATCCAAAGCTGCATTCACCCATTTGTTGTTACATCATGTGTTGTACTCTGCTCCCACTCAAAGCTGCATTCTCCTGTTTATTGCTACATCATGGTTTTGCTCAATCTCACCGAGGCAGTCTGCACCCACCACTCTGGTACCTCTCTCCTGACAAACATAACTGCGTTCTTTTCAGACTTACGTTCCCTTCCTCGGTGGTCTGTTACATTCCATAGGCCTACTTTGTTTAATCCTGGTTCGTAATCACTCAGACTGGTCTCCTTTTACTTCTGGTTCGTATTCACACAGATTGGTCTCGAGCCCCAGTTCACCAAACAGCTCCTCAGCGGAGGTCAGTGGGCCAGTAAGTTTCCTTCTGTTTTCACAAGCTGTTTGTTTGTTTGTCACAATAAGAGACTTCTCTTAGCGAACTTGCAATGCCCCAGGCATTTCATGTTTACGTTTATGGTTCGCGGTGGTTAATGTTTTATGTATGCACGTGCTTCAAATTACTAATGTCTATATTTTTTATGCCTGTTGGCAGTCATGTTCCTTAGGCCGCCTTCTAGCCAATCCAATCATTCAAGTCGCTTCATATGCCATCAGGTCCGGCTTACGTTTTAATTACTTATCGTCGCCGCAACGTCATCCCTCTGGCTTCGGGGGCCCTATGACCGATCCGGCCTCATGGCTCCGGGGGCCCCATGCCCGTTTTTCATGTTTTGTTTGTTAAGGGTACGACATGGTTGTAGGCTGGTTAGTGTCCCAGGTTTGCTGTTGGAGGCGGTCATGGTTATGCGAGTCCCCAAGGCATTCTGGTGCTGCATAAGTGGTTTATAAAAAAATAAAAAAAACATCATAAGAGGCTCGCACGAGTGGCTCTTTGCTTATAGGACCTCACGATTGGGATCGTCATTCATAATTTGCACGGTCATCTGATACTTGTCCCGCCATAAGGGGCTCTCACGCATGGCTCCCACCATAAGGGGCTCGCTGGAGTGGCTCTTGGCTTAGAGGATTTCACAATTGTCATCGATATTGGTAGGTCATATGGCCATATGATACTATTTTCCATGGCACACCTTTCAGAAGTTTTCTTTTGTTCATTTATATTTTACAGATTAGTACTTGCGGTTCATTTTAGCCTCATTTCATTAAGAAGCGTTACCACATTGGTTTTTCTAGGTTATAGAGTCCCGGTTGCTTACTAAACCCGTTGGGTTAAGCCCCAATCTTTTCCCCAGCCGTCCTTAATTCTAAGGTTCGCATCCCGGCGGCTGCCCGGCCCCATGGGCCCCTGGTGGTTGCTTTGGCCCCATGGCTTTAGGAGTCTGACCAATGGTTATCTTTCCACCTGTGCAGCTATGCTTTTGAATGACTTATATCTTTACCTGCTTGCCAGCTTATGTTATTCTGCTTGCCAGCTCATGTTATTAATTTTAGTTAATTTCCGTTATTATCTCCATTTTCCAGGACGTCCTCCATGACAGCACCCATGGAGGATGTCCTTATTGGCTTCTGCAGGGACAGGAAGAGAGACAGTTTAAAAGGCCCCTCCCCACCCCCTTTCTCCAGTGTTCTTCCTGTCCCTACTGGGATAGGAGGTGTGAGACAGCTGCCTCCTAGCAGGTTAGGTAGGGAATGGGGCGAGTCTGGTAAGGGGGTGCATACCTCTCTTCAGACTCCTGCAGCCCCTGAACCAGCACCCCTCTGGGAACTGGTCCCCTGGTTAGGTCCCCGATTCCCTTTTCTGGCCGGCCGCAGGAATCGGGGACGCCGTAGTCGCTTCTCCCTTCCGAAGCTCTGGACTCGGCTGCGGCTCCTGCGCTCCCCTGCGCTCGCTAGGTCTAGGATCACCGAGTGTGCCCACGTGACCGGAAGCCAACACGCATCGCCGGAAGTGTCATGGCGGCGCGCCCCGGCATGCTGGAGACATTCCGAATCAGGAGGTCTCGCTTCTCTAGGGGGTTGACTCTTCCCTGGAATGAGTCCCCCCGGGAAGAGCAGGAGGAGGCGGAGCAAGGCGGAGCAAGGCGGAGCAAGGCGGCGACGGGCGGACTGGTAAGTAAATGAAACCTATTTAAATGACTGATGGCAGCCTGGTGAGGTTGCATCATGGAGGTCCAGGCGTCCAACAAGCAAGAAACTTGTTCTGACTCCCCCGTCCAGGCCTCTGTAAGTAGCTGCGTTTGTGCTTTAACAGGGGCATTCTTTAGCAGTCCCCTAATTAGTCCTTTTTCCTTTTCCCTTAGACTTCTAAGGAGTCAGGGCACAGACCTCATGGAGACCCTAAAAAGAAGGGAAAGAAATGTGCGACCTGCCAAAGCTTCTGGAGTCGTATAAAAAATAATTATGCCCAGAATGCATTTCCAAAATTCTGAAAGATGAACGGTCATCCCTACTGTCAGATTTGAGGGATATCGTAAGACAGGAGGTGCAGCCGGCAACCTCAAGCCAGTACCCAGACCCGGTACCATCCCCCCCCCCCTCCAAAAAAGCCAGGATCCAGTCAGGCTCTGATTCAGAGGAAGAGGGGTTATGTGTTTCAGACAAAGATGACTCAGTGTCCTTTTCTCAAGACGAACAAAGGAGATATTTCTTTTCATCCGAGGATTTAGATCCCCTACTCACCACCATTAGGCAGACCATGGCTATTGAGGAGGAGGAACAAACTCGTTCAGTTGAAGACGAGATGTTCGGCGGTCTTAAAATCAGGAAAAGGAAGGTCTTCTCAGTAAACAAAAATCTAAAGGATCTCATCACAGAAGAATGGGCTGATGGAGAAAAGAAGCTCTTCATTCCCAGGGATTTTAAAAATCGACTGCGATTTGATCCGAAGGACACTAATCTCTGGGATGAGGTCCCTAAAGTAGATGTCCAGGTGGCCAAGGTCGTGAAAAAGACCTCAATACCGTTTGAGGATTTATTGCAGCCGAGGGACCCCATGGATAGGAAGTTGGATGGTCTGTTTAAAAAATCCTGGGAGTCAGGGGCGGCTACAATTAATACTAACGTTGCAGCCACTTCAGTTTCCAGAGCCTTAGTCTTGTGGATTAATCAACTGGAGAGTCACCTCAGGGCTAAGACATCCAGGGAAGAAATCCTAGAGTCTCTCCCTCTGCTAAAGATGGCCTCAGGTTTCCTGGCGGACGCCTCAGCGGAAACTATTAGATTCGCAGCCAAGTCCCAGTCTCAGACTAACTCTGCTAGACGTGCCCTCTGGCTCAAGTCCTGGTCTGGAGATGTAGCGTCTAAGAACAGACTCTGCTCCATTCCGTTCTCTGGCTCTTTCATGTTCGGCCCAGTCTTGGACTCTATCCTCCCAGAATGCGGCGGATAACAAGAAAGGGTTCCCTGAGGAGAAACCTAAAAAGCCCCAGCCCTTTCGTAGACCCTCGGGCCAAAGTCAGGCCAAGGCCTATAGAGGGAAAGGTAAATTGGGCCGTTGGAGCTACCCCAAAGGGGGTAGGGGAAGGGGTTTCCTCTTCAACCCCAATACCAACACAGGGAAACCATGACGCCAGACCGGTAGGAGGGAGACTTCGTCACTTTTGGGAAAGATGGAAGAGAGTTACTCACAATCAATGGATCCTGGACTCCATCAGGGACGGCTTCAGGATAGATTTCAGAACTCCTCCTCCACAAACCTTCCAGGTGACTTACTTCAAATCTCCTCTCCTTCAGCAACAACTGCTGTCACATATACAAAAGCTTCTGGTTCTGGGAGCTATCACCCAGGTCCCTCCTCCCCAGCAGTTCACAGGTCACTATTCACAACTATTCTTTGTGAAGAAGCCAGACGGGTCGGTGAGGACGATCATCAGTTTAAAATTCCTAAACGGGTGGGTGACCTACTACAGGTTCAAGATGGAATCAATAAGATCCTCTACTCCTTTGATCCCACCAGGTGCTCACCTTTGCCCACTGGACCTCAAGGATGCGTACTATTACATCTCCATACATCTTCAACATCAACAGTATCTAAGGTTTGCGGTCAAGTACAAGGAGGAGATCCTTCACTACCAATTTCAGTGCCTGCCGTTCGGGATTTCATCTGCCCTCCGTCTCTTCACAAAGATGGTATCAGAAATGATGGCCTACCTTCGCCAGAGTGCGATTACAATCGTGCCCTACCTGGACGATTTTTTACTGATAGCAGATTCAGTACAAAAGCTGGAGGGGGACATCCATCAGACTTTAGCCCTATTCAAAGATCTGGGGTGGATCGTGAACTATCCAAAATTGGACCTGGTACCAGACACGAGGAAAGAATTCCTGGGCACTCTCCTGGATACGAGGATACAACACTCCTTTCTACCAGAGAGGAAACCAATCAATTTAAGAGAAAAGATGGAGTTGTTCAAAAAGAAGAGAACCCACTCAATCAGAGAAGCCATGCAGATCCTGGGACTGATGACCTCATGTATCTCAATTATACCTTGGGCCCAATTCCACTCCAGGAGGCAGTATTGACAGCCTGGAACAGAGACCACCACTCTCTGAACTCCAGGATAAAAGTATCAGACAGAGTTTTGAAATCCCTGTCCTGGTGGATAGAACCGATGAATTTGGAGAAGGGGGTTCCGTGGAATATGACTCCAGCCATAACAGTTACCACGGACGCAAGTCTGAATGGTTGGGGGGGGAGGGGGCATTTGGACCAGCATTTCTTCCAGGGTTCTTGGGTGCTTCAGGACAGAATAAAGTCCTCAAATTACCGAGAACTGAAGGCAGTGCTGAAGACTCTGAGAGCAGCCAAACATCTTCTCAAAGGTCAACACGTCAGGATCCTATCCGACAATATAACAACGGTATGTTATCTAAAAAGACAGGGCGGAACCAGATGCCCGCTCCTTCAGGATCTAGCAGATCAAATCTTCACATGGGCAGAGAGGGAAGTTCTGTCCATTTCAGCGACCCATTTAAAGGGGTCTCAGAACTTGAGAGCCGATTTCCTAAGCCATCACAGGATCGACGCAGGAGAATGGAATCTGAACAAACAGGTTTTCAAACAGATCTGCCAGCTATGGGGCCATCCAGAGATAGATCTCTTTGCGTCCAGGGAAAATTCTCAGCTGGACTATTTCTATTCTCTAAACCCCAGTGGAAACCCAGTGGCAGTAGACGCCTTAGCCCAGAGTTGGGACATGAAGCTGGCTTACGCCTTTCCTCCTTTGGCCCTAGTCCCGGCAGTCTTAAAGATGAGGACCAGCGCTACCACTCTCATCCTAATTGTGCCAGACTGGCCCAAGAGAGCTTGGTACCCCATCTTGAAAGAGATGTCAGTCAAAGATCCGTACCCCCTTCCAGACAGAAAAGACCTGTTAACGCAAGGGCCTCTGGAACATCCCAATCTTAACAAGTTGAGACTGACTGCTTGGATCCTGAGAGGCTGACCTTGAGGAAGAAGGGTCTCTCCGATCAGGTAATATCAACGCTGCAACAAGGCTGTAAACCAGTGACTTTGGCCATATATCTTAAAATATTGAAGAAATTCTCATCTTGGCTAGTTCAAAATCATCCAGGGTCTAGAAATCCGTCCATAGGCAACATACTAGATTTCCTCCAGAGAGGGTTTAAAACCAAGCACACTCAAGGTACAGATCTCAGCCTTAAGTAGCTGCTTAAACTTTCCATTAGCAGAACACAGGTGGGTCAAGAGATTTGTCAGAGCAGTTTCCAGAATTCCAGCGACCCACCCTAAGACAAACGGTTCCCACGTGGGACTTAAATGTAGTACTGAACAGCATATGTGATTCTCCCTTCGAACCTAGTGAGGATATATCCGACAAACTTCTATTCTTCAAGACAGTGTTTCTATTAGCCATCACTACTGCTCGTAGGATAGGCAAGATTCAGGCCCTGTCAGTTAGGGAACCCGTTTTGAAGGTCCTAGACCAGTGATGGCGAACCTATGGCACGGGTGCCAGAGGCGGCACTCAGAGCCCTCTCTGTGGGCACCCACACTGTGAAAAAAGTCTATGGTGTACCAATATGCCTTAGACTTTTGCTGCCATTTATCAGTGCAGGGTGCACTATGAACAGCACAGGCAGGGCACTGAATGTAGACAGGCTTTAATAGCTAAATGATAAAGTACATGGAATATATACTATATTGAACTATAGTATTCAGGTTAAATTGCCGTGTCGGCACTTTACGATAAATAAGTGGGTTTTGGGTTGCAGTTTGGGCACTCGGCCTCTAAAAGGTTCGACATCACTGTCCTAGACGATAGGATAGTTCTTAAGTTGGATCATTCCTTTTTTCCCAAGGTTGTCTCAGTGTTTCACAGAGAACAGGAGATAATTCTCCCTTCATTTTGTACCGCCCCCAAAAACACACAGGAGGAACGGTTCCACTGTCTGGATGTGAGAAGAGCAGTCCTCGCCTACATCAAGCGGACGAAACCTTGGACAAAGTCAACAGACCTCTTCATCCAATTCGGTGGTAGAAACAAGGGATGCAAAGCCTCTAAGACCTCTTTAGCCCGCTGGATCAAGGAGACCATCAGGGAATGTTATAGACTGCAGAATTTGTCTTGCCCCATAGCGTTGAGGGCTCATTCTACCAGAGCCATGGCTACAACCTGGGCGGAGAAAGCCGGAGCGTCCATCGATCAGATCTGCAAGGCAGAAACCTGGTCTTCCTCCACTACACTACAGACTGGACTCAATGGCCAATCAGGACTTGGCTTTTGGCCGTAAGGTCCTACAGGCAGTGGTCCCCCCCTAAGGTTACGTTCTAAGTTGTTAGTTCTCCATGGGTGCTGTCATGGAGGACGTCCTGGAAACATATGTTTAGTTTACCGGTAAACGGCTTTCCAGGAGTCCGGAATGACAGCACCCAATACTACCCTCCCCATTGTGTTCCTTCCGGTACACTAATTGGTTTGTATGATTTATACTGCTACTGTATACAGTGTGAATTAACATTGTTCTCAAAATAAAGATGTGGCAGCCTATCCGGTGTAGTAAGTTATAAACCACTGGAGAAAGGGGGTGGGGAGGGGCCTTTTAAACTGTCTCTCTTCCTGTCCCTGCAGAAGCCAATAAGGACATCCTCCATGGGTGCTGTCATTCCGGACTCCTAGAAAGCCGTTTACCAGTAAACTAAACATATGTTTCTGTCACGTTTCCCTTAGTCTTTTTAGGTCATGCAGTTGAACTCATATTGGGGTCTCATTCCTAATGATATTTTGCCTTGCATGTTATTGAGGCCACATAGTTTATCTTCGGTATCGCCTGCCACATCGGTCAGGCTCATGGTTTAATTTCACCTGCACCTTATTCAGGTCACTTTTTACAGTTATAATTCTAAAAAAAAAATAAAAATACTCTGCCCCATGGCTTCGGGGGCCGATGTCAGCTTCAGCCCCATGGCTTTAGGGGCCCAATAATGGCTTCGGGGGCCCGCCGACAGCTTCGGCCCCATGGCTTCGGGGGGGGGGGGGGCGACAGCTTCGGCCCCATGGCTTCGGGGGGCCGACGACAGCTTCAGCCCCATGGCTTCGGGGGGCCGACGACAGCTTCGGCCCCATGGCTTCGGGGGCCTGATGATGGCTTTGGGGGCCCGACGACAGCTTCGGCCCCATGACTTCGGGGGCCCGACGACAGCTTCGGCCCCATGGCTTCGGGGGCCCGACGATAGCTTCGGCCCCATGGCTTGGGGGGCCCGACGACAGCTTCGGCCCCATGGCTTCGGGGGCCCAATGATGGCTTTGGGGGCCCGACGACAGCTTCGGCCCCATGGCTTCGGCGGCCCGACGACAGCTTCGGCCCCATGGCTTCGGGGGCCCGACGACAGCTTCGGCCCCATGGCTTCGGGGGGCCGACGACAGCTTCGGCCCCATGGCTTCAGGGGCCCGACGACTGTTTTCAGTCCTGCTGGGCTGATTATCTGGTTGGTTGTCCATCTGTGCATCTAGGCTGATTTGGCCCCTATGTATCGCATTCTTACCTGCTTCCCTCATTTCCCAATAATCCATGTTGATCGCTCACTTTATGTTTTGACCGCAAACTGGTTCGCCCTACAGCATCATTGTCATGTCTTACGCAGATATTTCGTCTTTCTTTAGATGTTCATGCTTTCGTTCAGGTCCTGTCAGAGGAAGAACAAGTAGGGCAATTCCCTCTAGCATTTCAGTCTCTGATCGTAGTCGATCATATCTTGTCAACCGGGTCCCCGCGCAAGTCTTTGCCTTTTTACCACGACCAGGAATTCATTTTCGCCAGTAGCTTCATTGCATTGTATTCCCTCACTCATGGGAGGGCATAGACAGAATCTTGTATATTATGGCTTCATAGCTTCTTGCTGCACTAACCTCCGACTCCCTACAACCACGTTGAATCGGATTTTTGACAAGGTCCAGCATTTCCTCACGGTAGAAGACTCAGACAGTAGGTCGGTCTTCACGTCTCAAGCGTAAAAACAATTCTCAGGGGCACACAGTAGAACAACGCGGATAGCTGTTGTCTGGGGGACTATTTTAAGGATTCTCTTCCGATCTACATGGTTCTTTTTGGCCCTCATTCCTGCATAGTCTAGGCAGTTAGGTTTCGGTCCCACGATCTCCTGTTGCTAGGGCATTGCCAGTACTCGCACTAGAACCAAACTTTACAAGTTTCAGTTGTTTTTTATGATCCATTTCACAACGTATTCCCGGTCCTCCATTCCGCTTTGGGGCAGTATCCGCAATATTGAGCATCATGTCTCTGGCCTGGTCATCCACAAGATGGGTTGTAGGTCTCCTACTGGTCTTGCCTCATATTCCTTGAATTTTCGCTCTAGATCCCGGACGTCTTGCAGTTGGCTTGGGGATTAGTTTGCACATGCCATTCAAATTCCTTTTCTACCCTACTTGGCTTGGTTTTTTGCCCACTTATAGGCCTACCCACGATCATGGCTTAGGGCACACAACAAGCCATTTAGTCAGGTCAGCTAAGACACGCCTTGCTGCGTTAGGTTGTTCCCGTTGTTTCTCTCCCTAGGGTTCTTCGGATATCTCTTGGCCGTAGCCATGACCATGAATATATATATATGTGTGTGTGTGTATATATTTAAAATAATAACTGGAATGGGGCAACTACAGTACCCTGAAAGATTATCAAAATTAGGGTTATTCACTTTAGAAAAAAGACGACTGAGAGGAGATCTAATTAATATGTATAAATATATCAGGGGTCAGTACAGAGATCTATCCCATCAGCTATTCATTCCCAGGACGGTGACTGTGACGAGGGGATATCCTCTGCGTCTGGAGGAAAGAAGGTTTGTACACAAACATAGAAGAGGATTCTTTACGGTAAGAGCAGTAAAACTATGGAACTCTCTGCCTGAGGAGGTGGTGATGGTGAGTACAATAAAGGAATTCAAGAGGGGCCTGGATGTATTTCTGGAGCGTAATAATATTACAGGCTATAGCTACTAGAGAGAGATCGTTGATCCAGGGAGTTAGTCTGATTGCCTGATTGGAGTCGGGAAGGAATTTTTATTCCCCTAAAGTGAGGAAAATTGGCTTCTACCTCACAGGTTTTTTTTGCCTTCCTCTGGATCAACTTGCAGGATGACAGGCCGAACTGGATGGACAAATGTCTTTTTTCGGCCTTATATACTATGTTACTATGTTACTATGTATATATCTTTTTTTTTTTTTTCCCCAAAACCTCTTACCCTAACACTACTCCAAACTATTTATTTCTAACTGCCAGTACTCAGGCTAACTTACTTCGGCTAATTGCCAGTAATTTTATATATTAGTAGCAGAAGGACCCGTGTATATTTCATCTGTTTCATTTAATGTTTGTGTGTGTCGCTAAAAGATACAGACAGTATCGCCCATAACAGTGACCTCTACAGCAGCCCGCCCCTTTAACAGTGAATTCCACAGTCCCCCACCCCTTAATACTGACCCCCCCACAGTCCCCCGCCACTTTGAAATGGGACCTCCACAGCAGCCTATTCCCTTAACTTTGACCTTCACAGCAGCCCGTCCCTTTAAAAGTGAGTTTCACAGCACCACACTCCCTTGATAGTGACCTCCCCAGGGGCCCGCCCCCTTAACAGTGACCTCCACAGCAGTTGTCCCTTTATTAGTTGCCCCTGCCCCCTTAACAGTGACCTCCACAGTGCCCCCCCCCTTTAACAGTGACTTCCACAGCAGCCTGCCCCCTTAACAGTAACATCCACAGTGAACGTCTCTTTAACAGTGACCTCCACAGTGCCCCGCCCCTTTAATGCTAGGACTACACGTTGACATGTGTCGCACAACATTTTGTCTCAACAATTTTTATAATGATAGGCTATGGTGTCGCCCTTCGACGCGACAATTGCAAAAATCCATCCAAGATGGATTTTTCGGTCACGTCGCAGTCGCAGCATGTCATATGTCACAGTGCAACACCATAGACTATCCATTATAAAAATTGTCGTGTGACACATGTAGCAGTGTAGTTGTGCCCTATGTGTCTTGTGACTTATTGTCGTTGTGTAGCCGTAGCCTCAAGCTGACCTACAGCAGTGAAAACAAATAGGTTATTATGGAAACCTGGAGTAAAACTGTGTGTATGTGGAGACTAAGGGCCTGCAAGCTTCTATTGGCTGATAAGGGTCATGTGACCAGGCTTCTATTGGCTAATGCATTTTTTTGGGCATATCTCAGGAATGGTACGTCCTAGAGAGCTGTGACCCCCACAAGATTTCTTTCCAGGTAGCATGTTTCGTTGAAATAGATGGTTGCGGAACATACATACACACATATATATTCGTCCTTCATATATGAAACTCCCAAAATTAGAACATCGTGCAAAAGTCCATTTATTTCAGTAATGCAAATTAAAAGAAATCGCATTAATGCAGCTTAAAATTAGAATTTTGTGAAAAGGTTCAATATTCTAGGCTCAAAGTGTCACACTCTAGTCAGCTAATTTAATCCATATCCTCGGCGCAAAGGGTACCTCAAAATTGTGACTTTGGGGTCTCATATGCTATAAGCCATAATTATCCAAATTATAACAAATAAAGGCGTGAAATATCTCGCTTTGCATGTAGTGAGTCTATCTCATATATTAGTTTCACCTTTTAAGTTGCATTACTGAAATAAATGAACTTTGCACGATATTCAAAATTTTCTGTGTGTGTGTGTGTGTGTATATATATATATATATATATATATATATATATATATATAAATAGTTAAGGCTGCGTGCAGCCTGTTTTTTTCGGGCGGGGCCGAGGTCACCCTTTTAAACCCTGCTCCTGTCATTCCACGGCACGTACGCCGTTTCTACCCTTGTGCATTGCGGCCTACGTCACGTCCGGTAAGTGCACAGGCAAGGTAAGTTATGGCGCGCAGCATCCCGGTGCACGGGTTTTCCTCCCCCTCTTACCCGGCTCCCCTCTCTTACCTGGCTCACCCCTCTCCCTTGTTCTCCGGGGCTCGCGCTCCCTCCGGGTTCCGTCCTCGGCACCTCCAGGTCCTCTGCCGCCGACTCCTGCAGGTCCGTCCCATCGCGAGAGGGCGGTCACGTGATCACCTCCCTCTCCTCTGGGCTCGGTGGTAGGTGCCTCGCGCTCCCTCCACTACGCTCCCCCCCCCCCCCCCCCGGGCGCAGGCTTTAAGGGCCAGGGAGTTCATGTGTGCATGCCTTATGGGCAGACTATAGAGGCAGTGTAAGTACTGTGGAATCTGTGCCCGCCCATGATAGCGGAGCAGCAGCAGGCACAAAGTGCCTCTGTAAAAGGGATATTGTCTTTGTTAACAAGTTTAGTTTAAAAAACACAAACAGCATCCACAGATATCTGCTCCTACACAGACACTGACAAGTTGGTCCTGGAGGCTTACCTGCCAGCCATATTCCAGCGCAACCGTGTGGCCAGTAGGTCCTGGTATAGTGCAATTGGCACTGGCCCATTCAGCATTGTGTAACTCACACCGTTTCTGCATATTTTCCCAGCTATGATACTCTGCCATTGTAGGGCTCCATATCTGACCTCGCCCGGTGAGCCTCCGGTCTCAGTTAAGATTAAAACCTCATAATTGTGTTTTTCCTCAGGTTCCTTTTAGCGTTTGTGGCTTCTGTCGTGTTCTTGACCTTCCGACAACTCAGGTTTAGGTATTGGGATTGGATTCGTACTCCTATTACATAGTTTAAAAAAAAAAAAAAAAAAAAAAAAAAGTATTTTTTCCCGCAGGCTCTTCTAAGGGCTGCTTCACACGAGCGGATGCCGTGCGTGGCATCCGCTCCGTGAAAGAGTGCCAAGACCCGCTGCAGACTGCAGAGGCACGGAGCAGTAACATGACTGTAAATGCTCCGTGCCTCTCTGTGATCTCTTTACTACAAAATCACAGTTGTCACTGTGATTTCGTAGTAAAGAGATCACAGAGAGGCATGGAGCATTAACAGTCATGTTACTGCTCCGTGCCTCTGCAGTCTGCAGCGGGTCTTGGCACTCTTTCACCGAGCGGATGCCACGCACGGCATCCGCTCGTGTGAAGCGGCCCTAAGGGTTCCTGTCAGTCAACCAAGTGGATTACTTAGGCCTGGGTGTCTTCTCAGGTAGGTATTCTAGCGCTGATTTCTAGTGCTGCACTCCGCATTCCTCCAGTTCCACCCGCTACACTAGGGTACCTCGGTGACAAGCTATCCACTACAATTGAAGCCTTCTGGTCCTCTGCACTTCTTTCTTTCACTACTGCGTTATGGCTCACGGGTCAGGCCTCTGTTTTAAATGAAAAATAAAATTACAGTTGCCTGGTTCCAACCTGATGCGTTCAGGTCTCACTCTTTCTCCTTTACTGCACAGGGCATACGGGTTCCTATGGTTCTTGGCCTGAAGCGTTCAGGTCTCACTGTTGTCTACCTTACCTGAGGCGTTCAGGTGACGTATCTGTCCTTCTTAGGCCTCATGCACAAGACAGTTTTTTTTCACGGTCCGCAAAAACGGGGTCCGTGGGTCCGTAATCCGTGACCGTTTTTTCGTCCGTGGGTCTTCCTTGATTTTTGGAGGATCCACGGACATGAAAAAAAAGTCGTTTTGGCGTCCGCCTGGCCGTGCGGAGCCAAACGGATCCGTCCTGAATTACAATGCAAGTCAATGGGGACGGATCCGTTTGACGTTGACACAATATGGTGCAATTGCAAACGGATCCGTCCCCATTGACTTTCAATGTAAAGTCAGGAGTCCCTTTACTTTCACACTTGTGTTCATAATGCAGACGGTGGCTCCGTTCAGAGCGGATCCGTCTGCATTATATTGTTAAAACATTTCTAAGTGTGAAAATAGCCTCAGACGGATCCGTCCAGACTTTACATTGAAAGTCAATGGGGGACGGATCCGTTTGAAAATTGAGCCACAGTGTGTCATCTTCAAACGGATCCGTCCCCATTGACTTACATTATAAGTCTGGACGGATCCGCTTGCCTCCGCACGGCCAGGCGGACACCCGAACATAACTTGAAGCGTCCCCATCACCATGGGAACGCCTCTACGTTAGAATATACTGTCGGATATGAGCTACATCGTGAAAACTCATTTCCGACAGTATATTCTAACACAGAAGCGTTCCCATGGTGATGGGGACGCTTCTAGTTAGAATACACTGCAAACTTTGTACAAGACTGCCCCCTGCTGCCTGGCACCACCCGATCTCTTACAGGGGGATATGATAGCACAATTAACCCCTTCAGGTGCGGCACCTAAAGGGGTTAATTGTACTATCATATTCCCCTGTAAGAGATCAGGGCTGCCAGGCAGCAGGGGGCAGACCCCCCCCCCTCCCCAGTTTGAATATTGTTGGTGGCACAGTGTGCGCCCACCATCGCCCCCCCCCCCTTCCTCCCTCTATAGTTAAAAATCGTTGGTGGCACAGTGTGCGCCCACCATCGCCCCCCCCCTTCCTCCCTCTATAGTTAAAAATCGTTGGTGGCACAGTGTGCGCCCACCATCGCCCCCCCTTCCTCCCTCTATAGTTAAAAATCGTTGGTGGCACAGTGTGCGCCCACCATCGGCCCCCCTCTCTCTATAGTAGTAACAACCATTGGTGGCAGTGTGCGGCCTCCCATTCCCCCCCCCCCATCATTGGTGGCAGCGGAGTTCCGATCGGAGTCCCAGTTTAATCGCTGGGGCTCCGATTGGTAACCATGGCAACCAGGAAGCTACTGCATCCCTGGTTGCCATGGTTACTTAGCAATAGTACAATTGTGGAAGATTCATACTTACCTGCTTGCTGCTGCGATGTCTGTGACTGGCCGGGAGCTCCACCTACTGGTAAGTGAAAGGTCTGTGCGGCGCATTGCTAAAGAACTGGCACTTACCAGTAGGAGGAGCTCCCGGCCGGTCACAGACATCGCAGCAGCAAGCAGGTAAGTATGAATCTTCTACTGTTGTACTATTGCTAAGTAACCATGGCAACCAGGGCTGCAGTAGCTTCCTGGTTGCCATGGTTACCGATCGGAGCCCCAGCGATTAAACTGGGACTCCGATCGGAACTCCGCTGCCACCAATGATGGGGGGGGGGGGGAATGGGAGGCCGCACACTGCCACCAATGGTTTTTACTACTATAGAGAGGGGGGGCTGATGGTGGGCGCACACTGTGCCACCAACGATTTTTAACTATAGAGGGAGGAAGGGGGGGCGATGGTGGGCGCACACTGTGCCACCAATGATATTCAAACTGGGGAGGGGGGGGTCTGCCCCCTGCTGCCTGGCAGCCCTGATCTCTTACAGGGGAATATGATAGTACAATTAACCCCTTTAGGTGCCGCACCTGAAGGGGTTAATTGTGCTATCATATCCCCCTGTAAGAGATCGGGTGGTGCCAGGCAGCAGGGGGCAGTCTTGTACAAAGTTTGCAGTGTATTCTAACTAGAAGCGTCCCCATCACCATGGGAACGCTTCTGTGTTAGAATATACTGTCGGAAATGAGTTTTCACGAAGTGAAACCTTAGATCAGAAAAATCTTTTATGCAGACGGATCTTCGGATCCGTCTGTATGAAAGCAACCTACGGCCACGGATCACGGACACGGATGCCAATCTTGTGTGCATCCGTGTTCTTTCACGGACCCATTGACGTGAATGGGTCTGTGAACCGTTGTCCGTCAAAAAAATAGGACAGGTCTTATTTTTTTGACGGACAGGATACACGGATCACGGCCTCGGCTGCAAAACGGTGCATTTTACGATTTTTCCACGGACCCATTGAAAGTCAATGGGTCCGCGAAAAAAAACGGAAAACGGCACAACGGCCACGGATGCACACAACGGTCGTGTGCATGAGGCCTTAGCCTGAAGCGTTCAGGTGTCTTCCTTGTCCTCCTTAGCCTGAAGCGTTCAGGTGTCTTCCTTGTCCTTCTTAGCCTGAAGCGTTCAGGTGTCTTCCCTGTCCTTCTTTTTTTTTTTTTTTTTTTTATTAAAATAAATTTAATTTAATTTTTCCAATAATAGACAATGTACAAATATATGGAGAAAAGAGAACAAAGTATATATATCTTCCATATCTCCCAATATAAAAAATCCAATTACAGGACAAAATATATAAATATAATACATTAATCTATTAAGACCTGTTGACCTATAGTAATAGGATGTCCATCAGAGTAGTACCAGCTTATTTTCTCCCGTAAACAACACCTCTATTCCTATTCCCAAACCATCCACCCTCCCATACCACCACACAGTATACAGCCCCCCCCCCCCCACAGTATACAGCCCACCACACAATATACATCCCACCACAGTATACAGGCAACCACACAGTATACAGCCCCCACACACAGTATACAGCCCACCACACAGTATAGCCCCCCCCCACAGTATACAGCCCACCACACAGTATACAGCCCCCACAGTATACAGGCCCCCCACAGTATACAGCCCCACACAGTATACAGCCCACCACACAGTATACAGTCCCACACAATATACAGCCCCCACCGTATACAGGCCCCCACACAATATACAGCACCCCACTATACAGTAGTTTACAGTATATTAACATAACAGCCCCTGTCACCTTTTTCTGATGTAATCTTCACACAAAAAAGCTCCACAGTTAACTTCTGCAACATTCCTGATAGGACCTGTGATGACCTCATAGCCATGTGACCAGTAATTGCTAGGTTACTGGTCACATGGTGATGATGTCATTAAGGTCCTAGATCACAACGTTAAAGTACACAGAAAGCTTGACACCCGGGGCAGTAGCTAGCAGGGCTCAAGAGGCAGCTGCCTTGGGCCCCCCAGGAGCAACTGGGCCCTGGGCAGCTGTCCCTTTTGCCCCTTGGTAAAGACGGCCCTGCATGAAAATTGCGAACAGAATGTAGAGGGGAAAGAGGGCATCCCTGCCGTGTACCGCGATGCAGACTAACGGGGGAGGATATCACCCCGTTAATATTAATTCTGGCCACTGGGTCATTATACAACATTTTAACCCATCCAATAAACCTTTGGCCCAAGTTCATCTTTTGCATGGTCTGCCAGAGAAAGGGCCACTCCACCCTGTCAAAGGCCTTAGCGGCATCTAAGGACAGGATGGAGCAGTCCTCCCCCCCCCCATCTGCACATTAATTAATGTCCTCCGTATAGTCGTCTGGATTTGTCGTCTGGGGATAAATCCCGTCTGGTCTGTGTGCATCAAACCTGCAATTACTTTTTTAAATCTGTTTGCAAGTACTTTGGCAATTATTTTATAATCTGTATTAAGGAGAGATATCGGACGATAGGCCTCTACATTGTTTCCGTCCCTTCCTTTTTTATAAATCAGTGCAATGACGGCCTCCCTCATTGACGGGGGGAGTTTTCCACTAGTAGCAGATTAATTTAGTACCTGTAATAGCCCGGGTAGGAGGATCTCGGCATGGCACTTATATATGCCGAATGGGAGCCCATCCGAGCCGGGCACCGTAGACCCTTGATTCCTTATGGCCTCCTGCAATTCCCCCACGAGAATAGGGGAATTTAGGAGAGCTGTCTCTGGTTCAGACAGTGCAGGGATCTTAATTTGTTTCAGAAATTCTGCTATATTCGTCCCTGCATCGTCTGATTCGGATTGATAGAGGTTATTGTAAAATTTTACACATTCTCCCTCGATTTCCGCTGTTTTAACTAATTTGCGACCTTTACTTGTTAGAATTTGTCTAATCTTTTGGGGTGCCTTTTGATTGGATATTATAGAAGCCAGTAATTTACCTGTCCTTCTTAGCCTGAAGCGTTCAGGTGTCTTCCTTGTCCTTCTTAGCCTGAAGCATTCAGGTGTCTTCCCTGTCCTTCTTAGCCTGAAGCGTTCAGGTGACGTTGCTATACTTTAGCCTGAAGTGTTCAGGTGACGTAGCTCGCCTCCCTAGCCTGAAGCGTTCAGGTCAACCCTCTCTACTCGGCCTGAAGCGTTCAGGTCTCTTTCTCGCTGCTGCGACTGTGACTCCTCCTCCTTGCACCCTAGTCGCTCTTCTGCACCTTACTTTCCTTCCTGGCTGTGTATCCGCTTGGCTCACGGGAGCCTCTATTAGTTTCCTGCCCTACGCATCCAAGCGTCACTTCTGCTTCTCATTTCAAACCAGCACGTCGGTGCGACCATCCCCTCGTCCTTCAGCGCCACAACTGGTTCTTTGTTAATCCTTCCCCCGCATAACGCACTCACGTCAGCTCCTAACATTTCCAGTCCCCAGGGCGAATCGGGTCTCATCTGTCAAGCCTCAAGCAGTAAGGCCTGGGTATTGGTTCCATAGCCACAGGTATGTTCTCAATTACGATTGCTCATGGGCTCAGTGAGTGCGGAACACGGTCCACGCGACCTCTCCAGCTGCCATGTTTTCTCTTTATTTTCAGGTCCAACGTAAGGTGACCACAAGGTCTTCCAAGCCATGTCTCAGGTGTCGGACGTGGACGACGCTTTGTCCCTCCCGGGTACTTCGGTCTCTGGCCGAGGCGGGCCAGAATCCCTCAGGAGATGGACTGTACCAAGGCTCGTAGCGGAGTTGAACAGAAGGGGCATCAGGCATCCAGCGTTGGCAAGAAAAGCCGAGTTATACAGGCTTTTAATGTCGGAACCCGGTCCTTCAGAAAGGGGAATATTCGTCCCCATCCATTCAGCAGTCTCTGGTGCAGTTGCAGGCCACCATGGATTCCCTCGCCTCATCCGTGGCTGACATCAGGGCCAGGTGGACCTGGAATCCAGAACCCACACGACACCCCAGGCGGTGGTTTCACTCACCGAACCCTCATCATATCAGCTACCGGCACCAGCTACGGCTCCGGCAGTTCCAGTGATCGCCCCAGCACACTTCGTGCCTGACAATATCAAAAAATACATCTTGGCAGGAAAGGATGTCAACCTGGCTTCCATCCTTATAGCATCGCATGATGCTGCCGACAACAAGACCTTTGATTGCGGGGAAGTCTCGGTTGTTCTCAGGTCAAAGGATGCCCGACTTAACCGCAAGCTATCCGTCCCGGAATTTATTTTGGCCTTTAGCCTGTATAGAGACTTGTTCTGCTCCGCCTACCCGTCGCAGAGGGAGGAGCTGGATACGTATCTGTACAGGATCACTGATCTTGGGCACAAGTTCGGCGGCACGGCCTTCTACGATTACCACCGCTCCTTCTCAGCCAAGGCCGCCGCTGCGCTGGCTCAAATTCAGTTTACTATTAACTGGGCCACTCTTGATATGGAGTTGTTCTGCCGGCCTCCGGGCTCCCTCCTGTTCTACTTGCCAGTCGATCTTCCATTCCACTGAGTGGTGTCCCTAAGCAGCCACTGCCCAACCAGATAGGGCCACTCCAGCCCCTCCAGGGTCTCACGCAGCCCCTCCTCCACAGACAAGTTAGGAAGACCCATTGTCTATCTTGGCAACAGCCAAGTCTGTAATAACTTCAACTTTGGCACTTGTCTCTTTAGTGGCTGCAGGGCCCTGCACATTTGCACTATTTGCTTCAGGGCTCACCCCAGGTCCACGTGTCCGAAAATATTTTCCAAACAGGTGTGACTAGCCGACTGTAATATTGGTCTCCTGGCTTTTTTGTTGCGGGAACATCCGGTTCCGGGATTTGTGGATTCCTTGATTTCCGGGCCCTCCTTTGGCTTTGACACTGGGATGGTGGCGCTCCCCCACTCTAATTGGGAGTGCGGCAATCTTCAGTCAGCCAGGTCTGAACCCGCCGCTGTTCAGGAGCTCCTCAACTCGGAGGTCACGAAAGGGTTCCTTCTGGGCCCATTCAATCAGATTCCATTTTCTCATTGGCGGATCAGCCCCATAGGAATTGTATCCAAAAAAGAATCTAATAAAAAGCGTTTGATTTATGACCTCTCAACCCCTCTTGATTCTGTCATCCCTAGTATCAATTCATTAATTCCATCTGAAGAATTTTCCATGAGGTATGCGTCCATTGATGAGGCCATTGCTCTTATTCTCAGGGCTGGGAGAGGCGCCTGGTAATCTAAAACCGACATCGCAGACACGTTTAAGCTACTGCCAATCGCACCGCATTTATGGAAATACGGCATACAGTGGGAGGGCAGGTATTATTTTGCCAATCGTCTGACGTTCGGCTCAAAAAGCAGCCCATGGTTGTTTGACCAACTGGCTCAGGCATTACATTGGATTCTGATCCAATAAGGCAGTACTCCATCGGTCATCCACTACCTGGACGACTTTCTCCTCATAGAACAACCACAATGCCATCCGTCAGGTCTTCACTCCCTCCTGGAACTTTTCTCCTCCTTACACATTCCCATATCGCAGGGCAAGACGACAGGTCCTGCCACCTCCATCACCTTCCTGGGCATAATCCTGGATTCCGGCAGGATGGAAGCTAGGATACCGGAAGTTAAGTTGGCACAAATTCGTGAAGTCGTCTCCGGGGCATTAGCATCTTCCCAGTTGACCAAAGTAGAGCTACAGTCCCTTCTGGGTAGATTAAGTTTCGCATTGAGGGTGATGCCCCAGGGTAGGGCCTTCGTTTCGCGTCTGCTCTTGCTCCTCCCAGCAGCCCCAGAGCCAGATAGCATTTTTCACTTAGACAGGGCAGCCATGGCAGATTTACGCATGTGGAACAACTTCCTTTCAGCATGGAACGGGGTAAGCCTGTTTGTCCCAGCCTGGACCCAGTCTTCAGCCAGGGTGTTTTCCGATGCCGCGGCTTCCCGGGGATTTCGCGGAAATCTTCGGGAGCCACTGGTTGGACCTTGGCCGCCTCAGATCAGTACCGACCCTCAGTTCTTCTCAGTTTCTGGAATCTTATCCTATCGTGGCAGCGGCCTGGGGGCACCTATGGGCCAATTCCAGTGTCATGTTCATATCGGACAGTCAAGACTTGGTGGACATCATTACTAAGGGTCGAGCCAAGTCTTCAAAAATCATGCTTTCATGGCCCATTGTCATGTCAATCTTAAACTGGCACCCAACACCATCCGCTTGTACCTTGCCGGGGCGCAGCATTTCTTAGTATTGCAGAATCCAGAACATCGCTCTGCGTTCACGTCTCAAGCCATCAAAGCCACGCTCAGGGGCATTGAGAAGAGCAGTAGGGACACGACCCTTTCCCGACGGCCGGTCTCTGGCGAACTTTTCAGACAACTGTCAGCAATCATAGATGGAAATCCTTTTGGCCCTTCCTTCAGTCTGGTCATCAAAGCCGCAATGTATTTGAGTTTCTACGGCTTCCTGCGCCAGGGAGAATTCTCTGTTAATTCCCCAAGGGCTACATTCCTGAAGAGAAAACAACTGTCCTGGAACCAGGATCACCTTGTATTAAGCCTACCTTCCACAAAGACGTCTCAGACCGGACCCCCAACACAGATTTGCTTTTTTGAAACCAAGAATGCTGAAAGCGCAGAGTTGGCATCAGAGACCCATAGGCATCTGTCTTCCACCTCAACCCTTTGCACATCAGCCAAGCAATCTGAGCCCCAAGTCATGCAGCAGTCACTTATGTTCTTTGATGACACTGCTGGCGGGGATTCCATTGGCCATCCACCTAGACCTGTCCCAGAAGTGGAAGAGATTGAGTGCACTAATGCCCAATCACTTATGTTTGAGGATGAGGATGTGGGATGACCACCGCAGCACGTCTCTGATGAGGAAGCACAGGTGTCAACTGCTGCTGCTTTCTGCAGAACGACAAGAAGGGCAAGGGTGAGGAGTAGATGGAGGATAATGTGGTCTTAGACCCTACATGGAATCAAGATCATCCGAGTGACGTGTGCAGTTTGGAGGAAGAGATGGTAGTCACGCAGTGCCAACCCACAGCACAAGAGGGAGTAGGATGCAAAACCACAGTGGCTTGCTCCTAGCCAGTGCGTCTGCTACTGCCCACCACCCTAAGGGACTGAGCACACCAAAGCCAGCTCAAAGGAGTTCCCTGGCATGGCAGTTCTTCAGGCAATGTGCTGACAACAAGACACAGGTGGTTTGCAGGCGGTGCAGTCAGAGCCTGAAGGATGATGAGGTCCTAGACCTCACATGGCATCCAGGTCATCAGAGTGACGTGTGCAGTTCGGAGGAAGAGGTGGTGGTCACGCAGCGACAGCCGCACAGCAAAAAAGCGAGCAGCCAGTATGCCTGCTACGCTACTGCCCAACATGCCAAGGGACAGAGCACACCAAAGCCACCTCAAAGGAGTTCGCTGGCGTGCCATTTCTTCAGGCAATGTGCTGAAAGATACGGGTGGTTTGCAGTCAGAGCCTGAAGCGAGGTATAAATGTTCTAAACCTAAGCACCACCTGTATGACCAGGTATCTAAAAGCGAAGCACGAGCTGCAGTGGAGTAGACACCTGAAAAACCGCAAAAGATCTGAGGCTCCTCCTGCTCCCTCTTCTGCTGCAGTCTTGGTCTCTTCTTCCCCTTCTGGAGTGATAGGGCCACCTGGCACCCCGCAAAGAGAGGATGTGACAGCAACACCATCACCAGCAGTGTCATCGAGCGGAGACCAAGCCCCATCAGGTCAGCGCTCTCCCTCTGCCTCTCCTCACTCTCCAGGTCAGACGAGGATCATCGCCATAGCGGCGGCGCCATCTTGGGGAAGGCGTTCTCCTTCTCCAGCATCCTCCCATGAGGGAGCAGAAGTTCTCTGTGCCCGCCGTCTACCGGATCCATGGAGGGGTGAGTGATCCTCAGTGAGAGCCCTCTAGCTAAGTGCCCTGGGCTGGAACCCACTCCACATCCCCAGCCAGTTGATATATCATAGGGCTTCAGCCCTCAAAAGCTTCTGCCGATCACAGCAGACTTTGCAAAAATCAATACAGCAGCAGCACTGCTACATGTTCTTAAAGGCACAGCATTCATTTTTTACAGTACCCTTTCCTGAGAAAGAGAGGGCCACACAGGACCACCATATACCTGATAAAAGGCACAGCCTTGATTTATTTTTTTCTGACACATCTCCTAGAAAGCTAAGTAATAGCTATATAACACCACACCAATCTGGAGGGAAAGATAACCTGTTTCATGTATACCCTCTAAAATAGCATTACTCAGGGGCGCATGCACGAAGTACACGGGGGAGGATGTGCACTGAGTGAGCTCCGCCCCCGCCACTGCTGGAGGGCTGTGAAGCGCTGCCTAGCAGCTCCATGAGCATTGACCAGAGCTTCTAGCCTACCAAGATGATGACTAAAACCAACAAATCGGCTGCACAGCCAACTTCCCAGCCTCTATCCCTGCCACCTTCGCCTCTCAGGCCGCTTCCAAAATGGTTACCCTGTCCACCCTAGATGCCAATGAGGACTCTAATCAGGGAGTACCGGGATCCCAATCCCTGAATCCCAGCCTCAGCCCCTGCATCTCCACCGAGAGACCTTGTTCAAAACATCAGACAAATGTTCCGGGATGAACTAGCCCAAGCAGTAAATGAGTTTTCCAGCCAAATTCATGACCTAGGCCAACGTGTCGCTGATGTTGAAGTGAAGGCCGAAAGCATGGTCTATGCTATAGCAGCAGATCAGCATGATATTGATGCCCATGCAGCGCAAATAGAGGCCTTGGAGCTTAAATTGGAAGATCTAGAAAACCACTCCAGGAGGGCGAACCTTCGTATCCGATGGGTACCAGAGAATCTCACCATTTCATCTAACAGCATCACATCTTCTTAAGACTCTGCTTCCCCAACAGGACGATTCACTGTTCCATATTGACAGAATACACCGGGCTTTGGGCACTCCCTAGGGACATTGTGCTGAAACTCCACTATCCGGCAGCCCGCGACGAGATTCTTCTAGCGGCACGCAATCTATCATCACTACCGGGCCTTCCTTCCACAGCAAAGCTGTTTTCTAATTTGGCACCCTCAACTCTAAGTCGCCGCAGAAATATGAAGCCTATCACATTGGCCCTCCAACAAGTCCAAATACGCTACAGATGGGGCTTTCCTTTCTCTCTGACTTTTACCCACAGCTTCAGGACCTATTCAGTCTGCTCTCTGGAGGAAAGAAGTTCTATCCAAAGGGGGAATCCCTATGGAGATGCAAGCGCCTCTACCTCCAAGGACCCCGAGACCAACGAGATCTTGGTCCAACAAAGCACGCCCATCAATGGGATCCCAGAACTGATCATACTACATCTTCCACTTCTCCTGGGACTGCACTTATCTGATGGGTAGGATCTAAGCCAATGGCTCCTAACAGTCCTCCCACGCCCTGAGAAGTTCAGGGCCAGGTCTCTCGAGGAGGTGAATCCACGTTTTGGTCACTATCCTCGATATACCCTCTGGTCAATATTGTTCGAAAAATATAGTTGCCCTGCAGTGGCGGGATTATCATAATGCCTTATGTTTCCTGGTTTGGGGGACCAAGGCTTTGGTACCCCCACTCCAGACCTACTGAGTTGTTTTGGTTTTTCTTTATTTTTTTATTTCTCTGCCCTGTTCTAGTTATAACAGTGTTTTGTACAGTATCCTTTGATGCTTTATATTATGCTACATAGGGATATGATTATGTTGATTCGGGGGAAAGATGGCAGTGGGGGTGGGAGGGGGTGGTGTGAGAGTGAGTACTCCCGTTCTTGCTCTTCTCCTGCGATTATCTGTTTTTAACCATGTGTTGCATAATCTCACATAATGTTAGGGGGTTTAATTCATCCCACGAGCGTAAAAAAGCATTTATTGACTATCTAAAACACTCCCCTGATATTGTTTTTCTGCAGGAGTCTCACTTCACCACCACCTCGTCCCCCTCGTATAGTCACTCTCAGTACTCTACCTTCTATACTGCTTTGTCTACATCCAAGACAAGGGGTGTGGTAATTATCTCTAAGAATAATTTCCCCTTCCAGGTTAAACAGACCTATTCAGACTCTGATGGAAGATACCTGATTATTATAGGCACCGTTCATAAGATATCCATTTAGCAAGCTCGTTTTGGTCAGGCGTTTGCGCAGTCTTGTCGGACGTTTTAGGCACCAATTTCCATAAGACCCCATTGTTTTTTCTCCTTGGAGATAAGCCTGTAAACTTAAAAAACGCCCAATTTAAATTGGCCCAAGACTTTCTGCTTAAAGTGCGCATTCACATAGCAGCCAAATGGCGATCCAGTGACCTCTGTCTTTGAGGTTGTGCAGCGGTTGGATAGAATGGCAAAATATACGAAAAAATTGCAGCCACTATGGGGGATATGATGGAATCGTACTCGAAACTCTGGCAGCCGTGGCTGACCTCTTCCCACACTTCTCATAGGACACCCTACTTGTAATGATAAAGTTGTTCAGAGGTTCTTGACCCCCCCCCCCCATTACGTATACTCTGAGATCCCTGGGGTACACACTGGTTGCAAGATCTGCACCCACCGTGTGGCTAAGAATTCCAAAAAGCCTTACCTTTAACAGTTTTGCTTTTGGTAACCGTACCTTTTGTTATTCTTTAATAAAAACTACTTTTGGAACTAACAAACCTAATGACTGTGTCTGTCCCACAATACATGGTTCCCAGCTTTCACTACTTTTCCAGATAGGCCATCCCTGCCCTGCACGAACAAATGATGGACAAAATGAAGTATGCACTGCAGAACGCCATCAATGGTAAGGTCCACATAACCACAGATATGTGGTCCAGTAAGGCGGCAGGGATGTTATACGGTAGCTCCCTAAATGCCCACTGAGTAATCATAGTGGCAGCTGGGCCCGAGGTGGAAAGTGGTTTGGCGCATGTCCTACCACCACCGAGGATTGTTAAACGTTTCTCGGTTCCTCCTGTTGCAGCCTCCTTCTCCTACTCCGCTTCCTCCTCTATCGCCTCTATATCTGGTCAGCGTAACACCTGCACCACCAACTTCAGCACAGCCAGGGGGAAATTATAGCAGGCTGTTCTGAAACTCCTCAGTTTGGGGGGAAAAAACACACACCACGCGGGAGCTATGGACAGGCATAAAAGAACAGACCGATGAGTGGTTGGGGCTGCTGAGCCTCAAGTCCAGGCTGGTGCTGTGTTATAACAGGCAAAATCTCTTAGCTTACCTGGCGCATGTGCCCAATTTGGTGGTGAAGAGGTTCCTGAAAAATTACCTTGAGATGTCAGAGCTGCCACAGAAAGTGCAGGCCGTAAGGGCGAGCGTTCAGCGTTCTCACACTGCTGATGTTTGCCTGTCTGCGCTGGAGTGTATCGTCTGTCTTCCCGCTCACCACCTTGCACATGCTGGAGAGACTGTGCAAGCAGCAGCAGGTGATAGTGGAGTTTCAGTTGCAGCACACACGGTCGAGTCGCTCAGTGGAACAGACTTCACCACCAAAAAGTGGGCCTCCATGCAGGACGTGCAACTCTAGTCCATCTTAAAAGAGGCTCTTGATTTAAATGTTATAAATAAAAATGAATAGCCTAATTTAGAATATCAACATTTATGTTGACCGCATTTTATGGGATTTTGTGACTTAATTGTCCTTGTATGTACAAGATAGCAGACATTTAATTAATAAGATTGAGGGTATTCCAGTAGATGAACATATCTTACCACCAGCTCAGGGGGACTTTAATGGGGAGCTGCTGTGCCCTGCCGTATGCTAATTTTCTCCTGGGCTGGTGGGAGGACTGGGTAGTCTTTTCATCTGAAGATACCCCATGGACATAGTAACATAACATAAGCATAGTAACATAGTTTGTAAGGCTGAAAAAGGGCATCTGTCCATCCAGTTCAGCCTGTTCTCCTGTAAGTTGATCCAAAGGAAGGAAAATCATATATTTTAACCTGGTTATGTTACACAGATGACATTCTTATTTTGTGGTCGGGTACACGTGAATCCTTTTAAATTTTGTACAAGATCTCAATAAAAATGTAAAATAATAAATAATTATAAAAATAAATAAAAAATATTATATATATTAAATCTCACTAAAGTGAATATACCCCTCACATTTTTGTAAATATTTTATTCTGAAGATATGACACTACATACAATGTAAAGTAGTCAGTGTACAGCTTATATAACATTGTAAATTTGGTGCACCCTCAAAATAACTCAACACACAGCCATTAATGTCTAAACCGCTTGCAACAAAAGTGAGTACACCCCCAAGTGAAAATGGCCAAATTGCGCCTAATTAGCCATTTTCCCTCCCTGGTGTTGTGTGATTCATTAGTGTTACACGGTCTGCTTTACATAAAGATGGCCTAGGATATAAGAAGATTGCCAACACCCTGAAACTCAGCTGCAACATGGTGGCCAAGACCATACAGTGGTTTAACAAGACAGGTTCCGCTCAGAACAGGCCTCGGCATGGTCTACCAAAGAAGTCCAGTGCACATGCCCAGCGTCATATCCAGAGGTTGTCTTTTCAAAATAGACATGTGAGTGCTGCCAGCATTAAGTGACATGTGAGTGCTGCCAGCAGGTTAAAGGAGTGAGGGGTCAGCCTGTCAGTGCTCAGACTATAAACCGCACACTGCATCAAATTTGTCTGCATAGCTGTCGTCCCACAAGGAAGTAAAGATGATGCACGAGAAAGCCTCCAAACAGTTTTCTGAAGGCAAGCAAACTAAGGACCTGAATGAGTCCAGCTATAGATCTGAATGAAAAAAACGCTGGACTCACTGACATCACGCTGGACTCAAATTAGCTTATTAGCATGTGGCATCTTTGTGTGTATATTATGAGGTAACCATCTGTCACACCAGTAACTGAATACATCTAAGATACTTTTTAGTAGTTAATGATTGTATATAATTAGTTAGATTATAATAAAATATCCACATGACAGGTTCCCTTTAAGGCAGTGCTGGTAAATAATGGTGGCCACATAAAATATTGACACTTTGGGCACAAGTTGGCCATTTTCACTTAGGAGTGTACTCCCTTTTGTTGCCAGGAGTATAGATATTAATGTCTGTGTGTTTACACTGTTTTACATGCTGTACAATGACTACTTTACATTGTATCAAAGTGTCATATCTTCATTGTTATCCCATGAAAAGATCTAATAAAATATTTACAAAAATGTGAGGGATGCACTGGCTTTTGTGAGATACTCAATATATATATATAAGTAGCAGGAGGACCTGGTTTCCTTGTGTCGAAAAAAGATATCAACAGTTTCCCCCATAACAGTGACCTCTACAGTACCCACCGCTTTAACAATGACCTCCACAGTGGCCGCCCCTTGAACAGTGACCTTGATAGTGGCCGCCACTTTAACAGTGATGGTCACAGTACCCGCCCCTTTAACCAGGGCTGTGGAGTCGGAGTCGGAGTCAATTTTGGGTACCTGGAGTCGGAGTCGGCAAAAAATGAACCGACTCCGACTCCGACTCCTACTAAATTTAAATTGGAATAAAAAAAAAAAAAAAAAAAGCAAGTTTAAATGTCCGAATTCATAAACAGTTATAATTAATGACTTCTCTACTGTAAGAATAAAGGCCAATGCATGCAGTGCCTCACGTAACCGCAAAACAAACGCGTTCAGTGATGTGAAGAAGCATGCTTTTCATATGCTTCACTATATGGCACGCAATGCACAATTTGGAGTGGCAATACATATACTTTCCATTGTGTTGTGTTCTGATGTTACAGGGAACACAATGCCCATGGTTTACCTCGCCTCTCACTGATAAGGGATTAAGTAAATATGTGTTTTGCAGGACTAGAGACACTTGTATGTGAAGGGACTGGAGGGTCAATAGTTCAAGACTGAAGCTGTAAACCATTGGAAAAACTGCTGTCATTCAGCTAAGGCCCCATGCACACGGCCGTGTTTCACGGCCGTGTGCGGGCCGTGGAACCGCGGCCTGGATCCCTCCTGAGAGCAGGAGCGCACGGCGTCACTGGTTGCTATGACGCCGTGCGCTCCCTGCTGCCGGCACAGTACAGAAATACACTGGTATGATCTATACCAGTGTATTACTGTACTGTGCCGGCAGCAGGGAGCGCACGGCGTCATAGCAACCAGTGACGCCGTGCGCTCCTGCTCTCAGGAGGGATCCAGGCCGCGGTTCCACGGCCCGCACACGGCCGTGTGCATGGGGCCTAAGGCTATAAAACGTGTAAACTCAGAATGTTATCTTAAACTTTAAACTTGACTATGGGATTCTTCTAGGGAAATCATGTTTTAAAATAAATGTCCCTTCCTGGATCCTCCCACTGCCCGATGTTCAGCAGAAGATCAGCACACAAAGGAGAAGGTAGCAGCTTCTGCCCAACTACCTCTCTGTGCTAGAAGAGCTTAGAAGAACTTCTTTCTTTCCTTCAAGGAATGTATAAAATACATTTGCATATTAAATACAGAGGAGTCGGAGTCGGGGAGTCGGAGTCGGAGTCGGAAGTACAAAAAACTGAGGAGTCGGAGTCGGAGCATTTATCTACCGACTCCACAGCCCTGCCTTTAACAGTGACATCTAAATCTCGTGCAGGTGCAGTACTGCACGATCATCAAGCTCCTGAGGCAACAGTGCTCAGATTACGTCACTGGGCTCGGCGCATGCCCAGTGAGACTTTTGAGGGTGTTGCCCTCAGGAGCTTGAGGGCGGTACTGCGCCTGCGCAAGATTTCTGGCGGCCGACAGGAAGAACGGTGCATTTCTTGAAGGTAGAAGATGACGTTGCGAGGGGGCGGAACCATTTGCTGGGGCTGTGGGAGGTTATTTCAGGGTCAGGAGGCGTTCTTGGGCTTCAAATTAAGACAGGCTGGGCACTGCAGGGGGGAATCACTGGGCTCCAGAAAGGGGAAAAAAACGCCCCTCTGGGAACCATGGAGCTTCATTAGCATATCAGAAAAATAGCTTTTTTATCAAAATGACAAAACAAAATAAAGTAAGAAGACCACTGCAGGAAATAAGGTACTTTATTGAACATGGCAATGTTGAAAGCTTAAAATGCTAAAAGCAGGTGACAGATTCCTTTAATTACTTCTCTACTGTAAGAATAAAGGCCAATGCATGTAGTGCATCACGTTACCGCAAACCGTTAAGTGCCCGTGAAGAAGCATGCTTTTCATATGCTTCACTATATGGCACGCAACGCATAGTTAAGGAGCGGCAATACTTATACTTTCCATTGTGTTGTGTTCCGCTGTTACAGGGAACGCAACTCACATGGTTAACCTAGCCTCTCACTGATAAGTGATTAAGTAAATATGTTTTTTGCAGGGCTAGAGACACTTGTATAAGTGAATGGAATAGATAGTCAATAGTTCAAGACTGAAGCTGCAAACCATTTGAAAAACTGCTGTCATTCAGCTAAGGCTATAAAAACTTGTAAACCCAGATTGTTAGCTTAAACTTTAAACATGACTATGGGATTCCATGTTTTAAAATAAATGCCCCTCCCCCTGCCCCTTCCTAGATCCTCCCACTGCCCTATCTTCAGCAGAAGATCAGCACACAAAGGAGAAGGCAGCAGCTTCTGCCCAACTACCTCTCTCTGCTATAAGAGCTTAGAAGAACTTGGTGGAACAGCTGTATGTTGTCTTTCTTTCCTTCAAGGAATGTATAAAATACATTTTCATATTAAATACAGAGGAGTCGGAAGTACCAATAACTGAGGAGTCAAAGTTGGATTCTGCATATCTACCGACTCCACAGCCCTGATCTAAAGTGCCCGCCATCTCCAGGCTTGATCAGTGCCCAGAGGAAAGGAACACCGCCACAGTGCCTGTCCCTTTAACAGTGACCGCCCTTTTAACAGTGACCTCCACAGTGCCCACCCCTTTAACAGTGACCGCCACAGTGCCCGCCCCTTTAAAATTGACCACCTCTTTAACAGTGACCTTCTCAGTGGCCACCCCTTTAACAGTGACCTACACAGTGCTCGTCCCTTTAACAATTATTTCCACAGTGCCCGTCCCTTTAAAATTGACCACCCCTTTAACAGTTACCTTCATATTGGCCGCCCCTTTAACAGTGATTGTCACAGTACTCGCCCCTTTAACAGTGATATCTAAAGTGCCCGCCCCTTTAACAGTGAACTCCACAGCGCCCGTCTGTTTAATAGTGGCCCCTGCCCCCCATGCATGTAGCATAGTAGTTGTGCCATCATACGTCATATGACTGAATATTTAAGGACCTGCGAACTGCTAAAACCTGTGACCAGTTGTTATGGCAACCTGGAGTAGTACCTGCAAGCTTCTGTTGGCCAATAAGGGACATATGACTGTTTAAATGTATTTGAGGTACCCCAGTCTCCAACAGACGTTCCCTAATGATGCTACCTTGATGAGCTGGCACATTGTTGTCCATGAAGATGAAATTAGGCCTGTTTTGTTCATGCAGAGGCACAATGACATTAATGATTTGATATAATCTATCATCAATAAGTGCAGTCGTGGCCAAAAGTTTTGAGAATGACACAAATATTAATTTTCACAAAGTTTACTGCTAAACTGCTTTTAGATGTAGTGAAATATAATTACACGGACTTCATACGTTTCAAAGGCTTTTATCGACAATTACATGACATCTATGCAAAGAGTCAGTATTTGCAGTGTTGGCCCTTCTTTTTCAGGCCCTCTGCAATTCGACTGGGCATGCTCTCAATCAACTTCTGGGCCAATTTCTGACTGATAGCAACCCATTCTTTCATAATCACTTCTTGGAGTTTGTCAGAATTAGTGGGTTTTTGTTTGTCCACCCGCCTCTTGAGGATTGACCACAAGTTCTCAATGGGATTAAGATCTGGGGAGTTTCCAGGCCATGGACCCAAAATGTCAACGTTTTGGTCCCCGAGCCACTTAGCACTTTTGCCTTATGGCACGGTGCTCCATCTTGCTGGAAAATGCATTGTTCTTCACCAAACTGTTGTTGGATTGTTGGAAGAAGTTGCTGTTGGAGGGTGTTTTGGTACCATTCTTTATTCATGGCTGTGTTTTTGGGCAAAATTGTGAGTGAGCCCACTCCCTTGGATGAGAAGCAACCCCACACATGAATGGTCTCGGGATGCTTTACTGTTGGCATGAAACAGGACTGATGGTAGCGCTCACCTTTTCTTCTCCGGACAATCCTTTTTTCTGATGCCCCAAACAATCGGAAAGAGGCTTCATCGGAGAATATGACTTTGCCCCAGTCCTCAGCAGTCCGTTCACCATATTTTCTACAGAAGATCAATCTGTCCCTGATGTTTTTTTTGGAGAGAAGTGGCTTCTTTGCTGCCCTTCTTGACACCAGGCCATCTTCCAAAAGTCTTCGCCTCACTGCGTGCATATGCGCTCACACCTGCCTGCTGCCATTCCTGAGCAAGCTCTGTACTGGTGGCACTCCGATTCTGGTGGCATGTCCTATTCTTGTCTGCAATCGTGGACAAGAATAGGTATTTTCTATATAGGTCCACAAAATGCTGAACGCACTCCGCCAGTTTCCGTGTTTTGCAGATTCGCAATTTGCAGACCACAAAACACATACGGTCATGTGAATGATGTGAATGTAGCCTAAACCCTTCAGGACCAAGCCATTTTTCAACTGAAGGAGCAAACTGTTTTTTGTAAATCTGACGTGTCTCTTTATGTGGAAATAACTTTCGAAGGTTTTTACTTATTCAAGTCATTCTAAGATTGTTTAATTGTAACACATCAAACTTCATTTTAATGGTAAATTTAATTTGATAGGTTTCTCCTTTATAAAAAAATAACAATTCAGAGAAAATTTGGAAAAATGTGCAGCTTTCAAAATTAGAATTTCTCTGCTTTTAAGGATAGTGATACATTTACTAAGGCTAGTTTCACACTAGCGGCAAGGAACTCTGGCAGGCTGTTTCTGCAGGTAAACAGCCTGTTGGATCCGTGCTGCCGCTAGTGCACGCGTGCCCCCGGACTACTGTTTGCAGTGTTGCCGCTGCAACTCCGTCCTGCCCCTAATATATTCAATGGGCCAGAGCGGTAGTCCGGGGGCACTCATGCACTAGCTGCAGGAAGGATCCGACAGGCTGTTCACTCACCGGAACATCCTGCCAGATTTCCTTGCGCTAGTTGGAAAGTACCCTTAAATAGTTATTACTTAACATTACCCACTAATTTATGTTGACATGATTTTGTAAACGATATTTAATTAAGGGCATTAGACAACTTAGAATTTGAATAAATATAACATTCAGTATTTGGTACAATCATAATTATATTCTGATAAAAGTATAAATACTTTTTCTCCTTGTATATTAATTGTAACCAGTATATCTGCTCCAAACTAAAATACTATACACCTACAAATACTGGAGCCATTTAAATATGAATTTTATATAACAAGTAAATCGAAAACTAATTAAAAAATATGATGCATTTACAGGAATCACTGGGCAGCATATAGTCAATTCATATATCATAACAATTGCATCATATGGCCAACAATATGTAACTACCTGTGCAAAATTCTGCCTATACACCCCTTAAAGTGGTTTTCTGGGATTTTAATATTGATGATGTTGGAAGGATAATAGGGAAGGCTGCGCTCACACAGAGCGTGGCCTTCTCTTCAACCAAATGATCATCAGGGGTGCCAGCTGTTGAACCCCCGCCAATCTGATATTAATGACCTATCCTGTGGATAGGTCATCAATAGTGTTGATCGAGCACCAAAGTGCTCGGGAGCTCTGGCCGAACACAACGATATGCTCGGGTGCTCTGGAAGTCAATGGGAGAACCCGAGCATTAAACCAGGCACCCCCTGCTCTGAAGAGGAGAGGGTGCCTGGTTCATAGTAAAAGGTCAGAAAATGATGGAAACACCACCTACTGTAAATGGTTTGGGAACAGCATGGGGAGGATGTCTGGATGCATTTTGGACTCCCAGGTCGCTTCTGGGAACGATGTTGTCCGAGTAGTACGCCACTTTTACAGACTGACAATACTACGCACCAAACCGAAGATAAAATCTATTTTAGAGGAAAAATTGTTAGGAAGTATTCTTTTCTGTATTTTTACTTGTATATAAAGTGCAAGTGCTGCCACAAATTATAAGGAAGAGGCACTCCGATACAACCTGTATATCACATAAAGGTGGGCCTCATTCACATTGTGGTACAATTGTTTAGGTAGTGGGATTCCTACACTCATAAAGCCTGTGAACTAAGTAAAAGGGCTGCCAAAAATGGCAAGGAACCGGCACTCCAAAACACCCTTTGTTACAGATAAAGGAGGGCATCATACACAGCCTTGAAAAATTATGATTGATGGCCTGCTTATCTGATCATCTAAAACTGGGCCTGCTGCTGCTTTGATGACTCTAGATAACCTGAGGACGATTGCATGTCCCCGTGACGGCGATGATCCATTCGGATGTCTGCCCTATCAACTGTCAACGTTATTTTCAGCCCAAACCATATAGACCATGGGTAACGGAGGAATAATGGTTCAATTCAGGAGAGGGAGCCTGATAAAACCGCTACGGCTACCACATTCAAGCAAGGCAGCATGCGCGCAAATTACCTATTAGGTATAATTAGTTGAGGGCCTGCAGGTGAGCTGACCCTGTAAAAGATTGTAGGTGAAGGCCTGCTGGTAAGCTGAGCCTGTAAAAATTTATATGTGAGGGCCTACTGGTGAGTTGACCCTCAAAAAGGTTGTAGATGAGGGCCTGCAGGTGAGCTGACCCTCTAAAACATTATATGCAAGTGCCTTCAGGTGAGCTGACCATGAAAAAGATTTGAGGTGCGGGCCTGCTGGTGAGCTGATCCTGTAATACATTATATGCAAGGGCCTGCTGGTGAGCTGACCCTGTAAAACATTATATACGAAGGGCATATATGCGAGGGCATTATATGAGACGAATAAGCATGGGTTGATATGATTGAAGAGGAGAAGGAAGATGAGAAAAGGAAGATTCAACCATATACATTTGTTTGTGGTGGAAGAGGTGCATGGGAATACAGTGTATTCAGTACATTATAAACAACATATTTAAAGTGCCTTTATGCTTTCCTCTGGGGGAGTCGAGAAGTCATGATCAATTCAGGCCTTGTTTATTTTTATATGAGTCAACCTGTCAGCATTTTCAGTTGACAGGCGGATACTATTATCTGTTATAATGCCACCAGCAGCATTAAATACCCGCTCAGACAAAATGCTGGCAGTAGTACAGGCCTGCACCTCCAAGGTGTAGAGCGCCAGTTTGTGCAACGTGTCCAGCTTGGACACCCAGTAGTTGTTAGGCACTGAGGGATCATTGAGGATGCTGACACGATGTGCTGTGTGCTCCTTCATCATCTTCCAAAAATTTTCCCTCCTTGTGACACTAGGCCGCGCATCAGGGTGAGGGTGCTGGCGAGTTGTCATCAAACTGTCCCAGGCTTTGGAGAGTGTTGTCCTGCCTCTGTTGGAACTGCTGTGTGTTCACCTTGTGTCCCCTCCTCGGTTGGCCAATGAACTACAAACTCTGCCGCCAGCGTTGTCAGATGGAAATTTTTGGAGCAATTTTTCAACAAGGATCTTTTGTTATTGCACCGTTTTTCTTGTCCTCTCCACCAGAGGAATGAGAGATGAGAATTTCTCTTTGTATCGGGGGTCGAGAAGAGTAAACAACCAGTAATCCGTGTTGTCTAAAATGCATATAACGCGTGGGTCGCGGGAAAGGAAGCCTAACATGAAGTCAGCCATGTGTGCCAGAGTACCAACAGGCAAAACTTCGCTGTCGTCATCAGGAGGATCACTCTCAATCTCTTCATCCACTTCCGTCTCTTCTGCCCACCCACGCTGAACAGATGGAATTAAACTTCTATGGGTACTACCCTCTGTAGCGGAGGCAACCGTCTCCTGCTCCTCCTCCTTTTCATCGTCCAATTCGCACTGAGAAGACAAACTAAGGGTGGTCTGGTTATCACCCTGTGTAATGTCTTCCCCCATTTCCACCTCTTCCACATGCAAAGCGTTGTCCTTAATTGTGAGCAGCGAGCGTTTGAGTAGACACAGAAGTGGGATGATAATAGCATTATCGCCGCTCAATCTGTGTTGATTCCTTAAAGTTTCTTAAAACCTCACAGAGGTCAGACATCCATGCCCACTCCTCGCTTGTGAATAGCGGAAGCTGACTGGAAAGGCCACGACCATTTTGTAGCTGGTATTCCACTTCTACCCTCTGCCGCTCACAAAGCCTGGCCAACAGGTGAAACATGGAGTTCCAGCACGTGCTCACGGCCAAAGTCTATGGAAAAAGTACACTGAATGTCACTGATATTTTAGGGATGTGCACACTTTAGACAGGAGATGTGGTGTGAATAATTTAACTGTCCGCAGCAGCCTATTACACGGTATTTAGTGCAGGATGTGCTAAATATATATATTGCTGCTGTTACACACAATAGTCCTTAAAAGGACTTTTGGGTCTCTGAAAAGTTTTTTGTATAAAAAAATATTCAATCACACCCCCTACCCTCTCTGTCCCTTTCTATGCTCAGCTCTCCTTGACTACAAATGAGCGGAACATGCGTCATCGGGTGCTATGTAGCACTCAATTACGCGTTTCAGCCAGCCAATTACTGTAATGCAAGTAGCCAACATGGCTACTGGCATTACAGTGAGGGCAGTATGTACATGCACGTTTATTGGCTGCATAGCAGCCAAGAAACGTGCGGGGAGGAGACTCGAGCATGCCACTCGAGCACATATGGTACTTGGCCGAATAACGCCATGTGCCGAGCATCGAGATACTCGAGCCGAACAGGTGTTCGGCCGAGCATGCTCGATCAACACTAGTCATCAATATTAAAATCCCAGAAAACCCTTCTTTAACAAAACAAGAGTACCCTAAGGAGATTAGGGCGTGTGCATGCGCTGGTCCTTTCAGAATGCAGAGTGGGAGAGGCTCAACTGCCAAGTTGGCCACAGCATGTGTGGAAGAACCCTGGTGATGGAACCTGGTTGAAGGTCACAGAGAGTGGGAGGTGGGTCAGCCGGAAGCCTCCACTGCAACATGGACTTTTCTCCCATAAAGTACATCTGGGACATCATTAGTCGGTGATTGTCAGCAGTAGATTAAGTGCATTCAACGTGGCAGAACTTTACTCTGATAACCATTAATAACCTCACTGACACCATGCTAAGTGTATTGCCCTAGAGCAGAAAGTACTTTGACTTTTGGATATTTGCCTATATCCCCTATGCAAAGTTAAAACTTCTTACTTTATTTCTCTTGAAAGGGTTAACTTATACTGTTTATTACGGTTACTGCATTTTATATATATATATAAAAAATAGGGGTGGGACGTGGGACTATATATACCCCATGATACACTGTGTTCATTGCTTGAGAAAGGCTCTTGTATGAGCTGAAACGTTGCCTTCCAAATGGTTGAATAAACACCATTGCTTTTTTATTTGGAGTGCTGTCCGTTTTTCATCGTCATATACACAGCCTGTCCAAATAAAAGTTGCCACCTGGATTTAACTAAGCAAATAGTATGAGTCTCCTATTGGATAATTACTGCATGGGCGATTAACTTTAAGCTGGCAACAAGCTATTTAACCCCAACTGGTGCAATGAGTTGCTTTTCATTTCTTAAACAACCATGTCGAAAGACACATCTCGTGGTCGTGGAAAAGAGGTTAGTCTCTATGAGAATGGTCAAATCACTGGCATGCATCAAGCAGAGAAAACATCTAAGGAGGTTTCAGAAACGACTAAAATTGGGTTAAGAACTGTCCAACGCATTATTAAAAATTGGAAGGATCGTGGGGACCCATCATATTCAAGGAAGAAATGTGGCGGAAAAAAAATCCTGAATGATCGTGATCGGCGATCACTTAAACGTTTGGTGAAATTAAACTGAAGAAAAACAACAGTAGACCTCAGGGCTATGTGAAAATAAGAGCATTTCCACACGCACAATGCAAAGGGAACTCAAGGGATTGGGACTGAACAGCTGTGTAGCTCTAAGAAAACCACTAATCAGTGAGGCAAACCAGAAAAAAAGGCTTTAATTTGCTAGGGAGCATAAAGATAGGACATTGGAGCAATGGAAGAAGGTCATGTGGTCTGATGAGTCCAGATTTACCCTGTTCCAGAGTGATGGGCACATCAGGGTAAGAAGAGAGGCATATGAAGTGATGCACCCATCATGCCTAGTGCCTACTGTACAAGCGTGTGGGGGCAGTGCTATGATCTGGGGTTGCTGCAGTTGGCCAGGTCTAGGTTCAGCAACAGTATGTGCTCCAAGAATGAGGTCAGCTGACTACCTGAACATACTGAATGACCAGGTTATTCCATCAATTGATTTTTGTTCCTTGATGGCACGGGCATATTCCAGTATGACAATGCCAGGATTGTCAAATTGTGAAAGAGTGGTTCAGGGAGAATGAGACATCATTTTCACATATGGATTGGCCACTACAGTGTCCAGACCTTAACCCCATTGAGAATCTTTGGGATGTGCTGGAGAAGGCTTTGCGCAGCAGTCAGACTCTACCATCATCAATGCAAGATCTTGGTGAAAAATTAATGCAACACTGGATGGAAATAAATCTTGTGACATTGCAGAAGCTTGTTGAAACAATGCCACAGCGAATGCGTGCCGTAATCAAAGCTAAAGGCGGCCCAACGAAATATTTTTGGTGGCGACTTTTTGTTTGGACGGGCACTGTGTATGTGTATATATATATATATATATAATATAGGTCCAGATGGCGACCAAAATGGTCGCCAATGCGACTTAGAATTTACAAATGGCGACAAGATCGCCACTTTCGACTAGACCCGCCGCGGCAGCTCTGCAGTTGAATACAGACCTGCCGCCAATGTTCTTCTCAGCAGCACAGTGGAGCAGGAGTCTATCCCTCCCCCTGTGCTGCCGCTACCAATAAGGGGGAAGATGGGAGGGGGAGGGGCTGTGGCCACTGCGCCACCAATGAAGATAACTGACCTGTTAATACAAATACAGGAAGCGGGTGCCGGAATCAAATAGCCGACACCCGACCTCTATGACAGGAAGCTGTGATCCGCTGCAGTTAACCCCTCAGGTTCGGTACACGCAGTGCGCCCCCCCCAACACCCCAGTATAATAAACATTGGTGGCGCAGTGCGCCCGGCCCCAGCACCCCAGTATAATAAACATTGGTGGCGCTGTGCGCCCCTTCCTCCCTCCCAACACCCCAGTATAATAAACATTGGTGGCGCAGTGCGCCCTCCAACACCCCAGTATAATAAACATTGATGGTGCAGTGCCATTGAGGGTTAAAAAAATAAATAAAAATTAACTCACCTCCTCCAATTGATCGCATAGCTGCCGGTCTCCTGTTCTTTCTTCAGGACCTGCAGTGATGTCACTGAGCTCATCCCATGGTCCATTACCATGGTGATGGCTCATGTGATGGACCATGTGATGAGCACAGTGACATCACCACAGGTCCTTTTCCTCACAGATGAAGGCAGAAGAGAAGTCGGGCTGCACAAACAAGTGGATTAAGGTGAGCTAAATTATTATTTTTTAACCCCTTCAGTCCTATTTTACTTAGCATTCTGTTTTAATAATGCTATTATTTTCCCTTATAACCATGCTATAAGGGAAAATAAATCTACACAACCTTGAACCCAAACCTGAACTTCAGTGAAGAAGTTCGGGTCTGGGTACCACAGTCAGTTTTTTTTATCACGCGCGTGCAAAACACATTGCACCCGTGTGATAAAAACTGAACAATGAAACGCAATCGCAGTCAAAACTAACTGCAACTGTGTACCTACCTGTGCGTGTTTGCCGCAATGCACCCGGGACGCATCCGGAGCCAAAACGTGACGCCTGTGTGAAAGAGGCCTAAGGCTACTTTCACACTTGCGGCAGTGTGATCCAGCGGGCAGTTTCGTCGTCGGAACTGCCTGCCGGGTCCGCCGATCTGGATGTGACTGAAAGCATTTGTGAGATGCATCCGGATATAGATGCATTGCAAGAACGAATCCGTCTCTCCGCTTGTCATGCGGACAGATGGATCCGTCTTATATCTTCTTACACATTTTTACCAGTCTGCACATCCCCCCCCTTTCCCAATTTTACATATAAAATATATAAACAATAAATAAATAAACATATTACATAGCACTGCGTCTGAAAAGTCAAAACTATAAAATTATTAAAAAATATCTCCTATAAATAAAAAACATGCACCATTTTTTTGTCATTTTGTCACCCGAGAAAATAGGATAGGGCTGTTCTTTTATGGGCCAAACGTTTCATAAGATGCTAACTGCACGCAGCTTTTTTGGGTGTTTTGAGTGTTTGGTATTGAGTATCGCAATACTTTTTTATGGTGACGAAAGTAAATCAAAATTTTGGTATCAAAACAACCCTACACCGATCTGATCGGCGTGGCGTTGTCACGATACCCAAATTTTGATTCGGTTTCGATTTGGCGACAAAACATTTAATTTGGCTGCTAAATTTTTCAGTTCAGGAGCCAATGGCTACTAGGTATTTTTTTTTAGTCTGGAGCACTGTATAGAGGGAAAAACCCAGACTTGTTTACCACCCTGTTTTGGAGCCTGACCTTTTTAATGTCTGGTTTTAGCAATGTTATGTCTGGAAGCTTGTTTTTGTCTGGAAAACCTGCTGTGTCATTGCTATTGAGTATCATTGAAGCTCTAAAATAAGTCTATACCACATGGGAGCTGAAACAATGTATCTGTTTGTGCGAAGTTTCTCCATTCCACCCCTCCTACTAGAAGGTTCTAGTCTAGCAAGAACTGTATATAAGGAGAGCAGTCAGAGCCCCTAGTGTGCTGCAGTTAAGGAACTCTGCCATACTACTGAGTGACCAGAAGAAGAAGACACTGAGACGGGGAATACGCTGCCACAGACCCTGGGTCACCAGCCTTGGACCAGGGTACCAGCCTTCTGAAGAAAAAGAGGGACAGCTAGCTCAGGCCTTTCCTCAGCATCAAACCCTTCTTCTGCCAGGGAGGAGACTGGAGAAGCCAGCCCAATTCCTTGCCTGTATTGTTTTGTACCTGAATTCCTCCAGTAAAGAAGCACACTGGTTTACTGCAGACCCTGACTCTTTGGACTTATTTACCATTGGGGTGCACCACTCCTTATCATCCCTTCCGGAGAGCAGCAACATGTGGTGACACTTCAATAGTGTCCGGAGGATCCAGTGTAGCGTTGGGGCCACCCCAAACCCGTCCACTGCACAAGGCGTGTAAATGCATTTAACTGCCTGTGTTTCTCGTACTCCACTCTGAATAAATCAAAATGTTTAAAAAATAATAATAAATCCTTTACATATCATTTACATGTCAATAGATCTTCTGATTTCCATAATTCAATGGTTTTTCCTTCTTGGTGTTGCAATTTCAATGCCAGCATAACTGTTAAAGCCGGTGAACAAAAATTGGACTTTATTTGAAACTGGTATGACATTACTGGTGGTATGGTCTGTGGAGTTTTGTATTCCTGTAATAATAATTAGTTATTCCTGTGTCTTTTGTGCTATTTCTGGATATATAGAGGGGTTTTATGCAAGGCTATAGAGTTGGCAAGCCAAAGTTCTGACTACTAAAGTTCTGATTTACTACTAAAGTGTTTACGCCCCACTATTGTGGTGTAAAAAAAAATTCATAATTTGCAACTTTTAGAGCTTCTCCCCATTTTTTGCATTCCTAAATTATACAATAAGATCCGTTAATAGGCGTTCATACATTTTAAAAAAGTTAAGTCAATTTGTGACCAACATTTTGAGAGACAACAATTTGTGCAGATTGTAATGTTATAACAAAAGAGAGCATAGTGTCAGAGTCAGATAACTTTATGCAGCTATATATACCGTATGTATATCCTGAAATTGCAGAGAATCATGTGAAAGTCTCAATGGGAATAAAATAAGCATTTAAAAAGTGTAGCAACTATATTTATTGCTTACCTTTATACTATATTCCTGTTCTGTCCAGCAGTTCAGAGATTGACTGCAGACATGACCAGTAGTGAACTTTTGCTCTTTAGAATAGGAACTTCACTGATGAGCATGTGCAGCACCGTTTCAGGCATTGTATTTCAGGTATAACTTGAAGTAGCATGAAGATACTTAGTATAAGGGACAAAAGAGGTTAACCACTTGGCGCCACGCTAACGCCGAAAGGCGTCATCTCCGCGGCGCTCCCAGGCTACGTTAACGCCGATTGGCGTCATCTCGCGTGAGCCGAGATTTCCTGTGAACGCGCGCACACAGGCGCGCGCGCTCACAGGAACGGAAGGTAAGCGAGTGGATCTCCAGCCTGCCAGCGGCGATCGCTCGCTGGCAGGCTGGAGATCCGAATTTTTTAACCCCTAACAGGTATATTAGACGCTGTTTTCATAACAGCGTCTAATATACCTCCTACCTGGTCCTCTGGTGGTCCCTGTTGTTAGGATCGACCACCAGAGGACTCAGGTAGGTCAGTACAGTCGCACCAAACACCACACTACACTACACTACACCCCCCCGTCACTTATTAACCCCTTATAAACCCCTGATCACCCATGATTACCCCATATAAACTCCCTGATCACCCCCCTGTCATTGATCACCGCCCTGTCATTGATCACCCCCCTGTCAGGCTCCGTTCAGACGTCCGTATGATTTTTACGGATCCACTGATACATGAATCGGATCCGCAAAAAGCATACGGACGTCTGAATGGAGCCTTACAGGGGGGTGATCAATGACAGGCGGGTGATCACCCATATACACTCCCTGATCACCCCCCTGTCATTGATAACCCCCCTGTAAGGCTCCATTCAGACGTCAGCATGCGTTTTGTGGATCCGATCCATGTATCCATGGATCCGTAAAAAATCATGCGGATGTCTGAATGGAGCCTTACAGGGGGGGTGATCAGTGACAGGGGGGTGATCACCCTGATTACCCTGATCACCCCCTGTCATTGATAACCCCCCTGTAAGGCTCCATTCAGACGTCCGCATGCGTTTTGTGGATCCGATCCATGTATCCATGGATCCGTAAAAAATCATACGGACGTCTGAATGGAGCCTTACAGGGGGGTGATCAATGACAGGCGGGTGATCACCCATATACACTCCCTGATCACCCCCTGTCATTGATCACCCCCCTGTCATTGATCACCCCCCTGTCATTGATCACTCCCCTGTAAGGCTCCATTCAGACGTCCGCATGATTTTTACGGATCCATGGATACATGGATCGGATCCGCAAAACACATGCGGACGTCTGAATGGAGCCTTACAGGGGGTGATCAATGACAGGCGGGTGATCACCCATATACACTCCCTGATCACCCCCCTGTCATTGATCACCCCCCCTGTAAGGCTCCATTCAGACGTCAGCATGCGTTTTGTGGATCCGATCCATGTATCCATGGATCCGTAAAAAATCATGCAGATGTCTGAATGGAGCCTTACAGGGGGGGTGATCAGTGACAGGGGGGTGATTACCCTGATCACCCCTGTCATTGATAACCCCCCTGTAAGGCTCCATTCAGACGTCTGCATGCGTTTTGTGGATCCGATCCATGTATCCATGTATCCGTAAAAAATCATGCGGATGTCTGAATGGAGCCTTACAGGGGGGGTGATCAGTGACAGGGGGGTGATTACCCTGATCACCCCTGTCATTGATAACCCCCCTGTAAGGCTCCATTCAGACGTCCGCATGCGTTTTGTGGATCCGATCCATGTATCCATGGATCCGTAAAAAATCATGCGGATGTCTGAATGGAGCCTTACAGGGGGGGTGATCAGTGACAGGGGGGTGATTACCCTGATCACCCCCTGTCATTGATAACCCCCCTGTAAGGCTCCATTCAGACGTCCGCATGCATTTGTGGATCCGATCCATGGATCCGTAAAAAATCATGCGGATGTCTGAATGGAGCCTTACAGGGGGGGTGATCAGTGACAGGGGGGTGATCACCCTGATTACCCTGATCACCCCCTGTCATTGATAACCCCCCTGTAAGGCTCCATTCAGACGTCCGCATGCGTTTTGTGGATCCGATACATGTATCCATGGATCCGTAAAAAATCATGCGGATGTCTGAATGGAGCCTTAGGCTGCTTTCACACTAGCGTTCGGTATTCCGTTCGTGAGCTCCGTTTGAAGGAGCTCACGAGCGGACCCGAACGCAGCCGTCCAGCCCTGATGCAGTCTGAATGGAGGCGGATCCGCTCAGACTGCATCAGTCTGGTGGCGTTCAGCCTCCGCTCCGCTCGCCTCCGCACGGACAGGCGGACAGCTGAACGCTGCTTGCAGCGTTCGGGTGTCCGCCTGGCCGTGCGGAGGCGTGCGGATCCGTCCAGACTTACAATGTAAGTCAATGGGGACGGATCCGTTTGAAGATGCCACAATGTGGCTCAATCTTCAAGCGGATCCGTCCCCCATTGACTTTACATTGAAAGTCTGGACGGATCCGTCCCAGGCTATTTCCACACTTAGCTTTTTTTTGCTAAAATAATGCAGACGGATCCGTACTGAACGGAGCCTCCGTCTGCATTATTATGGGCGGATCCGTTCTGAACGGATCCGCCCGAACGCTAGTGTGAAAGTAGCCTTACAGGGGGGGTGATCAGTGACAGGGGGGTGATTACCCTGATCACCCCCTGTCATTGATAACCCCCCTGTAAGGCTCCATTCAGACGTCCGCATGCATTTGTGGATCCGATCCATGGATCCGTAAAAAATCATGCGGATGTCTGAATGGAGCCTTACAGGGGGGGTGATCAGTGACAGGGGGGTGATCACCCTGATTACCCCCTGTCATTGATAACCCCCCTGTAAGGCTCCATTCAGACGTCCGCATGCGTTTTGTGGATCCGATCCATGTATCCATGGATCCGTAAAAAATCATGCGGATGTCTGAATGGAGCCTTACAGGGGGGGTGATCAGTGACAGGGGGGTGATTACCCTGATCACCCCCTGTCATTGATAACCCCCCTGTAAGGCTCCATTCAGACGTCCGCATGCATTTGTGGATCCGATCCATGGATCCGTAAAAAATCATGCGGATGTCTGAATGGAGCCTTACAGGGGGGGTGATCAGTGACAGGGGGGTGATCACCCTGATTACCCTGATCACCCCCTGTCATTGATAACCCCCCTGTAAGGCTCCATTCAGACGTCCGCATGCGTTTTGTGGATCCGATACATGTATCCATGGATCCGTAAAAAATCATGCGGATGTCTGAATGGAGCCTTAGGCTGCTTTCACACTAGCGTTCGGTATTCCGTTCGTGAGCTCCGTTTGAAGGAGCTCACGAGCGGACCCGAACGCAGCCGTCCAGCCCTGATGCAGTCTGAATGGAGGCGGATCCGCTCAGACTGCATCAGTCTGGTGGCGTTCAGCCTCCGCTCCGCTCGCCTCCGCACGGACAGGCGGACAGCTGAACGCTGCTTGCAGCGTTCGGGTGTCCGCCTGGCCGTGCGGAGGCGTGCGGATCCGTCCAGACTTACAATGTAAGTCAATGGGGACGGATCCGTTTGAAGATGCCACAATGTGGCTCAATCTTCAAGCGGATCCGTCCCCCATTGACTTTACATTGAAAGTCTGGACGGATCCGTCCCAGGCTATTTCCACACTTAGCTTTTTTTTGCTAAAATAATGCAGACGGATCCGTACTGAACGGAGCCTCCGTCTGCATTATTATGGGCGGATCCGTTCTGAACGGATCCGCCCGAACGCTAGTGTGAAAGTAGCCTTACAGGGGGGGTGATCAGTGACAGGGGGGTGATTACCCTGATCACCCCCTGTCATTGATAACCCCCCTGTAAGGCTCCATTCAGACGTCCGCATGCATTTGTGGATCCGATCCATGGATCCGTAAAAAATCATGCGGATGTCTGAATGGAGCCTTACAGGGGGGGTGATCAGTGACAGGGGGGTGATCACCCTGATTACCCCCTGTCATTGATAACCCCCCTGTAAGGCTCCATTCAGACGTCCGCATGCGTTTTGTGGATCCGATACATGTATCCATGGATCCGTAAAAAATCATGCGGATGTCTGAATGGAGCCTTACAGGGGGGGTGATCAGTGACAGGGGGGTGATCACCCTGATTACCCTGATCACCCCCTGTCATTGATAACCCCCCTGTAAGGCTCCATTCAGACGTCCGCATGCGTTTTGTGGATCCGATACATGTATCCATGGATCCGTAAAAAATCATGCGGATGTCTGAATGGAGCCTTACAGGGGGGGTGATCAGTGACAGGGGGGTGATCACCCTGATTACCCTGATCACCCCCTGTCATTGATAACCCCCCTGTAAGGCTCCATTCAGACGTCCGCATGCGTTTTGTGGATCCGATACATGTATCCATGGATCCGTAAAAAATCATGCGGATGTCTGAATGGAGCCTTACAGGGGGGGTGATCAATGACAGGGGGGTGATCAGGGAGTCTATATGGGTGATCACCCCCCTGTCATTGATCAGCCCCCTGTCATTGATCACCCCCCCCCCCCCCCCTGGTAAGGCTCCATTCAGACATTTTTTTTGGCACAAGTTAGCAGAAATTTTTTGTTTGTTTTTGTTTTTTCTTACTAAGTCTCATATTCCACTAACTTGTGTCAAAAAATAAAATCTCACATGGACGCACCATACCCCTCACGGAATCCAAATGCGTAAACATTTTTAGACATTTATATTCCAGACTTCTTCTCACGGTTTAGGGCCCCTAACATACCAGGGCAGTATAAATACTGGAATTTGGGCCCCTTTGCGCATCTAGGCTGCAAAAAAGTGTCACACATCTGGTATCGCCGTACTCAGGAGAAGTTGGGGAATGTGTTTTGGGGTGTCATTTTACATATACCCATGCTGGGTGAGAGAAATATCTTGGTCAAATGCCAACTTTGTATAAAAAAATTGGAAAAGTTGTCTTTTGCCAAGATATTTCTCTCACCCAGCATGGGTATATGTAAAATGACACCCCAAAACACATTCCCCAACTTCTCCTGAGTACGGCGATACCAGATGTGTGACACTTTTTTGCAGCCAAGGTGGGCAAAGGGGCACATATTCCAAAGTGCACCTTTCGGATTTCCCCGGCCATTTTTTACACATTTTGATTGCAAGGTACTTCTTACACATTTGGGCCCCTAAATTGCCAGGGCAGTATAACTACGCCACAAGTGACCCCATTTTGGAAAGAAGACACCCCAAGGTATTCCGTGAGGGGCACGGCGAGTTCCTAGAATGTTTTATTTTTTGTCACAAGTTAGCGGAAAATGATGATTTTTCTTTTTTTTTCTTTTTTCCTTACAAAGTCTCATATTCCACTAACTTGCGACAAAAAATAAAAAATTCTAGGAACTCGCCATGCCCCTCACGGAATACCTTGGGGTGTCTTCTTTCCAAAATAGGGTCACTTGTGGCGTAGTTATACTGCCCTGGCAATTTAGGGGCCCAAATGTGTGAGAAGAACTTTGCAATCAAAATCTGTAAAAAATGCCCTGCAAAATCTGAAAGGTGCACTTTGGAATATGTGCCCCTTTGCCCACCTTGGCAGCAAAAAAGTGTGACACATCTGGTATCGCCGTACTCAGGAGAAGTTGGGGAATGTGTTTTGGGGTGTCATTTTACATATACCCATGCTGGGTGAGAGAAATATCTTGTTCAAATGCCAACTTTGTATAAAAAAATGGGAAAAGTTGTCTTTTGCCAAGATATTTCTCTCACCCAGCATGGGTATATGTAAAATGACACCCCAAAACACATTCCCCAACTTCTCCTGAGTACGGCGATACCACATGTGTGACACTTTTTTGCTGCCAAGGTGGGCAAAGGGGCACATATTCCAAAGTGCACCTTTCAGATTTTGCAGGGCATTTTTTACAGATTTTGATTGCAAAGTTCTTCTCACACATTTGGGCCCCTAAATTGCCAGGGCAGTATAACTACGCCACAAGTGACCCCATTTTGGAAAGAAGACACCCCAAGGTATTCCGTGAGGGGCATGGCGAGTTCCTAGAATTTTTTATTTTTTGTCGCAAGTTAGTGGAATATGAGACTTTGTAAGGAAAAAAGAGAAAGAAAAAAAAATCATCATTTTCCGCTAACTTGTGACAAAAAATAAAAAATTCTAGGAACTCGCCATGCCCCTCACGGAATACCTTGGGGTGTCTTCTTTCCAAAATGGGGTCACTTGTGGCGTAGTTATACTGCCCTGGCAATTTAGGGGCCCAAATGTGTGAGAAGAACTTTGCAATCAAAATCTGTAAAAAATGCCCTGCAAAATCTGAAAGGTGCACTTTGGAATATGTGCCCCTTTGCCCACCTTGGCAGCAAAAAAGTGTGACACATCTGGTATCGCCGTACTCAGGAGAAGTTGGGGAATGTGTTTTGGGGTGTCATTTTACATATACCCATGCTGGGTGAGAGAAATATCTTGTTCAAATGCCAACTTTGTATAAAAAAATGGGAAAAGTTGTCTTTTGCCAAGATATTTCTCTCACCCAGCATGGGTATATGTAAAATGACACCCCAAAACACATTCCCCAACTTCTCCTGAGTACGGCGATACCAGATGTGTCACACTTTTTTGCTGCCAAGGTGGGCAAAGGGGCACATATTCCAAAGTGCACCTTTCAGATTTTGCAGGGCATTTTTTACAGATTTTGATTGCAAAGTTCTTCTCACACATTTGGGCCCCTAAATTGCCAGGGCAGTATAACTACGCCACAAGTGACCCCATTTTGGAAAGAAGACACCCCAAGGTATTCCGTGAGGGGCATGGCAAGTTTTTAGAATTTTTTATTTTTTGTCGCAAGTTAGTGGAATATGAGACTTTGTAAGAAAAAATAAAAAAAATAAAATCATCATCATTTTCCGCTAACTTGTGACAAAAAATAAAAAGTTCTATGAACTCACTATGCCCATCAGCGAATACCTTAGGGTGTCTACTTTCCGAAATGGGGTCATTTGTGGGGGTTTTCTACTGTTTGGGCATTGTAGAACCTCAGGAATCATGACTCAGAAAGTCAGAGCTGTTTCAAAAAGCGGAAATTCACATTTTTGTACCATAGTTTGTAAATGCTATAACTTTTACCCAAACCATTTTTTTTTTTGCCCAAACATTTTTTTTTTTATCAAAGACATGTAGAACAATAAATTTGGCGAAAAATGTATATATGGATGTCGTTTTTTTTGCAAAATTTTACAGCTGAAAGTGAAAAATGTCATTTTTTTGCAAAAAAATTGTTAAATTTTGATTAATAACAAAAAAAGTAAAAATGTCAGCGGCAATGAAATACCACCAAATGAAAGCTCTATTAGTGAGAAGAAAAGGAGGTAAAATTCATTTGGGTGGTAAGTTGCATGACTGAGCAATAAACCGCTAAAGTTGTGGAGTGCCAATTTGTAAAAAAGGGCCTGGTCACTAGGGGGGTATAAACCTGTGGTCCTTAAGTGGTTAAAACTGATTTTCTGTAACTATTAGAACACACTGTCATTGTTTTTGATAAATGGGGACCATTGATAGAACATAAAGTTATAAGCAAATGTATATTTGCTGTATTTGTATGAGGGGAGGTGGGGTCTAGCGCTTATAAGCCTCTGCCTTCCCCCCTTCTCCTCACCAGCGTCAGCTTGTTTGCGTCTGGTTGTGCACGTCTGCGTCACTTCCTGGTATCGGTACTTTCGTTTTCTCAAGCATCAAGAAAGTTTGGTGTCTGCATTTTCTACCCTAACATTTCGGCAAGAGAAGGAGGGGGTTGGGCATGCGATCATTTCTTACGAACCTTCTGCTGTTTCATTGTCGGCATACAGCGGAGCCGGTTTCCTCTGCTGAACCACGCACTGCTGTCTTAACTGTACTTGCACACCATCTACTGGTCAAAGTTGGTATTGCTCCTTCTATTCAAATTCATTATAAGGTTTTCATGGTTCTATGTGTATATGGGTTGTCAGTTGGAACAGAGCCTTTTTGTTCTGAACTTTAGGTGCCTATTTCACCGGTAACAGTAAAAATAAAATAAAAATTGCAGTATATAAAAATAATTTTTCTATCACATTTCCTATAAATGTTTTAAAGTGTAGGTGAAAGCTTAGGTATACTTTAATAACAACATATTTTATTACCCCCTTATGACCAAGCGCTTGGTCCTGGGCTTTAATCCGGAGCTCCATACATTTGCACGCTGGATTAAAGATTCTGCACCTGCAATCTAGCGGCGCTATGCAGTGGAAAGAGGATGCAGCAGTTGGACCTAGCAATTATGTGATTGCCGGGTGTCTCAGGGGCATGTGTACAGTGCCCCATACAGGCGGCTGTTTTCCCCTGTAACTGGGGCTCCTTTGGATGCAAAGATCTGTACATCTTTCTTTTTTTGGAAGCACTTCTGTTCTGGCTTCAAAAAATTGATGCAAAATACAGTGGTGTCAAAGTGGTCTGTTATACAGTCCTGATCAAAAGTTTAAGACCACTTGAAAAATGGCAAAAAATCATATTTAGCATGACTGGATCTTAACAAGGTTCCAAGTAGAGCTTCAACATGCAACAAGAAGAAATGGGAGTGAGACAAAACATTTTTTGAGCATTCAATTTAATTAAAACAATAAATAAACTGAAACAGGCTTTTTTTTTCAGCTGATCAAAAGTATAGGACCACGACTCCAAAAACTAAACCCCCCCCCCCCCCCCAAAACAGAAATCTAACTTCCAAACATGAACTCAGTAATGAGTAGCTCCGCCATTATTTTTTATCACTTCAAAAATTCGTTTTGGCATGCTTGATGCAAGCGTTTCCATGAGGTGAGTGGGAACATTTCTCCAAGTGGTGAAGACGGCCGCACAAAGGCCATCTACTGTCTGGAACTGTTGTCCATTTTTGTAAACTTCCCTTGCCATCCACCCCCAAAGGTTCTCAATTGGATTTAGATCAGGGGAACACGCAGGATGGGCCAAAAGAGTGATGTTATTCTCCTGGAAGAAGTCCCTTGTCCTGCAGGCATTGTGTATTGTAGCGTTGCCCTGTTGAAAAACCCAGTCGTTACCACACAGACGAGGGCCCTCAGTCATGAGGAATGCTCTCTGCAACATCTGGACATAGCCAGCGGCCGTTTGACGCCCCTGCACTTCCTGAAGCTCCATTGTTCCACTGAAGGAAAAAGCACCCCAGACCATTATGGCGCCCCCCTCCATTGTGGCGAGTAGAAAACATCTCAGGTTGGATCTGCTTGTCATGCCAGTAACGTTGGAAACCATCAGGACCATCAAGGTAAAAAAAAAAATTCTCATCAGATAATAAAACTATCTTCCACCTTTTGAATGTCTCATGTCTGGTGCTCTCTTGCAAAGTCCAAACGAGCAGTTCTGTGGCGTTCAAGGAGACAAGGTCTTTGAAGATGTTATTTGTTTTTGAAGCTCTTCAGTGTCAGATGCTGTCTGATGGTTATGGGGCTGCCGTCAGCTCCAGTAAGGGCCTTAATTTGGGTCGAGGATCATCCAGTGTCTTGACGGACAGCCAATTGGATCCTCCGGCTCAGTGCTGATGAAATTTTTTGGGGTCTTCCACTTGACTTTTTTGTTCCATAACCCTTAGGATCATTAAAAAAATTCAAAATGACTGTCTTACTGCGTCCCACTTCAGCAGCGATGGCGCGCTGAGAGACCCTAATTATGCAGTTCAACAACCCGACCACGTTAAAAAAGGGAGCGTTTTTTTGCCTTTGCCATCACAACGTGTGACTACCTGACAGAAAATGACAATGAATCCACATCTTTGCACAGATTTGGCCTTTTAAAGGCATGTGGTCCTAAAATTTGGATCAGCTGAAAAACAGCCTGTTTAGTTTTAATCCTTATTTTCAATTAATTGAATGCTCAAAAAATGTTTTGTCTCACTCTCATTTCTTCTTGTTGCATGTTGAAGCTCTACTTGGAACCTTGTTAACCCTTTCATGACCAAGGGTCATTGATGCCCCAGTGTCCAGGTCAAAATTTACAAATCTGACATGCGTCACTTTATGTGGTAATAGCTTTGGAACACTTTTACTTATCCACGCCATTCTGAGATTGTTTTCACGTGACACATTGTACTTCATGATAGTCATATATTTGAGTCAATATATTTCACCTTTATTTATGAAAAAATCCCAAATTTACCAAAAATTTAGAAAAATTCTCAATTTTCCAAATTTCAATTTCTCTGCTTCTAAAACAGAAAGTCATACCTAATAAAATATTTATTACTTAACATTCCCCATATGTCTACTTTATGTTGGCATCATTTTGGAAATGTCATTTTAATTTTTTAGGACGTTAGAAGGCTTAGAAGTTTAGAAGCAATTCTTACAATTTTTAAGAAAACTTCCAAAACCCACTTTTTAAGGACCAGTTCAGGTCTGAAGTCACTTTGTGGGGCTTACATAGTGGAAACCCCCATACATGACCCCATTGTAGAAATTACACCCCTCAAGTTACTCAAAACTGATTTTACTAACTTTGTTAACCCTTTAGGCATTCCACAAGAATTAAAGGAAAATGGAGATGAAATTTCAAAATTTTACTTTTTTGGCAGATTTTCCATTTTATAAAAAAAAAAATCTTTAACACATTGAGGGTTAACAGCCAAACAAAACTCAATATTTATTACCCTGATTCCGCGGTTTACATAAACACCCCACATGTGGTCATAAACTGCTGTACGGGCACACGGCAGGGCGCAGAAGGAAAGGAATGCCATACGGTTTTTGGAAGGCAGATTGTGCTGGATTGGTTTTCTGAACACCATATGTTTTTTATTTTCTGCCCATCTTCTTGTGCAGGGGCTCGTTTTTTGCAGAAAGTGTTGAGGTTTTTATTGGTACCATTTTTGGGTACATAGGATTTTTTGATAATTCATTATTACACTTTTTATGGGGCAAGGTGACCCAAAAATTGGCTGTTTTGGAACAGTTTTCATTTATTTATTTTTACAGCGTTCATCTGAGGAGTTAGGTCATGTGATAGTTTTATAGAGAAGATCATTACGGACGTTGCAATACCTAATATGTATACTTTTACTTATTTATTAAAGTTTTACACAATAATAGTATTTCTGAAACCAAAAAAATTATGTTTTAGTATCTCTATAGTCTGAGAGCCATAGCTTTTTTATTTTTTGGCCGATTGTCTTAAATAGGGTATCATTTTTTGCGGGACGATGTGACGGTTTGATTGGTACTATTTTGGGGGTCATACGCATTTTTGATCGCTTGCTGTTGCACTTTTTGTGATGTAGGATGACAAAAATGGCTTTTTTTTTACACAGTTTTTTTTATGGTGTTTATCGGACGGGGTCTATCATGTGATATCTTTATAGAGACTGTTGTTACAGACGCGGTGATACCTAATATGTGTAGTTTTTTTATTTTACATTTTTTATAGGAAAAGGCATTTTTTATTTTATTTTATTTTTTACATTTTTATTTATTTATTTTTACATTTTTTTTCACTTTTTTTTTTTTTATCAAGTCCCTCTTTGATCATGAAGATCCAGTGGGGCTGATGGCTGTACTATACTTTGCAATGCTCTTGCATTGCAAAGTGTAATACAATCAGATGCCCTGTAGGTGGCAACAGCAGACGCTTTTGCAAAGCGTCCGGTTGCCAGGGCAACAATCGGGGCTGCCATCGCAGCGCAGCAGCCCCGATGGTGGAGAGAGGGAGCTGCCGCGACATCTATGGGGTTACAACAGAGTAGCTGACACTCTGATGATGGCGGCGGCTCAGAAATGGAGCCGCCGCCATCAAACACAGCAGGAAGGCAGACCGAGCGGAGGGGGGCCGCGCTGGAAGGGGGGTGGAAATTGTCACGGCCAGCAGGAGGGGGCACTGGAGGACACAAGATGGGGCACAGATGGAGGGGGCACTGTGGACACAAGATGCCGCACAGATGGGGGGGCTGCACAGATCGGGGGATGGCCTGCACAGATCGGGGGGGGGCTGCATGGATCAGGGGGGCACGAGGACACTGTGATTTCAGGCTGCAGAGCGCAGATCAGAGCCTGAAACAGGCATTTTTTCACTGCCGCAATCCGATTGGTAAGTCTGTACAGACTAACCGATCGGATTGATTGCCGGCAAGGGGCCACTCTGATTGGTGGGCAGGGGCAGAAACTTTAATCCAAGCGTTTTGCAGCGCTTGGATTAAAGAGCTGCCAGAACGTATATATACGTGGTAGCTATCACGTATATATACAGATTGAGGTCGGGAAGGGGTTAAGATCCAACAATGTAAAATATGATTTATTGCCATTTTTCAAGTGGTCTTAAACTTTTGATCAGGACTGTAGCATAACTCAGACAATTGCTCAAACATCTTTGTTTGTACTACTATTTCTGTTAAACTCAGTTTAGTATATGTATTTTATAGTATATCTGTAGGCGATTCATATAAACATTGTTTTCTTTCTCAGATTGGAACAACCATATTTTCCAGCAAATGATAAGTTCTTCTTGGCTCTTAGCCACTGCTCATCTCTGCAACGCCTATGTATTATATCTCGGAATGGAAATTTTCAGGCTGATGCTGTGATATCATTTATTCCCAAATGTCGAGAGCTAATCATGTGTCATCTGTTCACTGGAGAAAGGTTAATGGCTTGTAAAACCCTCCAGAATGATATAACTAAAAGGTATGTTATGTTTATAGCTAAAATATAATACTAGCATATTTTTTTTATTATACTGTAGTATGTTGTTTTACAGCTGTTTCTAGAGTGGACTTGAAAAATAAGTTAAATTTACTGGTTTACATAAAAAAAAAAAAAAAATAAGGGACCACTGCAAAATGTATGGGTTTGACTATTATGAGCAGTTTTTTTTAATTCTATAAACGACTGACATTTCTCCCAACTTCCAGATAAATATATTGTATTTTAGAGCATTTTTTATTTCTGAAAATGACACCTGGTCAAAACAGTCAGTACACTATTATCAGATCTCAAATAATGCTTACAATACAAGTTCAGTGCTTTTTTTTTGCGGCAGCCCTGTCTAAGCACTGCACAGAGCCTCACTCCTGCTCTAACAGCCCGGATCAACAGGAGTGCTGTTCCAGGCTGTTTAATGCTTTATATGCCACGGGCAATGGTGCCCGCCGCATATAAAGCGTTGACACAGGGAGAGTACTCCCTCAGTCTCCCAATGGCACCCCACAAAAGTGATTGCAGGGTGCCGATGTGTGTACAGACTGGCTGCTGTCTGATATAGGCCCCAAACCAGCCTTGAGTATTTTCAAGCAGGTTGTGTCTATCTGGCAATGTTAGTAAAGCTCTGACATTAAAATGGGATAGTGCATTATATTTTAATATCAATCAAAAAGTCTGTTATAGTCCCTTGTGGGACTATTAACCTCTTCCGGACACAGGGCGTACCGTTACATCCTGTGTATTTCCGATCACTCCGGCAGGCAGGCACCTTGGGTCAATGCACGGGGGGGGTCAATGCAGACCTGCGGTTTGCGGCTTTTACCTGGTGCGGCGGTGCCTTCGGGTCCCCATGCAGCTGTAGGGGGGACCCGATGGCATGGAAGGCAGTGCTATGCATTCCTAAAGCATCGGCGCTGCCTTCCTGTGACAAGCCTGTGAGATCCAGCCCCCTGGATCTCACAGGCCGGAAGCTGTATGAGTAATACAGGCTGTATTGGAATGCAATGTAAAGGATTAGACCCCCAAAAATTGAAGTCCCAAAGTGGGACAAAAAATAATGTGAAAAAAAGTTGAAAAAATATAGTTTTCCCCAAAAAAATAAAGTTTCAAGTAAAAATAAACAAAAACGTCCTTTTCCCCCCCAAAAAATAAAAATGGTATAAATTAGAAGGAAATATTAGGTATTGCCGCGTCTGTATCGACTGGCTCTATAAACATATCACATGACCTAACCCCTCAGATTAACACCGTAAAAAATTAAAAATAAACTGTGCTAAATAAAAAAAAATTGTCACCTTACATCACAAAAAGTGCAATAGCAAGTGATCAAAAGTCATATGCACCCCAAAATAGTGCCAATCAAACCGTCATCTCATCCCGCAAAAAATGAGACCCTACCTAATATAATCGCCCAAAAACTAAAAAAAATATGGCTCTCAGAATATGGAGACACTAAAACACCTTCTCACTTAAATAGTTTTCTTTATTTTCATGACTATTAAAATTGTAGATTCACACTGAAGGCATCAAAACTATGAATTAACACATGTGGAATTATATACATAACAAAAAAGTGTGAAACAACTGAAAATATGTCATATTCTAGGTTCTTCAAAGTAGCCACCTTTTGCTTTGATTACTGCTTTGCACACTCTTGGCATTCTCTTGGTGAGCTTCAAGAGGTAGTCACCTGAAATGGTCTTCCAACAGTCTTGAAGGAGTTCCCAGAGATGCTTAGCACTTGTTGGCCCTTTTGCCTTCACTCTGCGGTCCAGCTCATCCCAAACCATCTCGATTGGGTTCAGGTCCGGTGACTGTGGAGGCCAGGTCATCTGGCGCAGCACCCCATCACTTTCCTTCATGGTCAAATAGCCCTTACACAGCCTAGAAGTGTGTTTGGGGTCATTGTCCTGTTGAAAAATAAATGATGGTCAAACTAAACGCAAACCGGATCGAATAGCATGCCGCTGCAAGATGCTGAGGTAGCCATGCTGGTTCAGTATGCCTTCAATTTTGAATAAATCCCCAACAGTGTCACCAGCAAACCACCATCACACCTCCTCCTCCATGCTTCACGGTGGGAACCAGGCATGTAGAGTCCATCCGTTCACCTTTTCTGCGTCGCACAAAGACACTGTGGTTGGAACCAAAGATCTCAAATTTGGACTCATCAGACCAAAGCACAGATTTTCACTGGTCTAATGTCCATTCCTTGTGTTCTTTAGCCCAAACAAGTCTCTTCTGCTTGTTGCCTGTCCTTAGCAGTGCTTTCTGAGCATATATTCTACCATGAAGAACTGATTCACACAGTCTCCTCTTAACAGCTGTTCTAGAGATGTGTCTGCTGCTAGAACTCTGTGTGGCATTGATCTGGTCTCTAATCTGAGCTGCTTTTCACCTGCGATTTCTGAGGCTGGTGACTCGGATGAACGTATTCTCCGCAGCAGAGGTGACGCTTGGTCTTCCTTTCCTGGGGCGGTCCGCATGTGAGCCAGTTTCTTTGTAGCGCTTGATGGTTTTTGTGACTGCACTTGGGGACACTTTCAAAGTTTTCCCAATTTTTCAGACTGACTGACCTTAATTTCTTAAAGTAATGATGGCCATTCGTTTTTCTTTATTTAGCTGCTTTTTTCTTGCCATAATACAAATTCTAACTGTCTATTCAGTAGGACTATCAGCTGTGTATCCACCTGACTGCTCCACAACGCAACTGATGGTCCCAACCCCATTTATAAGGCAAGAAATGCCACTTATTAACCACTTCAACCCCGCTAGCTGAAACCCCCTTAATGACCAAGCCACTTTTTACACTTCTGCACTACACTACTTTCACCGTTTATCGCTCGGTCATGCAACTTACCACACAAATGAATTTTACCTCCTTTTCTTCTCACTAATAGAGCTTTCATTTGGTGGTATTTCATTGCTGCTGATATTTTTACTTTTTTTGTTATTAATCGAAATGTAACGATATTTTTGCAAAAAAATGACATTTTTCACTTTCAGCTGTAAAATGTAGCAAAAAAAACGACATCCATATATACATTTTTTGCTAAATTTATTGTTCTACATGTCTTTAATAAAAAAAAATGGTTTGGGTAAAAGTTATAGCGTTTACAAACTATGGTACAAAAATGTGAATTTCCGCTTTTTGAAGCAGCTCTGATTTTCTGAGCACCTGTCATGTTTCCTGAGGTTCTACAATGCCCAGACAGTACAAACACCCCACAAATGACCCCATTTCGGAAAGTAGACACCCTAAGGTATTCGCTGATGGGCATAGTGAGTTCATAGAATTTTTTATTTTTTGTCACAAGTTAGCGGAAAATGATGATTTTTATTTTTTTTTTCCTTACAAAGTCTCATATTCCACTAACTTGCGATAAAAAATTCTAGGAACTCGCCATGCCCCTCACGGAATACCTTGGGGTGTCTTCTTTCCAAAATGGGGTCACTTGTGGCATAGTTATACTGCCCTGGCAATTTAGGGGCCCATATGTGTGAGACGTACTTTGCAATCAAAATGTGTAAAAAATGGCCTGCAAAATCCGAAAGGTGCTCTTTGGAATGTGTGCCCCTTTGCCCACCTAGGCTGCAATAAAGTGTCACACATCTGGTATCGCCGTACTCAGGAAAAGTTGGGGAATGTGTTTTGGGGTGTCATTTTACATATACCCATGCTGGGTGAGAGAAATATTTTGGCAAAAGACAACTTTTCCCATTTTTTTTTATACAAAGTTGGCATTTGACCAAGATATTTATCTCACCCAGCATGGGTATATGTAAAATGACACCCCAAAACACATTCCCCAACTTCTCCTGAGTACGGCGATACCACATGTGTGACACTTTTTTGCAGCCAAGGTGGGCAAAGGGGCACATATTCCAAAGTGCACCTTTCGGATTTCGCAGGCCATTTTTTACACATTTTGATTGCAAAGTACTTCTCACACATTTGGGCCCCTAAATTGCCAGGGCAGTATAACTACGCCACAAGTGACCCCATTTTGGAAAGAAGACACCCCAAGGTATTCCGTGAGGGGCATGGCGAGTTCCTAGAATTTTTTATTTTTTTGTCACAAGTTAGCGGAAAATGATGCTTTTTTTTTTTTTTTTCTTACAAAGTCTCATATTCTACTAACTTGCGATAAAAAATTCTAGGAACTCGCCATGCCCCTCACGGAATACCTTGGGGGGGTCTTCTTTCCAAAATGGGGTCACTTGTGGCGTAGTTATACTGCCCTGGCAATTTAGGGGCCCATATGTGTGAGACGTACTTTGCAATCAAAATGTGTAAAAAATGGCCTGCAAAATCCGAAAGGTGCTCTTTGGAATGTGTGCCCCTTTGCCCACCTACGCTGCAATAAAGTGTCACACATCTGGTATCGCCGTACTCAGGAGAAGTTGGGGAATGTGTTTTGGGGTGTCATTTTACATATACCCATGCTGGGTGAGAGAAATATCTTGGCAAAAGACAACTTTTCCCATTTTTTTATACAAAGTTGGCATTTGACCAATATATTTCTCTCACCCAGCATGGGTATATGTAAAATGACACCCCAAAACACATTCCCCAACTTCTCCTGAGTACGGCGATACCAAATGTGTGACACTTTTTTGCAGCCTAGATGCGCAAAGCTGCCCAAATTCCTTTTAGGAGGGCATTTTTAGACATTTGGATCCCAGACTTCTTCTCACGCTTTAGGGCCCCTAAAAAGCCAGGGCAGTATAAATACCCCACATGTGACCCCACTTTGGAAAGAAGACACCCCAAGGTATTCAATGAGGGGCCTGGCGAGTTCATATAATTTTTATTTTTTTTGCATAAGTTAGCAGAAATTTATATTTTTATTTTTTTGTTTGTTTGTTTCTCACAAAGTCTCACTTTCCGCTAACTTGGGACAAAAAATTAAATCTTTCATGAACTCAATATGCCCCTCAGCGAATACCTTGGGGTGTCTTCTTTCCAAAATGGGGTCAGTTGTGGGGTGTTTGTACTGCCCTGGCATTTGAGGGTCTCCGCAATCATTACATGTATGGCCAGCATTAGGAGTTTCTGCTATTCTCCTTATATTGAGCATACAAGTAATGAGATTTATTTTTTTCGTTCAGCCCCTGGGCTGAAAGGAAAAAATGAACGGCACAGATTTCTTCATACGCATCGATCAATGTGGATGAAAAAAATCTCTGCCCAAAAAAAAAAGAGAGGAAAGGCGTCTGCCAGGACATAGGAGCTCCGCCCAACAGCCATACCCACTTAGCTCGTATGCCCTGGCAAACCAGATTTCTCCATTCACATCAATCGATGTGGATGAATAAATCATTGCCGGGATTTTTTATTTTTTATTTTTTTATATACAAAGTGTTTGCCAAAGCATAGGAACGCTGCCTCCTCCTCCTCAGCTCGTATGCCTTGGCAAACATATCTTTAACTGCAGAGTAGAAATCTCGTCTTGCAGCGCCGCATACACCGACTTGCGTGTAATCTGACAGCAGCGCAATGCTTCTTTCAGAATGCACATCAGTGCTGCAGCTAGTCGATCGGTTGGTCCACCTGGAAGGTAAAAAAAAAAAAAAAAAGAAAAAACCAGGCCGCATCGCAATAATTTTATTAACTTTGGAACAGAACATATAAACTTTAACTTTTTGAACTAAACATTAACCTTTTTGCTTACTGGTGTTGTTTTTTTTGTTTTTTTTTTAACCTTTATAGAACAAACCTCTCCTTCCCCATGGGTCAATGTGCAAAGCGCAAATCGCCCAAAGATGTGGCGAAGTGCGTTATGCACTTTGTCCCAGGTGAAAGGAGAGGTTTGCAGCAGCTGTATGTGAATGGGCCCTAATAGCCCTGTGTGCCTGTCCTCTGAGATGTCATCCCTATGCTAAGTGTACCTGTGTGTGGTACTTCCGGAAACACTCTCCAAAGCATAGGGCAGGGTGGTCAGGACAGTCAGGACAGAAACAGCGGGTGTCATGCCTTATTTTCTTCCTGCTACAGACACGACATTTTTTTCGGGGTGGCGGTCGGTTGGAGGTACCAGCAACGACACTGGGGAAATGTCGCTCGTGTAGACGGCTAACTACACTGGTGGATGTGGCCACGGAACCTCCTGGGTACAGGAGGTTCGCGATGATCTCTTCCTGAAATTTGAGGAAGGATCCAGTTCTCCCAGCCTTACTGTAGAGAACAAAACTATTATACAGAGCCAATTGAATTAAATATACAGACACCTTCTTATACCAGCGTCTGGTTCTGCGGGACACTAAATACGGAGCCAACATCTGGTCATTGAAGTCCAGCCCTCCCATGTGAAGGTTATAGTCGTGGACTGAGAGGGGCTTTTCAATGACACGGGTTGCACGCTCAATTTGGATTGTTGTGTCTGCGTGAATGGAGGAGAGCATGTAAACATCACGCTTGTCTCTCCATTTCACCGCGAGCAGTTCTTCGTTACACAATGCAGCCCTCTGCCCCCTTGCAAGACGGGTGGTAACGAGCCGTTGGGGGAAGCCCGTGCGACTAGTTTGCGCGGTGTCACAGGCGCCAATCTGTTCTAGAAACAAATGTCTAAAGAGGGCCACACTTGTGTAGAAATTGTCCACATAAAGATGGTACCCCTTGCCAAATAAGGGTGACACCAAGTCCCAGACTGTCTTCCCACTGCTCCCCAGGTAGTCAGGGCAACCGACCGGCTCCAGGGTCTGATCTTTTCCCTCATAGATCCGAAATTTGTGGGTATAGCCTGTGGCCCTTTCACAGAGCTTATACAATTTGACCCCATACCGGGCTCGCTTGCTTGGGATGTATTGTTTGAAGCCAAGGCGCCCGGTAAAATGTATTAGGGACTCGTCTACGCAGATGTTTTGCTCAGGGGTATACAAATCTGCAAATTTCTGGTTGAAATGGTCTATGAGGGGCCGAATTTTGTGGAGCCGGTCAAAAGCTGGGTGGCCTCTGGGACGGGAGGTGGTGTTGTCGCTAAAGTGCAGGAAACGCAGGATGGTCTCAAATCGTGTCCTGGACATAGCAGCAGAGAACATGGGCATGTGATGAATTGGGTTCGTGGACCAATATGACCACAATTCATGCTTTTTAGTTAGACCCATGTTGAGGAGAAGGCCCAGAAAAATTTTAAATTCGGAAATTGGACTGGTTTCCACCGGAAAGACTGGGCATAAGAGCTTCCCGGGTTGGCGGATATAAATTGTGTGGCATACCGATTTCTTTGGGCCACGACTAAGTCCAAGAGCTCCGCAGTCAAGAACAGCTCAAAAAATCCCAGGGCCGAACCGATCTGAGCTGTCTCAACCCGAACTCCAGACTGGGCGGTGAAAGGGGGAACTACAGGTGCGGCTGAAGTTGGGGACTGCCAATCAGGGTTTGCCAGCACCTCAGGGATTCTAGGGGTTCTACGGGCCCGTCTTTGCGGTGGCTGCGACGGGGTCACTACTGCTCGTGCCACCGTACCAGCTTCAACTGCCCTTCTGGTGTTCGCCACTTCACCAGGTTGTACGGCAGTGCTGGTACTAGGTCCAGGAAGGGCTGCGCTGCTAGTGTATGCCTCACCACGTAATCCGACAGCACCAGCCCCACTCTGCTGCTCTTGAAGCGGATCCTGCGCAACCTGTGGTCTAGCGACACGGGGCCGGGTATGCCTGGTGCTATCAGGAACCTCAGCCTCCTCGTCCGAACTTTGGGTCAGAGAGCCACTGATTTCTACAGGTTCGTATTCTGACCCGCTAGATTCATCAGATGAGGGTTCCCATTCCTCATCCGACTGGGTCAGAAGCCTGTAGGCCTCTTCAGAAGAATACCCCCTGTTTGACATTTGGGCAACTAAATTTAGGGGTATTCCCTGAGACTACCCAAGAAAAAAAGCAAGCCCGTCTTACAAATGGGAGGCTAGCGAAGTACCGGAGGCCGCTGCGGTTGATAAAAAATATCAAAACTGATTTTTTTTATCGCCGCAGCGCGTGTAAAGTGATTGTGCAGTGATAAAAAAAATAATAATATTTTTTTGTCACTGCGGTGGGGCGGGCGTGGGTGAACGCACGTGTGGGCGACCGATCAGGCCTGATCAGGCAAACACTGCGTTTTGGGTGGAGGGCGAACTAAAGTGACACTAATACTATTATAGATCTGACCGTGATCAGTTTTGATCACTTACAGATACTATAAAAGTACTAATGCTGATTAGCGATACGCTAATCAGCGAATAAGGGACTGCGGTGCGGTGGGCTGGGCGCTAAACTACCTAACCAAGGGACCTAAACTATACTAAAACCTATCAGCCAATACCAGTGGGAAAAAAAAGTGACAGTTTACACTGATCACTTTTTTCCTTTTCACTTGTGATTGACAGGGGCAAGAAGGGGTGATCAAAGGGTTAATTAGGGGGCTGGGAGGTGATATGGGGGATAAGTGTGGTGTTGGTGGGTACTCACAGTGATGTGTGCTCCTCTGCTCCTCTGCTGGAAGCAACCGACCAAAAGAAGGAGCAGAGGAGCACAGCAGCCATTTAACACATCATATTTACTAAATATGATTTGTTAGGTGGCTGCTGATTAGTTTTTTTTTGAAAACCAACAACGATCATTGGCTGGCAGGTTGATGACGAACTTGTCTTTGAAATTTTGCCGGCCCGCGATGCGCATGCGCGGGCCGGCTTTCCCCGAGATCTCGCGTCTCGCGAGAGGACGCACCGGCGCGTCCGCCCAGAGAAACAGGACCGCCGAAAAGATGTTATCCTGCATACGGCGGTCCTGAGCAGGTTAAACCTGACAGGGCACACCTGTGAAGTGAAAACCATTTCAGGTGACTACCTCTTGAAGCTCATCAAGAGAATGCCAAGAGTGTGCAAAGAAGTAATCAAAGCAAAAGGACTTTGAAGAACAGAGGAGCAGAGGAGCACAGCAGCCATTTAACACATCATATTTACTAAATATGATTTGTTAGGTGGCTGCTGATTAGTTTTTTTTTGAAAACCAACAACGATCATTGGCTGGCAGGTTGATGACGAACTTGTCTTTGAAATTTTGCCGGCCCGCGATGCGCATGCGCGGGCCGGCCTACCCCGAGATCTCGCGTCTCGCGAGAGGACGCACCGGCGCATCCGCCCAGAGAAACAGGACCGCCGAAAAGATGTTATCCTGCATACGGCAGTCCTGAGCAGGTTAAACCTGACAGGGCACACCTGTGAAGTGAAAACCATTTCAGGTGACTACCTCTTGAAGCTCATCAAGAGAATGCCAAGAGTGTGCAAAGAAGTAATCAAAGCAAAAGGACTTTGAAGAACCTAGAATATGACATATTTTCAGTTGTTTCACACTTTTTTGTTATGTATATAATTCCACACGTGTTAATTCATAGTTTTGATGCCTTCAGTGTGAATCAACAATTTTCATAGTCATGAAAATAAAGAAAACTCTTTGAATGAGAAGGTGTGTCCAAACTTTTGGTCTGTACTGTATTTGGTATCGCCGAGTCTGTGACATCCTGGTCTATAAAAATACCACATGATCTAACCTGTCAGATGAATGTTGTAATTAACAAAAAATAAAAACTGTGCCAAAACAGCTATTTCTTGTTACCTTGCCTCACAAAAAATGTAATATAGAGCAACCAAAAATCATATGTACTGTAAAATAGTACCAACAAAACTGCCACCCTATCCCGTAGTTTCTAAAATGGGGCCACTGTTTTTGGAGTTTCTACTCTAAGGGTGCATCAGGGGGCTTCAAATGGGACATGGTTTCAAAAAACCAGTCCAGCAAAATCTGCCTTCCAAAAACCATATGGCTTTCCTTTCCTTCTGCGCCCTCCTGTGTGCCTATACAGCGGTTTATGACCAGATATGGGGTGTTTCTGTAAACTACAGAATCAGAGCCATAAATATTAAGTTTTGTTTGACTTTTAACCCTTGCTTTGTAACTGGAAAAAAATTATTAAAATGGAAAATCTGCCCAAAAATTGAAATTTTGAAATTGTATCTCTATTTTCCATTAATTCTTGCGGAACACCTAAAGGGTTAACAAAGTTTGTAAAATCAGTTTTGAATACCTTGAGGGGTGTAGTTTCTAGAATGGGGTCATTTTTGGGTGGTTTCTATTATGTAAGCCTCACAAAGTGACTTCAGATCTGAATTAGTCCCTGAAAAGTGGGTTTTTGAAAATTTCAGAAAAATTTCTAATGTAATTCCCAAAATGATAAAATGTAATTCCCAAAATGATCCAAACATGAAGTAGACATATGTGGAATGTAAAGTAAAAACTATTTTTGTTGGTATTACTACGTATTATAGAAGTATAGAAATTGAAACTTGGAAACTTGCTAATTTTTCCACATTTTTTGCAAATTTGGTATTTTTTTTTATAAATAAAAAATATATTTTTTTACTCCATTTTACCAGTGTCATGAAGTACAATATTTGATGAAAAAATTATCTCAGAATGGCCTGCATAAGTCAAAGCGTTTTAAAGTTATCACCACATAAAGTGACACTGGTCAGATTTGCAAAAAATGGCCTGGTCCTGAAGGTGAAAATGAGCCCTTTGGGGGTCGATCGGCCCATTCCGGGGGGTCGCCTGAGGCTTCCTATTGTGGGTCGCCCGCACAACGGCAGCGGCCCCTTATCCTCGCGCACAGGAAGTGATGTCCTATCACTGCCTGTGCTTGAAGGAGCCTGACGTCTGGACGGGTAAGTCGGGCCGCCTGTCTGCTGAGGTCCGAGTTTTTTTGTTAATGACACCGCCGCTGCCACCAATGATTTAATTGAGCCTGGCTGAGCCTGGCTAATTTTATTTTAATTATTTGGCTGAGCAAGGCTTAATTTATTTGGGGGGACATGAAGCACCGCTGATTTATTTATTTGGGGACCCTGAGCACCATTGATTTATTTATTTGGGGGAAACCTGATGCACCACTGATTTATTTATTTGGGGGTACCCTGAGCACTTCTAATTTATTTATTTGGGGGGGACTTGAAGCACCACTGATTTATTTTTTTGAGGGTACCCAACATTTTGTCTTTGTGATTAATTACTCTGCTTTAATTATGTTCAATTTGTAGCAATAAAAATACATCCTGCATATCAGATATTTACATTACAATTCATAACAGTAGCAAAATTAGTTATGACGTAGCAAGGAAAAAAATGTAATGGTTGGGGGTCACCACAACATGAGGAACTGTATTAAGAGGTCACAGCTTTAGAAAGGTTGAGAACCACCTTTTTTTTTTTTTTTTTATTCCAGTAAAAAATATGCTTTTTTCCAATTAAAATACACGTTTCAATGAATTTTTTTTAGAAAAAATAAATAAAATCTCACCCCATATGTTTGGTAACAACCAGTCAAACATCATGTCAATTATCCCCTATGGTGAACGACGTAAAAAAAAAAAAAAAAAGCTGTTTGTCTTTTCTCCCTCCCAGAAAGAGTTAATAAAAATGTATCAGAAAGTTATGTGTACCCCAAGATGCACCATTAAAACTATAACTTGTCCTGCAAAAACAAGCCCTCATACAGCTATATAGATGGAAAAGTAAAAAAGTTATAGCTCTTGGAAGGCGATGATGAAAATAGGAAGAAAAATGCTTTGTCAGTAAGGCCTAAAACAGGCTTGTCACTAAGTCGTTAAACAGTACATTACTAATATTTCAACTTAGGTGGAGTCCAGAAATCAGTATTTTGTGAAATAACCCTGGTTTGTAATCACATGCTTTCCACCAGTCTTTCAAATCACTGTTGGGGTTAGGCTACTTTCACACTTGCGTTCAGAGCGGATCCGTCTGAGACGGATCCGCTCATATAATGCAGACTGTGGCTCCGTTCAGAACGGATCCGTCTGCATTATATTGTTAAAAAAAATTCTAAGTGTGAAAGTAGCCTGAACGGATCCGTCCAGACTTTACATTGAAAGTCAATGGGGGACGGATCCGTTTGAAGATTGAGCCATATTGTGTCATCTTCAAACGGATCCGTCCCCATTGACTTACATTGTAAGTCTGGACGGATCCGCTTGCCTCCGCACGGCCAGGTGGACACCCGAACGCTGCAAGCGTGTGCTAATGTCAGTAAACCCTAACTGTACTATTTTAACTGTACTATTTTTATGCTTACGGATACCCCGGTTACTGCACAATTTTAACTTTGATATGTAAATTTGCTCCTGCTCCTAGAGGCTCCGTTTTCCTACCTCAAGTCACGCCCTGCCGTCCTTGATTGACAGCAACGTGCCCCTGCGCATTGGGATGTGCTGACTGACCCCCTTTTTCTTTGCAGTTTCTACTGGAGGTGTGGCTGACACCTCAGTCGTGCACTCCTGACCAGCCCGTCTGCCCCATAGGCTGATTTTAATTAGTGTGAGTATATAGCTTAGCCTGCTCTCCCTCATTTACTGGAAGCAATTTGGCACCAGGAGAGGTATAGTGTGGACTCTCATTGCATTCTTTGGTGGCCATTTGGCACCAGGAGAGGTGTGGAGTGGGCTCGGCATGCATGTTGGTACCTGCATTCCTTGGATATAATAGAGGCCATTTTGGCACCAAAGATGACAGAAATTAAATCAGGCTCAGCATGCATGTGGAACCTACACTCCCTGAATTGTATGGTAGCCGTCATGGCACATAACAGGTAGAATTTAGTGTTAGGAACCTGTCTTACAGGGATCGCCTTGACATGCGGCAGACGGGCTAAAATAATTTTGCACAAAATGTATTTGCCAAGCATCTCTAATTTATAAGTATAGCACTAGCAATTATTATGCATATTTGTACTTTTATTTGTTTTGCAGAGAGCTGTTGCATTGCATGTTTTGTTTTACAGTGTTGTTTTCAGCCACAGCAACGTGCCCCTGCGCATTGGGATGTGCTGACTGACCCCCTTTTTCTTTGCTATTTCCTATGGAGTAGAAACTCCATAAAAGTGACCCCATCTAGGAAACTACAGGATAAGGTGGTTGTTGTTTTGGGACTATTTTAGGGGTAAATATGATTTTTGGTTGCTCTATATTACTCTTTTTTGAGGCAATGTAACAAAAAAATTAAATTCTAAAAATGTTTCTACATTCGCTATTTAGTTTTGTGGAACACCTAAAGGGTTAACATAGTTTGTAAAGTAACTTTTGAATACCTTGAGGGGTGTAGTTTCTTAGATGGGGTCACTTTTTTGGAGTTTCTAGTCTAAACTGTCCATCAAAATCTGCCTTCCAGAAACCGTATGGAGTTCCCTTCCTTCTATGCCCTGCCGTGCGGCTATATAGCCATTTACGACCACATATGGGGTGTTTCTGCAAACTACAGAATCAGGGCCATAAATATTGAGTTTTGTTTGGCTGTTAACCCTTGCTTTATTACCGGCAAAAGGGATTCAAATTGAAATTTTGCCCAAAAATGGGTGTTTTGGCACCGTTTTTGTTTTATATTTTTAACACCGTTCATTCGAGGCGTTTGGTCAAATGTTATTTTTATAGCGACGACTTTTACGCACGCGACGATGCCCAATATGTATGGCTCTCAGACTTTGGAGACACTAAGCAGGCATCCTAAAAACTGCGGCCCTCCAGATGTTGTAAAACTACAATTCCCACCATGCCCTGCTGATGGCTGTAGGTTGTCTGGGCATGCTGGGAGTTATAGTTTTACAACATCTGGAGGGCCGCAGTTTGAGGATGCCTGCTCTAAAACTAATATTTTTTTGGGGAAAAAAAATTGTTTCTGTGTCTCCAAAGTCTAAGAGCCATAGTGTTTTATGTTCTCTAGTGGACTGTTGGGGATTATAAAAATTTAGTACTCCATGGAAGTGTGATACTCCCTGAAGCAATCGATAACGCAGAGGCCCGGATGATCGGGGCAAGTGTCACATTGAGTGGTGGTGTCCTTCCGTATCCCCCTCTTGTGACACACTCTGCATCTTTTTTGGGTTCGTCCCTTCTTTCCAGTATGGGGGACCACACCTGGAAAGTGTTGGCCAGGGACGATCCGGGCGCCTCCAGTTCCCGAGGTACTCCGGCCTGCTCTTTCCCGGTCCGAAAAGATCAGGTCTTTGAGGACTGCCTCATAGAATTGGAGGAATGTCCCTGTGCTGCCAGCGCTTCGGGATAGTACAAAAATACACGCATTATATGGCGTGAGGACTTGATCAGAGAGATCAACTCCTCCCATATACCGATTGTAGTCGACGATACAATCGGGCTTGAGGACCGTTGCCGTGGTACCTCGCACAGAGACTGGGGTGGTGCTGTTACCGTGGATTGTGGACAGCATAAGGACATCCCTCTTGTCCTTATACCTGACCAGCAACAGGTTTCCACTGGTAAGTGCACGGGTCTCACCCCTGGGGATAGGTACCCGGAGGGGGTGGGCAGGGAGGCCGCGCTGATTTTTCCGCACGGTCCCACAAGCGAACGTGGATCTGGCGGCAAGGGACCTGAACAAGGGAATGCTGGTATAAAAGTTATCCACGTACAAGTGGTAACCCTTATCCAGCAGTGGGTGCATAAGGTCCCACACGAGTTTCCCGCTAACACCCAGAGTGGGGGGACATTCTGGGGGTTGAATACGGGAATCTCGCCCCTCGTACACACGAAATTTGTAAGTGTACCCTGAGGTACTCTCACAAATTTTGTATAGCTTCACGCCATACCTCGCCCGCTTTGTGGGAATGTATTGGCGGAAACTGAGTCTCCCCTTGAACGCAACGAGAGACTCATCAACCGCGACCTCCCTTCCAGGTACGTAGGCCTGCTGAAATGTGGCCCCAAAGTGATCGATGACCGGCCGTATCTTATACAGCCGGTCATAGGCAGGATCACCTCGGGGTGGACATGCTGCATTATCGGAATAATGCAGACATTTCCGGATGGCCTCAAACCGGGGACGTGTCATGACCATACTGTACAGTGGGGTCTGGTATAGGACGTCCCCACTCCAGTATTGCCTGACACTGGGTTTTTGGACTAGACCCATATGCAGCACGAGGCCCCAAAATGTCCTCATTTCGGCTGCACTGACCGGCGTCCAGCCACCGGGTCTAGCCAAAAATGAGCCTGGGTTTTGAGCGACGAACTGTTGGGCGTACAGATTCGTCTGCTCCACCATCAAATTCACCAGTGGGTTACTGAAAAAAAAAATAAAAAAGTCAATTTCAGTAAACCCCACTGTGGGAATCTGGATTCCAGGATTGCCAGCGAAATCCGGAATCTCAGGCTCAAAGTCCACTGGGGGACACCAGCTAAGTTCATCGGCAGGGGGCTCCGGTGAACTTATTTGGTGGGCCGGGAAACCAGTACGAACCCCAGGGCGGCTCGTACTAGGGTGGGCCACAGGATCCCTAGCATGTGTGGCCCCTGGCTCCGCCTGGCGGCGTCTCCGCCGCCTTGGTGGCTCATCGTCATCCGATGATGATGAGGAGGATGCAGATGACAAAAGGAACGTGGGGTCATCCTCATCCTCACTGGGGCTCTCGGAGTCGGAGGCAATCTGGGCGTATGCCTCCTCGGCCGAGAACACCCGGCGGGCCATGGGTGTGTGTGTGTGCGTGTAGGTGTGCGTGTGTGGAAACCTTTATTATATGTGCGTGTGTGTGGGGGCAACGGGTGTTCGCGTACTAAAAAAAGGAAAATAAAGGGGCAAGTGTTAGGAAAAAAAAAAAGTTCAAAGTTGCTGATCAGCGGTACAACGCTGATCAGCGGTGGGGCGGGCGATGCGCTAACAGTGGACGGACGCTAAAGTGCAGACCAGTCAGCGAACGCAGAAAAATGGTGGTGGTAAGGGGGCTAGTGGTGAGGGGGGGCTGGGGGAGGGCTGGTGGGGGGATGGGTGGGGGGGAAGGGGGGGGGGCTGGTGGTGGTGGGGGGCTGGTAGGGGGGGGCAAGTGGCAGGGGGGGCTCTGGGGTCTGATAGATGGATCAAAAAAGTTTTGTGTAAAAGTTCTTTTTTTTTCCTAACTAACTTTTCCCTTCTTTCCCTTTCTAATGGTGCCTCTCCCTCACTGACCCTAACCTACCTGAGTGGCGATGGGTGCAGGAGGGTGATGGATGCCGATTAGAGGGACACAGGAGCTGGTGCTGGACGATGCTGCACGGTCAGGGTGCTGGACAGGAAGAGGAGGGGAGAGAGGAGCGCAGGAAGTTTGAATCTCGCGCCTCTCTCCCCTGCACCAATCAGCACCCTGGACAGCAGTGTTCAGCACCAGGGCCAGCACCGCCTCCTCAAATCCTCGGACTGCGATTGGTGGTGTAAAATTACGCCACCGATCGCAGTCTTTTTCCGGTTCATCGGGTCACAGCACACCCGAATGGACCGGAAACGCAGAAAACCGCAGGTCTGAATGGACCTGCGGTTTTCTGCGATCGTCTATACGGGGGGGTCAAATGACCCCCCCCCCTGCGTTGTTACGGGATGCCGGCTGAATGATTTCAGCCGGCATCCCGTTCCGATTAACCCCCGCGGCACCGGAATCACGAATTAAAGCCATGACGTACCGATACGTCATGGGTCCCTAAGGGGTTAATGTTGTTAAAGGAAGGCACCTTTGGAATAAAGATAAAAGAGAGATAGGAGGCGGCGCCTCATGTGTGGTGTTGTATAATAATTGGTAAAAAAGGTAAGTAGAAACTCTTACCAGACGATGTTGTGAAGAGTCACAACACCTATACGAAGCTTGTGCCGATTTATCCGATAAGCGTGCGGAGTGCCTGCGCAGCTGCCTAGGTTCCAGCCCATGCCTTAGAAGCATTCGTCGGGGAGAAGTATCGTTGTAGAAGTAAAAAGAAACTGAACCTTTAGGATGGCGCTGTCAGCAGGAGTCAGAAGCAGGTAAGTATTGATAACACAATACTTTTTATTTACAGTCAACGCGTTTTAAGTGGCAAAGAGCCCCCTTCATCAGGACAATATGCAACATAAAAGGTTGTGTTGTATATTGTCCTGATGAAGGGGGCTCTTCGCCCCTGAAACGCGTTGACTGTAAATAAAAAGTTGTGTGTTATCAATACTTACCTGCTTCTGACTCCTGCTGACAGCACCATCCTAAAGGTTCAGTTTCTTTTTACTTCTGCAACCTTTGGAATAAAGGTAGGCAAAAATCTCAGTAGCATCCGGTCTTGCAGGAACTTAGTGTATGTCTCAAAGGCGGAAAATGCCTGGAGTTCCCCAACTCGCTTTGCAGAGGTAATGGCCAACAAAAAGGAGATCTTCAAGATAAGGAACCTGCATCCCACCTCCTCTAGGGGCTCAAAGCGGGGAGATGATAACCCCCTGAGCACGACCGTTAAATCCAAAACAGGGACAGGTCTAATTACCGTAGGTTTTAATCTTGAAGCTCCCTTCAGGAACCTCTTAATAAGGGGCTCTTGATAAATAGACCTGAAATCGCTGAAACCTGCACTTTGGGGGTAGAAGGTGACAACCACTTGTCCAGACCATCTTGCAAAAACTGAACAGTGACCGGTATGGAAGCTTCAGTAGATGTGTGCTGATGCATAGAACACCAAGACAAAAAAAATCCAAATTCTTGAGTAGGACTTGTTAGTAGCTTCCGATCTGGAGTGCTCTAAGGTTCTCAAGACAGACCCTGATAGCCCTTCTATCCTTGGAAGGGACTGATCAACCTCCAGGCCGTCAGGTTGAAAATTTGAAGATTTGAGGAGATATGAGTGTCCCCCGACACCAGTACTCTCTCTGGGGGAAGCCTCCAAAATTGACCCCGACTCATCTGGAAGAGTTGGGTAAACCAAGCTCTCTTTGGCCAGTATGGAATGATGGCGATGACTGACGCTTGTTCCTGCCTGATTTTCATCAAGACCCTTGGTATCAAGGAAATTGGAGGGAAGATGTAGGTCAGCCTGAACCTCCACAGGATTGACAGTGCATCTTTTGCCTGGTGTTGAACCTCGTTGCCATGAGATCGATCTCTGGCATGCCCCACCTGAGCGTTATCTCCTTGAAGACCTCTGGATGAAGTTACCATTCTCTGGTTGGAAGACCTTGGTTCAGGCGATCCGCAATCACATTGTGAACTCTGTGAATGTGAATGGCTGATAAGTGGGTGAGGTTCAGTTCTGCCCAATCCAATATCACCCCTATCTCTCTCAGGAGACTTTGTGACCTCATGCCTCCCTGCTTGTTGATGTACAGTACAGCGGTCATGCTGTCTGACTGTATCTTCACTGCCTTCCCTCGAATTAAGGGAGCAAAATGAAAGAGCTAATCTGATCCCTCTGATCTCCAGGAGATTCAATAACAATGATTTCTCCTGTGGAGTCCAAGATCCTTGGACTGTCTTGTCCAGAAGATGAGCTCCCCAACCTACTAGGGATGCATCTGAAGTAAGTATGATCCATGAGGGCTGGATCAGGTACTTGCCGTCCTCGAGGTGAGACCACTATCTTAGGGAGGATCGGGCATGGTAAGACAGGGAGTGCACGGCATTGAGTCCCACTGGACTGTTATTCCACTTGGCTAGTACCTCCGACTGAAGCGGATGCAGATGCCATAATGCCCAAGACACCACCTGTGCGGTTGAAGACATTAGTCCCAACATCTTCATCAATGTACCAATCATTACCTCTCGTGGCATTGAGAGAGAACGGGTTGTCTGCTGAACGGATTGTCTTCTCTCGGGAGTGAGATGAATAGTCATCTTTACTGAATCCACCACGAACCCCAGGAACCTTACCGAGGTGGCTGGCAGAAGTTGGGACTTGTCCAAGTTGATTATCCATCCTAGCTGATGAAGGAAGACAACAGCCCGTTGAATGTGTTGGGACAGGATCGCTTGAGAAGGGGCTCTGAGGAGCCAATCGTCCAGGTAGGGAACTATGCTCAGACCCTGAAGCCTTAAAGCGGCCACCACAGACACCACCCCCTTGGTAAAAGTGTGTGGGGCTGAGGAAATCCCAAATGGCCACAAACGGAAAATGTTTTAGGACCCCCCCCCTCTGTACTGCAATCCTTAAGAATCTTCTGGACCCAGGATGGATGGGAATATGGAAATAAGCATCCTTGAGGTCCAAGGTTGCCATGAAATCCCCTGGCAAAAGAAGATTGGTCACTGATTGGATAGTTTTCATACGGAACTTCTTTTGTTTGATGAAACGATTGAAGTACCTCAAGTCTATGATCATCCTCCCCCCTCCGGTACTCTTGGGTTCCAGAAAGACTGGGGAATAGATCCCTGCTCCCCTCTCTCTTGGAGAGAGACCTCTTCTAAAGCCCCTTTCTGAAGATATTCTAGAACATAGCTCTCTAGAACTCTTTGCTTACTGTATGTCTGTGAACTCTTTGCTTGCTGTATGTCTGTGAACTCTTTGCTCACTGCAAAGAGTTTGTCCAGCCTTGTCTGGACGAACTTGTCCGCGGGCGGACTGCTCAAGTCCACAAGGTAGCCTTGTGAAATTATGCGAAGGACCCATTGGTCCTGGATATGATCCTGCCAAAAACTTGGGAAATGTTGTAGGGATTGTGGGGAGCAGGGAGCACTGAACATCCAGTCAGACCAGCTAGATACCAAGAGCCTCGAGGAGGCCCACAATCAGAGCGTTGAGGACTTCTTGGGGGGCCTAGATCCCCTAGAGGATCTTCCTCTTCTCCGGGAACCGTCTCTCTGGGCTCTGGGTTGAGGTTCCGGCCTGGAACCATACCTCTTGCCCCAACCACGAAAGGACTGTTGGGGAAGGGACTTGCCCTTCTTGTCCGACAGCCCCTCCATTATTTGATCCTGCTCTGCCCCAAAAAGCTTGTCGGGTTCGTAAGCCATAGCGCAAAGGTTGTGCTAGGACGTAGTGTCCGCTTTCCAAGGTTTCAACCAGAGCGGACGCCTGCCCGCGGTTGAAAGTGCCATGGATTTGGACGCCAACTTCAACTGTTGTGGAGAAGCGTTACACAGGAAGTCAATGGCTAGGCTGGCCGTCCTACAGGAGGCCAGGATGTCATCCCTAGAGACCCCCTGGTCCAGGTCAGACTTTACCTGGGTGAACCTCGTTCTGAGAAAATTCGCCACTTCCGAGGATCTTGGAGGCTTGACCCGTCGTCCGATGAAATTAAGGTCCTCCTTGACAATTTGGAAATGGCCATGTCCACCTTCGGGACAGGCCCCCAGGACGACATCTGATCTTCCTTCAAAGGAAAAAAACGCCTTGACCCTCTTGGTCAATACAGGGTCCTTCTCCGGTTTCTTCCATTCTGTCTTCATTAACGACAAAAGGGAACTATCTGCTTTAAAGGCCCTGGGCCCCTTAGAGGCAGAAGATGAGGCTTCCCCGGATCAAAGTCCTGGTCCCCCGACCGGATGGATCTCAACAGCCGCTGGGCTTTCTCAGGAGGAAAAAGATGAGAAAAACCATCTTCGTCCTCAGAGGAGGAAGATACCGATCCCTCTCTCACATCCTGAGCCCCCGACACCTCCATGGCCCAATGAGGAGAGGAAGGTCGTCGGCGTTTGGACGCCAACGCATGCTTCAGTTCTTCTATGGAAGAGTGCATCTGGCTTATGTTCGTTTCCATGTAGCCCTTCACCCAGTCTACCACGTCATAGACCGTCTGTTCCTGCTGGGGAAGTGCTTTGGCCCTACAGGGTGGGCATCTGGAAAACACGTAGCTTCCAGCACAATCTGGCAATCATGGCATTACAGGTGACGTCTTTTGCCAGTATTCTTTCTGCTGGGCTCCCGATCACCGTTCCCGGGAGAAGACATGGCTGCAATATATGAATAGAATTAACCGCAAAATTCGTAGGAAAAAGCCAAATATCAAAAACCCTTAGGATGTTCACCCAGACGATCCTAACAAGCTCAGAATTGCTAACAGCAAGAAAACGGCACTCGCAAGAATTTGCAAGCAAACTGCAACAGTAACAATCTCAAAGAAACAAATTCAAGGTAAATCTGCGCTCTAGGAGACCGAACTGGGAGAAGCCCCAGCTTTAAATAGTCTAACTCGCGCCAAAAAGCTCAGGCTCCGCCGCGAAAGGGGCGGGGCTCCATGAGAGTATGCAAAAACACACACAGCTCAAACTACTATCGGACGGGCAGAGGAGGAAAGTGACGTGACATGACAACACTTCCCCAAGATGGTGGCGCCAAGCTGCACATGTGGACGCTGCTACCGCATGGGTACAGTGCCGAGCAAGGCACTACTGCAGAGGTGCCCGGCCTCAGCACAGTCAGGACGCAACCGAGCGTCCCAATCAGAACGGCGGCAAGGCGCTCTCCCTGCCGCCTAAAGAAAGAAAAAGGACAACCACCACCCCCTCCGAAAAAAAACGGAGGAGGTGGGACTAGCTGTCCAGAGGACAGAAAAAAACACAAGGAACTGGGGGTACCGCCCCTCTTTATAAGGGGAGGGAGTGAGGCCGTGTGTTCATTTATTTTTATTTTATTAAAAGTTCCACCTGTCCTAACCAGTCCACAGGGGCAGAATACCCCATTTGTGCCACTGGTTAGGACGTAAGGGAAACAGCCGATCCCCTGCCATCAAAGCCACCCCGCACAACCAGACAAAAGTAAATCTATGCCCATCAGTGAATAGAACCAGAACTGAGGTGAGAGTACAAGCGCCAGCATGCACTGGCACAGAATGGTGGGAGTCGTAGTCCCTATACCTGATCTGCAGGAGTTGCAGCAGCCAATCCTAGAGCTGGAAACCAATGATCCGCACATAGGGGAGAGAGGACCTTCAGTAATGTCAGTCATGTGATCAGTCACATGACTGCAGGGAGGGTCATTTGGTAGGACGTTTGGTGTGGATAAATGGGGGAGTGACGCGTTCATGCACAGAGCTGTGTGTGTTGTGACTGCAGTAGTGGTGTATGTGTGAGCGTGTGCATTAGGTTGCTGATGCATGCAGAGCTGGTTTTGTAATGTGTGCAGCAAATCTATGTGTCACGTGTGAAAGAAGCCTATGTGTAGTGCTTGTGTAAGTAGTGACGTGTGTCTAATGTGTGCAGCATATCTTTGTCTAGTTTCATAGCAGAGCTGTGTGTGTAATCTGTACAGCAAATCCATGTGTAGTGTTGGTATAGCAGTGGGCAATGCGTGCAGCAAATCTATATGTAGTGGTTATGTAGCAGAGCTGTGTAAATGTAATGTGTTCAGCAATTGTATGCATAGTGATTGTGTAGCAGAGCTGTACGTGTGCTACAAATCTATATATAGTGGTTGTGTTGCAAAGCTGTGTATGTGTGCAATAAATCTGTATGTGTTGTGCGTACAGTGCATTCACACAACCATATGGTCTCCATTCCTGTGTTGCAGACTGCAAATAGCAGTCTACAATATATAGAGGCCCCAGCTGTGTGAATCCCTTTTCATGGATGCAGACCCGTTGACATGCAAGTCATTGAATCTCCATCCGTGACATGCAGTTCACATGTATGGTGACCATGTTTTGCAGACCACTACTTGGGTTCTGCAATACAGGCACCACAGCCATACGTTTGTGTGAATGGGCCCTTAGGATGGGTTCACATCCCAAGTTTGTCCTCTAATTAACCCCTTCCTGGCCAGAACCATACGTGTACGGAGCAGCAGGACGTAACTTGCCACCCAGCGCAGTAGGGTGCTGTGATCTGGTGGTTGCAGGAACTGCGCCCACTCGATCTGTGGCAGCTGACATAACAAAATATATTCCTATTGTAAAAAATAATAATAATTTGTCATATCCGTGACAACCAACTGTTTAAAAATACCCCATCAGGTGAACTTAAAAAAAAATTAAAATTATAAAATCTGTCAGGAGCCAATTTTGGGTCACCATCCACCACAAACAGAGTAACACCAAGCAATCAAAAATTCTTTTATACCACAAAATAGTACCAGTGGAAACGTCACCTCTGCCCACCAAAAAACAAGCCCCCACATAATACATTTTGACAGAAAAATTGAAAACCTATGGCTCTCAAAAAATGTAAAAAAAATAATAATTCTGATGAGAGGCATGGGGGCTCATATGAGGGCTGAGGAGATGATATACAGGTGAAATTAGGATATCGTGCAAAGTTCATTTATTTCAGTAATGTAACTTAAAGGGCTTCTGTCACCCCACTAAACAGATTTTTTTTTTAAAAAAAATTGTGTACTTATAATCCCTATACTGCGATTTATCCATACATAATGTGATTAATCATTTTGGTTCAGTAGATTTTGCTAAAAACGTACTTTTATAATATGTAAATTACCTTGCTACCAGCAAGTAGGGCGGCTACTTGCTGGTAGCAGCCGCATCCTCCTATCATAATGACGCCCCCTCCACATGTTGATTGACAGGGCCAGCGAACGGGATCGTTCTCTGCTGGCCCTGTTTGCATTCAAAATTGACGCCTGCGCCGTACCTGTCTTCAATCGGCGCAGGCGTACTGAGAGGCGGACGCTCGCTCGGCCGCTCCATTCTCAATGTGCCTGCTCCGATGACGTCACATCTACACCCGGCACAGGCGCATTGAGGATGGAGCAGCTGAGCGAGCGTCCGCCTCTCAGTGCGCCTGCGCCAATTGAAGACAGGTACGGCGCAGGCGCGAGATTTTGAATGCAAACGGGGCCAACAGAGAACGATCCTGTCAATCAACATGCAGAGGGGGTGTCATTATGATAGGAGGACGCGGCTGCTACCAGCAAGTAGCCGCCCTACTTGATTTACATATTATAAAAGGACGTTTTTAGCAAAATCTACTGAACCAAAATGATTAATCACATTATGTATGGATAAATCGCAGTATAGGGATTATAAGTACACAAAAAAAAAAAGTTTTGTGGGTTGACAGAAGCCCTTTAAAAGGTGAAACTAAGGCCCCTTTCACACGGGCGAGTTTTCCGTGCGGGTGCGATGCGTGCGGTGAACGCATTGCACCCGCACTGAATCCTGACCCATTCATTTCTATGGGGCTGTGCACACGAGCGGTGATTTTCACGCATCACTTGTGCGTTGCGTGAAAATCGCAGCATGCTCCTCTTTGTGCGTTTTTCACGTAACGCAGGCCCCATAGAAATGAATGGGGTTGCGTGAAAATCGCATGCATCCGCAAGCAAGTGCGGATGCGGTGCGATTTTCACGCATGGGTTCTAGGTGACAGTCTATTCACTGTATTATTTTCCCTTATAACATGGTTATAATGGAAAATAATAGCATTCTGAATACAGAATGCTTTGTATAATAGTGCTGGAGGGGGTTAAAAAAAATAAAAAAGTTAACTCACCTTATCCTCTTGTTTGCGTAGTTCGTTCTCGGTCTGTTCTTTGCTAGCTGTGGGCTTGAGCTAAAGGACCTTTGACGTCAGATCACATGCTCCATCACCATGGTGATGGACCATGTGATTGGAGCATGTGATCTGACGTCACCACAGGTCATTCAGCCCAAGCCCACAGCTAGCAAAGAACAGACCGAGAACGAACAAGAGGATAAGGTGAGTTAACTTTTTTATTTTTTTTAACCCTTCCAGCACTATTATACAAAGCATTCTGTAGTCAGAATGCTATTATTTTCCCTTATAACCATGTTATAAGGGAAAATAATACAATCTTCAGAACATCAATCCCAAGCCCGAACTTCTGTGAAGAAGTTCGGGTTTGGGTACCAAACATACGCGATTTTTCTCACGCGAGTGCAAAACGCATGACAATGTTTTGCACTCGCGCGGAAAAATTGCGCATTTTCCCGCAACGCACCCGCCTCTTATCCAGGCAAAAAACATGACGCCCGTGTGAAAGAGGCCTAACATATGAGATAGACTCATTACATGCAAAGCAAGATATTTCAAGCCTTTATTTGTTATAATTTGGATAATTATGGCTTATAGCTTATGAAACCCCAAAGTCACAATTTTGAGGTACCCTTTGCTTAGGGGATATGGATTAATTGGCTGACTAGAGTGCAACACTTTGAGCCTAGAATATTGAACCTTTTTACAAAATTCAAATTTTAAGCTGCATCAATGCAATTTCTTTTAATTTGCATTACTGAAATAAATGGACTTTTGCACGATACTAAAATATTTCGAGTTTCACCTGTATATGTAGGTAGAGATATAGATCAGTACATTTATATCTCACATATATTGATGTGACAGGAAGATCTGCCTGTGTGAGCTAGGAGATGATCATGTGATTATGCAAAGTTAGGATGTGCAGAGCAGGGGGAGGGAAGGTATGATTTTTCACACCCACAAATATTCATGAGGGAGAGCTCAGGCATTGTTACACGCCCCCACAGCATGTAAACAAAGTAAGAATAACAGAACTATGCAAAGGTGTAAGTATGGTTTTTCTCTTAAGAAATCAAGCTTAATGTATATGTAAGTCTTGATGAGTTTTATAATTATTTTTTTTTTTTCCTTTTCATTACTCGAATAACCCCTTTAAAGGGGTTGTCTGGGTTCATAGCTGAACCCGGACATACCCTTATTTTCACTCAGGCAGCACCAATGAGGCTAGCATTGGAGCATCTGATGCTCAGATGCGCTCCCTTGCCCTGCGCTAAATCACGCAGGGCAACGTCTTTTGTTTTCAATAACACACTGACGGGTGGAAACTTCCGCCCGGCAGTGTGTTCGGTGACGTCACGCCTCTGATGGGCGGCTTTAGCGCTGCCCTAGCGTTTACGCTAAATCCCGCCCATCAGTGCCAGTGACGTCACCGGGCTTCCTGGCAGCCCCATGGAGAGCCCCAGTACGTCACCGGATCTCCAAAAAATGCTTTTGCCCTGCGCGATTTAGCGCAGTGCAAAGGAGAGCATCGGAGCATGAACTGACAACCCCTTTAAGAGGAGTTCAGACACAGTGGGAAAAATCTGCTACGGATTTTGCCACACATCTGCTTCAGAATCGCCATGTATACAGTTGTATTTCAACTTCATTTTAATTGTATTTGTGAGCTTTGAAAACTAAATTCACATAATTTGCACTGCATTTGTTGAGGATTTTGGTGCAGAATCAGATCCAGAATTTGGAAACCAATCTTTTCTTGATCTAAATGCAAAGACATGTCAGGAGACCTGATCCTGACATGTCTGTTTCAGTATTCTAGAGTATCTTAGAAGAGAAACAGCACAATGCAGGGTTCTGTTTCTTCTGAAAATGTATGTGTCCCTACATAGACTAACTCTGGGCTTTGGTTAAACAGTATCACTGTCACCTGATAAGTGCTGGCTTATCAGGTTTTCTATCTAGCCTATTCAGATTGCAGAAAAAAATGCAATTTTAAATGGCTTTGGTAGCTTTTCTATAAAAATATTGCATTAGACATACATTGTGGCAGTGAACAAATACTTGCATGTTTCCTGTCACTTTTCTGGGACAGTTTCATGTTCTCTACTTCCTGCACCAAATGTAAAGAATAACATTTCCCATGATCAAGGACTGCAGTAGGTCCAGACTAAGCTGTCCACTAGACCACTTCCATACAGTGTTTGGTCAGTGATTTCTGTCAATGATTGTGATCCAACATGAGAAATGAAGCCTACTATGTTACTATTATCGAAAATCAGTACAAAGATTTCTCCCATAATCTATTTATAAGCAGGGCTGTGATTCTGACAGGGGGACATCTTCAATATCTAGAACTGGCATCCTCAAACTGCGGCCCTCCAGCTGTTGCAAAACTACAACTCCCAGCATGCCTGAACAGCCTATAGGTATCAGCTTGCAGCACAGCATTGTGGGAGTTGTAGTTTTACAACAGCTGGAGGGCCGCAGTTTGAGGATGCCTGATCTAGAAGAAAGAAGATTTCCACACAAACATGGATTCTTTAGTTTAAGAGCAGTGTGACTATGGAACTCTGCCGGAAGAGAAAGTAATGGTGAACTCACTACAAAAACTTCAAGAGGGGTCTGGATGTAATTTTAGAGTGTAATAATATTACAGATTATAGTTATTAGATTTCTGGAGAAAGGTCGTTGATCCAGTTTGTTATTCAGATTTCTCCCTAAAATGTGAAAATTGCCTTCCACCTTAGAGTTTTTTTTGCCTTATGGATTAACTTGTCGGATAACAGGCCGAACTGGATGGACGTATGTCTTTTTTTTCAGCCTTATAAACTATGTTACTGTTACATAGATATAAGGTGTAATATGTAATAATATGCTCCTGTTTTGTGTTTTTGACCCACACCTGCTTTTGGTTCACAATCACTGATGGAAATCACTGATCAAACACTGAGGGCTTTTTTACATGAGTGTCTCCCTTTCGGGAATCATGCTCCATGTGAGATTGGGATTGTGCGTTCTGGACTTAGGAAGCGCATAGCATTATCATTATTTATAATGCTGTGGCCTCTGCATTACCTTTCTGTAATGGAATCATACTGACCGCTTTATGCCAATATGATTCTGTTACAGAAAGGTCATGCAGGAGCACATAGTATTATCAATCATGATAATGCCATGCGCTTCCTTAGTCCAGAACGCACAATCCCTCTCACACGAACCGTGATTCCCTCAAGGGACATACTCCTATTTTGTCTGTTTTATATTCTATTTTGTGTAATTTCGTTAGCCATAACTTGAATGTTAAACAATAGTGTTCTATTTTTTTCATTTTAAGGTTTTCTTTAGAGCGACCAGCACTGAACACCATCATTTTCCCATTACTTCATGAGAATTTGGCTGAAGTGATCAAAGATGTTCCCTTGATGCATTTGGATGAAATAACTTTATTCAAAAGTAGAGTGGCAGAGGAACCCCCCAACTTATGGCACTAAATTTTAGCCAATCTTCAGAAAAAGAAAAAAAAAAGTGCATGAACCAATGTTATCATTTTCCTTTGCATTAGGGCTCATGCACATGACCATATGTATTTTGCGGTCTGCAAAACACAGATCTGCAAATAAAAACGGATGACGTCTGGGTTGGATCCGTTTTTTTTTTTTTTTTTTTTGCAGATCCATTGTAACAATGCCTGTCCTTGTCTTCAAAATGGAAAAGAATAGGACATGTTTTTTTTTTTGTTTTTTTGCGGAACGAACATACGGAAACTGAATGCACACTGAGTCATTTCAGGGTTTTTTTGCGGACCCATTCAAATGAACGGTTCCGTATACGGACCTGTAAAATAACAGAACGGAAATGGGAAAAAAATATGTTCGTGTGTATGAGCTCTTATATTGTACATTGTTCTGATACAATAAAAATATTTCATATGAACCACATTACAGCTGCTAAAATAGTTTCTCTTTATGTGAATGCTAGTTCACTTTAGACTCTTATTTGTATTGTGGTTTTAGTTTAGATTAGATGCCACAGTGCTATGAGGGATCCATCACATGACTGACACCAATGGCACCTTTCTGACCCCTTTGACTTGTAATGGGGTCCAACAAGTTCTGCCATGTATTATAGAAGCGGATGTGGATCCATTTTGTCACTTCAACAGATTTAACTTGGGGCTGACTCTTAAGGGCGTTACATAAGTAGCCCCCTGGTCTTTACTCTTTGAACCGTGTATAGGAATCTGGCCTCCGCTGCTCAAGTGACTACTGACCCACAATGGTTAAGATACATCAGTGCAAAGCGTCAAGGGATCAGGAACTGTACTCAGTAACTAGCTGAGGTGAGGACAGGCAAAGTTTGTTCAGTTGAATGAATGAGCCAAAGCTTGGGGCAGGCATTTGAGGTTCAATACAGGAGTCAGACAGAAGTCAGGTCAGGCAGAAAAGGGGTCAAATCTTGTAAACAGGCAGAGGTTGGGCACTGGACTTTAGAATGTATACCGCGCACCTTCACAGAGAACTAGCAAGCTAGAATATAAGACAAAGATCACACGCTGCTCTCCTCCAAAAGAGCAGTTAGAAATGTTCACAGGGATCACAGCCTAACTAATACTTGCTAGTTGGTAGTAAGCGTGTATTATTTCTCTGCTGCTGTCAATCAGATCATGCAAAATAAAAGGGATAAAAACAGAACTCGATACGATATGCAGCTGTTAAGTCCGGTTGCCTGGGGAAGCAGAAATATTGGTCAGTCCATCAAGCTAGTGATCCCCAAAGAAATGACAGTTTGCTTTTCTCGATACATGTTAAAAAGGGTCTGTAGATTCCCCCATACCCACATGGCCTGTGATGTAAGGAGGTCAGTGAGTATGGTAATGACCATTTATGACAGTTTTTTTTACAACCAATTGCTGTAAACCAAGTCTGCCTTAAAGTCTTTTCGGGTATTCATCCTAGCAATTTGATATTACCTCCATGAGAACTACATGGCTTGAGTTCTTAGGAGGTAGCACGTGGACCAAATATGGATTATGCCACATATTTCTTTGATGTACAAATGTAGCAATGCTAGCAATCACACTAAGATCGCATAAACGCAGAGCGATATCCTGAGTAGTGAGAAAACGAATCGTGACTTATCCTCTTTCAGGGTGCAATTAGGGTTTGTAGACAGCAGATGGTGAATGGAGCTGCTTTTTCATTCACATATACTGTCAGGCAGCCGGTAATCCTTGTACTGGCAGCATGCGTATATACCAACACCACTAATTTATGTTGAAACACATTTCTACATCAGCGAGCCAACTAAACTATAAACCTCCTCCCCTCATCAATCATCTGACACTTCCATCTCGAGCACTAATAAATCTCCCTGTACTGTATATATACAGTGTTCCTTCTTCTCCCTCCAGCATTCAGCCGCTACACTCAATCCGTCAATCTTTGTCACCTCCTCCCCCTGCCCTTTTATCTAACGTGCTATCTGCACGAGGAGGCTCTGTTTCTATACCTCAAAACACTGACAACAATTATTTTATTACTGTACATATTTTTGTTACATACTCAAGACTATCGCAAAAGATTCCAGCGATTATCTGATCATTATGCCCTACATTAACCCTGTTTGCTCTCTATATCCACACCTCCACATGTTTGTATGCACGCAGGTGCATTTTTATACATACAGTGCCTTGCAAAAGTATTCACCCCCATTGAATTTTTTTTTCGTATTTTGGTACATTACAGCCTTAAAGGGAGTCTGTCACCACATTTTAGCATGTTAGACCGTTAAAATAGGGTTATGTGATCCAGCCAGAACATAAAAACGGTACCTTTGTGGTAGAAAACAGACTTTTCAATTTGCCGAAAACGAAGTTATAAGATTATCTTCTGAGCCCTCTCAAGTGCCCAGGGCGGTCTCTCAATCCTCGGAGCCCCAGGCAGGCACCTCCTAAACGGCTGATAACTCCGCCCTCCGTGCGCCTCTGCCCGCCTGTTTACTCCCCTCCCCCTTTCCACTGCGGCTGTGCGGTACAAATCGTAGCGGGCGCATACCTATTGCGCATGCGCCGGCTAATCCTGCAGATTTCGCACTGTTTAGCCGGCGCATGCGCAATAGGTATTGCGATGCCCTGCCAGGAGCGGGCATCGCATTGCGCATGCGCCCGCTACGATTTGTACCGCACAGCCGCAGTGGAAAGGGACAGGGGAGGGGAGTAAACGGGCGGGCAGAGGCGCACGGAGGGCGGAGTTATCAGCCGTTTAGGAGGTGCCTGCCTGGGGCTCCGAGGATTGAGAGACCGCCCTGGGCACTTGAGAGGGCTCAGAAGATAATCTTATAACTTCGTTTTCGGCAAATTGAAAAGTCTGTTTTCTACCACAAAGGTACCGTTTTTATGTTCTGGCTGGATCACATAACCCTATTTTAACGGTCTAACATGCTAAAATGTGGTGACAGACTCCCTTTAAGTTCAATGTTTTATTAATATGAATTTTATGTGATGGACACAATAGTCTAAGTTGGTGAAGTGAAATGAGAAAAATCTATAAATAAAACTATTGTTTAGAAATAGAAAACAGAAAATTGGCACGTGCGTTTGTATTCACCCCCTTTGTTAGGAAGCCCATAAAAAGCTCTGGTACAACCAATTACTTTCAGAAGTCATATAATTAGTGAAATGATGTCCACCTGTGTGCAATCTAAGTGTCACATGATCTATCATTAGATATACACACCTTTTTTGAAAGGCCCCAGAGGCTGCAACGCCTAAGCAAGAGGCATCACTAACCAAACACTGCCATGAAGACCAAGGAACTCTCCAAACAAATAAGGGACAATGATGTTGAGAAGTACAAGTCAGGGTTAGGTAATAAAAGAAAATATCCAAATCTTTGATGATCCCCAGGAGCACCATCGAATCTATCATAACCAAATGGAAAGAACATGGCACAACAGCAAACCTGCCAAGAGACGGCCGCCCACCCAAACTCACGGAGCGGGCAAGGAGGGCATTAATCAGAGAGGCAGCACAGAGACCGAAGGTAACCCTGGAGGAGCTGCAGAGTTCCTCAGCAGAGACTGGAGTATCTGTACATAGGAGGACAATAAGCCGTGCGCTCCATAGTGTTGTGCTTTATTGCAGAGTGTCCAGAAGAAAGCCATTACATTAAGCTAAAAACAAAAAGGCACTTTGTGAGTTTGCGAAAAGGCATGTGGGAGACTCCCAAAATGTATGGAGGAAAGTGCTCTGGTCTGATGAGACTAAAGTTGAATTTTTCTGCCATCAAAGAAAACGCTATGTCTGGCGCAAACCCAACACATCCCATCACCCAAAGAATACTATCCACAGTAAAACATGGTGGTGGCTGCATCATGCTGTGGGGGTGTTTTTCAGCAGCCAGGACTGGTAAACTGGTCAGAGTTGAGGGAAAGATGGATGGTGCTAAATACAGAGATATTCTTGAGCAAAACCTTTACCACTCTGTGTGTGATTTGAGGCTAGGACGGAGGTTCACCTTCCAGCAGGACTATGACCCCAAACACACTGCTAAAGCAACACCTGACTGGTTTAAGTTGAAATGTAATTGTGTTGGAATAGCCTAGTAAAAGCCCAGATCTCTATCCAATAGAAAATCTGTGGTCAGACTTAAAGATTACTGTTCACAAGCGCAAACCATCCGACTTTAAGGAGCTGGAGCAGTTTTGCAAGGAGGAATGGGCAAAAATCCCAGTGGTAAGATGTGGCAAGCTCATAGAGACTTATCCAAAGTGACTTGGAGCTGTGATTGACGCAAAAGGTGTCTCTACAAAGTATTGACTTTAGGGGGGTGAATAGTTATGCACATTATCTGTAAAGAATAAATCAAGGCAACTGGACGTACTGTAGATTTCTTGAAAACGTTTCACTCGTTCTCCCAACGAGCTTTCTCAATTCTGAATTGAGAAAGCTTGTTGGGAGAACGAGTGAAACGTTTTCAAGAAATCTACAGTACATCCAGTTGCCTTGATTTATTCTTTACAGATATACCATGACCTGGATAAATGAGAACCTTCACAGACAGTTATGCACATTGACTTTTTCTGTTATTTTGTCATATTTCTTGTTTGCTTCACAATAAATAAATAAAATCTTCAAAGTTGTGGGCATGTTCTGTAAATTAAACTATACAAATCCTCAAACAATCCATGTTAATTCCAGGTTGTGAAGCACCAAAATAGAAAAAAGGGGGGTGAATACTTTTGCAAGGCACTGTGTGTGTCTGTGTATATATATATATATTGTAAGGGATCATCTCTTATTCTGGGGTCATTCTTACAAGAATCGTCTTCAGGACACCAGGTTTCATGTCCGAACAGTGCATTTATTGTGCCTCAGCAAACCAAGCATAAATAATACAAAATAAACACCTGCCTGTCTGGGCTCTAACTAAACATGAAGTTTCTGACACATGTCAGAGTTCACACCCTGTGAACCCATGCGGCTTTGTCAGCCAATGTCCCACGGCCTTCTGTGTTTACTGTGGGGGATTGGAGCTTAGTAGTCCGCCTGACTATAGCCCTGCGACCCTCCCAGGCGTCGCTTCGTCACCCAACTCCAGGCTATCTCCCAGCCTTGTGGTCCCTCAGCCTTGCCCAGCTGAGACCACACAGACAGAGCCTCCAGGCAAACAGACTTTATCCAGCTCACCTTCCTTGTCAGTGAATAATCCTGAAGCCTTAGGGGTGTATCCCCATTGTAGTCAGCATGAAAACTTTGGAAAAGAACGGCTTCAGATTCAGATGAAGATCCTCTAAAAACTTCTTCTTTATTGATATATTAATTACAGCAGACACATGCCCTTGGTATACAAGACAAGTTGATGCGTTTCGGTTACTTGTCCCTTAGTCGTAACAACATTACATAGTGAAACACAAGAATTTAAGTGTATTCTAAGTCCTCCCCTCCAAAATCCAGGGGAGGAGGAGGACACTTCCTTCATTGGTTGTTTCATTACGTTTAACACCCCTCACCTAAACAACTAATCACAGTCTAGATGTCTTTCACATTGTGCTGACGTTTTTAATCAAATTAACCCCTTGAGGTCTATGGCCCTATCACACTAGTTAGACTCCAGATCAAAATAGGGGGAAGAAAAAAAACGCACAATGTGAATTGCATACTACATCTAAAAACATATAATAACAATTTACTAATATGGCCTTCCTCCATGCCATTGGATTCCCAACATGAAGGGTTCCATGTGCCCCCCATAGGAGAATGACATATATAATGTATTATCTCATTTATGACAATTTTTATTGATAAATGTACATTAACTCCCTCTTTAAGTTTAGACCAGCTGGGACTCCAAAACGCCTCCCGTAAGAAGAGTTGTTTCCGATGGTCACCTCCTCTTGGGGGTGCAAACATCCTTTCAATTGCAAAAGCATTAAAGCTTTTCACTCTACGGGCATGCATTTGCACAAAATGTCTTGCTGCATTAGAAATATTCAGTGCATTGGGATTACTGATATAATTTAAATGCTCCAAGAGCCGGTTTTTAAATTTTCGCATAGTACTGCCTATGTACATCAAGTCACTTTCTGTGCAACGGATAATATAGACCACCCCTGTAGTGTTACAACTGATGTAACTTTTGATTGGAAAACTACAGGAGTGGTCCGAATTTTCAAAGAATTGCAAAGGAGTCACATACTTGCAGGTTTTGCATGGATTGCCCCCACACCTTGTGAACCCTTTGTAACTGAGCCAATTTTGTCTATTTTTATTGTTGCCTGGTGTGTTAGAGGTGAATAGAGATGGTGACAGAGAGCAGGACAGCGTAGCAGCCCTCCTTGGTACTATTCTACAGCCAGATTTCAGTGCATTATATAGGATCTCATCGTCATATAAAATCGTCAAGCATCCCTTAATCACAGAACATATTTGATTAAATTGCTTGCTATATGTTATAGATAAGATCAGAACACTGTCCTGTTCTGTCTCCATGTATCATCACACTCTTTCCTTGATTCCTGGACTTTCTCCTGTCCTTCGTAGACCCGAAAAGCATATCAAATCAGTTTTTTTGCATCGCTATATTTCTACCTCTCTGCAACATACAATCAGGGTAGTTTCTTGCTTTTAACCTTTTATCCACTGCACTAAATTCCTCCTCAAGGAACATTGGTAAACTGCAATTTCTTGCAGTCCGTATATATTCCCCCACAGGGATTGCTTTTATAGTATGTAAGGGGTGGTGACTTCGAGCATTTAGGATTGAATTCCCTGCTATATTTTTCCTATATGTTCGGGTGTGCACAATCTCATTTGGACATCCATGGAGTATCAAGTCCAAAAAGTTGATGCTGGATTCATTCACCATACATGTAAAGCGCAGATTGTACTCATTGTTATTTAAGTACGCCTGGAGGTCTGGGATGGCAGACACATCGCCCGCCCAGATCATGAGAAGGTCATCGATGTATCTGCTGTACCAGACCAATCCAGACCCAAACGGATTATTCAAACCATAAATGTACGCCATAGTCAAGTTGGCCAATGAGGGCGAGAATTTGGCCATCTGAATCCGAAGCCATTCTTTTCCAAAGTTTTCATGCTGACTGCAATGAGGATACACCCCTAAGGCTTCAGGATTCAGGATTATTCACTGACCAGGAAGGTGAGCTGGATAAAGTGTGTTTGTTATACGGAATAAGTAGTGTCTCCGTGCTACACCCCTGGTCCACGATGAGATTTTATTACCTCTTGCACATCACCTATAACAATATATTGCGGACCGCCACTGAGTGGTATACTGACGCACCTAATTATGGCCTTCCTAGCCATACCCGACCGGCAGTCGAAAGCAGACTCTGTTATCTCAGCAGAGGATTTGACCAGTTCCAAAGATTTGGATTTAAAGAGCAAGATAACTAATCTAAAAAGACTTCTGTCCCAGGAGACTCGTGTCTGGTGGGCACAACCCTTACCAAATATACTGAAAAATGCATGATTCCACGTCGATTGAGAATTAAAAAAATGCCCACCACTATTCTTTTGGAGTTTGTTTCCAAGTGGAATGCTATCCTGTCTGAATGTTAATTTAAATTGATGGGATTGATTATTGAGTGTGAAAATGAAAAGTTACTGGGTTTACAGTCGGATATACAATCCTGCAATGAATCCCTGGCAATGTTCAATAAAAATGTGGATTTCATAACTATGGAGGAGAAGATGAAAGCATCAATTAACCAGCTGGAGGATACTATCATGGAATGTAAACATACCAAGTTCCAGCGTGATCTCCACGATTATATGAACGACCAGGTTTATAAGGAAGTATTACTTTACCAGGTTTATAAGGAAGTATTACTTTACTGAGAGAGTAGTGGATGCATGGAATAGCCTTCCTGCAGAAGTGGTAGCTGAAAATACCGTGAAGGAGTTTAAGCATGCATGGGATAGGCATAAGGCTATCCTTCATATAAGATAGGGCCAGGGACTATTCATAGGATTCAGATATATTGGGCAGACTAGATGGACCAAATGGTTCTTATCTGCCGACACATTCTATGTTTCTATGTTAATGGGGGAGACGGGACAACCTATACTCCACGCCCAAATCAATCCTAAAAAATCGCAAGAAGGGTAAATCACAAAAAAGAGCATCTAGAGTTAGTTTTTCCTCGGACACTAATATTTCAGACTATTCAAATGCAATCGGGAAACTGGAGATGGAGCCTGGTGCGTCCGCCCCCCCCCATATCATCTGAAAGTGAGGGCAATAAAGATATAAAGATAAGAAGAATGCGGAAGGCGTTACAAAAAACGCAGAACCAGAGCAGGACGGAAACATCAGACAACAGCATCTAAGATCAACCCGACTTCAGACAAGACCCAAGTAATCCGGGATCATTTAAATGTGTTGAATTAGTGTAATATTGTATTGAGCAGAGAACAAAAGTATGTTCTATCATTAGGCCTTAATTTTGCGCCGTCTGCACATTTTGATATGTTTGGCACTATACTGGATATTAATAAATTTGTCCGTAATCTGACAGTGTCCCGGCATTTCCATGATATCCCTGCTCATGCTGATTCCCCGCTGATACAGCCAGAGACACACGAAGAGAATATATATATATAAAGATCTATTGTTTAAGGAACAAGTGTCACTGTGTTGTCTCGCGGGGCTTCAGCAAGAGCAGGGAATCGTGGAGATAGCGAAACCAGGGAGAAAACTACAAACTCGCAATCCACAATTCTATCCAGTAATGTCACGCACTGGCAGCATGGATATATTCCAAGAGGTACTGGAAAAATAATTGAGAAGATTACAATTGGAGACTAATGACGTCAGGGGTTCTGACAATTTAACCCGGTCTCAGATCCAGGCCCTTACGGAACTGCAAAAGTGCAATGAGATTGTAATTAAAATGGTTGATAAGGGGGGGGGGGGGGCGGTGGTGGTCTTGGACAGTGCGGTATATAACAAACAAATGCAGGACATGTTATCAGACGCATCCACGTATAAAAAATTAGCTAAAGACCCATTAAGGGAGTTTAATAATAGATATATGACATTGATACATAAGGGTCGAGATACAGGTCTAATCAATGAGACCGATTTTAGATATTTATGCGTGGATGCGCCAGTGACTCCAATTATGCACGCTCTGCCCAAGATCCACAAGGATGTCCACCACCCCCCCCCCCCCCCCCCCACGTCCAATAGTGTCGGGCATGGGATCCCTGACTGAACGCCTGGGTAACTGGCTGGATAATATCTTGCATTGCAGCCATTGCAGGCATACACCAGGTTTTCTAAAAGACACAGCTGATGTGTTAAGAGCCATGTATAATCTCAAATGGGAAATAAACTACAAATGGATTGCGGCTCTGTTAGCCATGGAATATCACTTCCATAGATATACAGGGTTTAATGCCAGCTATATAAATTATGCATGTGAGGTTGCAGATTTCTTGCTGAAGCATAATTATTTTATGTTCGATGGTGTGTACTATCTCCAGACATGTGGAGTGTCAATGGGGGCCAAATTCTCGCCCTCATTGGCCAACTTGACTATGGTGTACTGGGAAGAAAAATACATTTATGGTTTCAATAATCCGTTTGGGTCTGGATTGGTCTGGTACGGCAGATACATCGATGACCTGCTCATGATCTGGGTGGGCGATGTGTCTGCCGTCCCAGACCTCCAGGCGTACCTAAATGATAATGAGTACAATCTGCGCTTTACATGTATGGTGAATGAATCTAGCATCAACTTTTTGGACTTGACACTCCGTGGATGTCCAAATGAGATTGTGCACACCCGAACATATAGGAAAAATATAGCAGGGAATTCAATCCTAAATGCTCGAAGTCACCACCCCTTACATACTATAAAAGCAATCCCTGTGGGGGAATATATACGGACTGCAAGAAATTGCAGTTTACCAATGTTCCTTGAGGAGGAATTTAGTGCAGTGGATAAAAGGTTAAAAGCAAGAAACTACCCTGATTGTATGTTGCAGAGAGGTAGAAATATAGCGATGCAAAAAAACTGATTTGATATGCTTTTCGGGTCTAGGAAGGACAGGAGAAATTCCAGGAATCAAGGAAAGAGTGTGATGGTACATGGAGAAAGAGAACAGGACAGTGTTCCGATCTTATCTATAACATATAGCAAGCAATTTAATCAAATATGTTCTGTGATTTAGGGATTCTTGCCGATTTTTTTTATGACGATGAGATCCTATATAGTGCACTGAAATCTGGCTGTAGAATAGTACCAAGGAGGGCTGCTACGCTGTCCTGCTCTCTGTCACCGTCTCTATTCACCTCTAACACACCAGGCAACAATAAAAATAGGAGACAAAATTGGCTCAGTTACAAAGGGTTCACAAGGTGCGGGGCAATCCATGCAAAACCTGCAAGTATGTGACTCCTTTGCAATCCTTTGAAAATTCAGACCACTCCTGTAGTTTTCCAATCAAAAGTTACATCAGTTGTAACACTACAGGGGTGGTCTATATTATCCGTTGCACAGAAAGTGACTTGATGTACATAGGCAGTACTAGGCGAAAATAAAAAAAACGGCTCTTGGAGCATTTAAATTATATCAGTAATCCCAATGCACTGAATATTTCTAATGCAGCAAGACATTTTGTGCAAATGCATGCCCGTAGAGTGAAAAGCTTTAATGCTTTTGCAATTAAAAGGGTGTTTTTTTTTTTTTCCTTTTCTTTTTTTCCTGCAAGGTGGGGGGTGGGATGGGGTTGATCTTATTAGTCCGGCTTCTCTGTATGTATTGTAATTGGTGAAGGATGTGAAGTTTCATCTGAGTATTGGAGCATCTCTGGGGAGCTGGAGGATGGCGGGATTCTCCGGCATTGAACAATGGCTAAAGTTTTTGTCAAATTAGGGCATTGTGTGCCTTATGGGCGGGGATCCGGGGCTCGGGCCCTAGGCGGCCGGGGGGCCGGGTGTGACCCTCAATGCGGTTCTCTCTGTCTGATATGTGGTTTGATTGCAGGCAGCGATATGATATATGCTGCATGGGTGCTATTAGGGGACAGGTCTGGTCGCTGGTGGTTTTTCTGTTTACATTCTGTTTAAATGCCGGCGATTGCAGGGCGATATTCGACCTGAGTCCCCTTGCACCTGAGATACTGGTGTGACTGTATGCGAGGCATGGTTAAGTTGGGCACTAATTTTCAATCTTAAACTACCTGGGGATGAGGCAGTAAAATATGCATGTGGTTTTTTTCTCCACTGCGGTAGAAGACTGCTGGACCCCTCAGGTTGCCTCAAGAAATGTCCCTGATCAAAGGTCGTTGTAAGCCCGCTATGCATGGTTAATGTGAGCACCAGGCGAATGTATCTAGGACTGTTAATCCTGCCGTTTCTTTACCCATATTCGGGAGGGGACGCGTGGGGTGCGCGCTCGCTCCCTGGTGGCCGCCCGGGCCGCGGGCCCCCGATCTCTGCTCTTTATAGATATTAACATGCTAAGTTGGATGCTGTATGTGCTTGCCGACTGGGCTGTCGATGCCGGGTGAGCCCCGCTCTCCTCTCATCAAGTGAGATCTCCACTTTGACTTGTATTATCCCCATAAATATGGGTACTTGTACGAAATTATTATTAACCACGTTTATAAATCAGAAACTCACGGACTTTAGGATTTTATAATAGCATAAATGTTATATGGATATGTATTCTTGTATTACAAATAAAATATTTAAAAAGAAAAAAAAAAGGGTGTTTGCACCCCCAAGAGGAGTCCCAGCTGGTCTAAACTTAAAAAGGGAGTTAATGTACATTTATCAATAAAAATTGTCATAAATGAGATAATACATTATATACGTCATTCTCCTATGGGGGGCACATGGAACCCTTCATGTTGGGAATCCAATGGCATGGAGGAAGGCCATATTAGTAAATTGTTATTATATGTTTTTAGATGTAGTATGCAATTCACATTGTGCGTTTTTTTTCTTCCCCCTATTTTGATCTGGAGTCTAACTAGTGTGATAGGGCCATAGACCTCAAGGGGTTAATTTGATTAAAAACGTCAGCACAATGTGAAAGACATCTAGACTGTGATTAGTTGTTTAGGTGAGGGGTGTTAAACGTAATGAAACAACCAATGAAGTAAGTGTCCTCCTCCCCTGGATTTTGGAGGGGAGGGCTTAGAATACACTTAAATTCTTGTGTTTCACTATGTAATGTTGTTACGACTAAGGGTCAAGTACCCGAAACGCGCCAACTTGTCTTGTATACCAAGGGGATGTGTCTGCTGTATCTAATATATCAATAAAGAAGACGTTTTTAGAGGATCTCCATCTGAATCCGAAGCCGTTCTTTTCCAAAGTTTTCATACAGAGCCTCCAGGCCTCTGTCCACAGGTAACACACTCTCCCCTTGCTGACACCCTGGGAGGTGCTTTGTGCCAGCCTGATTACTTCCAGCTGGTCTCGCCTGTGGTGGAATAGGAATGTGGACCGAACTATCCACTCCTTCCTTGCCTCTACCCTGCGTGAGACCTGTCACTATCTCACATACCCCCCTCTTTGTTCAAGCCCGTGAGGGTGAACACCTGCATAACCACGGGAGGCTGGTGAGAGGGCATCCAGCTGGCCTTAACGTGGGGAACAGCCACCCACCCTGCTCTTTGGCTGCTCCCAATAAGAACCGGACCAGATTGGCTTTACGGCCACGTAACACAGTGTCAGCAAGCACTAGCTGCCGCTGACACAGAAAATGACCGGTTCTTATTTCACCGAGGCCAAGAACCTCGGTGACACGTACCTTCCCTTTGTTCTGCCAGACCCACGCCAGCAGAGCTTGGTTTATCACCCAAACTAACATCTTGCCCAGTCTAAACTGCCGAAAGACCTTATGTTCCCATCTCATGGCCAGGTACTCTTTTTCTACTCTTTCACGGGTGATAATGATGCGCTCTCGCACTCTTTGATCTCTCTCTCTTTTTTGATCCTCTGGCTCCCGCACATGCGCCTCATGGCCTTTCTTGGACTGCTGCAGCTCTTGACTGAACTGTTCCCAGTCATGGTCATGTCCCGACACTTTCTCCTTTGCTTTGCAGGGCTCTTTTAGCAGAGCATGCCTGCCCCTGCTCGCTTCTTTTACGTGCATCTGGGTCACTTCTTCCTTCTTTACAGCAGTAGTTGCCCCAGCTATGGTGGCAGTTTCAGAGACCTCTGCTTTTTTTGTGGCTTTTTCGACTTCGGCTGCCGCTCCCTTTGTCTTAACTTTGGTCTCTTCAGCACCTGGGGACTTCATGTCAACCAACACATCGGCCTTAACTTCTACAGCCTTGGTCTTCTCGGAGTCTCCAGTCTCTTTGAGAGCCTTCTAAGACATGGCACCATATGCTTGCCCTCTTAACCCCTCCCCCTCTTTCTCATTGAGGTAGGAGGCACCGGGGTCTTCAGCATACTCCTCGTCTTCTGGCGTTTTCTCCAGAGGCTCACCCAGGACACTGGTCTCCTTTTGGGGAGGTCTTGGTAACCACAGGCGAATCTAAATTCCCCTCGGTCAGGAGTGGAACGTAGAGACAAAAGAGAAAGGAGTGGGGGGCGCACAATAGGGTAGTATGTTCAGAACAATCTGAATCGTTTGATAAATAGAGGTGCTCACCTTAAAGGGTTGTGCAATAATAGACACAACTCTATTGTAGGTATGTAGATATATATAGATATTTTAGGATCCGTGAATGCAGCCACAGAAGAAGTGTCTGTGGGATCGAGTGCCCAATTCCCCCAAAGGTGCTTGTAGTAGAAAGGTTCTGATCAGGCGCAAAATCACAGGTTCCAATACGTCTCTTGTAGGTGAATCTTCTTTATTTACATCATAATTAAAAGATGTCTAAAAACAACGCGTTTCGGGGCTCAAATTGTCCCCTTCATCAGGTTAACAGGTAGTCACAATAAGGCCTCATGCACACGGACGTTTTTTTTCACGGTCCGCAAAACGGGGTTCCGTTGGTCCGTGATCCGTGACCGTTTTTCCGTCCGTGGGTCTTCCTTGATTTTTGGAGGATCCACGGACATGAAAAAAAAGTCATTTTGGTGTCCGCCTGGCCGTGCGGAGCCAAACGGATCCGTCCTGAATTACAATGCAAGTCAATGGGGACGGATCCGTTTGATGTTGACACAATATGGTGCCATTTCAAACGGATCCGTCCCCATTGACTTTCAATGTAAAGTCTGGAGTTCTGTTATACCATCGGATTGGAGTTTTCTCCAATCCGATGGTATATTTTAACTTGTAGCGTCCCCATCACCATGGGAACGCCTCTATGTTAGAATATACTGTCGGATATGAGCTACAGCGTGAAACTCATTTCCGACAGTATATTCTAACACAGAGGCGTTCCCATGGTGATGGAGACGCTTCAGGTTAGAATATACAAAAAAACTGTGTACATGACTGTCCCCTGCTGCCTGGCAGGTGCTGCCAGGCAGCAGGGGGCAGACCCCCCCCCTGTTTTTAACTCATTGGTGGCCAGTGGGCCCCCCCTCCCCTGTTGTTAACTCGTTGGTGGCCAGTGTGCGCACCCCCCTCCCTCCCTCTATTGTTTTAATACATTGGGGCCAGTGTGCGGCGCGCCCCCCCAACCCCCCCTCCCTCCCTCTATTGTTTTAAAACATTGGGGCCAGTGTGCGCGCGCCCCCCCAACCCCCCCTCCCTCCCTCTATTGTTTTAATACATTGGGGCCAGTGTGCGCACCCCCCCAACCCCCCCCCTCCCTCCCTCTATTGTAATCATCATCGGTGGCAGCGGAGTAGAAGATTTTCATACTTACCTGGCTGCTGGCTGCTGCGATCTCTGCGTCCGGCCGGGAGCTCCTCCTACTGGTAAGTGACAGGTCTGTGCGGCGCATTGCTGTCACTTACCAGTAGGAGGAGCTCCCGGCCGGACACAGAGATCGCAGCAGCCAGCAGCCAGGTAAGTATGAAAATCTTCTACTCCGCTGCCACCGATGAGGATTACAATAGAGGGAGGGAGGGGGGGGGGGGGGGGGGGCGCGCGCACACTGGCCCCAATGTATTAAAACAGTAGAGGGAGGGAGGGGGGGTTGGGGGGGCGCGCGCACACTGGCCCCAATGTATTAAAACAATAGAGGGAGGGAGGGGGGGGGGGTTGGGGGGGCGCGCGCACACTGGCCCCAATGTATTAAAACAATAGAGGGAGGGAGGGGGGGTTGGGGGGGCGCGCGCACACTGGCCCCAATGTATTAAAACAATAGAGGGAGGGAGGGGGGGTTGGGGGGGGGCGCGCGCACACTGGCCCCAATGTATTAAAACAATAGAGGGAGGGAGGGGGGGTTGGGGGGGGGCGCGCGCACACTGGCCCCAATGTATTAAAACAATAGAGGGAGGGAGGGGGGTGCGCACACTGGCCACCAACGAGTTAACAACGGGGGGCCGCACAATGATATTCAAACTGGGGAGGGGGGGGGGGGGGGTCTGCCCCCTGCTGCCTGGCAGCCCTGATCTCTTACAGGGGGATATGATGGGGTTAATTGTACTATCATATCCCCCTGTAAGAGATCGGGTGCTGCCAGGCAGCAGGGGGCAGTCTTGTACAAAGTTTGCAGTGTATTCTAACTAGAAGCGTCCCCATCACCATGGGAACGCTTCTGTGTTAGAATATACTGTCGGAAATGAGTTTTCACGAAGTGAAAACTTAGATCAGAAAAAGCTTTTATGCAGACGGATCTTCGGATCCGTCTGTATGAAAGCAACCTACGGCCACGGATCACGGACACGGATGCCAATCTTGTGTGCATCCGTGTTCTTTCACGGACCCATTGACTTGAATGGGCCCGTGAACCGTTGGCCGTGAAAAAAATAGGACAGGTCATATTTTTTTCACGGCCAGGAAACACGGCTCACGGATGCGGCTGCCAAACGGTGCATTTTCCGATTTTTCCACGGACCCATTGAAAGTCAATGGGTCCGTGAAAAAAAACGGAAAACGGCACAACGGCCACGGATGCACACAACGGTCGTGTGCATGAGGCCTAACTAGTAGTAAAATACAGGTTTATATAGAAAAAAAAACGCCAAAAAACGAATTACCCGGAGGCTGCCCACAAATGGGAGGGGCTAGCCCTAGGTATAATGTCACGTATTATAATAAAGCTTTTTAACTTTTAGACCTCAGTATATAAATACTTGATTATTGCTTGTGACGAAACCAACCTCGCCACGGTGTTTTGGAGGGGGCTGGTTGCTAGCCTCTTGCCTCAGGATTATGGCCCATACTAACTTTAAAGAAAACAGACCGGCCGCACAGCTTAAATCTGTCTTTGGAATTGTGTTTTATGTTATTATGCGTTCGGTTAAATTGTATGTTATGTGAGGGCACCCAGATAGCTAATATTATTGTATTCGTGTATTCTGAGTGCCATTCACCTAATGATATGCACTCAGACTTGAGCTATCTGGGGATATGTTAAATGTCTGTGTTTGCTGTGGGGGTGTGCCATTGTGTGTTTGGGTGGTGATTCCTGTCCTGTTGTCTCCACGTGTGTATTGGTGTTTTCCCTTTGTCCTGAGACATAATTGGATTGCTCCTCGGGTGTCGCCAGGCAGAGAGGAGGAAACCATGAGGCATTGTGGGGATGTGTTATGTCTGTGTATCCTGAATTTCTGCATATCTGTCCTGTGTCGCAGTCTCCATTCTGGTCCCCTAAGGGCGTGGCCACCAAATGGGGACCTGCATAAATACGGGCGGGTAGCCCTCAATAAAGTGTTCCTGTTTTATCCTTCATCATGCTGAGACTGGTGTTTGGATAACTGATCAAACTGGGGGATTGCTATACGCTGAAGATTTGCTATACTCCCCTGGCATAACTACTAGCTCTTGTAAGAGCTGTTCCTGCTCTCTGGCTGTAGGAGAGGTTCACCCACTGGAACCTGGAGCCTTGTCGTAGGTCCAGCGTGGGTGGAGGACGGTGAGACCCCAACCAAGCTGCGGCGGTTCGTGGGGTCTGCAGGGCGTACGGTGTCAAGTGGAGTGCTTGGAGTCCTCGGAAAGCACTAGGAGCATCTATCGACGGAGGTACCCGGTCGGGGTGCTAGGAGATCCGTTACATTGGTGGCAGCAGTGGGATGGCGTCCTAGTGTGAGGAGAAGCAGCTCGGAGACACCGTTCGTGGAGTATATTGAGGGCAACGCTAGTATCCGTACAGCGCCCCTGGCTACAGCAGGATGGAATCGGCTAGTCTTCGAACAGCGTTCCACTACGAGGAGGATGATGACCCGGACTGGAGGGATGCAGTCCGGAAAGGCGTCTGGCACGAGGCCCTGGAAGATGTACAGCGTCGGCGGGGCGAGTGTCTCCCCAGTGAGGAGCAGCAGTTGCGGATGCGAGTGGCCCTGCGAATGCCCCTTCTGGGAGAGGAGCCCCTGAATGAGTGGGTGACAGAACTGGAGAGCCTGGTATGGAAGGAGCTTTGGCTAGATGACGCCTACCAGGCACTCTGGTGGTATGTGATTCGGCACTCTCCCTGGATGGCTGAGCACGACAGACCCGAGGGTGAGGATTATGATGGCCCTGGCCTGTTGTTTGAGGCCTTTGCAGAACCGGAGTTCGGAGATGCTGGAGGGTCCCGGTTCTGGGATATCTATGACTACAGGGAGGCTATGCATGATTGGGCTACAGCGAGAGAGGTGAGACAAGACCTGGCATCTCTAGTGACAAAGGAGTGGGAGCTGGAGCAGGACTACCAATACTTCTTCAGCTCAATTCGGTCCCAATATACACTGCCAGAGAGCTGGGTGGCAGTCCCAGACCTACAACCCTACAGCTGGGAAGACCCGACTGAAGTATCCCCTGCTTCAGTACCAGCTACAGAGGTAGGGGTCCTCATAGACTGGTCCTGTGAGGAACCACAACAGGCAGGTGGAGACGGGACCGAGGGCTCTCCACCGGGATGCTGGGATGCTGGCCCAGACCCTCAGCAGCAGCCAGAGTTGCCAGGTGGGGACGCAGGTGATCCTGACTCGCAAATGTTGAGGGACCTCACAGACTGGTCCTGGGAGGACCCACAGATGGCAGGTGGAGATGGGACTGAGGTCTCTCTACTGGCCCTACAGGGATGCTGGGCCGCCTGCCCAGATCTCCAGCGGCAGTGCATTTCACAGGGAGAGGAGACAACCGGTCTCTCTCCCCAGCGGCAACCTGAGTTCCAGGGGGAGGAGATGCGGGGTCCCTCTGCCTTACAGCAACCAGAGTCCTGGGGAGGAGAGGCAACCGGCCTCACCTTCCACCAGCAGCCGGAGATACCGGGAAAAGGGGAACACAAGCCCCTCTGCATGGGCGCAGATGAGACCGCGGGCTCGGTGCCAGTCCTACAGGGATGCTGGACAGTTGGTCCAGATCCCCATCCATCTCCGCAAGGATACCAGGAGGAGGAGGTAAGCGAGCCCTCCCCTTCCCAGCTACTTCCCAACAGAGTTCTGGGGGCAGGGGATGAGCCTGCGCTACCCACTGATTTCTTCCCAGCGGAAGAGCTGGCATCAGGGCAGAGCGCAGTCGGCCTCTGCCCTCCTCTATCCTCTTCTCCAGAGCCGGACGTCCCACAGGCTACCCCAGCGGAAGTGCTGGCATCTGGGCAGAGTGCAGTCGGCCTCTACCCTCCCCTATCCTCTTCTCCAGAGCCGGACTCCCCACCGGCTACCCCAGCGGAAGAGCTGGCATCTGGGCAGAGCACAGTCGGCCTCTGCCCTCCTCTACCCTCTTCTTCAGAGCCGGACTTTCCACAGGCTACCCCCGCGGAAGAGCTGGCATCTGGGCAGAGCGCAGTCAGCCTCTGCCCACCAAGTACCTACAGCTCCAAGCTGGAGAACCACAAGGCAGCAAGGAGTCGCAGATGCCCACTCAACAGCTGGGGACATACAGAAACAAGCCAGGCCCCAAAATTCAACAGGTCCAGTATGGGGTTGTGGTTGGACTGCCAGACTAACTCAGGTACTGACCGTGAGGTCAGGTATCTGGTTAGTCTTCCCTGGAAGGGGGAGATGTGTGACGAAACCAACCTCGCCACGGTGTTTTGGAGGGGGCTGGTTGCTAGTCTCTTGCCTCAGGATTATGGCCCATACTAACTTTAAAGAAAACAGACCGGCCGCACAGCTTAAATCTGTCTTTGGAATTGTGTTTTATGTTATTATGCGTTCGGTTAAATTGTATGTTATGTGAGGGCACCCAGATAGCTAATATTATTGTATTCGTGTATTCTGAGTGCCATTCACCTAATGATATGCACTCAGACTTGAGCTATCTGGGGATATGTTAAATGTCTGTGTTTGCTGTGGGGGTGTGCCATTGTGTGTTTGGGTGGTGATTCCTGTCCTGTTGTCTCCACGTGTGTATTGGTGTTTTCCCTTTGTCCTGAGACATAATTGGATTGCTCCTCGGGTGTCACCAGGCAGAGAGGAGGAAACCATGAGGCATTGTGGGGATGTGTTATGTCTGTGTATCCTGAATTTCTGCATATCTGTCCTGTGTCGCAGTCTCCATTCTGGTCCCCTAAGGGCGTGGCCACCAAATGGGGACCTGCATAAATACGGGCGGGTAGCCCTCAATAAAGTGTTCCTGTTTTATCCTTCATCATGCTGAGACTGGTGTTTGGATAACTGATCAAACTGGGGGATTGCTATACGCTGAACATTTGCTATACTCCCCTGGCATAACTACTAGCTTTTGTAAGAGCTGTTCCTGCTCTCTGGCTGTAGGAGAGGTTCACCCACTGGAACCTGGAGCCTTGTCGTAGGTCCAGCGTGGGTGGAGGACGGTGAGACCCCAACCAAGCTGCGGCGGTTCGTGGGGTCTGCAGGGCGTACGGTGTCAAGTGGAGTGCTTGGAGTCCTCGGAAAGCACTAGGAGCATCTATTGACGGAGGTACCCGGTCGGGGTGCTAGGAGATCCGTTACATTGCTAATGATGCAATTGTGGGAAAATGCTGGTATTGAGTCAGCGATTATAAAGGACTATACTATATATAATGCGGCCAGTAAACTAAAGTCACATGACCGCTACACTGCGGTCATGTGATAGGGGTCCAGTATATAAAAATGTGAGGCCACACCAGTACTAAAAAAAATTGATAAATGAATAAATACATACATTCATGCTAATAAACTCCTAAAGATGAACCATTATTCATATAGTATATGGAAATATATATGTATAAAAATATAAATGTATATAAATAAACATCCATATATCTGTATAAAAATATATAATAATAAATAGATGTTAATAGTGTTATGATGGATATAAAATGAATCAAATTAATCAATAAAATTATTATCTAAAAAGGGGGGGGAGAATATGTATCGATTGCTGGTTCTCGGTTTTTTATAAATTGATCTCAAATGCTTTGTTAAGGCCATATGGATTCAGACTATTCAACTTAAAGATCCAGTACATTTCCCTACGTCTAATGTACTGGGTATCTTTATGTAGGTGACTTGGGATTTGTTCAATTGGGGTCACCTTGAATCCGGCTGAACTGCCCTCATGATGTTCTGCAGCGTGTCTGGATACCCTGTGTTTCCAGTATTTTTTCTTTATATTTGATCTGTGTTTATTCAGTCTGTTCCTCAGTGTTTGAATCGCGTGCCCCACATACTGCAGATTGCAAGGACATTCTAAGAGATATATGACGTGGCTGGATTCACAGTTTAGGCTGCTCATAATGGGGAATGACTCCTTACTAACTTGACTGTAAAAAAATTGATGTTTGGCATATACTGGAGCAGCATAGACATCTTTTGTGTCCGCACTCAGATCTGCCTTTAGGGACGATGGAATCGTGTTTCTCAGAACAATATGTAACAGGATTCAGTTTGCTGGGTGCAAGAATGTTTTTGAGGGTACGCGCTCTCTTGTACATGAGTTTTGGGAATTCTGGAATGATTTGATTTAAAATGGGGTCTCTTTTTAAAATATGCCAGTGTTTTTCTAAAACCGCTTTAATCGACATATGATTTTGGTTATAAGTAGGGATGAGCGAACCCGAACTGTATAGTTCGGGTTCGTACCGAATTTTGGGGTGTCCGTGACACGGACCTGAACCCGGACATTTTCGTAAAAGTTCGGGTTCGGTGTTCGTCGCTTTCTTGGCGCTTTTTGAAAGGCTGCAAAGCAGCCAATCAACAAGCGTCATACTACTTGCCCCAAGAGGCCATCACAGCCATGCCTACTATTGGCATGGCTGTGATTGGCCAGAGCACCATGTGACCCAGCCTCTATTTAAGCTGGAGTCACATAGCGCCGCCCGTCACTCTGCTATGATTAGCGTAGGGAGAGGTTGCGGCTGCGACAGTAGGGCGAGATTAGGCTGATTAACTCCTCCAAAAGACTCCATCCAGTGATCGATCTGCAGCTGTGGATCATTGAGCTGCTGATACTCAATTGCTCACTGTTTTTAGGCTGCCCAGACCGTTTGTCAGGCACTTTTTTCTGGGGTGATCGGCGGCCATTTTGTGTCTTGTGGTGCGCCAGCACAAGCTGCGACCAAGTGCATTTAACCCTCAATGGTGTGGTTGTTTTTTGGCTAAAGCCTAAATCAGGGTGAAGCTGTCACACCAAGTTCATTTAACCAGCAATAGTCTGTTTATTTTTTGGCCATATACTACATCAGGGGCAAGCTGCGCCTGTCACCAAGTGCATTTAACCCTCAGTAGTGTGGTTGGTCAAGCTGTCACACCAAGTGCATTTAACCAGCAATAGTCTGTTTATTTTTTGGCCATATACTAAGTTAGGGGCAAGCTGCGCCTTTCACCAAGTGCATTTAACCCTCAGTAGTGTGGTTGGTCAAGCTGTCACACCAAGTGCATTTAACCATCAATAGTGTGGTTATTTTTTGGCCATATCCCAGTCTAATTCTGTCAATAAACGTATATCTGTCACCCAGTGCCTAAATACTAGGCCTCAAGTTTATATCCAGCTAAATCTGTAATTACTGGTGTGGCTGGTCAAGTTATTTAGTGTCCATCAAAGCACATTTTTTGTTCTGGGTTAATATACAATTCCCAATTTAGCAATTTCATAATTTAGTGGTTTCTGCTGTATCAGAGCTATTTGAAATCTATCCCTAAAAGGGTATATGATATTCAAGGTGCACATAGGGTCATTCAGAATAACTTCACACACACGCTACTGTGCATTTCCAAGTCTAATTCTGTCAGTAAACCTATACCTGTCACCCAGTGCCAAAATACTAGGCCTCAAATTTATATCCTGCTAAATCTGTCGTTACTGCTGTACTGTTGTGGCTGGGCAAGTTATTTAGTGTCCGTCCAAGCAAAGTTTTTGTTCTGGGTTGAAATACAATTCCCAATTTAGCAATTTCCTAATTTAGTGGTTTCTGCTGTATCAGGCCTACTTTAAATACATCCCTAAAAGGGTATATCAGAATCAAGGTGCTGATAGGGTCATTCTGAATAACTTCACACACACGCTACTGTTTATTTCCAAGTCTAATTCTGTCAGTAAATCTATACCTGTCACCAAGCGCCTTAATACTAGGCCTCAAATTTATATCCAGCTAAATCTGTCGTTACTGCTGTACTGTTGTGGCTGGTCAAGTTATTTAGTGTCCGTCAAAGCACATTTTTGTTCTGGGTTGAAATACAATTCCCAATTTAGCAATTTCCTAATTTAGTGGTTTCTGCTGTATCAGAGCTATTTGAAATCTATCCCTAAAAGGGTATATCATATTGAAGGTGCACATAGGGTCATTCAGAATAACTTCACACACCCTCTTCTGTGCATTTCCAAGTCTAATTCTGTCAGTAAACCCATACCTGTCACACAGCGCCTAAATACTAGGCCTCAAATTTATATCCAGCTAAATCTGTCGTTACTGCTGTAGCTGGGCAAGTTATTTAGTGTCCGTTCAAGCACATTTTTTGTTCTGGGTTGAAATACAATTCCCAATTTAGCAATTTCAAAATTTAGTGGTTTCTGCTGTATCAGAGCTATTTGAAATCTATCCCTAAAAGGGTATATAATATTCAAGGTGCACATAGGGTCATTCTGAATAACTTCACACACACGCTACTGTGCATTTCCAAGTCTAATTCTGTCAGTAAACCCATACCTGTCACCCAGCGCCTAAATACTAGGCCTCAAATTTATATTCGGCTGAATTTGAATACAATACATTGGGCCAAATAATATTTTTGTTGTTGTGGTGAGCGATAACAATGAGGAAAACATCTAGTAAGGGACGTGGACGTGGACATGGTCGTGGTGGTGTTAGTGGACCCTCTGGTGCTGGGCGAGGACGTGGCCGTTCTGCCACATCCACACGTCCTAGTGTACCAACTACCTCAGGTCCCAGTAGCCGCCAGAATTTACAGCGATATATGGTGGGGCCCAATGCCGTTCTAAGGATGGTAAGGCCTGAGCAGGTACAGGCATTAGTCAATTGGGTGGCCGACAGTGGATCCAGCACGTTCACATTATCTCCCACCCAGTCTTCTGCAGAAAGCGCACAGATGGCGCCTGAAAACCAACCCCATCAGTCTGTCACATCACCCCCATGCATACCAGGGAAATTGTCTCAGCCTCAAGTTATGCAGCAGTCTCTTATGCTGTTTGAAGACTCCGCTGGCAGGGTTTCCCAAGGGCATCCACCTAGCCCTTCCCCAGTGGTGAAAGACATAGAATGCACTGACGCACAACCACTTATGTTTCCTAAAGATGAGGACATGGGAATACCACCTCAGCATGTCTCTGATGATGACGAAACACAGGTGCCAACTGCTGCGTCTTTCTGCAGTGTGCAGACTGAACAGGAGGTGAGGGATCAAGACTGGGTGGAAAACGATGCAGGGGACGATGAGGTCCTAGACCCCACATGGAATGAAGGTCGTGCCACTGACTTTCACAGTTCGGAGGAAGAGGCAGTGGTGAGACTGAGCCAACAGCGTAGCAAAAGAGGGAGCAGTGGGCAAAAGCAGAACATCCGCCGCCAAGAGACTCCGCCTGCTACTGACCGCCGCCATCTTGGACCGAGCACCCCAAAGGCATCTTCAAGGAGTTCCCTGGCATGGCACTTCTTCAAACAATGTGCTGACGACAAGACCCGAGTGGTTTGCACGCTGTGCCATCAGAGCCTGAAGCGAGGCATTAACGTTCTGATCCTTAGCACAACCTGCATGACCAGGCACCTGCATGCAAAGCATGAACTGCAGTGGAGTAAACACCTTAAAAACAAGGAAGTCGCTCAGGCTCCCCCTGCTACCTCTTCTGCTGCTGCCGCCTCGGCCTCTTCTGCTGCTGCCGCCTCGGCCTCTTCTGCTGCTGCTGCCGCCTCGGCCTCTTCTGCTGCTGCCGCCTCGGCCTCTTCCTCCGCCTCTAGAGGAACGTTGGCACCTGCCGCCCAGCTAACAGGGGATGTACCACCAACACCACCACCTCCTCCGTCACCAAGCGTCTCAACCATGTCACACGGCAGCGTTCAGCTCTCCATCTCACAAACATTTGAGAGAAAGCGTAAATTCCCACCTAGCCACCCTCGATCCCTGGCCCTGAATGCCAGCATTTCTAAACTACTGGCCTATGAAATGCTGTCATTTAGGCTGGTGGACACAGACAGCTTCAAACAGCTCATGTCGCTTGCTGTCCCACAGTATGTTGTTCCCAGCCGCCACTACTTCTCCAAGAGAGCCATGCCTTCCCTGCACAACCAAGTATCCGATAAAATCAAGTGTGCACTGCGCAACGCCATCTGTAGCAAGGTTCACCTAACCACAGATACGTGGACCAGTAAGCACGGCCAGGGACGCTATATCTCCCTAACTGCACACTGGGTAAATGTAGTGGCAGCTGGGCCCCAGGCGGAGAGCTGTTTGGCGCACGTCCTTCCGCCACCAAGGATCGCAGGGCAACATTCTTTGCCTCCTGTTGCCACCTCCTCCTTCTCGGCTTCCTCCTCCTCTTCTTCCACCTGCTCATCCAGTCAGCCACACACCTTCACCACCAACTTCAGCACAGCCCGGGGTAAACATCAGCAGGCCATTCTGAAACTCATATGTTTGGGGGACAGGCCCCACACCGCACAGGAGTTGTGGCGGGGTATAGAACAACAGACCGACGAGTGGTTGCTGCCGGTGAGCCTCAAGCCCGGCCTGGTGGTGTGCGATAATGGGCGAAATCTCGTTGCAGCTCTGGGACTAGCCGGTTTGACGCATATCCCTTGCCTGGCGCATGTGCTGAATTTGGTGGTGCAGAAGTTCATTCACAACTACCCCGACATGTCAGAGCTGCTGCATAAAGTGCGGGCCGTCTGTTCGCGCTTCCGGCGTTCACATCCTGCCGCTGCTCGCCTGTCTGCGCTACAGCTTAACTTCGGCCTTCCCGCTCACCGCCTTATATGCAACGTGCCCACCAGGTGGAACTCCACCTTGCACATGCTGGACAGACTGTGCGAGCAGCAGCAGGCCATAGTGGAGTTTCAGCTGCAGCACGCACGGGTCAGTCGCACTGCGGAACAGCACCACTTCACCACCAATGACTGGGCCTCCATGCGAGACCTGTGTGCCCTGTTGCGCTGTTTCGAGTACTCCACCAACATGGCCAGTGGCGATGACGCCGTTATCAGCGTTACAATACCACTTCTATGTCTCCTTGAGAAAACGGAGGAGGAGGAGGAGGAGTCACAGCGGGGTGGCACCCAACGCAGCTCGGGCCCATCACTGGTTCGTGGCTGGGGGGAAAGGCATGACGATACGCCTCCCACAGAGGACAGCTTGTCCTTACCCCTGGGCAGCCTGGCACACATGAGCGACTACATGCTGCAGTGCCTGCGAAACGACAGCAGAGTTGCCCACATTTTAACGTGTGCGGACTACTGGGTTGCCACCCTGCTGGATCCACGCTACAAAGACAATGTGCCCACCTTACTTCCTGCACTGGAGCGTGATAGGAAGATGCGTGAGTACAAGTGCACGTTGGTAGACGCGCTACTTAGAGCATTCCCAAATGTCACAGGGGAACAAGTGGAAGCCCAAGGCCAAGGCAGCTGTGTCACGGCCAGCTCCTCTGAGGGCAGGGTTAGCATGGCAGAGATGTGGAAAACTTTTGTCAACACGCCACAGCTAACTGCACCACCAGCTGATACGCAACGTGTTAGCAGGAGGCAACATTTCACTAACATGGTGGAACATTACGTGTGCACACCCCTCCACATACTGACTGATAGTTCGGCCCCATTCAACTTCTGGGTCTCTAAATTGTCCACGTGGCCAGAGCTAGCCTTTTATGCCTTGGAGGTGCTGGCCTGCCCGACGGCCAGCGTTTTGTCTGAACGTGTATTCAGCACGGCAGGGGGCGTCATTACAGACAAACGCAGCCGCCTGTCTACAGCCAATGTGGACAAGCTGACGTTCATAAAAATGAACCAGGCATGGATCCCACAGGACCTGCCCGTCCCTTGTCCAGATTAGACATTAACTACCTCCCCTTAACCATATATTATTGTACTCCAGGGCACTTCCTCATTCAATCCTATTTTTATTTTCATTTTACCATTATATTGCGAGGCTACCCAAAGTTGAATGAACCTCTCCTCTGTCTGGGTGCCAGGGCCTAAATATATGCCAATGGACTGTTCCAATGTTGGGTGACGTGAAGCCTGATTCTCTGCTATGACATGCAGACTAATTCTCTGCTGACATAAAGACAGATTCTCTCCTACGGGACCTCTCTCCTCTGCCTGGGTGCTGGGCCTAAATATCTGACAATGGACTGTTGCAGTGGTGGCTGACGTGAAGCCTGATTTTCTGCTATGACATGCAGACTGATTCTCTGCTGACATGAAGCCAGATCCTCTGTTACGGGACCTCTCTCCTCTGCCTGGGTGCTGGGCCTAAATATCTGACAATGGACTGTTGCAGTGGTGGCTGACGTGAAGCCTGATTTTCTGCTATGACATGCAGACTGATTCTCTGCTGATATGAAGCCAGATCCTCTGTTACGGGACCTCTCTCCTCTGCCTAGGTGCTGGGCCTAAATATCTGACAATGGACTGTTGCACTGGTGGCTGATGTGAAGCCTGATTTTCTGCTATGACATGCAGACTGATTCTCTGCTGACATGAAGCCAGATCCTCTGTTACGGGACCTCTCTCCTCTGCCTGGGTGCTGGACCTAAATTTCTGACAATGGACTGTTGCATTGGTGGCTGACGTGAAGCCTGATTTTCTGCTATGACATGCAGACTGATTCTCTGCTGACATGAAGCCAGATTCTCTGTTACGGGACCTCTCTCCTCTGCCTGGGTGCTGGGCCTAAATATATGCCAATGGACTGTTGCACTGGTAGCTGACGTGAAGCCTTAATCTCTGCTATGACATGCAGACTGATTCTCTGCTGACATGAAGACAGATTCTCTGTTACGGGACCTCTCTCCTCTGCCTGGGTGCTGGGCCTAAATATATGCCAATGGACTGTTGCAGTGGTGGCTGACGTGAAGCCTGATTTTCTGCTATGACATGCAGACTAATTCTCTGCTGACATGAAGACAGATTCTCTGTTACGGGACCTCTCTCCTCTGCCTGTGTGCTGGGCCTAAATATATGCCAATGGACTGTTGCAGTGGTGGCTGACGTGAAGCCTGATTCTCTGCTATGACATGCAGACTGATTCTCTGCTGACATGAAGTCAGATCCTCTGTTACGGGACCTCTCTCCTCTGCCTGGGTGCTGGGCCTAAATATCTGACAATGGACTGTTGCAGTGGTGGCTGACGTGAAGCCTGATTTTCTGCTATGACATGCAGACTAATTCTCTGCTGACATGAAGCCAGATCCTCTGTTACGGGACCTCTCTCCTCTGCCTGGGTGCTGGGCCTAAATATATGCCAATGGACTGTTGCAGTGGTGGCTGACGTGGAGCCTGATTTTCTGCTATGACATGCAGACTAATTCTCTGCTGACATGAAGCCAGATTCTCTGTTCCGGGACCTCTCTCCTCTGCCTGGGTGCTGGGTCTAAATACAGTCATGTGAAAAAATTAGGACACCCTTTGAAAGCATGTGGTTTTTTGTAACATTTTTAATAAAAGGTTATTTCATCTCCGTTTCAACAATACAGAGAGATTAAAGTAATCCAACTAAACAAAGAAAACTGAAGAAAAGTCTTTTCAAGATCTTCTGTAAATGTCATTCTACAAAAATGCCTATTCTAACTGAGGAAAAAGATAGGACACCCTTGCCCCTAATAGCGAGTGTTACCTCCTTTGGCTGAAATAACTGCAGTGAGACGGTTCTTGTAGCCATCTACCAGTCTTCGACATCGGTCTGAGGAAATTTTACCCCACTCCTCAATGCAGAACTTTTTCAGCTGTGAGATGTTTGAGGGGTTTCTTGCACGTACAGCCCTTTTCAAGTCACCCCACTGCATCTCAATGGGATTCAAATCTGGACTTTGACTTGGCCATTCCAGGACTCTCCATTTCTTCTTTTTCAGCCAATCTTTGGTTGATTTACTAGTATGTTTTGGGTCATTGTCATGTTGCATGGTCCAGTTCCGCTTCAGCTTTAATTTTCTAACTGATGGTCTCACATGTTCTTCAAGCACCTTCTGATACACAGTAGAATTCATCGTGGATTCTATGATGGTGAGCTGACCAGGTCCTGCTGCAGCAAAGCAGCCCCAAACCATGACACTTCCACCTCCATGCTTCACAGTTGGTATGAGGTTCTTTTCTTGGAATGCTGTGTGTGGATTACGCCAAACATGTCCTCTGCTGTTGTGTCCAAATAATTCAATTTTGGACTCATCTGTCCAAAGAACATTATTCCAGAAGTCCTGGTCTTTGTCAACTTTATCTCTGGCAAATGTCAGTCTGGCCTCGATGTTTCTCTTGGAAAGCAAAGGTTTCCTCCTTGCACACCTCCCATGCAAGTTAAACTTGTACAGTCTCTTTCTGATTGTAGAGGCATGTACTTCTACATCAACAGTAGCCAGAGCCTGCTGTAGTTCTCGAGATGACACTTTAGGGTTTTTGGAGACCTCTTTTAGCATCTTGCGGTCTGCTCTTGGGGTGAACTTGCTGGGGCGACCAGTCCTGGGCATGTTGGCAGTTGTTTTGAAAGCCCTCCACTTGTAGACTATCTTCCGGACAGTGGAATGGCTGATTTCAAAATCTTTTGAGATCTTTTTAAATCCCTTCCCAGACTCATAGGCTGCTACAATCTTTTTTCTGAAGTCCTCTGACAGCTCTTTTGCTCTCACCATGGTGCTCACTCTCACTTCAACAGTCAGGAGCACACCAAACTAAATGTCTGAGGTTTAAATAGGGCAAGCCTCATTCAACATGCAGAGTAACTATCTACTAATTATGTGCACCTGGTGTGATATACCTGTGTGAGATCTGAGCCAATTTAAGAGGGAATACATGTGAGGGTGTCCTATCTTTTTCCTCAGTTAGAATAGGCATTTTTGTAGAATGACATTTACAGAAGATCTTGAAAAGACTTTTCTTCCGTTTTCTTTGTTTAGTTGGATTACTTTAATCTCTCTGTATTGTTGAAACGGAGATGAAATAACCTTTTATTAAAAATGTTACAAAAAACCACATGCTTTCAAAGGGTGTCCTAATTTTTTCACATGACTGTATATGCCAATGGACTGTTGCACTGGTAGCTGACGTGAAGCCTGATTCTCTGCTATGACATGAAGACTGATTCTCTGCTGACATGAAGCCAGATTCTCTGTTAAGGGACCTCTCTCCTCTGCCTGGGTGCCTGGGACTAAATATCTGACAATGGACTGTTACAGTGGTGGGTGACGTGAAGCCAGATTCTCTGCTATGGGACCTCTCTCCAATTGATATTGGTTAATTTTTATTTATTTTATTTTTTATTTTTATTCATTTCCCTATCCACATTTGTTTGCAGGGGATTTACCTACATGTTGCTGCCTTTTGCAGCCCTCTAGCTCTTTTCTGTGCTTTTTTACAGCCTTTTTAGTGCCGAAAAGTTCGGGTCCCCATTGACTTCAATGGGGTTCGGGACGAAGTTCGGATCGGGTTCGGATTCCGAACCCGAACATTTCCGGGAAGTTCGGCCGAACTTCTCGAACCCGAACATCCAGGTGTTCGCTCAACTCTAGTTATAAGTAGTGATAAAATTGCAACTGTATTTCTCGTTGCTATTATCTTTTTTATTTTTAGAGGCTGGAACCAGAAATTCATCTTCGGTGAGTTCTGTGGCCTTTGTTCTTGCGCCAGAAATAATATTAGGGGGTAGCCTTTTTCAGTGAAGCTGGAGGTCAGAACATCACACTGTACAATTTTGTCTGAGTCGTTTGAATTGACTGAAGGGGATGTTCGCCTTCCATTTCCTATAATGTGTGCTCTTGAAGTCTAGATAGCTATTGCTATCGACCATTTTGAAAAAGGTGCGTGTATTTATTTTACTGTGCTGAATAAAAATTTCGAGATCCAGAAACTCTGTTTTTTCATTGCTGTATGTGCCAGTGAAAGTAATTCCCCAGTCATTGGTGTTAAGGTAGGAGATTAACTTATCAATAGATGCTGGGTCCCCATTCCAAATCAAAATCAGATCGTCGATGTATCTGCGGAAAAAGACGATATTGTTGTTGGCCCAAAAGCTTGAGTGGTATATGAATTCCTCCTCAAATGCCCCCATGAATAGATTCGCGAAACTGGGCGCAAAGCGCGTCCCCATAGCGGTCCCACGTATTTGTTGGAGATGTCATTTTGGAATGTGAACACGTTATGCGTAAGTATGAATTCAATGCCCCTCATGATAAATGCCTTTTGTGTAGCAGGCATTTCTGAATTATTATCCAAAAAACTGGATGTGCACTTCATGCCCAAGTCGTGGGAAATGTTCGAATATAGTGCCGAAACATCCAAAGTCACCCAATAGTAGTCATCCAACCACTTAATGTTTTTAAGGAGAGAGATGAGGGATGCAGAGTCTCTCAGATGGGATTTTAGATTAAGAACATGTTTCTGTAGGTAGATGTCAATGTAGTGTGACAAGTTCCTGGTGAGGGATGAGACTCCTGATATTATGGGTCTACCCGGCGGGTTCCGGATGTCCTTGTGGATCTTAGGGAGATGGTAAAAAAATAGCTGGTGCTGATTCTTTCACCATAATATATTCCATCTCTTTCTTATTTAGACAAAGATCTGTGGATTTGATTAGAGTCTGAAATTCTTCTATGTGTGTTTCAGAGGTGTCACAGTCAAGAGGTAGATAGTATTTCTCGTTGGATAAAATATTTAGAGCTTCCTCAACATAAGCTTCACGGTAACCACAGAATAAAAAGTATCAAGGAAATTCCCCTTATGGTGGACGGGATAAAAGGTAGATGGTGGTTTCAAACCAGAAGGTAATGCTACAATTTGTTCCATGTCCGAGGATATAGTATTTGGCTCTAATCTCGGACTAGTGTTGGAATTTTCTTTTATCTTGAAGTGCCTTTTGAGGGTTAGTTTCTTTATATACCGATTCAAATCAAGAAAGAGATCGGATTCTTTAATTTTACTAGTGGGGCAGAAGGAAAGTCCTTTGGACAATACCGCCATCTCATTTGGTCTCAGGACATGACTGGACAGGTTAAAGATGCCATGAGAAAGAGGGGATGTGTCTGGTTTGGGAATCAATATTGGCTGCGAGAGGTGGGGATTCTTCTTTTTGCATTGACCTGCTCTACAGCCTCTCCTTGGTTTTTTCTTTTTACAGATTCGTGGCCTAGTGGGCGAAAAAAAATGTCTATATTGGTGGTTTTCGGATTTTTGGGGATGGGATGGACGGTAGTAGGATGGATGAGAGGAGGGAGATCTAAAAAAGATACCATGAATGTAAAGGGGTCGTTATGTTGGTTTGTGTGGATATTGTCAGAAGTGGTGGAAGATGCACTGGCAGGTATATTATAGTCAGTTTGCGACAAGCTTGAGTGTGAAGTTGTTGGTGGAGAGGTACTCGCATGGATGGTAAGGAGAGAGTCAATCTCCAAATCAGAACAGGCTGAGGGAGTGGGGGAGTTGGATGAAACTGAAAGATATTTATCGGGATGAATAGAAAACTCGGTGGGTGGTAGATTGAGTGGACCACATGTATTGAGTATTTCAGTAGAAAACATTGAGGATGAAGAGGTAAGTGTTAGTGTCGTGATGGTTGTATGGGGAGCAAGTACTCCACTGGGAGTGAGTAGAGGAGTCTGAAATACAGAACCTGGGGATTCCTGAATGACTATGTGCTTAGGTAGACCATGAGTGTGCACGGATCTACCAATGGGGGTATGGCAAACATTATGGGATGTGTGCTGGTCAGGATTTAAAGTTGGTGTCTTTTCAACTGGTATTCTATTATATTTTGGTGTATAATGGGTCTGTGGTCTTGAGAACTTATTTGATCTAGTACCTTATGAATGTGACTCTTCATTATAATTGGATCTATTCCTGTTAGAATATGACACCCAGGGTTTTTGAAATTTTGAAATTGGCTTTTTCAATGATTGGCGAGTCAAGCCATGGATCGCAAAGATAGAAAGCATAACAATGTGCGCCTACTCAGTAGGCTGTACAGTAGGACAATGGTGTACATCAATAATTTGCATAGTAAGTAGGGTCTGCAACAATAAGACCGTAACATCAAAAAGGTAAAGGGGGGAGGGAAACAGAGAGGGAAAAGGGGGAAGGTAGGGTAGGCCCTGTCACAGGTCATCATAATTCACAAGCCATCATATTACAGGGGATCCAAGCGATGCTACACTCCAATCCCATCCAGAATCAGGGATCTCCCCTCATCTTAGGGGGTGTAATGTGAGTTGTTGAGCCATGGGCTCCAAGTGAGAAGCCTAGCCTTCAGAGGAATAATAGTGGAAGGCACTAAGGTTTCATACCTGCACGATTTGTTAACCTCCAATACAACCTCTGCAACGCTAGGCGAGACAATTTGTTTCCAATAACGTGTAATGATCAATTTAGCACTGAGCAGGATGTGTCCCACTAAGTTCCTGTGTTCCAGTGGAATATTATGGATACCCAGGAACAAGAGGGCCAATTCAGGGCAAGGATCTACAACCCGAGAGGTGAACCCAGTGATCAGGTCAAAAACACTGCGCCAGAATTGAGAGATTACAGGGCATGCCCATAAGATGTGGAGTAGAGAGCCTCTGGCCCCGCATTCCCTCCAACAGTTAGGGGAAGAGGAAGGGTAGATTCTGCTCAGCCTCTGTGGAGTGAAATACCAATGCAAGAGGGTCTTCAGCCCTGCTTCATAGTGGGAGACACATTTGAAGTTGGAGACTAGAAATCTGATAGCCTGAACCCACTGCTCATCTAGAAAAGTTTTCCCCAGTTCTGTTTCCCATTTCCTGATGGGCAATGTTTTTACAAAGGTGGATTTGTCCCCCAGAACATCATACACATATCGCATAGTGAGCTTTTTAAAAAGGAATGGGTGTTGGAACAATCTCCACACATCTGAGTTAATGGAGGGTGGACTTTGTTGAATCTTAGCGATTAAATTTCTGACTCTAAGAAAGTTGTAAAATTCCGTATGCGGCAATGCAAACAAGCGATGGAGAGAATCGAAGGGGAGTAGACGGTCATCTGACATAATCTGGGAGATCACGGTGATCCCTCTCTCACGCCAGACCACCAAGTTAATGTCAGGAATGGTGAGCTCCAGTGTTCCTTATGTGGCCTGTCTGAGAAGGGTGGCCACCGTGTCTTTCTGCATCTTGTGGACAGAAGATCATAGGCTACTAACTAGTCTTATCGTCAGTAAGTCCCCACGTGGCTGGGATGGGTTCCACAACAAATGGATCAGGTAGTCCTTCAATGAGGCGCGTTTCATAGTGTGTTGCTCAATCTGGATCCAGGCCTTCTTTTCATCTGGAGTCCACCATTCCCGGGCAAAAGAGAGTGCTATTGCTTGAAAATTATCCCTAATGTCTGGAAGGCCTAACCCGCCAGCTTGCTTTTTCTTGGATAATATTGTACGTGCTACTCTAGGTTTGGTTGTACCCCAGATGTATTTACCCAAGATGGACTGTGCTTTTTTAAAAAAGGTCATAGGGACTGGGATTGGGAGGGCACGAAAAATGTATATGAACTTGGGCAGGGTCATTATTTGGAATGACGCCACTCTACCCACCCAGGATAAAGCTTTCATGGAGAAACTGCTAAGGTCTCTCTTCATAGTATCTAAAAGGGGGAGGTAGTTTCTGCTATAAAACAAAGAGCAAGGAGAGATAATCTTGACACCTAAATAAGGGATCTCTGAAGTTTGCCAGTCTAAGTCATGGGAGGACTTCAATGAGGCAATGTCAGCTAGTGGGATATTGATGGGTAAAGCTTGAGATTTGGCACTATTTATTTTATAGTAGGAAAGAGACCCATAATGTGAAATAATAGAAAGGGCGGCGTCCAGCGAGTTACCTGGATTGGTTAACGTAAGTATAATATCATCCGCATAGAGCGTGATCTTATGGGATCTACTCCCTACTTCCATTCCGGTTATTGAGGGCGAGTTTCTTATGGACTGTGCTAGAGGTTCCAATGCCAGGATAAACAATAGGGGAGATAAGGGGCAGCCCTGCCTGGATCCATTGGTGATGGCAAACGGATCCGACACCACACCATTAACCCAGACCCTCGCGGAGAAGAGTATAAGCTATGGATAGTCTGCAATATCGGCCCCGAGAAGCCCATCTGACAGAGAGCAGAGAACGTGTAATCCCAATGCAGGTGGTCGAATGCCTTTTCCGCATCTAGTGTGATCGCAAGCATTGGGAGGTTACGTAATTTGGCATAATTAAATAAGTCAACAATCCGTCTAGTGTTATCCGACGCCAGCCGGCCGGTCACAAGTCCTGTTTGGTCGGGATGGATCAGGGAGGAGTGGGGCTAGTCTATTGGCAATAAGTTTGGCAAAGATTTTTATGTCCGAATTAAGCAGCGAGATAGGGCAAAAATTCTGGGGCACGTCAGGGGCTTTGCCAGGTTTCGGGATGGTGACTATGAGAGCTTCCAACATATCTGGGGGGAAGAGATGACCTTCCTGTACTAACTGAAACATGTCAAGCATGTAGGGAGCAATAATACCCCGGAAGTGTCAGAAATACTCATTAGAGAGTCCATCAGGACCTGGGGACTTACCCAACTGAAGTGATCCGATAACCTTATTAATTTCAACAAGCGAAAATGGAGCGTTAAGGGATTGCAGTTGTGTCTGAGAAAGAGCAGGGAGAGAGGCTTGAGTGAGGAAGCTCTCCACCGAGGTAGACTAGTCACCGGGGAGAGGGACAGTCTCCTTCAAGTTGTAAAGTGACTGATAATACAGTTTGAATTGGTTGGCAATTTCCCGGGGGTCTGTCAGTTTTGCTTTATTCTCGGGGTGCACCAAATGGGGGATTTTTGATTTTGACTGCTGGGATTTTAGTTGTTGAGCTAAGAGTCTGCCCGCTTTGTTGCCCTGAGAATAGTACTTAGAACGAAGCCGCAGGAGGGATTTGTGATAGTTTTGGAGGAGTAAGCTGCTAAGCTTGTTCCGTGCTTCTCTAAGCTCGGTGAAGCATTGATAGGTTGGAGCTGACTTATTGGTTGCTTCCAATCTAGCAATGTCATCCAGTGTCTAAGTAATGTCACGTTCTCTGAGCCTTCTCACAACAGAGTTCAGTTTGATTAAAGAGCCTTGCATATATGCTTTGTGGGCCTGCCACAAGGTAAATTTATTAGAAACTGAACCACTGTTGAAGTGGTAGTATTCAGTCAACTGTGCAGAAAGCTCAGATACATGCTTTGGGTTGTTAAAAAGAAATGTATTATTCCTCCAGATAGGGGGCCTAGTGGACTGGAACTGCTCCTCTAATACAATAGTAATCGGGGCGTGGTCGGACCATTTAATTAGGCCAATGTCAGTGGAAAGAGTATGAAGTAAAGCTGCGTGATCCACCATAAACATGTTGATTCGTGAGTAGGACAGATGTATCGGGGAGAAAAATGTGTAATCTCTCTCAAGGCTGTGCTGTGCTCTCCACACATCTGTGAGGCCCTCAGAGTGCAGGAAGGCAGCGACTCCTGCATCCAAGCGTCTGGCAGATGATGAGGAGTCAATTGCAGGGTGTAGAACAGAGTTAAAGTCTCCGCATACAACCACCTTCCCTTGTTTAAGCTTGTTTACATTGCGCATAAGTTTGTGTAAGAAAGCTAACTGGCGTGAGTTAGGGACGTAGATGTTCACCAGCGTATATACAATGCTGTTGATAGAGCAGACTAAAATGATATATCGACCTTGTGGGTCCATTCTGGATGTAATATGGGTATAGGCGACAGTGTTCTTAACCGCAGTCAGGGTACCTCTCTTTTTCTTGTCACAATGCGACTGCAGGATAACAGGAAATAAATGGTGGCGCACTCTGTCGGCGTCTGCTGGCAGAAGATGGGTCTCCTGAATACATAAAACATCAATGTTAGCTGTTAGTGCCTCGCTCCACATATAAGACCTCTTCTGAGGGCAGTTCAGGCTCTTAACATTAAGGGACATGATCTTAAGGCCCATGATGTCAAGAGGGAACCACTGTATGCAACCCTTGAGTCAAATGAAGAAGCACAATGTCAGGGTCTAATATCAATGAGACAGAGATCGCAGGCACTTATGGTTCTACAATAGGGAAGAGAGGGAGGAGAGAGGGAGGGAAGAATAACAAACAAATAAGACTTAAATATCCGTCTACGATTCAGTAGGTATTAAACACGACGGGTATAACCGTCTGTGTAGAGACAGGGCGAAAGTCCAACGCTAGATTGGAATAAACCAAAACAGGTAATGGTGACAGAGGGACCTGCACCTAAACATAACCGTCGCTAAGTCAGCACTCGAATACAGAACACGGAAGATCCCAATGCGGTAGACATCAAGAGTCCCTGTACGCTGGCCAACACTTCAAGGGATCAGTCCTCCGGTATAAGCAGGGTATCAGGAACAGCGGTGTTGGGATCCACACCCACTTTGCTGGAAGACAAAGGGATCTGACAGAGTTGAAGTAACTGCTCCCCTTCCTCCAAGGTCTTAATGGCGTGCGTTTGTACATTTTTCCGGACAAGAATCTTTAGAGGATAGCCCCATTTGTACGGGAAGTCGTTATCTCTAAGGGCAGCTGTAATAGGCTGTAATGCTCTGCGCCGTCGGAGGGTGACCATGGAGAGGTCAGTGAGCAGTTTAACCTTCTGGTATGGAGCAGGTAGCGCAGTCTTATTCCTAGCTGCAGCCATAATTGCCTCCTTGGTGTGAAAAAAATGTATGCGCGCTAGAGTGTCACGCAGAACATTAGGGCCCAAGTGTGGGGGTTTGGGAAGCCTGTGAGCTCTATCGATGATAATATCAGGCGTTGGAATCTGCGGCAAGAGAGCTTTTATCAGTCCCTTCAGGTATGCTTGCAGATCTTGGGAAGCCACATCTTCCGGGATACCCCAAAATGTTATATTGTTCCGTCTGGAACGATCTTCCAGGTCTGCCATTTTCCACTTAAGGGTCTCCAGTTCATCAGCCATGGCATTATGGGCATCAATTATAGCATTTTGTGAAGCAGCAAATTCACCCATTTTCACCTCCACATGTTGCACCTTATCCTCTCTGGTTTGTAGCCTGGCAGCTAGGGGGTTAATCAGTCCTGCCATATCAGCCTGCAGGGAGGATTTCAGCGCTAAAAGCATGTTTCTAAGAGAGTCCTCAGTGACAGGTTTATCTGCGGTGGGGAGAAGTTGAAAGGGATCCAGGGGCCCTGTATAATGAGGGGTGTACTCACACAGCTGCACGTGGCCGCCGGGATGTAGCAGTGTCGGCTGCGGGCGATGGAGGCTGAGCGGCAGGTCTTGTTGCGCCAGAGAGCGGGCGCCATCTTGGATCTTCAGCGCGGCGTGCCGTGAAGCTCTGGCCTCCTCCGGAGTAGGTGGAAGCGACGGGGGAGTCCCATGAAGTAGGTCAATGGCACCCGATAAGTCCGGTGGGGAGGGAGAGCGGGCTGTGAGCACTGGTGACATCGCGCAAATAGGGGAACCCATTGCCACCCTGTCCACTCCGTCGGCGCCATCTTTAGATCGCCCCCAGTCGAAGTAACGTTCAAGATTCCTGTCTTGCATCTTCTGTAAATGCTTCCTTGTCTTCCCCATTGTGACTGCTGAAGAGTAGAGCATCAGGGAGGGTGTAAGGGCAATGTCTTTGCAGTGGATAGGATCGAGCAGGCCAAATTGCAGTCGCTGAGGTGCAGGAGCTCTTCACTTAAGCGACCATCTCGTTCGGCAGCCTAGCCTCTCCTCCCATTTTTGAAATTTTTAATAGTTGTGTACTTGTTTATGAACAGGGAGGGGATGGATCTGGGCTCCACTATCGCTGTGAGGGTGTGTAGTAAGATGTGGTGTGTTGTTGTTTTCTGTTGGTATTGTCCTCTGGATTAGGAATGGCTGAGTGTGGTTTGATATGATTGTCTGTTATATGCCTAGACATATCAGGTTTCAACCAGTGTTTTATGTTATTGGTGGCAAAATCCTGTCTGTCTCTATGGAGTTTATTGCTCTTTTTATATAGTGTATCTTTTCCCACTGATAGTATCCTAGATGTAATGAGCCGATCAAATTTGGTGAAGCCAGTGTGTGATTTATATTTAGAAATTATATTATGGCATTCAGATATTTTCCTACCAAATTCTAAATATAATGACCGCCTTTTGTCTATCAGTCTGGTGATGAGTCCTTTTGCACATTCAAGCAAATAATTGTCCCATTCTTTACAGAAGTCAGTATCTTCCTTAACCACTTCAACCCCCCTAGCTGAAACACCCTTAATGACCAGGCCACTTTTTACACTTCTGCACTACACTGCTTTCACCGTTTATTGCTCGGTCATGCAACTTACCACCGAAATGAATTTTACCTCCTTTTCTTCTCACTAATGAAGCTTTCATTTGGTGGTATTTTATTGCTGCTGACATTTTTTCATTTTTTTGTTATTAATTGAAATGTAACCAAATTTTTGCACGAACATCCATATTTTTGAACGACATCCATATATAAATTTTTTCGCTAAATTTATTGTTCTACATGTCTTTGATAAAAAATAGTTTGGGTAAAAGTTATAGCATTTACAAACTATGGTACAAAAATGTGAATTTCCGCTTTTTGAAGCAGCTCTGACTTTCTGAGCACCTGTCATGTTTCCTGAGGTTCTACAATGCCCAGACAGTACAAACACCCCACAAATGACCCCATTTCGAAAAGTAGACACCTAAGGTATTCGCTGATGGGCATAGTGAGTTCATAGAAATTTTTATTTTTTGTCACAAGTTAGAGTAAAATGATGATTTAAAAAAAAAAAAATTTTTCCTTACAAAGTCTCATATTCCACTAACTTGTGCCAAAAAATAAAAAATTCCATGAACTCAGTATGCCCATCATGAAATACCGTGGGGTGTCTTCTTTTCAAAATGGGGTCACTTGTGGGGTAGTTATACTGCCCTGGCATTTTAGGGGCCCAAATTTGTGGGAAGTAGTTTGAAATCAAAATCTGTAAAAAATGGCCTGTGAAATCCAAAAGGTGCTCTTTGGAATGTGGGCCACTTTGCCCACCTAGGCTGCAAAAAAGTGTCACGCATGTGGTATCGCCGTACTCAGAAGAAGTAGGGCAATGTGTTTTGGGGTGTCTTTTTACATATACCCATGCTGGGTGAGAGAAATATTTCGGCAAAAGACAACTTTTCCCATTTTTTTATACAAAAATGGCATTTGACCAAGATATTTATCTCACCCAGCATGGGTATATGTAAAAAGACACCCCAAAACACATTCCCCAACTTCTACTGAGTATGGCGATACCACATGTGTGACACTTTTTTGCAGGCTAGGTGGGCAAAGGGGCCCACATTCCAAAAAGCACCTTTCTGATTTCTCCGGCCATTTTTTACACATTTTGATTGCAAACTACTTCACACGCATTTGGGCCTCTAAAATGCCAGGGTAGTATAACTACCCCACAAGTGACCCCATTTTCGAAAGAAGACACCCCAAGGTATTCCGCGAGGGGCATGGCGAGTTCCTAGAATTTTTTTATTTTTTTTGTCGCAAGTTAGTGGAATATGAGACTTTGTAATAAAAAAAATGAAAAAATCATTATTTTCCGCTAACTTGTGACAAAAAATAAAAAATTCTAGGAACTTGCCATGCCCCTCACAGAATACTTTGGGGTGTCTTCTTTCCAAAATGGGGTCACTTGTGGGGTAGTTATACTGTCCTGGCATTTTAGGGGCCCATATGTGTGAGAAGTAGTTTGAAATCAAAATCTGTAAAAAATGCCCTGTGAAATCCAAAAGGTGCTCTTTGGAATGTGAGCCCATTTGCCCACCTAGGCGGCAAAAAAGTGTCACACATGTGGTATCGCTGTACTCAGGAGAAGTTGGGGAATGTGTTTTGGGGTGTCATTTTACATATACCCATGCTGGGTGAGATAAATATCTTGGCAAAAGACAACTTTTCCAATTTTTTTATACAAAGGTGGCATTTGACCAAGATATTTATCTCACCCAGCATGGGTATATGTAAAATGACACCCCAAAAAACATTCCCCAACTTCTCCTGAGTACAACGATACCACATGTGTGACACTTTTTTGCAGCCTAGATGCGCAAAGGTGCCCAAATTCCTTTTAGGAGGGCATTTTTAGACATTTGGATCCCAGGCTTATTCTCACGCTTTAGGGCCGCTAAAAGGCCAGGGCAGTATAAATACCCCACATGTGACCCCATTTTGGAAAGAAGACACCCCTAGGTATTCAATGAGGGGCCTGGCGAGTTCATAGAATTTTTATTTTTTTGGCATAAGTTAGCGGAAATGTTTTTTTTCTCACAAAGTCTCACTTTCCGCTAACTTGGGACAAAAATTTAAATCTTTCATGGACTCAATATGCCCCTCAGTGAATACCTTGGGGTGTCTTCTTTCCAAAATGGGGTCATTTGTGGGGTGTTTGTACTGACCTGGTATTTGAGGGTCTCCGCAATCATTACATGTATGGCCAGCATTAGGAGTTTCTGCTATTCTCCTTATATTGAGCATACGGGTAATGAGAATTCTTTTTTCCTTTCAGCCTCTGGGCTGAAAGAAAAAATGAATGGCACAGATTTCTTCATTCGCATCGATCAATGTGGATGAAAAACTCTCTGCCAAAAAAAAAAACACAGCCACCTCCTCTGCTCATATGCCTCGGCAAACGTATCTTTTACTGCAGAGGAGAAATCTCGTCTTGCAGCGCCGCATACACCGACTTGTGTGTAATCTGACAGCAGCGCAATGCTTCTGTCAGAATGCACATCAGTGCTGCAGCTAGTCGATCGGTTGGTCCACCTGGAAGGTAAAAAAAACAAAACAAAAAAGAAAAAAACCAGGCCGCAACGCAATAATTTTATTAACTTTATAATAACCTTTGAACAGAACATATAAACTTTATTTAACTTTTGGAACTGAACGTTAACTTTTTTGCTTACTGGCGGTTTTTTTTTTTTGCTTGTTTTTTTTTAACCTTTTATAGGACAAACCTCTCCTTCCCCATGGGACAAGGTTTGCAGCAGCTCTGTGTGTGAATGGGCCCTAATAGCCCTGTGTGCCTGTCCTGTGAGATTTGATCCCTATGCTAGGTGTAGCTGTGTGTGGTGCTTCCGGAAACACTCCCCTATGTACAGGGCAGGGTGGTTAGGGCAGTCAGGACAGAAATAGCGGGTGTCACGCCTTATTCCACTCCTGCTACAGACACAACATCTTTTTCGGGGTGACGGTTGGGTTGAGGTACCAGCAACGACATTGAGGAAATGTCGCTCGTGTAGACGGCTAACTACACTGGTGGATGGGGCCACGGAACCTCCTGGATACAGGAGGTTCTCGATGATCTCTTCTTGAAATTTGAGAAAGGATTGTGTTCTCCCAGCCTTACTGTAGAGAACAAAACTATTTTACAGAGCCAATTGAATTAAATATACAGACACCTTCTTATACCTGCGTCGGGAAACTAAATACGGAGACAACATCTGGTCAAGTTGAAGTGTTGAAGTCCACCCCTCCCATGTGAAGGCTATAGTCGTGGACTGAGAGGGGCTTTTCAATGACACGGGTTGCTCGCTCAATTTGGATTGTCGTGTCTGCGATAATGGAGGAGAGCATGTAAATGTCACGCTTGTCTCTCCATTTCACCACGAGCAGTTCTTCGTTACACAAGGCAGCCCTCTCCCCCCTTGCAAGACGGGTGGTAACGAGCCGCTGGGGGAAGCCCGCGCGACTAGTTCGTGCGGCGCCACAGCAGCCAATCTGTTCTAGAAACAAATGCCTGAAGAGGGCCACACTTGTGTAGAAATTGTCCACATAAAGATGGTACCCCTTGCCAAATAAGTGTGACACCAAGTCCCAGACTGTCTTCCCACTGCTCCCCAGTAAGTCAGGGCAACAGACCGGCTCCAGGGTCTGATCTTTTCCCTCATAGATCCGTAATTTGTGGGTATAGCATGTGGCCCTTTCACAGAGCTTTATTACACCAAAATATACAACAGCAACGTTTCAACAATAAAGTCTTTATCAAGCTACATAAAAGTTTACAAGTGACTCACACTACATTTTATAGGGGTGTGTATCCATACCAATCAACTAGTGGGTGTGCTCCAAACAACAGACCCTCCCCCTTTACAGGTACAAACAATCATGCAATACAGTACCCATGATCAATTAAAATAACATTAACAACCACAGTGTATAATGACATAAGGCATACCAGGTGTTCGGACGAAGGCTCCCATCCTGCTATGGGCCCGTGGTGGTCGGCGTCTTCCGCATGTAACTGCGGTTGCGCGAGTGTCCAAACGAGATTCACATAGATCACATGTCCGGCACAGCGGTCACATGATCGGTAACACCCTCACTGGTCTCATGACAAGTGATGCAACTAAGCGTCCGGTCAGTGTCATGGTAACCACAGGTCCTGCAGAAATAATACATCGTACTGCATGGACCTCTTCAAATAATGCTAAATTCAATGCGTATATCTAAATGCTCGGACGCCGATCCCCACGGGCACAACAACATCTTCCTCGTATGGACAGGGACGGACGCGGATTTACAGGAGTTTCATGAATATCTTAACAGCATCCACACGCAATTGAAGTTTACTAGAATGGACACGACACACTCTTTACAATTCTTAGACACATCAATATATGTGACTGAGAGGGGTCTTCAAACAGACATCTTTGTAAAACCAACAGACCGAAACAATATGTTGCGTTTTGACAGTGCCCATCCTAAAAATATGTTGAGTTCTCTCCCATATAGCCAACTTCTCAGGGTGAGACGTATCATCTCGGATGAAGGCATTGTAGACAATAGATTGCAGGCAATGAGTTCTAAATTTGTAGCCAGGCAATACCCAAGAAAGTTGGTTAAGAGACATCTTGGCAAAGTCAGACAGCAGACACGGGCACATCTGCTGACTACGACCAGAACAAAGTCTGACAATAGGAGGTTACCTTTTGTGTCTACCCATTCGGTTCTAAGTAAACAAATAGCGGGTACGCTCAGACGCAATTGGCAGATCCTAACACGCTCTTTTCCGGACATTGTGGAGTTTCAGACACCACCGCTCATGTCCTATAGGAGGTCCAAAAATTTGGGGGACGAGTTAGTACACTCCTTCCTGCAGAGGCCTGACATGTCACGCATCTCCAGAAAGGGTTGCTATCCCTGCCTCAATTGCTGCAACTGCAATAATGTATTGAAGGGTCAAACTTTCGTTCATCCTCACACTGGAAAGAAATATGAGATCAAGGGTTTTTACACGTGTTCCTCTGATTATGTAATCTATACATTGCAGTGCCCGTGTGGTCTCATCTATGTGGGTGAGACCACTCAGGCCTGCAAATTGAGGATTAACCAGCACAGGTATTCCATCCGGAAACTATTTACAAAGATGGAGAATCAGTCTGAAAATTTGTAAGGTGAACTCCCGGTCCCAGAACACTTTTATAGATGCAGACATAAGGTTGCGCAGTTGAGGTTCAGAGTCATCAATGGTGTTCCCTCACTACAGAGAGGTGGTGATCAGGAACGACTATTGAAACAACTGGAACTCAGATGTATCTTTGAACTGGACACTATTGAGCCAAAGGGGCTCAATCGGGAGTTCAAGGTGGGCTCCCTCTTTTAAGTCGCTATACGGGATGTGTTATTGGTTTTTATTTTATTTTATGTATATTAAGTGGAAGTACCCGATATTGTATCGTGACTATTAATAAATTTTCTTTCTCCTTTTTTCTTTTATCACTAACAGATATGGCTGCCACGTGAGGTTTGGGCGAAGGATGGACCACATTTTTCGGAAACAGTGATCCAGGAACCGACTAGCAGAATGATTAGTTATCATACTGATTGTATGTTAGGTTTGGATTCCCTATACTGGATATATGTTGCGGATGTGGACTACATGTATAATGGGCGGATTTGCCAATTTCTGACCCGATATCTGGGGAACTGCTCAATATATGCGGATTATATTGAGGGTTAATCGCATGGGGTGCTATTCATACAAAGTATGATAAGACTACTCTATATTCACAGGGGACAACGGGGATAAGCAGGGTAGGGGTCTTCTACTACGTAGTTGGGCCCAGACCAGGCAAGGGCTGACATCTGTGGCCTCCTTTTGATTGAGGGTGACGATGGTTGTGGCCCTAGTATTCCCAGTCCCAATTTTTTTTTTTTTTTAGGTGTGTCACACCGACATATCCCTCAGTTATTTACTTGTGGGGAGTAGGTGATTGGCTACCTAATACCGTGATATACACAGGATCTTACCCTATGTGCCATCTTGGAATAATCCCTCTTGAGATCATATTGTTTGCATTTTTGGAGTAGCCCCGAGGTTTTATAAAAGGGTTTTTCTTAAGATCATCATATGGTGCTACACATTTCCGCTATACGTGTACCCAGCGGGGAACTTAACCATAATGTTAATAAGATTGTGTTTTTCTTGATACCCTGCAGGGAATGGTTCCTTTGTTGCTGTTGAATGAAATTATATTTTGATTAATTAATTTTACCAGTCCAGCGTTGTGCGCATGGGGATCGGCGTCCGAGCATTTAGATATACGCATTGAATTTAGCATTAGTTGAAGAGGTCCATGCAGTACGATGTATTATTTCTGCAGGACCTGTGGTTACCATGACACTGACCGGACGCTTAGTTGCGTCACTTGTCATGAGACCAGTGAGGGTGTTACCGATCATGTGACCGCTGTGCCGGACATGTGATCTATGTGAATCTCGTTTGGACACTCGTGCAATCGCAGTTACATGCGCAAGCCGCCGACCACCACGGGCCCATGGCAGGATGGGAGCCTTCGTCCGAACACCTGGTATGCCTTATGTCATTATACACTGTGGTTGTTAATGTTATTTTAATTGATCATGGATACTGTATTGCATGATTGTTTGTATCCGTAAAGGGGGAGGGTCTGTTGTTTGGAGCACACCCACTAATTGATTGGTATGGATACACACCCCTATAAAATGTAGTGTGAGTCGCTTGTAAACTTTTATGTAGCTTGATAAAGACTTTATTGTCGAAACGTTGCTGCTGTATATTTTGGTGTAATAAAGAACACTGAACCTGGAAGCTATGAGAGTGCCGTGACCACCTTCATTTCTTCATGGTATTTTTGGGGGTCTCTGAGGCCGAGACCTGACGCCACGAGCACGAGCAAGCCTTTGAGTTGATTTAAGTAAGTGGTGCTGTCTTACCATACATATTTTTCTGTCTTTTCACAGAGCTTATACAATTTGACCCCATACCAGGCGCGCTTGCTTGGGATGTATTGTTTGAAGCCAAGGCGCCCGGTAAAATGTATTACGCAGATGTTTTGCTCAGGGGTATACAAATCTGGTTGAAATGGTCTATGAGGGGCTGAATTTTGTGGAGCCGGTCAAAAGCTGGGTGGCCTCTGGGACGGGAGGTGGTGTTGTCGCTAAAGTGCAGGAAACGCAGGATGGTATCAAATTGTGTCCTGGACATAGCAGCAGAGAACATGGGCATGTGATGAATTGGGTTTGTGGACCAATATGACCGCAATTCATGCTTTTTGGTTAGACCCATGAAAAATTTTAATTTTGGAAACTTGGACTGGTTTCCACCGGAAAGGCTGGGCATAAAAGCTTCCCGGGTTGGCGGATATAAATTGAGTGGCATACCGATTTGTTTCTGCCACAACTAAATCCAAGAGCTCCGCAGTCAAGAACAGCTGAAAAAATCCCAGGGCCGAACCGATCTGAGCTGTCTCAACCCGAACTCCAGACTGGGCGGTGAAAGGGGGAACTACAGGTGTGGCTGAAGTTGGGGACTGCCAATCAGGTTTTGCCAGCACCTCAGGGATTCTAGGAGCTCTACGGGCCTGTCTGTGCGGTGGCTGCGACGGGGTAACTACTGCACGTGCCACCGTACCAGCTTCAACTGCCCTTCTGGTGCTCGCCACTTCACCATGTTGTACGGCAGTGCTGGTACTAGGTCCAGGATGGGCTGCGCTGCTGGTGTATGCCTCACCACGTAATCCGACAGCGCCAGCCCCACTCTTCTGCCCTTGAAGCGGATCCTGCGCAACCTAGCGACATGGGGCCGGGTACGCCTGGTGCTATCAGGGACCTCAACCTCCTCGTCCGAACTTTGAGTCAGACTGCCACTGCTTTCTACAGGTTCATATTCTGACCCGCTAGATTCATCAGATGAGGGTTCCCATTCCTCATCCGACTGGGTCAGAAGCCTGTAGGCCTCTTCAGAAGAATACCCCCTGTTTGACATTTGGGCTACTAAATTTAGGGGTATTCCCTAAGACTACCCAAGAAAAAAAGCAAGCCTGTCTTACAAATGGGAGGCTAGCGAAGTACCGGAGGCCGCTGCGGTTGATAAAAAATATCAAAACTGATTTTTTTTATCGCCGCAGCGCTTGTGAAGTGATTGTGCAGTGATCAAAAAAATAATTATTTTTTTGTCAATGCGCCGGGGCGGGCGTGGGTGAACGCACATGTGGGCGACCGATCAGGCCTGATCGGGCAAACACTGCGTTTTGGGTAGAGGGCGAGCTAAGGTGACACTAATACTATTATAGATCTGACTGTGATCAGTTTTGATCCCTTACAGATACTATAAAAGTACAAATGCTGATTAGCGATATGCTAATCAGCGAATAAGTGACTGCGGTGCGGTGGGCTGGGCGCTAAACGATCGCTAAACTACCTAACCAAGGGGCCTAAACTATCCCTAAAACCTAACAGTCAATACCAGTGGGAAAAAAAGTGACAGTTTACACTGATCACTTTTTTCCCTTTCACTAGTGATTGACAGGGGAAACAAGGGTGATCAAGGGGTTAATTGGGGTGCAGGGGGTGATCTGGGGCTATGTGTAGTGTTTGGTGCTACTCACTGTGAAGCCTGCTCCTCTGCTGGTACCAACCGACCAAAAGGACCAGCAGAGGAGCAGGGAAGCCATTTAACACATCATATTTACTAATATAATGTGTTAACATGGCTTCTGATTTGTCATTTTAAAAATCGCCAGCCTGCCAGCCACGATCATTGGCTGGCAGGCTGGGGACGAAATCGTGCTTGTTCATTTGCCGGCCCGCGATGCGCATGTGCGGCCCGGCTCAGTCCGAAATCTCGCGTCTCGCGAGATGACGCGCGGATGCGTCCAGGAGGAATCAATCGACCGCCTCCCGGACGCATCCGTGCGTTACATGGTCCGGAGGCGGTTAAAGGAATTCCCAAACCGTAGGCTTAGACCACGGGGGACAATGTTCTCCTTAAGATAAATCTCAAGAAAACTGGCATCAAGTTGGTGTTGTATTTCATCCGACATAAGTTTCTCTAAATCATGAAATAAAATTAGAGTTTTTTTTTCAATACTTGCATTTGTTTCCTGGTTTATATTTACATCATGTACATTGCTTCTTGTACATTGAATAATCAAGCGTTCCCGCTGTTCCATTCGGTTTCGAGCATAATCCATTTTTCTCCTTATAGATAGGCCTATGTGCAGCTCCCTTTGTCTGGATAATCCAGGTGTAGTAGTCTTGGTAACCACGGGCGAATCTAAATTCCTCTCGGTCAGGAGGGGAACGTAGAGACAAAAGAGAAAGGAGTGGGGTGGCGCACAATAGGGTAGTATGTTCAGAACAAACTGAATCGTTTGATAAATAGAGGTGCTCACCTTAGGCTACTTTCACACTAGCGTCGTCGGTCCGCTCGTGAGCTCCGTTTGAAGGAGCTCACGAGCGGACCCGAACGCAGCCGTCCAGCCCTGATGCAGTCTGAATGGATGCGGATCCGCTCAGACTGCATCAGTCTGGCGGCGTTCAGCCTCCGCTCGCCTCCGCACGGACAGGCGGACAGCTGAACGCTGCTTGCAGCCTGGCCGTGCGGAGGCGTGCGGATCTGTGCGGATCCGTCCAGACTTACAATGTAAGTCAATGGGGACGGATCCGTTTGAAGATGCCACAATATGGCTCAATCTTCAGGCGGATCCGTCCCCCATTGACTTTACATTGAAAGTCTGGACGGATCCGTACGAGGCTATTTTCGCACTTAGCTGTTATATGCTAAAAATAATGCAGACGAATCCGTTCTGAACGGAGCCTCCGTCTGCATTATTATGATCGGATCCGTTCAGAACGGATCCGATCGAACGCTAGTGTGAAAGTAGCCTTAAAGGGTTGTGCAATAATAGACACAACTCTATTGTAGGTATGTAGATATATATAGATCTTTTAGGATCCGTGAATGCAGCCACAGAAGAAGTGTCTGTGGGATCGAGTGCCCAATCCCCCAAAGGTGCTTGTAGTAGAAAGGTTCTGATCAGGCACAAAATCACAGGTTTCAATACGTTTCTGGTTGAAACCTGATATGTCTAGGCATATAACAGACAATCATATCAAACCACAATTAGCCATTCCTAATCCAGAGGACAATACCATAGAAAACAACAACACACCGCATCTTACTACACACCCTCACAGCGATAGTGGAGCCCAGATCCAACCCCTCCCTGTTCGTAAACAAGTACACAAATCTAAAAAATTCCACAAACCCTGGGTGTCATATTCTAACCGGAATAGATCCAATTATAATGAAGCGTCACATTCATAAGGTACTAGATCAAATAAGTTCTCAAGACCACAGACCCATTATACACCAAAATATAATAGAATACCAGTTGAAAAGTCACCAACTGTAAATCCTGACCAGCACACAACCCACAATGTCTGCCATACCCCCATTGGTAGATCCGTGCACACTCATGGTCTACCTAAGCACATAGTCATTCAGGAATCCCCAGGTTCTGTATTTCAGACTCCTCTACTCACTCCCAGTGGAGTACTTGCTCCCCCCACAACCATCACAACACTAACACTTACCTCTCCATCCTCAATGTTTTCTACTGAATACTATACTCAATACATGTGGTCCACCCAATCTACCACCCACCGAGTTTTCTATTCATCCCGATAAATATCTTTCAGTTTCATCCAACTCCCTCAGCCTGTTCTGATTTGGAGATTGACTCTCTCCTTACCATCCATGTGAGTACCTCTCCACCAACAAATTCACACTCAAGCTTGTCGCAAACTGATTTTAATATACCTGCCAGTGCATCTCCCTCAACTTCTGACAATATCCACACAAACCAACATAACGGTTCACCGGCTATAGAATGCTCTACAGTTGGCCCCTTTACATCCATGGTATCTTTTTTAGATCTCCCTCCTCTCATCCATCCTACTACCGTCCATCCCATCCCAAAAAATCTGAAAACCGCCAATATAGCCAATTTTTTTCGCCCACTAGGCCACTAATGGGCCCACTAGGCCACTAATATGGGAGTTCATATTAGTCAGGACCTATCATGGATAAAAAAAATTACCAAAAAAGGCCTTCAGAGTAGAGTTGAGCGAACACCTGGATGTTCGGGTTCGAGAAGTTCGGCCGAACTTCCCGGAAATGTTCGGGTTCGGGATCCGAACCCGATCCGAACTTCGTCCCGAACCCGAACCCCATTGAAGTCAATGGGGACCCGAACTTTTCGGCACTAAAACGGCTGTAAAACAGCCCAGGAAAGGGCTAGAGGGCTGCAAAAGGCAGCAACATGTAGGTAAATCCCCTGCAAACAAATGTGGATAGGGAAATGAATTAAAATAAAAATTAAATAAATAAAAATTAACCAAAATCAATTGGAGAGAGGTCCCATAGCAGAGAATCTGGCTTCCCGTCACCCACCACTGGAACAGTCCATTCTCAGATATTTAGGCCCCGTCACCCAGGCAGAGGAGAGAGGTCCCGTAACAGAGAATCTGGCTTCATGTCAGCAGAGAATCAGTCTTCATATCATAGCAGAGAATCAGGCTTCACGTCACCCACCACTGCAACAGTCCATTTTCATAAATTTAGGCCCAGCACCCAGGCAGAGGAGAGAGATCCCGTAACAGAGGATCTGGCTTCATGTCAGCAGAGAATCAGTCTGCATGTCATAGCAGAGAATCAGGCTTCACGTCAGCCACCACTGCAACAGTCCATTGTCATAAATTTAGGCCCAGCACCCAGGCAGAGGTGAGAGGTCCCGTAACAGACAATCTGGCTTCATGTCAGCAGAGAATTAGTCTGCATGTCATAGCAGATAATGAGGCTTCACGTCAGCCACCACTGCAACAGTCCATTGGCATATATTTAGGCCCAGCACCCAGGCAGAGGAGAGAGGTCCCGTAACAGACAATCTGGCTTCATGTCAGCAGAGAATCAGTCTTCATGTCATAGCAGAGAATCAGGCTTCACGTCACCCACCACTGCAACAGTCCATTGTCATAAATTTAGGCCCAGCACCCAGGCAGAGGAGAGAGGTCCCGTAACAGACAATCTGGCTTCATGTCAGCAGAGAACTAGTCTGCATGTCATAGCAGAGAATGAGGCTTCATGTCAGCCACCACTGCAACAGTCCATTGGCATATATTTAGGCCCAGCACCCAGGCAGAGGAGAGAGGTCCCGTAACAGACAATCTGGCTTCATGTCAGCAGAGAATTAGTCTGCATGTCATAGCAGAGAATGAGGCTTCACGTCAGCCACCACTGCAACAGTCCATTGGCATATATTTAGGCCCAGCACCCAGGCAGAGGAGAGAGGTCCCGTAACAGACAATCTGGCTTCATGTCAGCAGAGAATCAGTCTTCATGTCATAGCAGAGAATCAGGCTTCACGTCACCCACCACTGCAACAGTCCATTGTCATAAATTTAGGCCCAGCACCCAGGCAGAGGAGAGAGGTCTCGTAACAGACAATCTGGCTTCATGTCAGCAGAGAATTAGTCTGCATGTCATAGCAGAGAATGAGGCTTCACGTCAGCCACCACTGCAACAGTCCATTGGCATATATTTAGGCCCAGCACACAGGCAGAGGAGAGAGGTCCCGTAACAGAGGATCTGGCTTCATGTCAGCAGAGAATCAGTCTTTTTGTCATAGCAGAGAATCAGGCTTCACGTCACCCACCACTGCAACAGTCCATTGTCATAAATTTAGGCCCAGCACCCAGGCAGAGGAGAGAGGTCCCGTAACAGACAATCTGGCTTCATGTCAGCAGAGAATTAGTCTGCATGTCATAGCAGAGAATGAGGCTTCACGTCAGCCACCACTGCAACAGTCCATTGGCATATATTTAGGCCCAGCACCCAGGCAGAGGAGAGAGGTCCCGTAACAGACAATCTGGCTTCATGTCAGCAGAGAATCAGTCTTCATGTCATAGCAGAGAATCAGGCTTTACGTCACCCACCACTGCAACAGTCCATTGTCATAAATTTTGGCCCAGCACCCAGGCAGAGGAGAGAGGTCCCGTAACAGAGGATCTGGCTTCATGTCAGCAGAGAATCAGTCTGCATGTCGTAGCAGAGAATCAGGCTTCACGTCACCCAACATTGGAACAGTCCATTGGCATATATTTAGGCCCCGGCACCCAGACAGAGGAGAGGTTCATTCAACTTTGGGTAGCCTCGCAATATAATGGTAAAATGAAAATAAAAATAGGATTGAATGAGGAAGTGCCCTGGAGTCCAATAATATATGGTTAAGGGGAGGTAGTTAATGTCTAATCTGGACAAGGGACGGACAGATCCTGTGGGATCCATGCCTGGTTCATTTTTATGAACGTCAGCTTGTCCACATTGGCTGTAGACAGGCGGCTGCGTTTGTCTGTAATGACGCCCCCTGCCGTGCTGAATACACGTTCAGACAAAACGCTGGCCGCCGGGCAGGCCAGCACCTCCAAGGCATAAAAGGCTAGCTCTGGCCACGTGGACAATTTAGAGACCCAGAAGTTGAATGGGGCCGAACCATCAGTCAGTACGTGGAGGGGTGTGCACATGTACTGTTCCACCATGTTAGTGAAATGTTGCCTCCTGCTAACACGTTGCGTATCAGGTGGTGGTGCAGTTAGCTGTGGCGTGTTGACAAAAGTTTTCCACATCTCTGCCATGCTAACCCTGCCCTCAGAGGAGCTGGCCATGACACAGCTGCCTTGGCGACCTCTTGCTCTTCCTCTGCCTTGGCCTTGGGCTTCCACTTGTTCCCCTGTGACATTTGGGAATGCTCTCAGTAGCGTGTCTACCATTGTGCGCTTGTACTCGCGCATCTTCCTATCACGCTCCAGTGCAGGAAGTAAGGTGGGCACATTGTCTTTGTAGCGTGGATCCAGCAGGGTGGCAACCCAGTAGTCCGCACAGGTTAAAATGTGGGCAACTCTGCTGTCGTTTCGCAGGCACTGCAGCATGTAGTCACTCATGTGTGCCAGGCTGCCCAGGGGTAAGGACAAGCTGTCCTCTGTGGGAGGCGTATCATCATTGTCCTGCCTTTCCCCCCAGCCACGCACCAGTGATGGACCCGAGCTGCGTTGGGTGCCACCCCGCTGTGACCATGCTTCATCCTCATCCTCCTCCACCTCCTCCTCATCCTCGTCCTCCTCGTCCTCCAGTAGTGGGCCCTGGCTGGCCACATTTGTACCTGGCCTCTGCTGTTGCCAAAAACCTCCCTCTGAGTCACTTCGAAGAGACTGGCCTGAAAGTGCTAAAAATGACCCCTCTTCCTCCTCCTCCTCCTCCTGGGCCACCTCCTCTTCCATCATCGCCCTAAGTGTTTTCTCAAGGAGACAAGTGGTATTGTAACGCTGATAACGGCGTCATCGCCACTAGCCATGTTGGTGGAGTACTCGAAACAGCGCAACAGGGCACACAGGTCTCGCATGGAGGCCCAGTCATTGGTGGTGAAGTGGTGCTGTTCTGTAGTGCGACTGACCCGTGCGTGCTGCAGCTGAAACTCCACTATGGCCTGCTGCTACTCGCACAGTCTGTCCAGCATGTGCAAGGTGGAGTTCCACCTGGTGGGCACGTCGCATATGAGGCGGTGAGCGGGAAGGCCGAAGTTACGCTGTAGCGCAGACAGGCGAGACGCAGCAGGATGTGAACGCCGGAAGCGCGAACAGACGGCCCGCACTTTATGCAGCAGCTCTGACATGTCGGGGTAGTTGTGAATGAACTTCTGCACCACCAAATTCAGCACATGCGCCAAGCAAGGGATGTGCGTCAAATTGGCTAGTCCCAGAGCTGCAACGAGATTTCGCCCATTATCACACACCACCAGGCCGGGCTTGAGGCTCACTGGCAGCAACCACTCGTCGGTCTGTTGTTCTATACCCCGCCACAACTCCTGTGCGGTGTGGGGCCTGTCCCCCAAACATATGAGTTTCAGAATGGCCTGCTGATGTTTACCCCGGGCTGTGCTGAAGTTGGTGGCGAAGGTGTGTGGCTAACTGGATGAGCAGGTGGAAGAAGAGGAGGAGGAAGCCGAGAAGGAGGAGGTGGCAACAGGAGGCAAAGAATGTTGCCCTGCGATCCTTGGCGGCGGAAGGACGTGCGCCAAACAGCTCTCCGCCTGGGGCCCAGCTGCCACTACATTTACCCAGTGTGCAGTTAGGGAGATATAGTGTCCCTGGCCGTGCTTACTGGTCCACGTATCTGTGGTTAGGTGTACCTTGCTACAGATGGCGTTGCGCAGTGCACACTTGATTTTATCGGATACTTGGTTGTGCAGGGAAGGCACGGCTCTCTTGGAGAAGTAGTGGCGGCTGGGAACAACATACTGTGGGACAGCAAGCGACATGAGCTGTTTGAAGCTGTCTGTGTCCACCAGCCTAAATGACAGCATTTCATAGGCCAGTAGTTTAGAAATGCTGGCATTCAGGGCCAGGGATCGAGGGTGGCTAGGTGGGAATTTACGCTTTCTCTCAAATGTTTGTGAGATGGAGAGCTGAACGCTGGCGTGTGACATGGTTGAGACGCTTGGTGACGGAGGTGGTGGTGGTGTTGGTGGTACATCCCCTGTTTGCTGGGCGGCAGGTGCCAACGTTCCTCCAGAGGCGGAGGAAGAGGCCGAGGCGGCAGCAGCAGAAGAGGCCGAGGCGGCAGCAGCAGAAGAGGTAGCAGGGGGAGCCTGAGTGACTTCTTTGGTTTTAAGGTGTTTACTCCACTGCAGTTCATGCAGGTTGTGCTCAGGTTGTGCTTTGCATGCAGGTGCCTGGTCATGCAGGTTGTGCTCAGGTTCAGAACGTTAATGCCTCGCTTCAGGCTCTGATGGCACAGCGTGCAAACCACTCGGGTCTTGTCGTCAGCACATTGTTTGAGGAAGTGCCATGCCAGGGAACTCCTTGAAGCTGCCTTTGGGGTGCTCGGTCCCAGATGGCGGCGGTCAGTAGCAGGCGGAGTCTCTTGGCGCCGGGTGTTCTGCTTTTGCCCACTGCTCCCTCTTTTGCTACGCTGTTGGCTCAGTCTCACCACTGCCTCTTCCTCCGAACTGTGAAAGTCAGTGGCACGACCTTCATTCCATGTGGGGTCTAGGACCTCATCATCCCCTGCATCGTCTTCCACCCAGTCTTGATCCCTGACGTCCTGTTCAGTCTGCACACTGCAGAAAGACGCAGCAGTTGGCACCTGTGTTTCGTCATCATCAGAGACATGCTGAGGTGGTATTCCCATGTCCTCATCATCAGGAAACATAAGTGGTTGTGCGTCAGTGCATTCTATGTCTTTCACCGCTGGGGAAGGGCTAGGTGGATGCCCTTGGGAAACCCTGCCAGCGGAGTCTTCAAACAGCATAAGAGACTGCTGCATAACTTGAGGCTGAGACAGTTTCCCTGGTATGCATGGGGGTGATGTGACAGACTGATGGGGTTGGTTTTCAGGCGCCATCTGTGCGCTTTCTGCAGAAGACTGGGTGGGAGATAATGTGAAAGTGCTGGATCCACTGTCGGCCACCCAATTGACTAATGCCTGTACCTGCTCAGGCCTTACCATCCTTAGAACGGCATTGGGCCCCACCATATATCGCTGTAAATTCTGGCGGCTACTGGGACCTGAGGTAGTTGGTACACTAGGACGTGTGGATGTGGCAGAACGGCCACGTCCTCTCCCAGCACCAGAGGGTCCACTAACACCACCACGACCATGTCTACGTTCGCGTCCCTTACTAGATTCCTCATTGTTATCGTTCACCACAACAACAAAAATATTATTTGGCCCAATGTATTGTATTCAAATTCAGCGGGATATAAATTTGAGGCCTAGTATTTAGGCGCTGGGTGACTGGTATGGATTTAGTGACAGAATTAGACTTGGAAATGCACAGTAGCGTGTGTGTGAAGTTATTCTGAATGACCCTATGTGCACCTTGAATATTATATATTCTTTTAGGGATAGATTTCAAATAGCTCTGATATAGCAGAAACCACTAAATTATGAAATTGCTAAATTGGGAATTGTATTTCAACCCAGAACAAAAATTGTGCTTTGACGGACACTAAATAACTTTCCCATCCACAACAGGACAGCGGTAACGAGAGATTTAGCGGGATATAAATTTGAGGCCTAGTATTTAGGTGCTGGGTGACCGGTATGGATTTAGTGACAGAATTAGACTTGGAAATGCACAGTAGCGTGTGTGTGAAGTTATTCTGAATGACCCTATGTGCACCTTGAATATTATATACCCTTTTAGGGATAGATTTCAAATAGCTCTGATATAGCAGAAACCACTAAATTATGAAATTGCTAAATTGGGAATTGTATTTCAACCCAGAACAAAAAATGTGCTTTGACGGACACTAAATAACTTTCCCATCCACAACAGTACAGCGGTAACGAGAGATTTAGCGGGATATAAATTTGAGGCCTAGTATTTAGGCGCTGGGTGACCGGTATGGATTTAGTGACAGAATTAGACTTGGAAATGCACAGTAGCGTGTGTGTGAAGTTATTCTGAATGACCCTATGTGCACCTTGAATATTATATACCCTTTTAGGGATAGATTTCAAATAGCTCTGATATAGCAGAAACCACTAAATTATGAAATTGCTAAATTGGGAATTGTATTTCAACCCAGAACAAAAAATGAGCTTTGACGGACACTAAATAACTTTCCCATCCACAACAGGACAGCGGTAACGAGAGATTTAGCGGGATATAAATTTGAGGCCTAGTATTTAGGCGCTGGGTGACCGGTATGGATTTACTAACAGAATTAGACTTGGAAATGCACAGTAGCGTGTGTGTGAAGTTATTCTGAATGACCCTATGTGCACCTTGAATATTATATACCCTTTTAGGGATAGATTTCAAATAGCTCTGATATAGCAGAAACCACTAAATTATGAAATAGCTAAATTGGGAATTGTATTTCAACCCAGAACAAAAAATGTGCTTTGACGGACACTAAATAACTTTCCCATCCACAACAGGACAGCGGTAACGAGAGATTTAGCGGGATATAAATTTGAGGCCTAGTATTTAGGCGCTGGGTGACCGGTATGGATTTAGTGACAGAATTAGACTGGGATATGGCCAAAAAATAACCACACTATTGGTGGTTAAATGCACTTGGTGTGACAGCTTGACCAACCACACTACTGAGGGTTAAATGCACTTGGTGACGGGCGCAGCTTGCCCCTGATGTAGTATATATATATGGCCAAAAAATGAACAGACAATTGCTGGTTAAATGCACTTGCTGTGACAGCTTCACCCTGATGTAGGCTTTAGCCAAAAAACAACCACACCATTGAGGGTTAAATGCACTTGGTGACAGGCGCAGCTTGCCCCTGATGTAGTATATGGCCAAAAAATGAACAGACTATTGCTGGTTAAATGCACTTGGTGACGGGCGCAGCTTGCCCCTGATTTAGTATATGGCCAAAAAATGAACAGACTATTGCTGGTTAAATGCACTTGGTGTGACAGCTTCACCCTGATGTAGGCTTTAGCCAAAAAACAACCACACCATTGAGGGTTAAATGCACTTGGTGACAGGCGCAGCTTGCCCCTGATGTAGTATATGGCCAAAAAATGAACAGACTATTGCTGGTTAAATGCACTTGGTGTGACAGCTTGACCAACCACACTACTGAGGGTTAAATGCACTTGGTGACGGGCGCAGCTTGCCCCTGATGTAGTATATGGCTAAAAAATGAACAGACTATTGCTGGTTAAATGCACTTGGTGTCACAGCTTGACCAACCACACTACTGAGGGTTAAATGCACTTGGTGACGGGCGCAGCTTGCCCCTGATGTAGTATATGGCTAAAAAATGAACAGACTATTGCTGGTTAAATGCACTTGGTGACGGGCGCAGCTTGCCCCTGATTTAGTATATGGCCAAAAAATGAACAGACTATTGCTGGTTAAATGCACTTGGTGTGATAGCTTGACCAACCACACTACTGAGGGTTAAATGCACTTGGTGACGGGCGCAGCTTGCCCCTGATGTAGTATATGGCCAAAAAAATAAACAGACTATTGCTGGTTAAATGCACTTGGTGTGACAGCTTCACCCTGATGTAGGCTTTAGCCAAAAAACAACCACACCATTGAGGGTTAAATGCACTTGGTGACGGGCGCAGCTTGCCCCTGATGTAGTATATGGCGAAAAAATAAACAGACTATTGCTGGTTAAATGCACTTGGTGTGACAGCTTCACCCTGATGTAGGCTTTAGCCAAAAAACAACCACACCATTGAGGGTTAAATGCACTTGGTCGCAGCTTGGATGCACTTGGTCGCAGCACCGCACAAGACACAAAATGGCCGCCGATCACCCCAGAAAAAAGTGACTGACAAACGGTCTGGGCAGCCTAAAAACAGTGAGCAATTGAGTATCAGCAGCTCAATGATCCACAGCTGCAGATCGATCAATTAATAAAGTGCTTTGGAGGAGTTAATCAGCCTAATCTCGCCCTACTGTCGCAGCCGCAATCTCTCCCTACGCTATTCAGAGCAGAGTGACGGGCGGCGCTATGTGACTCCAGCTTAAATAGAGGCTGGGTCACATGGTGCTCTGGCCAATCACAGCCATGCCAATAGTAGGCATGGCTGTGACGGCCTCTTGGGGCAAGTAGTATGACGCTTGTTGATTGGCTGCTTTGCAGCCTTTCAAAAAGCGCCAAGAAAGCGTCACAAAAGCGCCAAGAAAGCGACGAACACCGAACCCGAACCCGGACTTTTACGAAAATGTCCGGGTTCGGGTCCGTGTCACGGACACCCCAAAATTTGGTACGAACCCGAACTATACAGTTCGAGTTCGCTCATCCCTACTTCAGAGGCTTTATTTTCTGAGGAGTCTGAAGAAAGCACAACTCCAAAAACAGCTGCTTGTAAATTTTTACAGGTGCCCCATAGACTCTGTTCTCACATACTGCATTACAGTGTGGTACTCCGGCTGCTCTTCTGAGGACAAGAAGACCCTCAAACGCATCATCAGAATGGCTGGCAGAATCACTGGTACTCAGTTACCATCACTGGATGACATCTTCACTGCTCGCTGCAGCAACAGGGCAAACATTATCTGCGGGGATCCAACTCACCCCGGCCACAGCCTTTTCGGTCCCCTATTGTACATTGTATTACATTGTATTGTACAGTGACAATAAAGGCATCTTATCTTACAAATCTGTAAAAAGAAAAAACCAAGGAGAGGCTGTAAGAGCAGGTGAATGCAAAATAAAGAATCCCCACCTCTCGCAGCCAATATTGATTCCCAAACCAGGCACATCCCCTCTTTCTCATGGCATCTTTAACCTGTCTAGTCATATACTGACACCAAATGAGATGGCGGTATTGTCCAAAGGACTTTCCTTCTGCCCCACTATTAAAATTAAAGAATTTGATCTCTTTCTTGATTTGAATCGGTATATAAAGAAACTTACCCTGAAAAGGCACTTCAAGATAAAAGAAAATTCCAACACTGGTCCGAGATTAGAGCCAAAATACGATATCCCCGGACACGGAACAAATTGTAGCATTACCTTCTGGTTTGAAACCACCATCTACCTTTTATCCCGTCCACCATAAGGGGAATTTCCTTGATACTTTTTATTCTGTGGTTTCCAATGATTTTAGGGATATCAACTTTAAACCAGAAATAAGGCAAAACATGAAACTATCGGAGAAATTAGCCCTCAAGAAGCTTCAATCAGATACCGACCTAATTATTAGAAATGCTGATAAGCAGGGGGGGGGGGGGGGGGGCATTGTCATCCAGAACCATGAAGATTATGTTAAGGAAGCTCTAAATATATTTTTTCAAATCAATAGTTTTTTATTCAACGGATCATTGACATACATTATCAGTATTAGAATATCGGAATACAATTATACTGTATTTAGCTGAGCAAATTGACATAGTCAAGTATGAGAATGAAGGGGGTGTAGAGGGGAGGGATTGGGGAGGGATGAGGGGGGGGGGAGGCGGGGGAGAACAAAAACAACATATAGAGAACATACAAGAAAGCAAATAGATCAAGTTAGGTACATACATAACAGTGTGTTGGGTATGATTACACTTTGTACAACGACGATAAAAATCGTTATACTCGGGTGGGAGGTGAATGTGCGGAGTTAAGTCAATTGAAACTTTGTTCTGTATTCTCCCCAGCATTGCCAAGCTTTATTAAACTTCAAGGAGGTTGGAAAGTTATACGCCAGGATCCTTTCATATGAGTGGGTTTTGTCAACCTTGTCAATTATTTCTTTAACCGTGGGAACTGTCCTGTGATTTCCAATATTTGGCTATGGTTATCTTGGTTGATATAAGAAGATGTGCTACACTCACTCGGTAAGATGGTGGGAACCTTCCCATATCAATCAGGAGCAATGCTAGCTGTGGGGTTGCTGGTGTTCAGATTCCGGACAGATCAGAAATTATTGCGAAAATCTGTTTCCACAGATTGTTTAGAAGAGGACATTGCCACAAAATATGAAGCAATGTACCTTTACATGCACATCCTCTCCAGCAAAGGTGCGATGAACCTGGGTAAATTATGCTGAGTCTATCCGGGGTGTAGTACCAACGTAAAACTGTTTTCATATATGACTCATAGTGGAGAGTGCATCTAAAACATTTGGCAGCAAACCGAAGGGCATGCGACCATTGAGCCTTATCAATCGATAATTGCATTTCAAGCTCCCATGATTTAAAAGAGGTAGTTTTCACAAATACCTCCTTATCACCTAATACAGCATATAGGGGTTTTATGCCTTTCTTTGCTGGAATTGTTTGAGACCAGGATTTAAATATCTGGTAATCAGCTTTTACAACAAGCGGTGCATTAGAGGCCAGGAGGTGTCTAATGCGGAGGTATTTATAAAAGTCGCAGTTGGAAATATCATATACCTGGTGAATGTGTTCGAAACTGCACAGTTGGTCACCCATATATAAGTCAGAAAGCTTATTTAGCCCTTTTTCCCTCTATGAGGACAGGTCTATGTCTGCTAAGCATATTTCTAGGAATTCTATGGGAGTCCATTTGCATATAGATTTTTCCCCCATAGACCCCTCTGAATGGTACTCTTTCCAGTTGATCAGGGAAGTTGAGACGCTGCATCGTATATCCTTGGGTATTTTAAATGATGTACATAAAGTAGCCAGGAGAAGGGCTTTTAGATGCGGTGCGATGGGGACAAGGCGGATTCGATAGACACCCAGGGGTATATTTGGGCATTTGCCCACCAATATCTCAAATGTGAGATCTGGATGGCAAGATAGTAGTGCTTGAGGTTGGGAAGACCTAGGCTCCCAGCTTTCCTATCTTTTACCAGAATGCTATAGGCTATGCGGGGTTTCCTTTTGTTCCAGACAAAGTTTTTTAGGGCCAGGTGTGCTTTGTGAAAGAAGGCTTGTGGTAAAATGATCGGAAGGTTTCTGAACAGGTATAACAATTTAGGAAGTATAAGCATCTTATATGATGCGATCCTCCCCAACCAAGATACTTCACATTTGGTTAGTTGATCCATCTCTGCATCCAGATTCGCCATCAAAGGAGTGTAATTAGCAGTATAAAGGGACCCAATCTGTGTGGTAATATATATCCCTAAGTATTTAATCTTATGTTCTTGCCAGTCCAGTGGAAATTGCCGTTTCATTTGTTTCCGGGTTTCATCTGGAATTTGTAAGGGCAACACTTGGGACTTACAGACGTGGACAAAATTGTTGGTACCCTTTGGTCAATGAAAGAAAAAGTCACAATGGTCACAGAAATAACTTTAATCTGACAAAAGTAATAATAAATTAAAATTCTATAAATGTTAACCAATGAAAGTCAGACATTGTTTTTCAACCATGCTTCAACAGAATTATGTAAAAAAATAAACTCATGAAACAGGCATGGACAAAAATGATGGTACCCCTAACTTAATATTTTGTTGCGCAACCTTTTGAGGCAATCACTGCAATCAAACGCTTCCTGTAACTGTCAATGAGACATCTGCACCTCTCAGCAGGTATTTTGGCCCACTCCTCATGAGCAAACTGCTCCAGTTGTGTCCGGTTTGAAGGGTGCCTTTTCCAGACTGCATGTTTCAGCTCCTTCCAAAGATGCTCAATAGGATTGAGGTCAGGGCTCATAGAAGGCCACTTTAGAATAGTCCAATTTTTTCCTCTTAGCCATTCTTGGGTGTTTTTAGCGGTGTGTTTTGGGTCATTGTCCTGTTGCAAGACCCATGACCTGCGACTGAGACCAAGCTTTCTGACACTGGCTAGTACATTTCTCTCTAGAATTCCTTGATAGTCTTGAGATTTCATTGTACCCTGCACAGATTCAAGACACCCTGTGCCAGACGCAGCAAAGCAGCCCCAGAACATAACAGAGCCTCCTCCATGTTTCACAGTAGGGACAGTGTTCTTTTCTTGATATGCTTCATTTTTTCGTCTGTGAACATACAGCTGATGTGCCTTGGCAAAAACTTCGATTTTTGTCTCATCTGTCCACAGGACATTCTCCCAGAAGCTTTGTGGCTTGTCAACATGTAGTTTGGCATATTCCAGTCTTGCTTTTTTATGATTCGTTTTCAACAATGGTGTCCTCCTTGGTCGTCTCCCATGTAGTCCACTTTGGCTCAAACAACGACGGATGGTGCGATCTGACACTGATGTTCCTTGAGCATGAAGTTCACCTTGAATCTCTTTAGAAGTCTTTCTAGGCTCTTTTGTTACCATTCGGATTATCCGTCTCTTAGATTTGTCATCAATTTTCCTCCTGCGGCCACGTCCAGGGAGGTTGGCTACAGTCCCATGGATCTTAAACTTATGAATAATATGCGCAACTGTACTCACAGGAACATCTAGTTGCTTGGAGATGGTCTTATAGCCTTTACCTTTAACATGCTTGTCTATAATTTTCTTTCTGATCTCTTGAGACAGCTCTTTCCTTTGCTTCCTCTGGTCCATGTCGAGTGTGGTACACACCATATCACCAAACAACACAGTGATTACCTGGAGCCATATATATAGGCCCAATGGCTGATTACAAGGTTGTAGACACCTGTGATGCTAATTAGTGGACACACCTTGAATTAACATGTCCCTTTGGTCACATTATGTTCTGTGTTTTCTAGGGGTACCATCATTTTTGTCCATGCCTGTTTCATGAGTTTATTTTTTTACATAATTCTGTTGAAGCATGGTTGAAAAACAATGTCTGACTTTCATTGGTTAACATTTATAGAATTTTAATTTATTATTACTTTTGTCAGATTAAAGTTATTTCTGTGACCATTGTGACTTTTTCTTTCATTGACCAAAGGGTACCAACAATTTTGTCCACGTCTGTATCTAGGTTGAGCTTGTAATAAGAGAAGGTGACTAATTTTTCTATAATCTTTAGCGCCGCGGTTAGAGAATTAGGGGGGTCAGTGAGAGATAATATGATGTCATCCACATATAAGGATATGCGGTGATCTAGCCCTCCTATGTTCACTCCATGAATGTGTGGACTGTCTGATCGCCTGTGCTAAAGGTTCTATGGTAAGAATAAAGATGATGGGGGATAAGGGGCAGCCTTGTCTGGTTCCGTTACTTATGGCAAATTCATCAGACATAGTACCGTTGACAAGGACTCGTGCCGTAGGCTCTGTGTATAATGCTTTTATCATGGAGATAATTTCGGTTGTAAAACCCATTTTGTCCAGCACTGAAAAGGCGAAGGACCAGTTTACACGGTCGAAGGCCTTTTCTGCATCTAGGGCCACTAGCATTGATGGTAGTTTTTGTGTATTTACAAAATCCAGGATATTTACTACTCGTCTCGTATTGTCAGATCCACATCTACCCTGGACAAAGCCAACTTGGTCAATTGTCACTAATTGTCGGATAATCGAGGTCAGTCTGTTTACAAAAAAATTGGCGTAAAGTTTAGTGTCGGTGTTCAAGAGGGATATGGGGCGGAAATTTTGGAAGTAAATGGGGTCTTTTCCCGGTTTAGGAAGGGTCACTATGGCAGCGTTTAGCATTTCCTTTGGGAGGTGGCCTGTGGAGCGAATATCTTCCAATGTGGTACATAGATGGGGTAGTAGTTCAGGCATAAATGTTTTATAATATTGGGTTGATAATCCGTCTGGACTTGGGGCTTAGTGAGAGGGAAGTTCTTTAATAGTTTTCTTTATTTCCTCGTTGGAGAATGGTATAAATAAGGATCTTGCATGCTTCAGACATGCGAGGAAAAGATACAGTGTCTAAAAACCCCTTCTTGAGAGGGGATGTGAACATTGGAGGAAGCTAGGTTATATAAAGAGGAATAATAATCCCTGAAGCTTTTAGGGTCGTATATTTTAGCTCCTGAAGCATCTTTTATCAGGAAAGGGATTTTGGATTTGTACGTTCTTGCTTTTAGTCTACGGGCTAGCAGTTTGCTGGCTTTATTATCCTGCGAGTAGTATTGAACCCTCAAAGATCTCATACTCGTTTCATAGTTAAGCAAAAGGCACTCATTTAGCTGAGTACGCAGTTGTCTCAGTTTGTCTATTAGGGAGGGTGAAATATCTCTCTTATTAAGTGACTCAATGCATCTAATCTCAGACATGAGATCTGTGAATCTTTTTTACCTTTCTTTTTTGAAGCGGCTGCCTAGTTTAAAAAAATACCCCTAATGAATGCTTTGTGGGCATTCCATAGGACAGCTGAGTCCTTTACAGAACCCGCGTTTAGGGCGAAGAATTCCCGTAATTCTTTGGAGAATTCGGATTGGTACCTTTTGTGTGTCATGAGATAATCATTATTCCTCCACTGGGGAGACACCGATGGCTCAAACTTTTCTGTAAGCGTCAAATTGATGGTAGCATGGTCTGACCATGTGATAGTATCAATGGATGCGGAGATGGAGCATGGCAGGAGAGACCTGGAAACCAAAAACATATCAATTCTGGAATACATTTTGTGTCTGGGGGAGAAGAACGTATAATCTTTTTCAGATTCATGTAGGATGCACCATATATCATACAAATCCTGCTTACAGAGGAATTTCGCTAGAGAGTGGGCTCTCCAGGTGGATGAGGAGGTGGTATCCCAATGGCAATCATGAACTGTATTGAAATCTCCACAGATCACCAGGTGCCCCTTCCTACGTTTGTCAACTTTGTTCATTAGCTTGTTAAAAAAGGACACCTGGTGTCTATGCGGTGCATAAATTGCCACTATTGTGTACTGTACATTGTTAATAGTACCCACAAGTATTATGAACCTGCCTCCTGGGTCCATAGCCACCTCCGTTTGACTAAAGGCGACTGTGTCTTTGATAGCCAGTAACACTCCCCTTTGCTTTTTTGCGTAATTCGCTTGGAAAATGTGCGGAAATTTAGGATGGTGCATTCTGTGAGCATCAGAAGCCACAAGATGAGTCTCTGACTCACAGAAAACATCAGATCTTTGGGAAATGGCCTCTTTCCACATCAATGAGCGCTTGAGTGGGCTATTCAGGCCCTTAACATTCATGGAAGCAAGTTTAAGCGGCATGGTATTGGCACAAATTGCTAGGAGGAGTTGCCTGTACTATCATCAGAGGATTTGGGGAAAAATACCTTCGAACCCGAGTGCAATATAGAGTCATCATTATACATGCAGGTGAGTATCGGCGACGGTTGATGTACCTAAGAGAATGTGCTGAAGTGAGGAGAACAAAAATGAAAGAGAAAAACAACAAGAAACAATTGCACCTTATAAGATAAAGGAGCAAACATATTAGAGAAAAAGCAATCAACAGAAACGGTTGGTTGCGTTCCTTTTGGGGGTAACAACCTGTCATAAGAAGTCTCTGGTGGCGACTACTGACCACCTCAGGTGTAAAGGTGAATAGGAATAGTGACCTCTTTCGCCTGTCAACGTGGTCTATTCGCCGTTTTCCACTCCGCAGACATGTGCTTTTGCTTCTCATTTCCTGCTGGATGGTGGTTGTTGGAAACTGAGATCCCCCATTCAAACAGCAAGCGTGTCCCTTCTGTGACCGAAGAGATGTTGTGTAGCTTCCCTTTTCGGGTTATCTGCAACTTCACTGGGAATCCCCAGCGGTAAGCGATGTTATTATCTCTCAGGGCAGAGGTAATAGGTAGTAGCTGCCTTCTCATGCGAAGGGTAGCAGCAGAGAGATCCGTCAACATTTTGATGTGATGGTATGGTGAGGGAAGTTCTTTCAAAGACCTGGCAGCCGCCATGGCCCTTTCTTTGACGTGAAAGAAATGGATCCGTGCCAGCACGTCCCTGGGTACCGAATCTGGAATATGCCTGGGTTTAACTATGCGGTGTGCACGGTCAATCACCAGCTCACTTAGATCACAGCCTGGAAGTAGCTTTTTTAATAATGTCTGCAGGAATGCAGACAGATCAGCAGATGGGATTTCTTCTGTAATGCCTCTAAATTTTATATTATTTCTTCTTGATCTGTCTTCCAGGTCAGTAACTTTTGCTCTAAGTGCTTCCACTTCCTCTGTGAGCTCATAGTGAGAGTTGATAAGCTGATTGTGGGAGTTAGCATATTCCCCCATCTTCTGCTTAATATGATCCACTCTGCTGGAGACATCTTGTTGCTGTGTGTGAAGAGGAGTGTACAGCTTGGAGATGTCTTGATACAGTGATTTTACAGGTTTTTAATTAACGAGCCAGACGCAGGCGCATCTGAAGTCTCTATAGAGGAGAGAGTGTCTGTGAGGGCGTCAGAAAGCCCAGAGGTGAGACAAGTGTGTTTACCTCATTGATGTCTTCTGGTGCTGCCGCCATGGGACTATGCGTGGCGGGAACTTCGGCTGAAAAAGATGGCGCCTCTCTCTCCATCGAGTCTCCTGCACCTCCCGTAGCATCCCACGTTAGGGGGGAGAATCTGGATCTGCTGTCTGAGGGTGATGGCAGTTTCTTCTGCAGGGTATGCTGGTTGCTGATTGCATCGGCAGCAGCGTTTCCCATCCTGTGAGCCGGGGACGGAGGCTTCTGCTTTGAGACGGGTAGGTTCGCGCCGTCCTCCATGAGCACTCTGGACTGCTTCCGGTCTTTTTCAAATTAGAAGTCCAGTTTCCCCTGCGCCTTTGCCGACTTTCTTCTTCTGGTCATCATGTGATGTATCACCAGATTATTTTTCAACAGAATGGGGCAGAAAGAGGGTGATATGCAGCATAAAACCTGAGGTGATGTCGGAGCTCCTCTAACGTGCGGCCATGCAGGTCAACGGCAAGCCACGCCCCCAGGAAGCTCTAAATATTTTATCCAACGAGAAATACTATCTACCTCTTGATTGTGACCCCTCTAAAACACATATAGAGGAATTTCAGACTCTAATCAAATCCGCAGATCTTTGTCTAAATAAGAAAGAGAGGGAATATATTATGGTGAAAGAATCAGCACCAGCTATTTTTTTTACCATCTCCCTAAGATCCACACGGACATCCCGCCGGGTAGACCCATAATATCAGGAGTCTCTTCCCTCACCAGGAACTTGTCACACTACATTGACATCTACCTACAGAAACATGTTCTTAATCTAAAATCCCATCTGAGAGAGACTCTGCATCTCTCATCTCTCTCCTTAAAGACATTAAGTGGTTGGATGACTACTATTGGGTAACTTTGGATGTTTCGGCACTATATTCGAACATTTCCCACGACTTGGGCATGAAGTGCACATCCAGTTTTGGATAATGATTCAGAAATGCCTGCTACACAAAATGCATTTATCATGAGGGGCATTGAATTCATACCTACGCATAACGTGTTCACATTCCAAAATGACATCTACAAACAAATACGTGGGACCGCTATGGGGACGCGCTTTGCACCCAGTTTCGCGAATCTATCCATGGGGGCATTTGAAGGGGAATTCATATACCACTCAAGCTTTTGGGCCAACAACAATATCGTCTTTTTTCCGCAGATACATCAACGAAATTGTACTTGTGAAGATGACTTTAACCAACAGTGTTATATTCTGACCTCCAGGTTCACTGAAAAAGCTACCCCCCTAATATTATTTCTGGCGCAAGAACAAAGGCCACAGAACTCACCCAAGATGAATTTCTGGTTCCAGCCTCTAAAAAGAAAAAAGATAATAGCAATGAGAAATACAGTTGCAATTGTATCACTACTTATACCCAAAATCATATGTCGATTAAAGCGGTTTTAGAAAAACAATGGCATATTTTAAACAGAGACCCAATTTTAAATCAAATCATTCCAGAATTCCCAAAACTCAGGTACAAGAGAGCGCGTACCTTCAAAAACATTCCTGCACCCAGCAAACTGAATCCTGTTACATATTGTTCTGAGAAACACAATTCCATCGTCCCTAAGAGGCAGCTCTGAGTGCGGACACAAAAGATGTCTATGCTGTTCCAGTATATGCCAAACATAAGGTGTCAGTCCCCATTACGAGCAGCCTAAACTGTGAATCCAGCCATGTCATATATCTCTTAGAATGTCCATGCAATCTGCAGTATGTCGGGCGCACGATTCAAACACTGCGGACCAGACTGAATAAACACAGATCAATTATAAAGAAAAAATACTGGAAACACAGCATATCCAGACACGCTGTAGAACATCATGAGGGCAGTTTAGCCAGATTCAAGGTGACCCCAATTGAACAAATCCCAAGTAACCTACATAAAGATACCATGACCGGGCGGCACAGATAGGAGTCAGAGGGGAGCAGAGCACATGTGCCTAGTGCTCATGGAATACAGCAGCCGGCCTGCCCCTATCACATGACCGCAGTGTAGTGGTCATGTGACTTTAGTTTACCGGCCGCATTATATATAGTATAGTCCTTTATAATCACTGACTCAATACCGGCATTTTCCCACCATTGCATCATTAGCAATAATCGAGTAGTTATATACTGAGATCTAAAAGTCAAAAAGCTTTATTATAATAAGTGACATTATACGTGACATTATATGTTTTTTTATCTATATAAACCTGTATTTTACTACTAGTTATTGTGACTACCTGTTAACCTGATGAAGGGGACAACTTGAGCTCCGAAACGCGTTGTTTTTACACATCTTTTAATTATGATGTAAATAAAGAAGATTCACTTACAAGAGACGCATTGGATTGTGATTTTGCGCCTGATCAGAACCTTTCTCTTCCTTTTGGGGAGGAGTCAGGAGAGACAGCCCATCGTAATAGCCTGGATGCAAAAGCGGATCTTTCACCTCCTCGTACTTCTTCCCCAGCAGGCTGCTGGCTATTTGGAAGACCTTGTAGGCAGAGGGGACGTCTTCCAGGCCTGGGCTACACTCTACCATGGGTCTGTGGTCTACGGCATCCACATCAGCCCCATCAACAGATTCAGCAGAATCATCTTCCATCTACTCTGCCACAGCCAGCACCCCGGCACCACCATCTCCAGACCCACTCTTACCAGGCTCTGACTTCTTGGCACCTTCCAGAGGATCTTCCTTTTCTGGTTTCTCATTTTCTTCCACCTGCTGTGCAGGAGCATGCTTAGGCTTCTCCAACTCATAGATGTCATCTATTGAGCTCATGAGAGCTTCCATCTCTGCTCTGAGTTGCTTGTTCAGCCTCTCTAATTCGTTCGCTCCTCAAGCACTTCTTCAAGGGCACTAGCTAAGGAGAGGACTTGGACTCTTTCTCCCGAGCATCAGCCTCCGCTCGGTCACGTTCTTCGGCATATCGAGCCGATATCTTTTTCTCTTCAAGCAGGAGCTGGTCAAACTTCTTTTGTTTCTTCTCCACTCTAAATACAGTTTCTCTGGTGGTCCAGGTCCACCATCCGATCACATAACTCTTGATCAAGTTGAGTCATCCTGGCTTCCAAATGTCTTTTCTCCTGCAAGAGAGCAGATTTTTCTGAGGCACTGTTTAAAACCTCATCAGCCAGCTCATCTCTTTCCTGCTCTGCATGAAGTCTGGATTGCTCAGAAGCAGCAATTTTCTCTTGAAGTCAGAGAATTTCTGCTTCTATTAGTGACTCTAGTTCTTAGTGACTCTTCAGTTCATTCATCTCTTTCTGTGACTCCTCTGGAAAATCATGCAGTTGCTCTGCGAGAACCGCTAGCCCCATCTCTAGTGTATCTAGAGACTGTGCAACTGTCGGGATATCAGCTTCAGACACTAGGCTGTCACCCGACTGAACTCTCGTCTCGTCAGATATAACTGTCAACTGGTCGCTACTAGTAACCACTTTAGTTTTGACATGGTAGCCTCACTCTTGGGGTTGCTAACTGTCACGGCACATACACCACTTATACTGCTCGTGTCATTATTAACCCTGGCCTCTAGGGGCACCCATGAGTCAATCCCCACCTGGGACATTTTATTAATCATAGAAACCTGTGGAGACTGCACATCCACCTCTGGAACGTGTGGTACACCCTCTAGCCCCGCCACATTGTCTACAATGGGGTCTCCTAGCGGCGTTTCTTCAACATTTATCAACACTTTTATATCAGATACATGTTTACCAACAGGGGGAGCTTTTTCCCCAATCACAGCCTGCAAAGGAAAAGGCATGTCATTATAATCACATATTTCACATGACTTCACATTTCCATTATGCCTTTCGGCAAACATGGTACCATCACTTTGCACCTTATCTGCACCTTTGTTCTCAATGTGCAGCTCCTTCAAATTATCATTTAAAGGGACAGGTACAGGTTCTGCAGGAGTTTTGTCACTCTCTGCAGAATTGTCTACATTACTTAAAACCTCCAAGCATAAGAGGAAATTACGGCCCACCATTCCCTCATGCATGAGCGTATTTGTAACCTCAGGTTCACAAGTCCCAGTTCTTACCAGAGACTCTCCCTCAGTGAGAACCACCTGAAAGTCTGTATTATTCACATAATTGTCCCGAACATGTAACACTCTATCAGTCTCTGGGGCGGCCATCATGCTACCTCTTACCCGGGCTAGCATGGGATCTCTGACTTTCACCACCCCAAATCTAGCTTTGATCATAGGCTCTTTGGGTGACCCAGAAACCTTCTTCCCTGCAGGTTCCTGCGAGGGAGTAACCACAACAGGCTTACCCGCCTGTTCAGATACTGTGTTTTTCCCAATGTCATACACTTCCGAGACGGTTTTTCGCCTCAGTGATTTTTTCGTCACTGACCTAGCCGGCTTCCACTGCGGCCGGCTCCCGGTCACTGGATCTGCCACCCAACTATTAACAGGAACAGTCTTACCACCTGACATCATGGATTTGGGAGATGACCATATTCCCAGGACATCTCTACCAAGATCACCAGCCTGGTATTCCGAACACCGGCAGACTCCTTACTGCAAACGTTGCCACTGGAAACAGCATGGCCTGAAGCCCCGACCTTTTCTGGACGGTAACTCCAGCCTCACTCTTTAGGACTTTGCGCACATGTGCAGGAAACATAGGATCTCCTGAGAGCCCCACCACTCTCCACCTCCTTTTCTTCCCGGTGGTTGCCCTTGGCAACGGCACACCACATCCTTTCCTCTGAAACTCCAGCTGCACAACTTTTTTCCGCGCCATAGCTGCCAGAAGAACGGAAAGTCTTTGCTTAGCACAAACTCCACTTCCAGGGTCTCACATTTTAAGAGCTCCCATTGCACAGGGCCATAGTCCGTGATAAAAGGTCAGAGACACAGTGACATCTGTCTCTGGCCCCCTCTTTAGAAAGTCCAATACTTCGGGCTTAACCCAGGACACGCGTTGGTGGGAATCTAAAGTGACCCACAGTGGGATTCCCCTAATCACCAACTCGCAGGATCTTTCTGTATCAGATCGTCTGACCTCACAATGCTCCATTGCATAGTCCTGCTGCAGGTGGGTCTGCACAGACCTCAGAGTGACAACAACAAAAATGTATATTTTTTTTCAGTTAGTCTCTTCTCTGGGCTTCTGGCCCTTTAAATCTCTGCACCACAGCAAAAATAGTCCACAATAGCAAGAGCAGCACCTGCTCCACCGAACAAAGAGGCTTCTGGCCCTTTAACTCTACACACTGCAAAACAGCTTGCAGCAGCACCTGCTGTCTCGTCGTTGCCCCTAGCAACCGACCATTGCCCTTCTCTCATGGACAACTTACCCGCATCCTCCACCAATTGTAAGGTATTGTCTCTTATTCGGGGGTCATTCTCACAAGAATCGTCTTCAAGACACCAGGTTTCATGTCCAAACAGTGCATTTATTGTGCCTCAGCAAACCAAACATAAATAATACAAAATATACACCTGACCGGCTGGGCTTTAACTAAACATGAAGTTTCTGACTCACCTAAGTCACAGTTCACACCCTGTAAACCCATGCGGTTTTGTCAGCCAATGTCCCACGGCCTACTGGCTGTACAGAGTCCAGTACGCCCACTGTATCCAGTTCAGTGTTTATTGTGGGGGATTGGGGCTTAGTAGTCCGCCTGACTATAGCCCTGCGACCCTCTCAGGCGTCGCTTCAACACCCATCTCCAAGCTATCTCCCAGCCTTGTGGTCCCTCAGCCTTGCCCAGCTGAGACCACACAGACAGAGCCTCCAGGCCGCTGTCCACAGGTAACACACGCCCCGCTTGCTGACACCCTGGGAGGTGCTTTGTGCCAGCCTGATTACTTCCAGCTGGTCTCGCCTGTGGTGGAATAGGGATGTGGACCGAACTATCCACTCCTTCCTTGCCTCTACCCTGCATCAGACCTGTCACTGTTTCACAATATATATACACTGCCTGTCCAAAAAAAAAGTCGCCACCAAAAATATTTCGTTGGACCGCCTTTAGTTTTGATTACGGCACGCATTCGCTGTGGCATTGTTTCGATAATCTTGCATTGATGTTGGTAGAGTCTGACTGCTGCGCAAAGCCTTCTCCAGCACATCCCAAAGATTCTCTATGGGGTTAAGGTCTGGAATCTGTGGTGGCCAATCCATGCGTGAAAATTATGTCTCATGCTCGGTCATTCAGTATGTTCAGGTAGTCAGCTGACCTCATTCTTGGAACACATACTGTTGCTGAACCTAGACCTGGCCAACTGCAGCAACCCCAGATCATAGCACTGCCCCCACAGGCTTGTACAGTAGGCACTAGGCATGATGGGTGCATCACTTCATCTGCCTCTCTTCTTACCCTGATGTGCCAATCACTCTGGAACAGGGTAAATCTGGGTAAAAAAAGAGTCCAATCTTTATGCTCCCTAGCAAATTGAAGTCTTTTTTTCTGGTTTGCCTCACTGATTAGTGGTTTTCTTAAGGCTACACAGCTGTTCAATCCCAATCCCTTGAGTTCCCTTTACATTGTGCATGTGGAAATGCTCTTACTTTCACTATTAAACATAGCCTTGAGTTCCACTGTTGTTTTTCTTCGATTTGATTTCACCAAACGTTTAAGTGATCACCGATCACAATCATTCAGGATTTTTTTCCCGCCACATTTCTTGCTCGAATACGATGGGTCCCCACTCTCCTTCCAGTTTTTAATAATGCGTTGGACAGTTCTTAACCCAATTTTAGTAGTTTCTGCAATCTCCTTAGATGTTTTCTCAGCTTGATGCATGCCAATGATTTGATCGTGGAAAAGATGTTAGTCTGTTTGAGATGTGTCTTTCGACATAGTTGTTTAAGAAATGAGAAGCAACTCATTGCATCAGTTAGGGTTAAATAACTTGTTGCCAGCTGAAAGATAATCGCCCATGCAGTAATTATCCAATAGGAGGCTCATAACTATTTGCTTAGTTAAATCCAGGTGCCGACTTTTTTTGGGGACAGGCAGTGTATATTCACATGTGTACACATATGTATATCCACACCCATACAGTCCACCATCCAGCATAAGATATTGGGTGATCTACATCTATGCAAATCACAGAAATTACTGATAGGGATGTTTACCGTCTAAGTTATATAGTCAGTCACTGACTATAATGGACGGTATTAAATCTAAAATAACAACTCTTTATTAGCGTTTGAATAAAAAATGATAAATCCCTAAAAACCAACAGGCCAACTTAATGCTGAGGTGGATAGGTATGCAGCATGCTTATAGTATGTATGTAATCAATGCTATTGCTGTGTGTGCACCTTTATCATAGTACACTAACCTCTCCCACTTCAGAAGTGATATTGACGGGTGTGCGGTTATAATAATAACATTGTAGCCAAGAAGTCAGAGAAAGCGCCTGCACATGGAGCTTGCGGCGGCAGCGGCACTAGTAATGCCGTACGCGGCCGCGCTTCTCTGCTGTTTAAATAGAGACAAAGGTCACGATTGAGGCTTGGCTGAGACGGCCAATCAGCATAGAGGGGGCGTGGTTCACTACCGTGAACCATTCTGGAAGCTGAGATGCTGCCTCGTAATGTACCGTATTGCGTCCCAGACCATAGAGAAGGATAAATGAGGGGATTTTTAGGCGACTTAAATTAAACACACGCCGGATAGAGATGGGGAAATTAATTTAAACTCAGCACGTGGGGGAATAACCTGCATAAACCTGTGCATTCATATATACTCGCAAGTGTACCTTACAATAATATGGCAATGGAATGAAATAAATTTTTGAAATATAAATGGGGATATTCAGATAGGTGATCTACGGACCTCAGGATGCATAGATATACATATCAATAGGTCTTATCACAGTTAGTAAAAGACCTAGTGGGACAGTTTATATGGGGCTATATAAAGCATGTATAACTGCTCCGTTCATTTAGCCCATTCGGCTTTTCTCATTCGGCTTTTTTGTACATAGCCAAAATATCCATTCAAGTTCCTTACATAACAGTTTATTATCCAGATCCCCCCCCCCCCCTACTGATTGCCTGATTTGTTCAATACCCTGGAAGCTGATTGTATTTATGTCACCACCATGCGACTCTACAATTCTCGCCAGGGTGGTTTCTCTTTTATTTCAGATGTCACCGAGATGTTCCTCGATGCGGCGTCTAAATTAGCGGATTGTCTTCCCCACATACTGCAGACCGCAGGAGCAGGTGATCAAATGTATTACTCCTGCGGTTCTGCAGTTGATCAATGTTCTTATATCATATTGTTGGGAAGTTACACTACTTGTGAAACTTTTCCCCACTTATTGGATTTACACGCAATGCACCCACTAAATCTGTAATTACCTTTTATGTTGCATGTCAACCAGGACCGTGACTGTGAGGGTTGCATGCAACTGTGTACTAAAAGGTCTTTCAAATTACGACCACGCTGATACATAATGGAAGGTGCCGGCCCTAAGAGATCACATACAGTGGGATGCGAAAGTTTGGGCAACCTTGTTAATAGTCATGATTTTCCTGTATAAATCTTTGGTTGTTGCGATAAAAAATGTCAGTTAAATATATCATATAGGAGACACACACAGTGATATTTGAGAAGTGAAATGAAGTTTATTGGATTTACAGAAAGTGTGCTATAATTGTTTAAACAAAATTAGGCAGGTGCATAAATTTGGGCACCACAGAAAAGAAATGAAATCGATATTTAGTAGATCCTCCTTTTGCAGAAATTACATCCTCTAAACGCTTCCTGTAGGTTCCAAAGAGAGTCTGGATTCTGGTTGAAGGTATTTTGGACCATTTCTCTTTACAAAACATCTTAAATTCATTCAGGTTTGATGGCTTCCGAGCATGGACAGCTCTCTTTAAGTCACACCAAAGGTTTTCAATTATATTCAGGTCTGGGGACTGAGATGGCCATTCCAGAACGTTGTACTTGTTCCTCTGCATAAATGCCTTAGTGGATTTTGAGCAGTGTTTAGGGTCGTTTTCTTGTTGAAAGATCCAGCCCCGGTGCAGCTTCAGCTTTGTCACTGATTCCTGGACATTGGTCTCCAAAATCTGCTGATACTGAGTGGAATCCATGCGTCCCTCAACTTTGACAAGTTTCCCAGTCCCTGCACTGGCCACACAGCCCCACAGCATGATGGAACCACCACCATATTTTACTGTAGGTAGCAGGTGGTTTTCTTGGAATGCTTTTTACTCCATGCATAACGCCCCTTGTTATGGCCAAATAACTCAATTTTAGTTTCATCAGTCCACTGCCCCTTATTCCAAAATGAAGCTGGCTTGTCCAAATGTGCTTTAGCCCACCTCAAGAGGCACTTTTTGTGCTGTGGGCAGAGAAAAGGCTTCTTCTGCATCACTCTCGCATACAGCATCTCCTTGTGTAAAGTGCGCCGAATGGTTGAACGATGCACAGTGACTCCATCTGCAGCAAGATGATGTTGTAGGTCTTTGGTGCTGGTCTGTGGGTTGACTCTGACTGTTCTCGCCATTCATCGCTTCTGTCTATCCGAGATTTTTCTTGGTCTGCCACTTCGAGCATTAACTTGAACTGAGCCTGTGGTCTTCCATTTCCTCAATATGTTCCTAACTGTGGAAACAGACAGCTAAAATCTCTGAGACAGCTTTCTGTATCCTTCCCCTAAACCATGATGGTGAACAATCTTTGTCTTCAGGTCATTTGAGAGTTGTTTTGAGACCCCTATGTTGCTACTCTTCAGAGAAAATTAAAAGAGGAGGGAGGGAAACTTACAATTGACCCTCTTAAATACTCTTTCTCATAATTGGATTTACCTGTGTATGTAGGTCAGGGGTCACTGAGCTTACCAAGCCAATTTGAGTTCCAATAATTAGTTCTAAAGGTTTTGGAATCAATAAAATGACAACAGTGCCCAAATTTATGCACCTGCCTAATTGTGTTTAAACAATTATAGCACACTTTCTGTAAATCCAATAAACTTCATTTCACTTCTCAAATATCACTGTGTGTGTCTCCTATATGATATATTTAACTGACATTTTTTATCGTAACAGCCAACGATTTATACAGGAAAATCATGATGATTAACAAGGTTGCCCAAACTTTCGCATCCCACTGTATGTCAGGGTCCGTTTTAGGAATGCCCCAGTGGCGGCTAAGCAGGTCCTTCACTAGTAAATGGGAATTTGGTATCTGATATTACTGTAGGGGAAAGCTTGGGGTCTAGATATCACCAGTCAGTGTGGTTTACTATAAGTACAGTGACTGAGTCACACCACACAAAAACAAAAGTTTTACATTTTAGAAAAACAGACTTTTCTTAAATTAGATTAGTGGTATACGAGTCCCTATTAGATTGGAACAGTTTCAATGGAGTCCAGGAAAAATGGGACTACTTAAAAGTGGCACTATTGAAGGCAACAGATAATTGCATTAGGCTTGTCAGTAAAAGCAACAAAAGGAAGAGACCACTGTGGTACTTAGCAGAAGTGGCCAAAATCATTAAAAACAAAAAGACTGCATTTAGTAATCATAAAAAAAAAAATAGGATGACAGGCAAATTTATAAGATTAGGCAGAGAGAGGCCAAACAAGTTATAAGAGCTTCTAAAGCACAGGCAGAGGAGAAATTAGCTCAGTCAGTGAAAAAAGGCATTCTTTAGATACATACATTTAAAAAGGAAACTAAAACAAGGAATTGCCAAATTAAAAACAAAAGAAGGAAGGTATATGGAAGAAGATAAAGAACTAGCTGACTGGCTCAATGAATACTTCTGTTCAGTTTTTACAAAGGAAAATGAAGGAAAAGGACCTCAGGAAGGAAGACTAATGAATCTTTTGATGCATGTGTCTTTACAGAGGAAGAGGTTCTAAGTCAGCTGTCTAAAATTAATACAAATAAGTAACAGGGGCCTGATGGGATACACCCAAAGCTATTAAAAGAGCTTTGCGGTGAACTAGCAAAACCATTAACAGATTTATTTAACCAATCACTGGTAACAGGAGTCGTCCCAGAAGATTGGAAATTAGCAAATGTTGTGCCCATTCACAAGAAAGGTAGTAGGGAGGAATCGGGCAACTATAACCCAGTAAGCCTGACATCAATAGAGGGGAAATTAATGGAAACCATACTTAAGGAAAGGATTGTGGAAAATCTAAAATCCCATGGATTAAAAGATGAAAAACAGCATGGGTTTACTTTAGGGAGATCATGTCAAACTAATCTTATAGATTTTTTTTTTGATTGGGTGACTAATCGCTTATCTAGACTTTAGTAAGGCTTTTGATACTGTCCCACATAGAAGGCTTATCAATAAATTGCAATCTTTGTGCTTGGACTTGTTGTTGAATGGATTAGGCAGTGGCTGAGGGACAGACAACAGAGGGTTGTAGTCAATGGAGTATATTCAGACCATGGTCTTGTTACCAGTGGGGTACCTCAGGGATCTGTTCTGGGACCCATATTGTTTAATATCTTTATCAGCGAAAGGCCTCGATGGTAAGTTGTGTATTTTTGCTGATGACACAAAGATTTGTAACAGGGTTGATGTTCCTGGATGGATACACCAAATGGAAAAGGATTTAGGAAAACTAGAGGAATGGTCAAAAATCTGGCAACTAAAATGTAATGTTGATAAGTGCAAGATAATGCACCTGGGGCATAAAACCCCAAGAGCAGAATATAAAATAAGTGATACAGTCCTAACCTCAGTATCTGAGAAAAGGGATTTAGGGGTCATTATTTCAGAAGACTTAAAGGTAGGCAGACAATGTCATAGAGCAGCAGGAAATGCTAGCAGAAGGCTTGGGTGTATAGGGAGAGGCATTACCAGTAGAAAGAGGGAGGTGCTCATGCCGCTCTACAGAGCACTAGTGAGACCTCATTTGGAGTATTGTGCGCAGTGCTGGAGACCATATCTCCAGAAGGCTATTAATACTTTGGAGAGAATTCAGAGAAGAGCTACTAAACTAGTACATGGATTGCAGAATAAAAGTTACCAGGAAAGATTAAAGGACCTTAACATGTATAGATTGGAAGAAAGAGGGGATATGATAGAAACTTTTAAATACATAAAGGGAATCAACAAGGTAAAAGAGTAAAGAATATTTAAAAGAAGAAAAACTGCTACAAGAGGACATAGTTTTAAATTAGAGGGGCAAAGGTTTGAAAGTAATATCAGGAAGTATTACTTTACTGAGAGAGTAGTGGATGCATGGAATATTCCTGCAGAAGTGGTAGCTCCAAATACAGTTAAGGGGTTTAAGCATGCATGGGATAGGCATAAGGCCATCCTGCATATAAGATAGGGCCAAGGGCTAGTCATAGTATTCAGTATATTGGGCAGACTAGATGGGCCAGATGGTTCTTATCTGCCGACACATTCTATGTTTCTATAATTGTCCCACATCGTAGGTCCCTATGATACTTCATTTCTCCTTTTCCTGGTTCCCTTTGGGAACAAGAAAATCTTTCATTTCCACACAGCGAGCTTGATAATAAGCATCATTGAAGACCTTCTCTGGGTACCACCTGGTTTTAAACCTGCGTCTGAGGTTGTCTGCTGCCTGTTTGAAATCAGCAGTATTTAAGCGGTTCTGCCTCACTCTCAGGTATTGGCCCTTAGGGATCCCTCTACATCCCAGGGATGCCAACTTCCTCACTTTCGGAGATTGTTTGAGGCCTTGGGTTTTCTAAAAATCGTAGTGGACAAACGATTATCCACTCCTTGATGTTAAGATGTGCTGTGAAGGAGTTGAATTGTTCTTTGCTCCCCTTCCACAGAATAAGCACATTGTTAATTAATCTGAGCCAGAGCTGGATACAGTATGACCATTGTTCACATGTCTCACCGAAGACCACCTCTTTCTCCCACCAGCCCAGGTAGAGGTTGGAAAAAGTAGGGGCACAGGGACTGCCCATTGCCACCTACCTGAGCTGGCGGAAGATTCTGCCATTAAACATAAAGATGTTATGTTGCAGAATGAAGTTCAATAAGCATATTACAAATTCATTGTAGCAGACGAGGTGGTTTCCTCATTCACTCGGGGACCTCCCTATCATCTCCAACCCCTTTGTATGTGGGATGGAGGTGTAGAGAGCCTCCACATCCATACTGGCTAACAGTAGGTCCTCCTCCTTATTCAGGACATCCATAGTGTCGCGGACATATGATGGCAGCGACGTCACAAAGGGACGCAGAATCTTGTCCACATATTTATTTATGTTTTGTGTAAGGCTGCCAATCCCCGACACTATGGGCCTGCCTTTGAGGGGATTTGTGTCTTTGTGTATTTTTGGTATGCTATAAAAGCACACCATTACTGGATGTGGAGGAAGGAGGAAGTCCATTTCCCTTTTTGACCATGGTAACCAACACAGATCTGTATTGTTCAAGAGGATTTTGTAATAGAGCCTCATAACAATGTTGGTCAGATAGAAGGTCATCACACATTTTGAGGTACTGTTGTCTGTCTAAAACCACAGCATTACCACCCTTATCCGAGGGTTTTATGACAAATTGTTTGTCCCCTTCTAGCGACAGCAGACCCTTCAATTCATGTTTCTCTAAATTGGAGTGCTGTGGAACCCACCCCTCAAGGTGACTCAACTCCTGTGTTATAACCTCAAGGAACATGTCTAATGGGGAATTGTCACTAATGTTTTTTTTTTTTGTGCACGGTTTCCTTAAGGTGGTAAATGGACCTTCTCCTATCTCTCTTTGTCCCTCCTAGGTATACCAGCACCTGCACATCTGGTATATCCACCAGGGCAATGCCTAATTTAGCACATTGCCGTGCATCGTGGTTCCGGAAGAACTTCTTCCATTTAAGTTTACTTATGAATAGGTTGATGTCCTTCACTCATTCAAAGACCTTAAACTTCTGGGTGGGTACAAAAGAAAGTCCCCATTGTAAAAAGGAGATTTCCCCATTGGTGAGGGAACGTTTAGAGAAGTTAATGATTTGGTGGGTATCAGACTCTGCACGTTTTGCAAGACACATTTTTGTTATGGATTTAGTCTGACACTGGTGGAGTACTCCCTAAAAAACCTCCTTTCCTGCCAGTGTGTTGGCTCTACCTCTGTTCGTTTTCCCGCTCCCTCTGTTTGTCTGCGTGTTAGAAGTGGGTCTGTTTCTACCTGATTCTGCCTCACTTTCACACTCGGAGGAGGATTGTTAGGTATCTGTGCTAGGGCTTTTGCTTTTATTGATTAAAAATTCAAAGACTCTGCCCTCTTTGAAGTCCCTTGTGTCCCTAATATGTTGGGAGTGCTTCTTCTCTTTTATAAAGAACATGAATTTTTCTACCGCCAGTTGCAAAGTGTGTTCTTTTATTTACTAATTCAATTATTGCTGAATTTTCTAGCATTTCTAGTACTCGAGACACCTTGGCGCAGTGCTCAGGCTAGGAATGTCCTTCATATAAGGATATATTGGCTAAATTCTCAATTTATTACACCAGTTTGAGGGTTTAGTCAGACTTGTTTGTTTGCATCCACAGTAGCGCACCTTCCTTATTAATGTTTATTTCATATAGCTGATGATCTATCCTCTGGATAGATCATCAGCTTCTGATGGGCGGGGGTCCGACACCCGGGACCTCCGCCAATCAGCTGTTTTAGAAGGCAGCGGCGCTCCAGCAGCGCCGCGGCCTTCTCACTGTTTACCGCTGGGCCGCCGGCCCACTGACGTCACCACTAGTATCAACTAGCGTGGGCGGGGCTTAGCTCTGTTCACTTGAATGAATTTGCCGCGCCCACACTAGTTGATACTAGTCGTGACGTCAGTGGGCCGGCGGCCCGGCGGTAAACAGTGAGAAGGCCGCGACGCTGCTGGAGCGCCGCTGCCTTCTCAAACAGCTGATCTGCGGGGGTCCCGGGTGTCGAACCCCCGCCCATCAGAAGCTGATGATCTATCCAGAGGATAGATCATCAGTTAAATGAAAGTGCAGAACCCCTTTAAATGTGCCTAATTTTCATCCACAGGCAACATTAAGGAGCACCTGTGAGGCCTGGGCCTTATCAGCCAGTCTTGTGTGGGACTCACAGCCTCCTTCCTCCTCCCATTACAAGCATGGCTTATGACCTGTAGCTGGCTGCGCCCCTCCCAGCCTGTGGGTAGGGTCCACCCCTCCTTCTCTGGTGCTGGGAGCAAATGACCCATAAAACCCCTTAGGGCTCATAGCCCCAGACCAGAATGTCGCAGGAAGATGGTTTCAGGCCCAATTGATCCGCCTGGGTTCCGGCTACAGCTAGAGTCCAAACAAGGTACCGGTATTTGGTTTCTGTGGGGAGATATGGATATCTCCTTTCCCTAGCATGTCTCCATCAAATAAAAACGTACATCATGGCCACCGGGACACAAATATGTATCCGGTATGTGCCTGCGATGGCTGGGCAATTGTCACGAGGGTGTCAAGAGCCACGCCTGACTCCGTTGTACCCGGGGTCAGGAAGTCGCAGCGGTTGGCTGCACGCTCTATGTAAGATAGGGATGTTTCCTTATTGTAGCTTTCTGGGTTTGCTTTGCAAACCGTTTTGGCTCACTCAGGGATCCGTAGCTCCTTCTCTCAGCTGTTCCTTGTCCAGCACTCCCAATCCTCCTTATATTCCCCTCTCACACTTCTCTGGTTGCCAGATATAGAGCTTCCTGCCTGGACATCTATTCTGACCCACTGGAGCTGTGTTGCTGCGTTCTCTGATTGTTGCATCAGAACGCTACCCTCCGGATCCCTGTTGGACCTTTGTGGACTGCTGTGGTCGCCCACCTGGGTGTTTGTGTTTGTCTGTGTTTGTCTGTCCTCTCCCTGGTGTTTCCCTCTTAGTGCAGTGGTGAGGACTAGCGATCCCACCGGCCCGTTCACTATCCAGGGCTCATTTCAGGGAAAGCCAGGGTTTAGGCACGTGATCGCCGCACGGGTGAGGAACCTGTCTAGGGACGTCAGGGCAGTCGGGTACCAGCCGCAAGGTGAGTTAGGGGTCACCACCTTTCCCTCTCCCTTGGGCAGGGCTTTCCCAGTTTTCCTCTCTGTGCATGTTGCCGGTCATTACAGCAATTCATAATTCCTTATGAAATGTAGGTGCCAACATGTCTGGAAGGTATCCTTGATCTTGGCAAGGGCTGATACCTCCTGCTGGGGGGTTTACTTGCAGGATTTAGCTTGCCTCCAAACTGGTTGATTGAGGTGTGACCTTCTCCATCTGGGGCCTCCTTGAAGCCTGGACCCATGGGGCTTTCTTCCTTGCCAGTTGACAATCAGATGGCTGGGGGGGTGGGAACTTATTTTGCATGTACACTGATGAACATGCCAAGAGGTGAATTAAATTACAATTAAGGCTGGGGCTTTGAAGCAGAGCCCTCCTGTAGCAGAGCACTACCTCTATCTGTCAGCAAATGGGGGTGTGAGGACATGGCTGACAGTAAATATTAATCCATATTCCTTTTACATATATATATATATATATATATATATAGAGAGAGAGAGAGAGAGAGAGAGAGTGAGAGAGAGAGAGAGAGAGAGTGAGAGAGAGAGAGAGAGAGATCAATCCTTTTATATCATGATCCTTTTAAAAATAAAAATGGCAAAAGATTATCCTATTGGGAATTAATACACAAACATGATTCTATCAAAAACTCGAATAACAAAATAGCACATATGTCATATACCCTTTAAATCATTAAAACAGACCAAATATTATTGGCATACAACAGTATTACTGCTGATTAGGGTTGACCGAACCTGAATTGTAAAGTTTGGGTTCGTACCGAACTTTAGGATTTTTGGACCCCGAACCGAACTGTTCAGTAAAAGTTCGAGTTCAGCGTTCGGCGAATTATTGGCGCTTTTTTTTGCCAATCAACAAGCGTTTTACTCTTGTGCCCTTAGAAGCCATTACAGCCATGCTACTAATGGCATGGCTGTGATTGGCCAGTGCAGAATATGACCCAGTCTCTATATAATCTGGAGTCATGTAGCGCTGCACGTCACTCTGCTCTGATTAGTGTAGGGATGAAATACTGCAATAATATTCAGGGTTTTGAAAAAACAAACAAATTTTTTGCAATACCCTACATCTGGGGCCTATGCTGCATTTGATAGTGTGACATACAAGCTAGAAATACTGCAATAATATTCTGTGCTTAAAAAAACACCCATTTTGGAGAAAAAAAACACACCAATTTTTGAAAAAAAAAAACTAAATTTGCAGCCTTTGCTGCATCTGTCAATGTGAGATACACACATTAGATACTGCTGTTCTATTGTGTTATAAAAAAACACCCATTTTGGGCAAACTACTTATTTGCAGCCTTTGCTGCATCTGTCAGTGTGAGATACAAGCTAGAAATACTGCAATAATATTTGGGGTTTAAAAAAACACCCATCTTGGTAAAATAACTAAATTTGCAGCCTTTGCTGCATCTGTCAATGTGAGATACACACGTTAGATACTGCTGTTCTATTGTGTTATAAAAAAAAAACACCCATTTTGGGCAAACTACTTATTTGCAGCCTTTGCTGCATCTGTCAGTGTGAGATACAAGCTAGAAATACTGCAATAATATTCAGGGTTTAAAAAAACACCCATTTTGGATTATTTGCAGTCTTTGCTGTATCAGTCAGTGTGAGGTACACACGTTAGATACTGCTGTTCTATTCTGTTATAAAAAAACACACATTTTGGACCAAATACTAAATTTGCAACCTTTGCTGCATCTGTCAGGGTGAGATACACGCGTTAGATACTGCTGTTATATTCTGTTATTAAAAAAACACCCATTTTGTGCAAGATCGTAAATTTCAGAAATATGGGGAGAGCGTCAAATAAGGGACGTGGCCCCGGCCGTGGTGCTGCTGGTAGAGTTCCTGTTGCAGGAAGAGGACGTGGTCATTCTATGCCAGCTACACGCACAAGTGAAACACCTTTATTAGGTGCGAGTAGGCGGCAGAACCTTCAGCGTTATTTGATTGGGCCTAATGCATCTGCAGCTGATGTCCATCAGTCTTTCACCTTACCCCCTTGCAAATCAGCCAAGCAGTCTGAGCCCCAAGTCATGCAGCAGTCTATTCTGCTTTTTGATGACTCTGCTAGCAGGGTTGCCCAGGGCCATTCACCTAGCCCTGCCCCAGAAGAGGAAGAGATGCCCAACCACTTATGTTTCAAGATGAGTACATGGGAGGACCACAGCAGCACGTCTTGGATGATGACGAAACACAGGTGCCAATTGCTGTGGCTTTCTAAAGTGTGCAAACCGACAATGAGGGCAGGGGTGAAGACTGGGTGGAAGATGATGTGGAGGACGATGAGGTCCTCGACCCAACATGGAATCAAGGTCATGCGAGTGACCTGTGTAGTTCGGAGGGAGAGGCGGTGGTCACACAGAGCCACGAGCACAGCAGAAGAGGGGGCAGGATGCAAAAGCGGAGCAGCCGTCCCTTAGACAGTACGCCTGCTACTGCCCACCGCAGCAAGGGACAGAGCACACCAAAGCCAGCTCCAAGGAGTTCCCTGGCGTGGCAGTTCTTCAGAAAATGTGCTGATGACAAGACACGAGTGGTTTACATGCTGTGCAATCAGAGCCTGAAGCGAGGCATAAACGTTCTAAGCCTGAGCACAACCTGCATGACCAGGCATCTAAGTGCAAAGTACAAGCTGCAGGGGAGTAGACACCTCAAAAACAAAGAAACGTCTCTGGCTCCTCCTGCTTCATCTTCTGCTGCAGTCTCAGCCTCTGGAGTGACAGTGGCACCTGCCACCCCCCAAACAGAGGATCTGCCAGCAACACCACCACCTGGGTCACCAAGCATCTCCACAATGTCCCACGGAAGCGTTCAGATCTCCATCTCCCAAACACTGGAGCGGAAGAGGAAGTACCCCCTCCCCTACCCACCCATGATCCCTGGTCCTGAATGCCACCATTTCAAAATTACTGGCCTTTGAAATGCTGTCATTCCGTCTGGTGGAGACGGAGAACTTTAAAAGCCTTATGGCGGTGGCTGTCCCACAGTACGTCGTGCCCAGTCGCCACTACTTTTTCAGGTGAGCCATCCCTTCCCTGCACTACCAAGTTGGGGATAAAATAAGGTGTGCACTGCGCAACGCCATCTGTGGCAAAGTCCACCTAACTATGGATACGTGGACCAGTAAGCACGGTCAAGGATGTTATATCTCCATAACAGCACACTGGGTAAATGCAGTGGCGGCTGGACCTGAGGCGGATAGCAGTTTGGCGCATGTCCTTCCACCACCGAGGATTGCAGGGTGCTTCAGTTTGCCTCCTCTTGCTTCCTCCTCCTACTCTTCTTCCTCATCCTCTACTGCCTCCTCATCCAGTCAGCGTGACACCTTCACCACCAACTTCAGCACAGCCAGGGGTAAACGACAGCAGGCAGTTTTAAAACTTATCTGTTTGGGGGACAAACCCCTCACTGCGCAGGAGCTGTGGACGGGCATGGAACAATAGACCGATGAGTGGTTGGTGCTAGTGAGCTTCAAGCCCGGCCTGGTGGTGTGCGATAATGGCCAAAATCTTGTAGCAGCTCTGGGACTAGCCGGTTTGACGCACATCCCTTGCCTGGCGCATGTGCTGAATTTGGTGATGCAGAGGTTCCTTAAAAATTACCCCAATATGTCATAGCTGCTGCAGAAACCAGCACCACTTAACCACCAATGACTGGGCCTCTATGCGCGACCTGTGTTCTTAGTTGCGCTGTTTCGAGTACTCCACCAACATGGCCAGTGCCGATGATGCCGTTCTCAGCGTACTATCCCACTTCTATACTTCCTTGAAAAAAACGCTTCTGGCGATGATGGAAGAGGATGTGGCACAGGAGGAGGTGGAGTAAGAGGGATCATATCATAGGGTTTCCGGCCAGTCATTCACAAGTGGCTCCGAGGGTGGGTTCAGGCACCCACAAATGCCAGGTACACAATTGTCTAGCCAGGGCACAGTTATGAAGCATGAGGAGGAGATGGAGGACAAGGAACCGTGTTCACAGCAAGGTGGCACCCAAACCAGCTCATGGCCATAACTGGTGCATGGCTGGGGGGGATACAGAGGGGACAGACAATACACCTCCCACAGAGGACAGCTTGTCGTTGCCTCTGGGCAGCCTGGCACACATGTGTGATTACATGCTGCTGTGTCTCTGCAAAACGACCGCTGAGATGCCCACATTCTAACTTGTGCTGATTACTGGGTGGCCACGCTGCTGGATCCCTGTTACAAGGACAACGTACCGTCCTTAATTCCGTCACTGGAGCGGGATCGTAAGATGCGCGAGTACAAGCGCACACTGGTAGACGCCCTGCTGGTGGCATTCCCGTCTGACAGCGGGGGCACAGTGGAAGCACAAGGCGAAGGCAGAGAAGAAGGAAAAGGTCACCAACACAGCTAGGGCACCACCAGCACCTCAGAAGGCAGGGTTAGCATGGCCGAAATGTGGAAAAGCTTTGTCATCATGCCAAAATAACCAGCACCACCAGCTGATATGGAACGTCTTAGCAGGAGGCAGTATTTCACCAATATGGTGGCGCAGTATGTGTGCACACGCCTACACGTTCTGAATTACGGGTCTGCCCCCTTAAAATGAACCAGGCATGGATCCCACATGACTTGTCCGTACCTTGTGCAGAATAGACATGTATACCAGCCTTACCCAGCCATTGTTATACTACAGCACAATTGCTCATTGTTGTATTTAGGATATTTCCCCCTCTTTTGGAGCGTACCCTAATAAAAATATAAAGTTTTACACAATGATTTCATTTTTGAAACAAAAAAAATTATGTTTTAATGTCTCCATAGTCTGAGAGCCATAGTTTTTTCAGTTTTTGGGCGATTATCTAAGGTAGGGTCTCGTTTTTTGTGGGGTGAGATGACGGTTTTATTGGCACTATTTTGGGGTGCATATGACTTTTTTATCGCTTGCTATTACACTTTTTGTGACATAAGATGACAAAAAATTGCTTTTTTACACCGTTTTTATTTTTATTTTTTTACGGTGTTCATCTGAAGGGTTAGGTCACGTGATATTTTTATAGAGATGGTCGATACGGAGGCGGCGATACCTAATATGTTTACTTGTTTTTTATTTATGTAAGTTTTACACAATGATTTCATTTTTGAAACAAAAAAGAAAATCATGTTTTAGTGTTTCCATAGTCTAAGAGCCATAGTTTTTTCAGTTTTTGGGCGATTTCCTTGGGTAGGGTATGATTTTTGCTGGATGAGATGACGGTTTGATTGGCTCTATTTTGGGGTGCATATGACTTTTTGACCACTTGCTATTACACTTTTTGTGATGCAAGGTGACAAAAAATTGTTTATTTAGCACAGTTTTTATTTTTTACGGTGTTCATCTGAGCTCATGTGATATTATTATGGAGCTGGTCGATACGGACGTGGGCAAAATGTCGATACGTAAGGTGGGCAAAATGTGAATTTCCAGTTTTTATTTTTTTATTTTTATGGCGTTCACCGTACGGGGAAAATAACATGACCCTTTTATAGATCAGGTCGTTACGGACGCGGCGATACCTAATATGTGTAGTGTATTTAATTTTTTTTAATTTCTATTCAGACCCACTTTTTTTTTTACATTTTTGGACACAGACCCACTTGGTTCTTGAAGATCCAGTGGGTCTGACGTCTGTATAATACAGTACAATACACCATATAGTGTATTTTACTTACACTGTCTGAACAGATCTATGCCTTTAGCATAGATCTGTTCAGCACCATGGACAGCAGGATGCCTGAGAAGGCGTCCTGTTGCCATGGGAACCTTCCCCGTCTGCCACAACTGAGCAGACGGGGAAGGGGAAGGAGGGGAGCTCCCTCCCTCTGTCACCCCATCCATGCAAAGGCACAGCAGCCCCCCGATGGCAGAGGGAGGGAGCTCCGTCCTTATGATTGCCCGGTTAACCTTATTCCCCAAGGTTATATAATCTTTTGGGTCCGGAGAGACAAGCCATGAAAGATTATATCTCCGAGAGCTTGGCTAAGGGACACATCAGACCCTCTTCTTCACCCGTGGCTGCAGGGTTTTTCTTCGTTAAAAAGAAAGATGGGGGCCTGCGTCCTTGCCTAGATTTTCGCGAATTAAACTGAATAACCATCCGAGACCCATACCCTCTTCCTCTCGTTCCTGACCTGTTTAATCAGATTGCGGGTGCTAGGTGGTTCTCCAAACTTGATCTTAGGGGGGCCTACAATCTGATTCGTATCAAGGAGGGGGATGAGTGGAAGACAGCTTTTAACACCCCTGAGGGGCATTATGAAAATCTAGTCATGCCTTTCGGTCTGACCAATGCTCCTGCTGTCTTCCAACATTTCGTTAATGACATTTTTAGTCATCTTATCGGCAGGTTTGTGGTAATATACCTAGATGATATTTTAATTTATTCGTCTAATCTGAAAACACATGAGGTGCATGTCAGACAAGTACGGCAGGTCCTACGGACGAATAAATTATATGCTAAAATTGAAAAGTGTGTCTTCGCCGTTCAGGAAATACAAACCGGATTCCAAAAAAGTTGGGACACTAAACAAATTGTGAATAAAAACTGAATGCAATGATGTGGAGATGGCAAATGTTAATATTTTATTTGTAATAGAATGTAGATGACAGATCAAATGTTTAATCCGAGATTCAAATTTTCACGGTGTCAACAAAACCCAAAAAAGTTGGGACAAGTAGCAATAAGAGGCTGGAAAAAGTAAATTTGAGCATAACGAAGAGCTGGAAGACCAATTAACACTAATTAGGTCAATTGGCAACATGATTGGGTATAAAAAGAGCTTCTCAGAGTGGCAGTGTCTCTCAGAAGCCAAGATGGGTAGAGGATCACCAATTCCCACAATGTTGCGCAGAAAGATAGTGGAGCAATATCAGAAAGGTGTTACCCAGCGAAAAATTGCAAAGACTTTGCATCTATCATCATCAACTGTGCATAACATCATCCGAAGATTCAGAGAATCTGGAACAATCTCTGTGCGTAAGGGTCAAGGCCGTAAAACCATACTGGATGCCCGTGATCTCCGGGCCCTTAAACGACACTGCACCACAAACAGGAATGCTACTGTAAAGGAAATCACAGAATGGGCTCAGGAATACTTCCAGAAACCATTGTCAGTGAACACAATCCACCATGCCATCCGCCGTTGCCAGCTGAAACTCTACAGTGCAAAGAAGAAGCCATTTCTAAGCAAGATCCCCAAGCTCAGGCGTTTTCACTGGGCCAGGGATCATTTAAAATGGAGTGTGGCAAAATGGACTGACTGTTCTGTGGTCAGACGAGTCACGATTCGAAGTTCTTTTTGGAAATCTGGAACGCCATGTCATCCAGACCAAAGAGGACAAGGAAAACCCAAGTTGTTATCAACGCTCAGTTCAGAAGCCTGCATCTCTGATTGTATGGGGTTGCATGAGTGCGTGTGGCATGGGCAGCTTGCATGTCTGGAAAGGCACCATCAATGCAGAAAAATATATTCAGGTTCTAGAACAACATATGCTCCCATCCAGACGTCATCTCTTTCAGGGAAGACCCTGCATTTTTCAACAAGATAATGCCAGACCACATTCTGCATCAATCACAACATCATGGCTGCGTAGGAGAAGGATCCGGGTACTGAAATGGCCAGTCTGCAGTCCAAATCTTTCACCTATAGAGAACATTTGGCGCATCATAAAGAGGAAGGTGCAACAAAGAAGGCCCAAGACGATTGAACAGTTAGAGGCCTGTATTAGACGAGAATGGGAGAGCATTCCTATTTCTAAACTTGAGAAACTGGTCTCCTCGGTCCCCAGACGTCTGTTGAGTGTTGTAAGAAGAAGGGGAGATGCCACACAATGGTGAAAATGGCCTTGTCCCAACTTTTTGGGGATTTGTTGACACCATGAAATTCTGATTTAACATATTTTCCCCTTAAAATGGTACATTTTCTCAGTTTAAACTTTTGTTCCGTGATTTATGTTCTATTCTGAATAAAATATTAGAAGTTGGCACCTCCACATCATTGCATTCAGTTTTTATTCACGATATGTATAGTGCCCCAACTTTTTTGGAATTCGGTTTGTACAATTCCTAGGTTATTTATTATCTGCTTCAGGTTTCCGTATGGATCCTAGGAAGGTCCAGGCAATTTTTGATTGGGATCTTCCTGAGAACCTCAAAGCACTGCAACGATTCTTGGGCTTCGCAAATTTCTATAGAAAATTAATTAAAAATTATTCAGTTATTGTAAAACCCCTTACTGACATGACTAGGAAGAGGACTGATTTTTCTAAATGGTCTGACGCCGCTAAAATAGCTTTTTCCTCTCTAAAGGAGAGGTTTACCTCGGCACCTGTACTAGTCCAACCTGATGTCTCCCAGCCTTTTATTGTTGAAGTCGATGCTTCAGAGGTGGGACTGGGGGCGGTCTAAGGGTTCGTCTCCTGGCAAATGGCGTCCTTGTGCTTTCTTTTCTAAAAAACTATCTGCAGCAGAAAAGAACTATGATATTGGCAATAGGGAACTATTAGCTATTAAACTAGCGTTTGAAGAATGGCGTCACTTTTTAGAGGGAGCAATCCACCCCGTCACTGTGATTACGGACCACAAAAACCTTCTGTACCTCGAATCAGCTAAGCATCTCACCCCTAGACAAGCTAGGTGGTCGCTATTTTTTACCAGGTTTAACTTTGTTATTAACTATCGTCCTGGGGCAAAAAATACCAAGGCTGATGCATTATCTCGTTGTTTCCCTGGAGGGGGTAATGTGAGTGATCCGATACCCATTCTACAAAGAGGAGCGGTTGTCTCTGCGGTACACTCTGCTCTGGAGGGGAAGGTGTTAGAGGCCCAGGGGGACGCCCCGGTCTCTTGCCCCTCAGAAATTGTTTGTACCGTTGAACCTGCGTTTCGAATTATTAAAGGAACATCATAATTCGGGACTTGCTGGGCACCCGGGTAGTAAAGCAACCTTGGAGCTATTGTCTCATCGTTTTTGGTGGCCAAGGTTGCGTCAGGATGTAATGGATTTTGTGTCTTCTTGTTCTACTTGTGCGCACGCGAAAGTCTCTCATACACGTCCTGCAGGGTCTTTATTGCCACTTGTCATTCCCAATAGGCCATGGACACATCTGTCAATGGATTTTATCACTGACTTACCTTTGTCTGCGGGTAAAACAGTTATTTTGGTAGTAGTGGACAGGTTTAGCAAAATTGTACACTTCATTGCGTTACCCGCACTACCTAATGCTAAGACTCTTGCTCAGGTATTCATCAGTGAAATCGTGAAGCTTCACGGGGTCCCTTCCGATGTTGTTTCGGATTGGGGTACCCAGTTTATTTCTAAATTTTGGAAAGCTTTTTGTTCCCGTTTGGGGGTACACTTGTCCTTTTCCTCAGCTTTCCATCCTCAGTCGAATGGACAGACTGAGCGTACCAACCAAAACCTTGAGACATATCTAAGATGTTTTGTGTCTGAAAACCAAGAGTTGTGGTCATCATATTTACCGTTAGCTGAGTTTGCCATAAATAATCATCATCAGGAATCCACTGGCAAGTCACCATTTCTTTGTGCATATGGTTTTCATCCCCAATTCTGTACTTTCAAAGAGGGGGGTCTTCTAGGGTTCCCGAAGAGGAACGGTTTTCGTTATCTCTTTCATCAGTATGGTCGAAGGTGCAAACTAACTTTAAAAATATGGGAGGTAAATACAAATGCATGGCTGATAAGAGACGGTCGCCAGGTCCGGACCTAGGAGTGAATGACTATGTGTGCTTGTCTACTAGGAATATTAAATTAAAGGTTCCCTCTTGGAAACTGGGTCCTAGGTTCATTGGCCCTTACAAAATTGTAGCCATCATTAACCCCGTGGCTTTTCACCTGGAGCTACCTCAGACTTTTAAAATCCATAACGTCTTTAATGAGTTGTTACTCAAGAAATATGTTCCACCTCTAGAACCGTCACCGCTGCCACCCCCTCCTGTTGTTGTGGATGGTAATCTAGAGTTTCAGATATCCAAAATTGTTCATTCTCGTCGGGTCCGCCGCTCTCTTCAATATCTGGTGCATTGGAGAGGTTACAGTCCCGAGGAATGTGGGTTCCTGCGTCTGAGGTAAACACCAACAGGCTAGTTCGGGCTTTTCATGCCTCTCATCCTGAGAGTGCCGCAACTCTATTATCTCTCTCCCTTCTCTCATCCTGAGAGACCTGGTCCTGAGTGTCCGGAGGCCCCTCGTATAGAGAGGGGTACTGTCACGAGGGTGTCAAGAACCACGCCTGACTCCGTTACACCCGGGGTCAGGAAGTCGCAGCGGGTGGCTGCGCACTGTATGTAGAAAGATAGGGCTGTTTCTTTCTGGTAGCTTTCTGGGTTTGCTTTGCAACCCTTTTTGGTTCACTCAGGGATCCGTAGCTCCTTCTCCTCAGCTGTTCCTTGTCCAGCACTCCCAACCTCCTTATATTCCCCTCTCCCACTTCTCTGGTTGCCAGATATAGAGCTTCCTGTCTGGACTTCTATACTGACCCACTGGAGCTGTGTTGCTGCGTTCCCTGGTTGTTGTTCCAGAAACGTTACCCTCCGGATCCCTGTTGGACCTTTGTGGTCTGCTGTTGTCGCCCACCTGGGATTATATGTTTGTCTGTATTGTCTGTCCTCTCCTTGGTGTTTTCCTCTTAGTGTCAGTGGTGCGGACTAGTGATCCCACTGCCCCGCTCACTTCATAGGGCTTATCTTAGGGAAAGCCAGGGTTTAGGCACGTGATCGGCGTACGGGTGAGGAACCCGTCTAGGGACGTCAGGGCAGTCAGGTGCCAGCCGCAAGGTGAGTCAGGGGTCACCACCTTTCCCTCTCCCTTGGGCAGGGCCTTCCCTTTTCCCTCCCTTTGCGTGACGCCGGTCATTACAATTAGATTTTGTGCACTTAGGAAGTTTGCTTTTTGGATGAAGACCAATGTCTCAGAAGAACTAAAGCCTTACATTTATACATCTAGGTGTGAACAATAGAGGAGGGGCTGTATTTAACTAAATCAGGGACTAATCAACAAACAGCTGGATACAATGGTGAATATTCAGAGCAAACAAACAGCTAATAAAGAGACAGGGCATAGAGACTGAAACTTTGACATAAGCAGTAAATATGAAGCCTGGACACTTAGATAATGGGAAATTTGTGAGACGCTATAATGCTAAATGCTAACATACCAGGGCTAAACACAGCCGATTTTCAGCCAAAGCCAGACGTATGAATCCTTCCTTTACTTTCTAATTCCTTTCCAATCCATTTCTGTAGGCAGGTCTGCTTCAAATCCTCATCCCAAAAACATTGTGTATTTAGCCTTAGTGCAGTCACATGACCATATTTTTGGTCTGCATCTGATCCACATTTTTTGAGGACCCATTCATTTCAATGCAGGCAAAAAAGATGTGGACAACACCATGTGCTGCCTGCATCTGAATGTCTGTCTGTTCTGTGCCCCCCCAAGAATATAGAACCTGTTCTATTCTTGTATGTTTTGCAGGGGGAATTTTCCATTGGCAACACAAGGTGGTCAATATATATTTATTGGCAAAGCACGCAATATGAGGAGGGAGGTCGAAAGAGGATTATATACTGGCACTACTGGTGGAAACGGAAGAGCATTAAACACTGGAGCCATTAAAAATATATATATTGTGGGGATTTGCTCTGGTAGACAGGCTTGCGGACGCAGTATAGAGGCAACAACAACGTCTTTAACGTAAACAGTTCGGTGTTTATTCACACATAAGGATAAGCAAAACAAAAAGTCAGTTTGAAGGAAGACAGTCACCTTGAGTCTGGTATTTGTTCACACCATGCAGCAATGCAGAAGTCCTTGGACATAGAAGAAATCCCCTGCTCTCACACCAACAAGGTAGCAGGCCTTTACCCAGGCCCAAACTCCCAGGTCCCAACAAAGAGACTGACAGAGCTTCACTGTCAGAGATGAGTAAATTCCTCCCACCTGACAGTGCTGCCTGTGTTTTATAGCCCAAACCAAGACCCGGCCTGGAACGTGGGGAGCAGCCACCTACCCTGCACTTTGGCTGCTCCCAGTAAGAGCCGGCCCGGATTGGCTTTACAGCCATACTAAATAGCAAAACCATGCCAGCCAGCACTAGCTGCCGCTGACACATGAAATTACCAGCTCTTACCTCACCGAGGGCCAGGAATCTCGGTGACACACACCTTCCGTCAATGATTGACCCTTGTGCCTTCCTTATATATATATATATATATATATATATATGACACAGACACTTCAGGGGGCATTATAATAGAGGGCACAGTACAGGGGAGTTATAACTGCAGAGGACATTAGAACTACATGGGGACCTGCAGGGATGGCATTATAAATACTGAGGACACTATGGAACTATAATGATACTATTACTTGGGAATCTTTGCGTTGCTCGTTATTGAATGAGACCACTACTATTATATGTAGCAGTCTCCTTCATACTATTGGGAGTAGCAAACAGAATATAGAATAGGTTGAGAAAGGTTTAAATCACTCACAGTCCCAAAGTTGTAGTTTACACTTCTGATTGTAAAGTAAATTTGAATACCTTTTGCTATATTATTTTATTTACTGTGTTCATTGTGCCTACAGTCATATTTTTACTTTACAATTAAAATATAATACCCAACAGATTAAAAAATTTAAAAAAATGTAAGGGGGACAAAACCAGTGGCATGTAGTGCTCTGTGGAAAGTGTGTTTTTTTCTTCTTCTAAAAATAAGCACGATTCAGGGACCCAGGACAATAAGAATGTTTTGTGTTATGTTTTCCAATAGCAACATGAATGGGCTTCTATAACTTATTTAACTTGTAATCAGGCATCATCCACAAGACAGTGAAATACAGGGACTGAAATACATCAGCACCTCACTCACCTCTCTTTTCTCTGCAGTGGCTGGAGTGTACAGTATGTGCACAAAGCAGAGCTCCTTATTTCTGTATCTGTATTATTTTTTTAGACAAAGTTGTCATTTGACAGAGATATTTATCTAACTCGGCATGGGTATATGTAAAAAGACACCCCAAAACACATTGCCCTACTTCTCCTGAGTTCGGCGAAACCACATGTGTGACACTTTTTTGCAGCCTAGGTGGGCAAAGGGGCCCAAATTCAAAAGAGCACCTTTAGGATTTCACGGGGCATTTTTAAGACATTTGGATTTCAAACTACTTCTCACGCATTAGGGCCCCTAAAATGCCAGGGCAGTATAAATACCCCACAAGTGACCCCATTTTGGAAAGAAGACACCCGAGGTATTCCGTGAAGGGCATGGCGAGTTCATAGAATTTTTTATTTTTTTTGGCACAAGTTAGCGGAAAATGATGATTTTGTTTCTTACAAAGTCTCATATTCCACTAACTTGTGACAAAAAATAAAAACCTCCATGAACTCACTACGCCCATCACGAAATACCTTGGGGTGTCTTCTTTCCAAAATAAGGTCACTTGTGGGGTATTTATACTGCCCTGGCATTTTAGGGGACCTAAAGCGTGAGAAATAGTTTGAAATCCAAATGTGTATGAAATGCCCTGTGAAATCCTAAAGGTGCTCTTTAGAATTTGGGCCCCTTTGCGCATCTAGGCTGCAAAAAAGTGTCACGCATGTGGTATCGCCGTACTCAGGAGAAGTAGGTCAATGTGTTTTGGGGTGTCTTTTTACATATACCCATGCTGGGTGAGAGAAATATCTCTCTATAATGACAACTTTTCCCATTTTTTTTATACAAAGTTGTCATTATAGAGAGATATTTCTCTCACCCAGCATTGGTATATGTAAAAATACACCCCAAAACACATTGCCCTACTTCTCCTGAGTACGGTGATACCACATGTGTGACACTTTTTTGCAGCCTAGATGCGCAAAGGGGCCCAAATTCCTTTTAGGAGGGCATTTTTAGACATTTGGATTCCAGACTTCTTCTCACGCTTTAGGGCCCCTAAAATGCCAGGGCAGTATAAATACCCCACATGTGACCCCATTTTGGAAATAAGACACCCCAAGGTATTCCGTAAGGGGCATGGCGAGTTCATAGAAGTTTTTTTTTGGCACAAGTTAGTGGAAATTGATGTTTTTAGTTTTCTCTCACAGTCTCCCTTTCTGCTAACTTGTGACAAAAAGTTCAATCTTTCATGGACTCAATATGCCCCTCAGCGAATACCTTGGGGTGTCTACTTTCCGAAATGGGGTCACATGTGGGCTATTTATACTGCCCTGGCATTTTAGGGGCCCTAAAGCGTGAGAAGAAGTCTGGAATATAAATGTCAAAAAAATGTTTACGCATTTGGATTCCGTGAGGGGTATGGTGAGTTCATGTGAGATTTTATTTTTTGGCACAAGTTAGTGTAATATGAGACTTTGTAAGAAAAAAATAAAAATAAAAAAATCTATTTCCGCTAACTTGTGCAAAAAAAAAAAATGAACTCGCCATGCCCCTCAAAAGTGATCTTTTTATAGCGTTGCAACGATTTTACGGTGTTTTTGCAGTGATCGTAAAAAAAAATCTGTCACTGCGGTGGGGGGGACTGAACGCAAGTGTGCGCACAAGATCAGACCTGATCGGGCGAACACTGCGTTTTTGAATGGAGTCTTACAGGGGGGTCATCAGGAAATCTAAACCCCCTTTAAGGCTCCATTCAGACGTCCGTATGTGTTTTGCGGATCGGTGGATCCACAGATCCGTGGATCCGCAAAACACATACGGACGTCTGAATAGAGCCTTACAGGGGGGTGATCAATGACAGGGGGGTGATAAGGAAATCTATATAGGATGATCACCCCCCTGTAAGGCTCCATTCAGACGTCCATATGTGTTTTGCGGATCCGTGGACAGGGGGCTGATCAGGGAGTCTAATATGGGGTGATCAGGGGTTAATAAGTGACAGGGGGGGTTGTAGTGTAGTGGTATTTGGTGCTACTTATTACAGAGCTGCCTGTGTCCTCTGGTGGTTGATCCAAGCAAAAGGGACCACCAGAGGACCAGGTAGCATGTATATTAGATGCTGTTATCAAAACAGCATCTAATATACCTTTTAGAGGTTAAAAAAAATCGCATCTACAGCCTGCCAGCGAACGATCGCCACTGGCAGGTTGTAGATCAGCTCGTTTACCTCCCGTTCCTGTGAACGCGCGCTCCTGTGTCTCGGCGTTAGTGTGACCTGGCAGAGCCGCAGCATTGACGCCGATCGGCGTTAGCAAGATGGGAGATGGTTAAGAGGGGAGTGGTCAGTCACAAGGCGGAAGCTTCTGCCCAACAGATAGTAGTGGAGAGCCTCGAGTGCCCATTTGATGGCAAGGCACTCTCTCTCCACTATACTATACCTGGTCTTGGCTGGAGTGAGTTTATGGCTGAGAAAGACAATGGGATGCTCCTCCCTGTTGACTTCCTGAGACAGTATAGCCCCAAGGCCAACCTCAGAGGCGTCGGTCTGAGCTATGAACTCCTTCTTGAAATTGGGGGTTACCAAAATCGGGGTCCCACACAGGGCTGACTTCAAGGAGGAGAAAGAATTTTCCGCCTGTTCATTCCAGCGAACCATCCCTGACGTACGCCCCTTTAATAACCCTGTCAGTGGCGCAGCTATAGTGGCAAAGTGGGGCACAAACATGAGGTAATAACCTACAATTCCCAGGAATGATTTTACCTGCCAAGTAGTGACGGACCAGGGCCAATTTTTGATTGCCTCAATTTTGTGTACCTGAGGTTTTATAACTCCGCGACCAATTACATAACCCAGGTGCTTCGCCTCCTCTAACCCTACTGCACATTTTTTCGTATTCGCGGTTAAGCCTGCCTTCCTAAGGGAGTCCACTACAGCCTGCACCGTAGGTAAATGACTCCCCCAGTCAGTACTGTGGACGAGGATATCATTCAAGTGGGCGAGGTGTACTGACGATGGGGTCGCAGGACAATATCCATTAACCTTTGGATAGTGGCGGGGGCTCCATACAGACCAAAGGGTAATACCTTATACTAATAGAAGCCTTGCGGTGTAACAAAAGCAGTTTTTTCTTTAGCGTAGACTCCATTAAGGGTACTTGCCAGTACCCTTTGGTGAGTTATAGCACAGAAAAATACCGGGCTTGTCCTAGTCTCTCAACCATCTCATCCCACACAATCATCTCACACGTGGCATAGGGTATGCGTCAAATTTAGAGACTTCCTTTAGTCTGCGGAAGTTGTTACAGAAGAGGAGGGTCCCATCCGGCTTGGGCACCAAGCCTATTGGACTAGCCCACTCGCTTTTTGACTCCTCGATGACATCTAATTGTAACATCCGTTGCACCTCTTCCGAAATGGCTTGTCGGCAGGCCTCAGGTACCTGATATGGTCTCAACCGGACACTGACCCGAGGTTCCGTGAAAATGTCATGTCGGACGACAGATGTGCGTCCCGGAAGGTCCGAGAACACATCCGTGGTCCTGCTAACAAACTCCTTGACCTCTTGAGCCTGTTTAGAAGACAGATTGTTAGCAACCTTTATCGTGGCAACAGCTTCCCCTGAGATAGACCGGGGAACTGGACACTCTAAACCTAAAAACTCCGGCCGAGGGCGGCCGTCCGGACTGGTCTCCCTATCTCGCCAGGGCCTTAATAAATTCACATGGTACACCTGCTCCGGCTTCCTCCGTCTGGGCAGGTGTACCTTGTAGGTCACCATTCCCATTTTCTCAAGTATTTCGTATGGAACCTGCCACCTAGCCAAGAATTTACTGTCAACTGTAGGGACCAGTACCATAACCCAGTCTCCAGGGTTCAAGTTCCGCACCCGAGCCTGGCGATTATATACCCCCCTTGGGCTCGCTGGGCTGCTTCCATATGTTCCCTTACCAGTGGCAGCACTGTCTCCATCCGTTCCTGCATCTGGGCGACATACTCAATCAGGCTCTTATGGGGAGTAGGTTGTTGTTCCCACGCCTCTTTGGCTATGTCCAGCAGACCTCGCAGATGCTGACCAAACATCAGTTCGAAGGGTGAGAACCCCGTTGACGCCTGGGGCACTTCTCGCACCGCCAACATAAGATAGGGCAACAGAAGATCCCAATCCTTCCCATCCTTAGATACCACCCGTTTTAACATATTTTTTAGAGTCTAGTTGAACCTTTCTACGAGGCCGTCTGTCTGTGGGTGGTACATCGGGACGTCCGCAACTGTTTTATGCGGAACAATTTGCATAGCTCCATCATGACCTTGGACATAAACGGGGTCCCCTGGTCAGTCAATACCTCTTTAGTGAGTCCCACTCGGGAGAGCATCTCCATTAAATCTCGGGCTATTAACTTAGCCAACGTATGACGAAGTGGCACCGCCTCTGTGTACCGTGTGGCATAATCCAAGATTACCAGGATGTGTTGGTGACCCCCTAGCGGACTTTGGGACGGGGCCTATGAGGTCCATCGTGATACGCTCAAATGGTACCTCGATGAGGGGTACCAAGGGATGACGGAAATTGGGCTGGGGGCTAGTTATCTGGCAAGTTGGGCAAGACTCACAATACTGTGCCACCTCTTTAAACACACTGGGCCAGTAAAACAGCTGTAGAACTCGCTCCTGTGTTTTCTGCTGGCCCAGGTGACCCCCAAGAACATGTTGGTGGGCTAATTCTAATACGAGCTTACGGTAAGGCTTGGGCACCACCAACTGTTCAATTTGCTCCCCCCTGTAACTGATTTTCCCGGTACAGCAATTCTTGGTAAACGACAAACCAGGGAAACATAGATTCCGCCCCCGGTTGTTGCGGCTCACCCTCTACTATCACCACATTTTCCCAGGCCTGAGTCAGGGTGGGATCCCGGTGCTGTGCAGTAAAAAAAAATTCACCAGAGACGTTGAGGTCTGCCAACTCCGGTCCTGGTGGCAACTCCTCCACATCTCCCACCATCACATTTAGTGGGGTTGTCTCCTCCTGCTCAGAGGTGGATACCCCCACTGCGGGCCCTTCGCCCTTAGGTTCCCAGGGCTCTGGATTCTCCCCTGAGCAGGGCCACTCTGGTGGGACTACCCCTGACCTGTGTGTATCATCACATTTAACCTCTGGCCACAGGGACAGGAAACCGGGGAAGTCTCTCCCTATTACTAGTTCGTGTGGGAGGGTGGTGGCTATGGCCCCCTCATGAGTCCACTTGCCGGCCACCGTGGACAAGGTCACCTGAGCTGTGGGATAATCTTACAAGTCCCCATGAATACATACCACCCCTACCTTTCGACCTATGTACTCGACGGGCAGCACCAGGGCAGCGCTAACTAGGGTCACCAGGCTCCCTGAGTCCAGCAGCGCCATCGCCAAAATATCTCCTACCTTCATTTGGCACATTTGGCTTGTGTCTAAGGTCTCAAGGGCACCGGCTGCACAGAGTCTCCTGGCATACGACTGCCGATAGCCATAGTTGGTGTCCATGGGTTCGTCTTGACGGGGACAGTCAGTTCTTATGTGACCCGGTTCCTGGCACTGCCAGCAGATAATGGGAGCTGGGTCTGCGGGGGGCACGTCCCGAGCAGGCTTTGCTGGAACCGGCCGTCTGATCGAAGGCGGGGCTTTCCTGGCTTTAACCGTCCCTCTCCCAAAAGAACCCCCTTGTATATTCTACCCAGTGTTGGAGAGTGTATGGCAAAGCCTTCCAGAAGATGTTAGCCAACAACCAGTCGAGCATAGCAGCGGGGCTCAGTATCTCTGGCTGCAGCCATTCTTGTAAACGATGCAACAAATCATAGTGCTGGGGTCTGGCAGGTTCAGCCGGGTTAAACTCCCACTGATGCACCCGCTGAGCCCGTACCAAAATGTTCACCCCCCAGTCTGGCCAATATCTCACCCTTGACGACCTGGTAATCAGTCACTTGGTCCTAGGGCATATCGAAGAAAACCTGCTGTGGTCAAGATGACAGGAATGGGGTGAGAATCTCAGCCCATTGGTCTCGGGGCAACTTCTCCTGGCGACTTTCTCAAACACTGCCAGGTAGGTCTTGACATCGTCAGAGGAACCCATCTTTGGAATGGCAGACTGAACCGCTTTCCTGGCGTCAAAAGTGCTTGGGGTTGCTCCTGCTGCTTGCAACGCCATTACATGTTGTAACAGCAGCTGGTCAGTTTCTTGCTGCTGTTTGTTCGCCTCCCGCCGCTGCAGGTTAGCCTCCATGAGTGCTTTCACAACAGCCTCCATCTTGTCAGGAAACTCAGGGCACAGCTTTGCCGGCTTAATGTATGACATCCACCGGTGTTTAAGGCAAAACAAAACTTTCTCGGCCCTCAGGCCAGCCTCACTGAACCTGCCCGCATCAGACACCAAATGTGGGGAATTACTCCAGTAGGCAGGGTTGTGGGTGCAGTATAGAGGCAAATTGAGTCCAGGTAATGAAGCAAAAGAGCGTTTATTACATACTTGCTCAAACAGAAAAGCAGAACAGTCACTTGGTGTTAGTTCACACACAAAATAACCTGGCTCTTTTACTGGAATGAGTCCTGTCCTGGCCAATCGCACAGCCACATAAAGTTTCCTCACAGGATGCTGGGCGTTCTGTACACCTGTGTCGGGGTCCAGGCCTCAGCTCCACACACTGCAAAAACCACCCAGACTTCCGGTGATTTTCCTTCCTTCTCCTTCTAGCTGAGGTTGCTGCCTGGGAATTTAAATCCTGGTTCTGGAACGTGGGGAGTAGGCACCCACCCAACTCTTTACCTACTCCCGATAAAACCCGGCCCGGATTGGCTTTGCAGCCGTACTAAGTATTAAAGGTGTCAACAGCTTCTGCTGTTAACACACAAAAATCCGGCTCTTACCACCTGGCTTCGGAACCGCGGTAACACGTTTCTGCCATCCATTACAGTACCCTGCACCTTACCACATACCCCCCCTTGGTTCCACCCTGAGGGGGTGGATACACGAAAAACAGTGTACCCGGGAGAGGGGTCACACAAAGCTGTTAACACACAAAATCCGGCTCTTAGCGTACCTCACCGAGGCCAGGAACCTCGGTGACACGTGTCTGCTATCCATTACGGTATCCTGCACCCTACCACACTTAATAAGCAAGCAAAGAGATAGATAAAGGATCGGCCGTGAGCGCCTGAAACGTCCAAGAAGGAAGTCTCAAGACGGCCCTGCCCTCACCTAAAAATCACACAAACAGTTATCTTGATTTCAAGAGTTGCCACCATAACAGATGGAAAAACAATATTCCATACAGCCAGATGAGACGTTTTCGGAGAAACTGTTCTGACGATGGAGTGCTGAAGGAACAGCTTGCCATCGTCAAAAAAAGGTTTTTAGATAAAGGCTACCCTAGGAATTTATTAAGGGAGTCAGAAACTAGGGTCCTAAAAAGAAGTCAAGAGTTTGGCAGGGAAGGTGAAAAAGCAAAGTGAGCATGCAAATGCGAAATTCAACCTTATAACACGCTATAATTCTCAGCACTCTGAGATTAGAAAGATCCTTAATAAACATTGGACTATTCTCCTGAAAGACCCCATCATAGGTACAACGATTCCTAAACTTTCCAATCTTACTTACAGAAAAGCCCGTACTATAAAAAATATTATAGCACCCTCTTATCCTAAATTGTCCCAAGATCCCATTCCTCTTATACCCAAAATTACTAAAACAACGAAAACATACTTAAAATTAGGCTCATCCAAATGTGGCATCAAAAGATGTAAATGTTGTGCCATTATTCGTTGTGTGAGACAAGTTCAATTACCATTGCTCAGAGAACAGATTATACTACGTCACGCTATGAACTGTAGCACCTCAAATCTGATTTACCTTCTTCGACGCCCATGTGACCTTTTGGAAAGTAACTATCCATAGTGTATCCCGCCATTTTTCACTCTATCATGATGGGGATCCATCTTGACTAAGGGTCACTCCCCTCAAATGGATCCCTTCACTCCTACCAGACATTACGTAGAAAGGAAATGTTTTGGATTTTTAAACGTAACACTTTGACACCTTTTGGGCTAAACGAGTCACTTGAGTACACAAATTACTAATAGCCATGAACCTAATTTCAAGGGAACCTGTCATGTTATTTGATTATAATCTAACTAATTATATACAGTCATTAACTACTAAAAAGTACCTTAGATGTATTCACTTACAGGTGTGACAGATGGTTACCTCATAATATACACACAAAGATGCCACATGCCACATGCTAATGAGCTGATTTGAGTCCAGAGTGATGTCAGTCCAGCGTTTTTTTAATTAACAGCTATAGCCACTCCCCTGCCCACCTGCTGCTGATTCATATGGAAAATAACTGTCAATCAGCAGCCGGTAGGCGGGGAGAGTCAGGAGCTCATAAATATTCATGACTCATCATTATGAGCTGGAGCTTTTCAATACAAGATGTTGGCAGATTAACTTAGTCAATTAAAGAAAGTGACCCAGCATTTTGCTAAGAGAATCAGTCACTTATTTTTTGTTGCCCTTCGTTAGGACACCATAAAACTGGTGACCGGTTCGCTTTAAAGAATAAATTCATATATACATATATATATATATATATATATATATAATATTTTTTTTTTTATATTATTTATTATATTTTATCATTTATTTATATTTTTATATATATATATATATATATATATATTTTTTTTTTTTTTTATATATATATTTATTTATTCTTATGATTATAAACCATACCATTTTATATTATTATCTACTATGTCTAGTGTTTTAATGTTTAAAGGATCATGTGTTGATAACACGTATATTGATTTTGGCTATGATTACTGTGATTTTATGAAAATTTTAGCCATGATTACTGGGATTTTATTGGATTATATGTTTCTATTTATGGTCTTATTATAATGTTAATTTTATTATCAATTAATTCCCTCTTTTTTTTCTATGTGTATATATACATGCACAATGGGTCCTTGTGTATGTGTATACATGTTTTGATTTTATATATATATATATATATATATATATATATGAAAATTGTAGATTCACACTGAAGGCATCAAAACTATGAATTAACACATGTGGAATTATATACCTAACAAAAAAGGGTGAAACAACTGAAAATATGTCATATTCTAGGTTCTTCAAAGTAGAGAACCTTTTTCTTTGATTACTGCTTTGCACACTCTTGGCATTCTCTTGATGAGCTTCAAGAGGTAGACTTCCTGCTTGGATGTTTCAGGCGCTCACGGCCCATCCTTTATCTATCTCTTCACGTCTGAGCTGCCTCTATTATTATTATTTTCTAGAAGATCGCTATCATTTCTATTATTAACTTTTTTGTTCATTATCTGTGGTGCCTCTGGTTCTTTTCCACCTGTTGTACATTTTGTACTTAATTAGTGTTGGTAAACGCATCCTTTTATACATATCCACCTTACCACACTATACAACGTTCAGACAGCAGGTGGCGCATTGTGTTACTAGCTAAATACCTGAACTTAAGGTAAAGACCTGGTAATGGAATTACAATTGTGAAATTTGGCTGGGTTCACATCAGGTCGTTCTCTTACATTTAATATATATAAAAAATATATTGTATACATTAACCACTACAGGACCGCCGTACGCAGGATTGTGTCCTGGCGACGGGCCTGTTATTCCTCCTGGACAAGCTGGCGCATCATCTTGCGAGACACGAAATTTCCTGTGAAAACGCGCACACAGGAACTGCAGGTAAACGAGCTGATCTACAGCCTACCAGCGGCGATCGTTTGCTGGCAGGCTGTAGATGCGATTTTTTTAACCCCTAAAAGGTATATTAGACGCTGTTTTGATAACAGCGTCTAATATACCTGCTACCTGGTCCTCTGGTGGTCCCTTTTGCTTGGATCGACCACCAGGCAGCTCTGTAAAGTAGCACCAAACACCACTATACTACACCCCCCCTGTCACTTATTAACCCCTTATTAACCCTGATCACCCCATATAGACTCTCTGATAACTTCCCTGTCATTGATCACCCCCCTGTAAGGCTCCATTCAGACTTCCGTAAAGTCTGCAAAGCACATACAGATGTCTGAATGGAGCCTTACAGGGGGGTGATCACCCCATATAGACACCCCATACAGACATCCGTATGTGTTTTGCGGATCCGATCCATGGATCCGCGGATCTGCAAAACACATACGGACGTCTGAATGTGCGACACTTTTTTGCAGCCAAGGTGTGCAAAGGGGCCCAAATTCTAAAGAGCACCTTTAGGATTTCACAGGGCATTTTTTACGCATTTGGATTCCAGACTTCTTCTCATGCTTTAGGTCCCCTAAAATGCCAGGGCAGTATAAATACCCCACAAGTGACCCCATTTTGGAAAGAAGACACCCAAAGGTATTTCGTGAGGGGCATGGCGAGTTCATGTAAAATTTATTTTTTTGACACAAGTTAGTGGAATATGAGACTTTGTAAGAAAAAAAATGCATAATTTTCTGCTAACTTGTGCCAAAAAATTCTAGGAACTCGCCATGCCCCTCACGGAATACCTTAGGGTGTCTTCTTTCCAAAATGGGTTAATTTTTTTTTTATACTATTCTGGCATTCTAGCACCTCAAGAAACATGACAGGTGCCCAGAAAATCAGAGCTGCTTAATAATGTGGAAATTCACATTTTTGTACCATAGTTTGTAAACGCTATAACTTTTGCGCAAACCAATAAATATACACTTATTGCATTTTTTTTATCAAAGACATGTTGAACAATAAATTTAGAGAAAAAATTATATAGAAATGTAGTTTTATTTTTATTTTTATTCAACCGATAGTGAAAAATTTCATTTTTTTGGAAAAATTTTGGTCAATTTCGATTAAGAACGAAAAAAAAAAAAATTTCAGCAGCAATGAAATACCACCAAATGAAAGCTCTATTAGTGAGAAGAAAAGCAGGTAAAATTCATTTGGGTGGTAAGTTGGATGACTGAGCAATAAACCATTAAAATTGTCGAGTGCCGATTTGTAAAAAAAAGGGCCTGGTCACTAGGGCGGTATAAACCTGTGGTCCTTAAGTGGTTAAGTGGATGAGCCAGGCCAAAGAAAGGAATGCCCGAGTCACCAGGTGGTTTCTGTCTCTACAGAATTACAAATTTATAGTGGAGCACAAAGCTGGCCGATTACTGAGGAATGCGGACCCCTCTCCCGGGTACACTGTTTTTCGTGTGTCCACCCCCTCAGGGTGGAACCAAGGGGGGGTATGTGGTAAGGTGCAGGGTACTGTAATGGATGGCAGAAACGTGTTACCGCGGTTCTGAAGCCAGGGGTTAAGAGCCGGATTTTGTGTGTTAACAGCAGAAGCTGCTGACACCTTTAATACTTAGTATGGATGCAAAGCCAATCCGGGGCAGCTTTTATTGGGAGTAGGTAAAGAGTTGGGTGGGTGCCTACTCCCTACGTTCCAGAACCAGGTTTTGGAGCTGGGATTTAAATTCCCAGGCAGCAACCTCAGCTGGAAGGAGAAGGAAGGAAAATCACTGTGAGTCTGGGTGGTTTTTGCAGTGTGTGGAGCTGAGACCTGGACAGGTGTACAGAGCGCCCAGCATCCTGTGAGGAAACTTTATGTGGCTATGAGATTGGCCAGGACAGGACTTATTCCAGTAAAGGAGCCAGGTGAAGCTCTCTGTTATTTTGTGTGTGAACTAACACCAAGTGACTGTTCTGCTTTTCTGTTTGAGCAAGTGTGAAATAAACGCTCTTTTGCTTCATTACCTGGACTTCATTTGCCTCTATACTACACCCGCACCCCTGTCTACCGGATTAATTCCCCACAATAGCTAGTAACACAAAGTGCCACCTGCTGTCTGAACGTTGTATTGCAATTTATCCAATTTAGATATAACGTCATTTCGTGACACACATCTCAGGACATGTTGAGATAAGTGATCAGTTAAGTGTAGACACATCTGTATGTGAGGGAAGGGGAGCAGAAAACAATAGGCTTGTTAATTCTAACATTTGTGTGTACAGTATGCGGGGGAAGGGGAGCAGAAAGCAATAGACTTGTTAATTCGCTCATTAACAACCCTACAGTATACACCTACTGTACAACCCTTTCAGCAACATGTTACCTACTGTACATAAAGATCAGCCGGAACATTTGAAGTGGGCAGAAAGGAGAGGATCACTGCCTCATTAAATACAGTATATTCATGCTTTATTAGCCACAGTATATTATTCTTGCCACCTGTAGCCTGCAAAATATAAATTAAGTTTTTATCTATCTATCTATCTATCTATCTATCTATCTATCTATCTATCTATCTATCTATCTATGTAGTTTTTAGCACTGGAGAGAGGTGACATTAACCAATGCTCAGATAACTTTTGGAAGTCCCTTTACCTGACCAAATGCCAGGAAGCGGTAGCTGCGGCCGCTTATTTTTTATTTTTTGGCAGTTAATATTTCATATTTTATAAAAAAAACCATTTTTTTTTGTGTTTCACTCGTTTTATCCGTATCCATATTATATATCTGTGTAATAAAAATATTTTTATTTTTACAAATAAATGCATCTGTTTATGCTGTGCAACACCAGATAGTATAGTGCCCTCCAATATATATATTCTCATTTTGTGTGTGTATATATGGATGTATGTGTATACAGTATATATGTATGTGTGTGTGTACTGTATATACAGTATGTGTGTGTATGAGTCGCTGTACACTTCCTGGAAATAAAACTGTGGATCAACAGCAGCTTAGTTTCCACATATCTCCAAAAAATCTGAGTGGTCATATGATTAAAGGGCTTGTGGTGTGATGTAATGCAGAGATTTGTGCAATATGCATATAATAACTGTGATCGAAATTAGACAACAGCTTCAGCATATAAAGTACCTCTCCATAATGAATGTAGACTATACTATATATATACTGTACTGTACTATCGTGGATCAGCGCGGACCTTTCCTTCCTGCCCCCAAGTACCTCAGAGCGATCTATAAGTTTGCAAACATATTTGTATGTTAGTGTTGTTTTTTTTTAACAATAAAATTATTTAATATAATCTAAAGGGTTTTTGTGATTTTTGTGCTTTTTTTCACTTATGTTTGTTTCATATTTTATTACTAGAAACGTACTGGAGGAAGGCCGATCAATGTTTTCAATGGGTTCTGGAGAGGTATACAGTATAACTGCTTCACTATATAAATACACTGGGATCTTCCTCTGACAGAGAGATAGATACAGTTTTTATTTAAATCTCTGCTTGCTGTCAGTGAATGGGCCCCTGCTTGATCACATCCCACTAAAACAGGTGCAGAGCTCCTTACAGTCTTATTATATATTTTTGTATAATATATAAATTATTATATATTTTTGTAACACAGTCACCACTATCGCAATGTGGTGTGCCCCCATATGTAACCCAATGTCAGTATTCTTAGATTATCCATATTCCAGCGATTATCTGATCATTATGCCCTACATCAGGGGTGCATAACCTTTTCTGGTTGGGGGCCACATTGTCAGCCTGAATTAATTCCAAGGGCCGAAAATAAAATTTAAAGGGGTATTACCAACTGAAATACTATATTTATGGCACATTGAACATGCAGTATATATCATTAATGTCTAGTTACACTTTTAGTACTCCCATCCAATGGGAGAATACATGAAAGATACATGTGAGAAGCCACAAAACATGAACATAAATGTCTGTTACCACATGCTTGGGGGCAGCACAAAATGGTATCAAGGAACGCAAGTGGCCCCCGGGCCGTAGGTTGTGCACCCCTGCCCTACATTAACCCTGTGATAGAGATGTGGACTACATTCTTTGATTCAGCTAAGAAAGCTCCCACATACTTTAGCTCTCAGACAACACCTTATCTTCTCCAGAGCACAAAGGTTCCATTCTACCCAAAAGAACAAGCCTCCTTGCTACGTCATATATGCTTTTTCTGCTGTTAGAGAACTCCATTACAAGATGGCTCCTATAGCTAGATATTTACATAGTTCACATACCATATTTAGTAAAACAATGCACAATGGGCAGATGCTAAGTTTTATCTCTCTTCTTATTTTGATATTTTGATATGTTAGCCAATGTAACAATGCCACATGCCTCAGGGGGAATGCCCCTCTGATGACTTTATAAAAGGCTGTACTTCCTGTAATAACTGAGAATTTGTTCTGACTCCAGTGTGTGTGTCATAGTTATTTTCTTCCGTGCACGTAAAATCCTACTACTAATTTGGAGCAGTAGAGAAAATGTAATCGCCCCTGATTAGAGTTGAGCGGACACCTGGATGTTCGGGTTCGACGGGTTCGGGACCCGAACTTGACCCTGAACCCGAATCCATTGAAGTTAATGGGGACCCGAACTTTTGAGCACTAAAATTGCTCTAAATATGTCATGGAAAGGGCTAGAGGGCTGCAAATGTCATCAAAATGTGGTTAAAAGCATAGCAAGTGCTCTGCAAACAAATGTGGATAGGGAAACGACTTAAAATAACATAAAATACGTACAAATAATAATCTTGATCTAGGAGGACGAGGTCTAGATGGAGTAGGAGGTTGAGGAGGCGGTGGATGTGGCGGTGTAGGTGGAAGCGGCGGTGGAGGAGGAGGAGGCCAGCACCTCCAATTCATAAAGGGCAAGCCCAGGCCATGTGCCCAATTTGGAGACCCAGAAGTTGTAGGGTGCAGAACCAACAGTCAGTTTGTGTAGGCGTGTGTAAACATACTGCCCCACCATGTCGCACGTCCCCGTGATGGTCACAATCCAATTGGATATCTGCTCTATCAACTTTCGATGTTCTTTTCTGCACCTACCATGTTGATCACTGTTAGCTGCGAATCAGGGTTCCACGCCGGAGAGGGAGCACGATAAAGAGAGACCACATCCAAGGGAGATCAATGGATGAAATTTAATTGTGATCGAGCGGAAATGTGGGACAAATTATTAAAGAAGAAGAATTGAAGGAAATTCGGGGGCCCGCGGCAATTACCTACTCCCGACTCGGGGAGGTAGTGACGATAAATAACAATACAGGACTCTTAACCGCATGCCGCACACTAAAACGCCGATAGGCATCCGGGCGGCAGCGCTCTCAGGTCTCAGCGATGCCTATTTGCGTCATCTCGTGAGACCTGAGATTTCCTATGAACGCGCGCAGGTCACAAGTTCAACTACAGCCTGCCAGCAGCAATCATTGGCTGGCAGGCTGTAGATTTTTAAATTAACCAATAAAATGGGTATGTCAGACGCTATTTTGTAAATAGCGTCTGATATACCTGCTACCTGGTCCCTTTTGCTTGGATCGACCACCAGAGGACACAGGCAGCTCTGTATGTAGCACCAATCACCACACATACACTACACTCCCCTGTCACTTATTAACCCCTTATTAACCCCTGATCACCCCATATAGACTCCCTGATCACCCTCTGTCATTGATCACCCCCCTGTAAGGGTCCCTCATCACCGCCAGGTAGTTAGCTACTTGTTAGGTATTCAGCGCCCAGTCCACCGCACCTCAGTTACTGGTTAGTCGCTGATTAGCGTCATCGCTGTCGCTAATCAGCACTAGTACTATATAGTATCTGTAAGTGATCAAGACTGATCGCAATCAGATCTATATAAGTACATTAGGGTGACCTTAGGCGCTACAAAAAACGCAGTGTTCGCCCAATCAGGCCTGATCTTGTGCGTACACTTGCATTCAGTCCGCCCCACCGCAGTGACAGATTTTTTTTTTTTATCACTGCAAAAACACCGTAAAATCACTGCGCCGCTATAAAGATAACTTTTGAGTTTTTGGGATCTTTATTAGCGATCGCAGCTTTACTTCGCAAGCACTCCTTTTTACTAGGCAGGTTTGCTCGATTTCCTGGGTAGTCTCAGAGGAATACCCCCTAAATTTAGTTAGCCCAAAATGTCAAACATGGGGTATTCCGCTGAAGAGGCCTACAGGATTCTGGCCTTGATGGATGAAAGCGATGGGGACGCCTCACCCGCTGAATCCAGTGGTTCAGAATATGAAAAAAATCTTCTATAAACTCGCCATGCCCCTCACGGAATACCTTGGGGTGTCTTCTTTCCAAAATGGGGTCACATGTGGGGTATTTATACTGCCCTGGCATTTTAGGGGCCCTAAAGCGTGAGAAGAAGTCTGGAATCCAAATGTCTAAAAATGCCATCCTAAAAGGTACTCATTGGAATTTGGGCTCCTTTGCGCACCCAGGCTGCAAAAAAAGTGTCACACATGTGGTATCGCCGTACTCAGAAGAAGTAGGGCAATGTGTTTTGGGGTGTATGTTTACATATACCCATACTTGTGTGTGAGAAATATCTCTGTAAATGACAACTTTTTAATATTTTTATACAAAGTTGTCAATTTACAGAGATATTTCTCTCACCCAGCATGGGTATATGTATAAATACACCCCAAAACACATTGCCCTACTTCTTCTGAGTACGGCGATACCACATGTGTGACACTTTTTTGCAGCCTAGGTGCACAAAGGGGCCCAAATTCCAATGAGTACCTTTAGGATTTCACAGGGCATTTTTACGCATTTGAATTCCAAACTACTTCTCAAGCTTTAGGGCCCCTAAAATGCTAGGGCAGTATAAATATCCCACAACTGACCTCATTTTAGAAATAAGACACCCCAAGGTATTCCGTGAGGGGCATGTGAGTTCATGAAAATTTTTATTTTTTGTAACAAGTTAGTGGAATTTGAGACTTTGTAAGAAAAAAAAAAAAAAAAAAATCAATTTCCGCTAACTAGTGCCCCCCAAAAAAATCTTCTATGAACTCGCCATGCCCCTCACGGAATACGTTGGGGTGTCTTCTTTTCAAAATTGGGTCCCTTGTGGGGTATTTATACTGCCCTTGCATTTTAGGGGCCCTAAAGCGTGGGAAGTAGGGATGAGCGAACCCGAACTGTATAGTTCAGGTTCGTACCAAATTTTGGGGTGTCCGTGACGCAGACCTGAACCCGAACATTTTCGTAAAAGTCCGGGTTTGGGTTCGGTGTTCGTCGCTTTCTTAGTGCTTTTTGAAAGGCTGCAAAGCAGCCAATCAACAAGCGTCATACTACTTGCTCCAAGAGGCCGTCACAGCCATGCCTACTATTGGCATGGCTGTGATTGACCAGTGCAGCATGTGACCCAGCCTCTATTTAAGCTGGAGTCACGTAGCACCGCACGTCACTCTGCTCTGAACAGTGTAGGGAGAGGTTGCAGCTGCGACTGTTAGGGCGAGATTAGGCAGTGATTACCTCCTCCAAAACACTTAAGTCAGTGATCGATCTACAGCTGTGGATCATTGAACTGCTGCTATTCAATTGCTCACTGTTTTTAGGCTGCCCAGAGCGTTTTTCAGTCATTTTTTTCTGGGGTGATCAGCGGGCATTTTGTGTCTTGTGGTGCGCCAGCACAAGCTGCCACCAAGTTCATTTAACCATCAATAGTGTGGTTATTTTTTGGCTATATCCTACATCAGGGGCAAGCTGTCACCAAGTCAATTTAACCATCAATAGTGTAGTTATTTTTTGGCTATATCCTACATCAGGGGCAAGCTGTCACCAAGTCCATTTAACCATCAATAGTGTGGTTATTTCTTGGCTATATCCTACATCAGGGGCAAGCTGTCACCAAGTCCATTTAACCATCAATAGTGTGGTTATTTTTTGGCTATATCCTACATCAGGGGCAAGCTGTCACCAAGTCCATTTAACCATCAATAGTGTGGTTATTTTTTTGGCTATATCCTACATCAGGGGCAAGCTGTCACCATGTCTTTTTAACCATCAATAGTGTGGTTATTTTTTGGCTATATCCTACATCAGGGGCAAGCTGTCACCAAGTCCATTTAACCATCAATAGTGTGGTTATTTTTTGGCTATATCCTACATCAGGGGCAAGCCGTCACCAAGTTCATTTGACCATCAATAGTGTGGCTATTTTTTTGCTATATCCTACATCAGGAGCTTGGCTGTGCTTGCTATTTTATTGAGGGGTGAAATACAATTGCCAAAATAGCAGTACCCTAAATCTGGTGTTTCAGCTGTGGCCAGCATATTGTAATACTGTCTGCTGTCTGGCAAAGGATATATTTTTGTTCTGGGTTGAAATACAATTCCCAACTTAGCAATTTCCTAAATTAGTGGTTTCTGCTGTATCAGGGCTACTTTAAATCTATTCATTAAAAGGGAATATTAGATTCAAGGTGCTGGTAGGGTCATTCTCAATAACTTCACACACACGCTACTGTGCATTTCCAAGTCTAATTCTGTCTGTAAACGTATACCTGTCACCCAGCGCCTGAATAATAGGCCTCAAATTTATATTCAGCTAAATCTGTGGTTATTGCTGAGGCTGGTCAAGTTATTTTGGGTCCATCAAAGCACAGTTTTTGTTCTGGGTTGAAATACAATTCCCAATTTAGCAATTCTCTAAATTAGTGGTTTCTGCTGTATCAGGCCTACTTTAAATCTATCCCTAAAAGGGTATATTAGATTCAAGGTGCTGATAGGGTCATTCTCAATAACTTCACACACACGCTACTGTGCATTTCCAAGTCTAATTCTGTCTGTAAACGTATACCTGTCACCCAGCGCCTAAATAATAGGCCTCAAATTTATATTCAGCTAAATCTGTGGTTATTGCTGAGGCTGGTCAAGTTATTTTGGGTCGGTCAAAGCACAGTTTTTGTTCTGGGTTGAAATACAATTCCCAATTTAGCAATTCTCTAAATTAGTGGTTTCTGCTGTATCAGGCCTACTTTAAATCTATCCCTAAAAGCGTATATTAGATTCAAGGTGCTGATAGGGTCATTCTCAATAACTTCACACACACACGCTACTGTGCATTTCCAAGTCTAATTCTGTCTGTAAACATATACCTGTCACCCAGTGCCTAAATAATAGGCCTCAAATTTATATTCAGCTAAACCTGTCTTTACTAAATAGATAGCCAGATAGTGTTAGGTGTCTGTAAAAAAAAAAGGCCTGAATTTGAATTCAATACATTGGGCCAAATAATATTTTTCTTATTGTGGTGAACGGTAACAATGAGGAAAACATCTAGTAAGGGACGCGGACGTGGACATGGTCGTGGTGGTGTTAGTGGACCCTCTGGTGCTGGGAGAGGACGTGGCCGTTCTGCCACAGCCACACGTCCTAGTGTACCAACTACCTCAGGTCCCAGTAGCGGCCAGAATTTACAGCGATATTTGGTGGGGCCCAATGCCATTCTAAGGATGGTAAAGCCTGAGCAGGTACAGGCATTAGTCAATTGGGTGGCCAACAGTGGATCCAGCACGTTCACATTATCTCCCACCCAGTCTTCTGCAGAAAGTGCACAGATGGCGCCTGAAAACCAAGCCCATCAGTCTGTCACATCACCCCCATGCATACCAGGGAAACTGTCTGAGCCTCAAGTTATGCAGCAGTCTCTTATGCTGTTTGAAGACTCTACTGGCAGGGTTTCCCAAGGGCATCCACCTAGCCCTTCCCCAGCGGTGGAAGACATAGAATGCACTGACGCACAACCACTTATGTTTCCTGATGATGAGGACATGGGAATACCACCTCAGCACGTCTCTGATGATGACAAAACACAGGTGCCAACTGCTGCGTCTTTCTGCAGTGTGCAGACTGAACAGGAGGTCAGGGATCAAGACTGGGTGGAAGACGATGCAGGGGATGATGAGGTCCTAGACCCCACATGGAATGAAGGTCGTGCCACTGACTTTCACAGTTCGGAGGAAGAGGCAGTGGTGAGACTGAGCCAACAGCGTAGCAAAAGAGGGAGCAGTGGGCAAAGGCAGAACACCCGCCGCCAAGAGACTCCGCCTGCTACCAGGGGCATAGTGTGGGGGGGCTGGGGGGGCCGTTGCCCCGGGCGCCAGACTGCAGGGGGGCGCTGACTGTCCGCTGGTGCAAAATCACAAATGTTTTCGCTCTGCTCCTCTGCTGCACTTTGCAGAGAGTGAGCAAGGAGAGCAGTAGATGCGGAAGAAAGAAGGTGTCATGGCGGTCTTATCTCTGAATGAAGACGTTAAAGAAAGTCTACATCACAGGAGACGTCACTGGATGTAACAGGTATATGATGCTGTATTCTCCTATATATTTTGTAGTGATCGCGGTAGAGTTGGGCGGGGGGGGGGGGGTATAGAGTTTGGCCAACACTGCCGGATGTGCTGAATTCTGGGGTCTCCCACCCATCTACTACAACAGGCATGCTCAACCTGCGGCCCTCCAGCTGTTGTAAAACTACAACTCCCAAAATGCCCTGCTGTAGGTTGATAGCTGTAGGCAGACTGGGCATGCTGGAAGTTGTAGTTTTGCAACAGCTGGAGTGCCGCAGGTTGAGCATGCCTGTACTACAATATCTGTACTCAAAGAGTTAGCACTGTGTTATACGGGGTGTTACGTATAAATGCAAGTGATATCTACTACATTATCTGTAAAAAGGGGTGTTGGGGGGGTCGCAATACATGGCTTGCCCCGGGTGCTGGCAACCCACGCTACGCCACTGCCTGCTACTGACCGCCGCCATCTGGGACCGAGCACCCCAAAGGCAGCTTCAAGGAGTTCCCTGGCATGGCACTTCTTCAAACAATGTGCTGACGACAAGACCCGAGTGGCTTGCACGCTGTGCCATCAGAGCCTGAAGCGAGGCATTAACGTTCTGAACCTTAGCACAACCTGCATGACCAGGCACCTGCATGCAAACCATGAACTGCAGTGGAGTAAACACCTTAAAAACAAGGAAGTCACTCAGGCTCCCCCTGCTCCCCCTGCTGCTGCCGCCTTGGCCTCTTCTGCTGCTGACGCCTCGGCCTCTTCCTCCGCCTCTGGAGGAACGTTGGCACCTGCCTCCCAGCAAACAGGGGATGTACCACCAACACCACCACCTCCGTCACCAAGCATCTCAACCATGTCACACGGCAGCGTTCAGCTCTCCATGTCACAAACATTTGAGAGAAAGCGTAAATTCCCACCTAGCCACCCTCGATCCCTGGCCCTGAATGCCAGCATTTCTAAACTACTGGCCTATGAAATGCTGTAATTTAGGCTGGTGGACACAGACAGCTTCAAACAGCTCATGTTACTTGCTGTCCCACAGTATGTTGTTCCCTGACGGCACTACTTCTCCTTGAGAGCCGTGCCTTCCCTGCACAACCAAGTATCCGATAAAATCAAGTGTGCACTGCGCAACGCCATCTGTGGCAAGGTTCACCTAACCACAGATACGTGGACCAGTAAGCACGGCCAGGGATGCTATATCTCCCTAACTGCACACTGGGTAAATGTAGTGGCGGCTGGGCCCCAGGCGGAGAGCTGTTTGGCGCACGTTCTTCCGCCGCCAAGGATTGCAGGGCAACATTCTTTGCCTCCTGTTGCCTCCTCCTCCTACTCGGCTTCCTCCTCCTCTTCTTCCACCTGCTAATCCAGTCAGCCACACACCTTTACCACCAACTTCAGCACAGCCCGGGGTAAACGTCAGCAGGCCATTCTGAAACTCATATGTTTGGGGGACAGGCCCCACACCGCACAGGAGTTGTGGCGGGGTATAGAACAACAGACCAACGAGTGGTTGCTGCCGGTGAGCCTGAAGCCCGGCCTGGTGGTGTGCGATAATGGGCGAAATCTCGTTGCAGCTCTGGGACTAGCCAGTTTGACGCACATCCCTTGCCTGGCGCATGTGCTAAATTTGGTGGTGCAGAAGTTCATCCAAAACTACCCCGACATGTAAGAGCTGCTGCATAAAGTGCGGGCCGTCTGTTCGCGCTTCCGGCGTTCACATCCTGCCGCTGCTCGCCTGTCTGCGCTCCAGCGTAACTTCGGCCTTCCCGCTCACCGCCTCTTATGCGACGTACCCACCAAGTGGAACTCCACCTTGCACATGCTGGACAGACTGTGCGAGTAGCAGCAGGCCATAGTGGAGTTTCAGCTGCAGCACGCACGGGTCAGTCGCACTGCGGAACAGCACCCCTTCACCACCAATGACTGGGCCTCCATGCGAGACCTGTGTGCCCTGTTGCGCTGTTTCGAGTACTCCACCAACATGGCTAGTGGCGATGATGCCGTTATCAGCGTTACAATACCACTTCTATGTCTCCTTGAGAAAACACTTAGGGCGATGATGGAAGAGGAGGTGGCCCAGGAGGAGGAGGAGGAAGAGGGGTCATTTTTAGCACTTTCAGGTCCAGTCTCTTCGAAGTGACTCAGAGGGAGGTTTTTTGCAACAGCAGAGGCCAGGTACAAATGTGGCCAGCCAGGGCCCACTACTGGAGGACGAGGAGGACGAGGATGAGGATGAAGCATGGTCACAGCGGGGTGGCACCCAACGCAGCTCGGGCCCATCACTGGTGCTTGGCTGGGGGGAAACGCAGGACGATGACGATACGCCTCCCACAGAGGACAGCTTGTCCTTACCTCTGGGCAGCATGGCACACATGAGCGACTACATGCTGCAGTGCCTGCGCAACGAGAGCAGAGTTGCCCACATTTTAACGTGTGCGGACTACTGGGTTGCCACCCTGCTGGATCCACGGTACAAAGACAATGTGCCCACCTTACTTCCTGCACTGGAGCGTGATAGGAAGATGCGCGAGTACAAGCGCACGTTGGTAGACGCGCTACTGAGATCATACCCAAATGTCACAGGGGAACAAGTGGAAGCCCAAGGCGAAGGCAGAGGAGGAGAAAGAAGTCGCAAACGCAGCTGTGTCACTGCCAGCTCCTCTGAAGGCAGGGTTAGCATGGCAGAGATGTGGAAAAGTTTTGTCAACACGCCACAGCTAAGTGCACCACCACCTGATACGGAACGTGTTAGCAAGAGGCAACATTTCACTAGCATGGTGGAACAGTACGTGTGCACACCCCTCCACGTACTGACTGATGGTTTCGCCCCATTCAACTTCTGGGTCTCCAAATTGTCCACGTGGCCAGAGCTAGCCTTTTATGCCTTGGAGGTGCTGGCCTGCCCGGCGGCCAGCGTTTTGGCTGAACGTGTATTCAGCACGGCAGGGGGCGGCATTACAGACAAACGCAGCCGCCTGTCTACAGCCAATGTGGACAAGCTGACGTTCATAAAAATGAACCAGGCATGGATCCCACAGGACCTGTCCATCCCTTGTGCAGATTAGACATTAACTACCTCCCCTTAACCATATATTATTGTACTCCAGGGCACTTCCTCATTCAATCCTATTTTTATTTTCATTTTACCATTATATTGCGGGGCAACCCAAAGTTTAATGAACCTCTCCTCTGTCTGGGTGCCGGGGCCTAAAAATATCCGACAGTGGCCTGTTCCAGTGTTGGATGACGTGAAGCCTGATTCTCTGCTATGACATGAAGACTGATTCCCTGCTGACATGAAGCCAGATTCTCTGTTATGGGACCTCTCTTTTCTGCCTGGGTGCCAGGGCCTAAATATCTGATAATGGACTGTTGCAGTGGTGGGTGATGTGAAGCATGATTCTCTGCTATGACATGAAGACTGATTCTCTGCTGACATGAAGCCTGAATCTCTGTTATGGGACCTCTCTCCTCTGCCTGGGTGCCGGGGCCGAAAATATATGACAATGGACTGTTCCAGTGTTGGGTGACGTGAAGCATGATTCTCTGCTATGACATGAAGACTGATTCTCTGCTGACATGAAGCCTGGATCTCTGTTATGGGACCTCTCTCCTCTGCCTGGGTGCCTGGACCTCAATATCTGACAATGGACTGTTACAGTGGTGGGTGATTTGAAGCATGATTCTCTGCTATGACAGGAAGACTGATTCTTTGCTGACATGAAGCCTGAATCTCTGTTATGGGACCTCTCTCCTCTGCCTGGGTGCCGAGGCCTAAATATCTGACAATGGACTGTTACAGTGGTGGGTGATGTGAAGCATGATTCTCTGCTATGACATGAAGACTGATTCTCTGCTGACATGAAGCCTGAATCTCTGTTATGGGACCTCTCTCCTCTGCCTGGGTGCCAGGGCCTAAATATCTGACAATGAACTGTTACAGTGGTGGGTGATGCGAAGCATGATTCTCTGCTATGACATGAAGACTGATTCTCTGCTGACATGAAGCCTGAATCTCTGTTATGGGACCTCTCTCCTCTGCCTGGGTGCTGGGGCCAAAAATATCTGACAATGGACTGTTCCAGTGTTGGGTGACGTGAAGTATGTGTCTCTGCTATGACATGAAGACTGATTCTCTGCTGAGTCGCTGACATGAAGCCTGAATCTCTGTTATGGGACCTCTCTCCTCTGTCTGGGTGCCGGGGCCTAAATTATATGACAATGGACTGTTCCAATGTTGGGTGACGTGAAGCCTGATTCTCTGCTATGACATGAAGACTGATTCTCTGCTGACATGAAGCCAGATTCTCTGCTATGGGACCTCTCTCCAATTGATATTGGTTAATTTTTATTTCTTTTATTTTTATTTTTATTCATTTCCCTATCCACATTTGTTTGCAGTGGATTTAACTACATTTTGCTGCTTTTTGCAGCCCTCCAGCCCTTTCATGGGCTGTTTTACAGCCTTTTTAGTGCCGAAAAGTTCGGGTCCCCATTGACTTCAATGAGGTTCGGGTTCGGGACGAAGTTCGGGTCGGGTTCGGATCCCGAACCCGAACATTTCCGGGAAGTTCGGCCGAACTTCTCGAACACGAACATCCAGGTGTTCGCTCAACTCTAGTGAGAAGTAGTTTGGAATCCAAAAGTGCCCCTTTGCGCACCTAAGCTGCAAAAAAGTGTCACGCATGTGGTATCGCCATACTCAGAAGAAGTAGGGCAATGTGTTTTGGGGTGTATTTTTACATATACCCATACTCTGTATGGGAAATATCTCTGTAACTTTTTAAAACATTTTATACAAAGTTGTCAATTTACAGAAATATTTCTCTCACCCAGCATGGGTATATGTAAAAATACACCCCAAAACACATTGCCCTACTTTTTCTGAGTACGGCGATACCACATGTGTGACACTTTTTTGCAGCCTAGGTGCTTAAAGGGGCCGAAAGTCCAACGAGTACCTTTATGCTTTACAGGGTTGCTCACAATTTAGCCCCGCCCAAAATGCCAGAACAGTAAACACACCCAACAAATGACCCCATTTCAGAAAGTAGACACCCCAAGGTATTCATGGAGGGGCATAGTGAGTCTGTGGGAGATTTTATTATTTTTTGCCAGAAGTTAGCAGAAATGGAAACTTTTTTTTTCTCAGAAAGTGTCATTTTCCACTAACTTGTTAAAAAAAAATGAAATCATACATAAACTCACCATGCCCCTCCGCGAATACTTAGGGGTGTCTTTTTTCTAAAATGGGGTCATTTGAGGGGTATTTATACTATCCTGGCATTCTAGCACCACAAGAAACATGACAGGTGCTCAGAAAGTCAGAGCTGCTTCAAAATGCGGAAATTCAAATTTTTGTACCATAGTTTGTAAACGCTATAACTTTTGCGCTAACCAATAAATATATACTTATTGGATCAAAGACATGTAGCAAAATAAATTCTGACACAAACTTGTGTAGAAATGTAATTATATTTGAACAATTTAACCAGAGAAGGAAAAAAATACACTTTTTTTTGAAACTTGCGGTCTATTTTGATTAATATCAGAAAAACGAATAATCTCAGCAGCAATCAAATACCACCAAATGAAAGCTGTATTTGTGAGAAGAAAAGGAGGTAAAATTAATTTGGGTGCCAAGTTGCATGACCAAGCAATAAATCGTTAAAGTTGTGAAGTGCCGATTTGTAAAAAAGGGCCTGGTCACTATGGGGGTATAAACCTGTGGTCCTAAAGTGGTTAAGATGCCCTGTTATTGGAATGATTAATAAAAAATTATAGGGAATGTCACTGGGGTATTTTGGATTTGGAAACATTAGCCAGGAGAGGCCCTGCTGCCGCTTTGTTGACTCTAGATAACTTCTGCCTGATTGCGCATCCCCGTGACGTCCATGATCCATTTGGATATCTTCTCTATCAACTTTTGATGTTCTTTTCTGTGCCTACCATGTTGATCATGGCTATCGGTGAATCAGGGTTCCACGCTGGAGAGGGAGCATGAGAAAGGGATACCACATCCAAGGGTGGTCAATGGCTGCAATGTGATCGAGCTGAAATGTGGGACAAGTAATTAAAGTGGAAGGATCGAATGAAAGGGCCATTTAAGGAGGAATTTTAAAAATGTCATTCCCTGTCACCTATGCAGAGCAGGGGTTTTTCATTGCCAAAAAAGGGTTAATGTCACCCACCAATGGAACAGAGGATTTTTTAAAATTTTGGTCCCTGTCACCTATGCAGAGCATGTAACAGAAAAATTAATGATTTTTTTTTACCTATCTACTAGGTATAGCAGGTGTATATCACACCCAAAAATTTGTGAATTTCACCAGAAAATGTAACAGACAAATTAGTGAAATGTTTTTACCTGTCTACTAGGTACAGCCGGGGTATATCACACCCAAAAAGTGGTGAATTTCACCTGAATATGTATCAGACAAGTTAATATCATCTTGAATAGAGGTTATAGAGGGATTCCACATCACAGGTCACCATAAAGGTGTCCTCTTCTCGAGTAATTCCCTGTATCTTTTGCAGGAAGTCAGATATACATATGAAGGCAAAAGTTTCCACAATTGGAATATAATAGGCCTACCTGGAGGTATGGAGGCGTTCTTGTGAATTTTGGGTAGCAAGTACAGAGTTGGAATAGGGTGTTCCTGAATAATAAGGGCTTCATACATCTGTTTGGAGATGATATTCCATATTTACCATTCATATATATTGTATTTATATATATACAGTCAGGTCCATAAATATTGCAATAACTGGAGCTAGCGCGCAGCTACCAGAACAGTGACTAATAATAAAAACTATTTAGCATTGCAAAAACGGGGACACCTGATGATAGTTTTAAAGAAAGTAGGTTAGATAAGATTAGGTAAATAAAAGAACTAATCAAAGTTAAGTTTTAGCACAGAAGTATAAAAAAAATATGGCAAGAAGAGGCAATTAATAGTCTAGAACTAAATGTAAAAAGAGTCCCACTTGTTAAGGGACCATAAGTAATGGGACAATTGGCTTCCCAGCTGTTCCATGGCCAGGTGTGTGTTATTCCCTCATTATCCCAATTACAATGAGAAGATAAAAGGTCCAGAGTTCATTTCAAGTGTGCCATTTGCATTTGGAATCTGTTGCTGTCAACTCTCAAGAAGAGATTTAAAGAGCTGTCACTATCAGTGAAGCAAGCCATCATTAGGCTGAGAAAACAAACCCATCAGAGAGATAGCAAAAACATTAGGCATGGCCAAAACAACTGTTTGGAACATTCTTAAAAAGAAGGAACACACCGGTGAGCTCAGCAACACCAAAAGACCCGTATGACAATGGAAAACAACTGTGGTGGATGATCAAAGAATTCTTTCCCTGGTGAAGAAAACACTCTTCACAACAGTTGGCCAGATCAAGAACATTCTCCAGGAGTTAGGTGTATGTGTGTGAAAGTCAACAATCAAGGGAAGACTTCACTAGCGTGAATACAGAGGGTTCACCACAAGATGTAAACCATTGGTGAGCCTCAAAAACAGGAAGACCAGATTAGAGTTTGAGACCAAGATCAACTTGTACCAGAGTGATGGGAAGAGAAGAGTGTGAAGAAGTAAAGCAACTGTTAATGATCCTAAGCATACCACCTCATCAGTGAAGCATGGTGGTAGTAGTGTCATGGCGTGGGCATGTATGGCTGTCAATGGAACTGGTTCTCTTGTATTTATTGATGATGTGACTGCTGACAAAAGCAGCAGGATGAATTCTGAAGTGTTTCGGGCAATATTATCTGCTCATATTCAGCCAAATGCTTCAGAACTCATTGGACGGCGCTTCACAGGGCAGATGGACAATGACCCAAAGCATACTGTAATAGCAACCAAAGATTTTTTAAGGGAAGGAAGTTGAATGTTATGCAATGGCCAAGTCAATCACCTGACCTGAATCTGATTGAGCATGTATTTTACTTGCTAAAGACAAAACTGAAGGGGAAAATGCCCCAAGAACAAGCAGGAACTGAAGACATTTGTAGTAGAGGCCTGGCAGAGCATCACCAGGGATGAAACTCAGGGTCTGGTGATGTCTATGCGTTCCAGTTTTCAGGCTGTAATTGACTGCAAATGTTTTGCAACCATGTATTAAAAAGTGGCAGGATCAGAAGAAAGAGTGGTAGGGCACACCAATATTCGGAATCACAAGGATAATAACAATATTTTATTATTAGGTGACATACACTGTTGAATAGCACACGTAAAAATTATAAAACTATAAAATACGATAAAATAATAAAACAATAGCATACAAATCAATAATCTTATATATATAAATATGCTGATATTTGCCCTAAAGTCAATTTAAATAGTGGTTGTTATCCTTCCAGGTGGGTTATTTAACCCAATCAGTGCCCCAATAAATGAAGTGGGGAGTAAATCCGCTGTTTGGATAAAGTCTTTTCTTATTTAGTCACATGTGACGGATATTGCGACTCAATAGTCGCTGCGCCTATGTGAGCGCTACACTGTTGCTGCCTGCTAATAAAGAGAGCCGAAGCTGTTGTACTCACAGTTTGTAGTGAAATAAAGTCGGCTTGCTGCGTCACGGGTGGCGTCCCACGTGTGGTCAGCAGTGATGATACAGGTTACAGCAAATAAAACTGACGCGGCTTCGGGATCTTCAGTGTTTTTATATGGACGTGCTGTCTCGGAGATCAGTCGATGAGCATTTAAGCAGATCTTTTTCCAAGAGTGGATTTGACCACAAAGTCGACTCTCCCAATACGCCAATTTCCTACTTATCTTTACTTTTTTAAGATAGAGGAAGTCACCGATCCCTTGCGTCTTTACTTTCCTTTAGCGCTTCCAGTCCTCCGGTATTGTGTTCTGTTCCAAAGGCTGAAAGCTCCTCCTTGTCTTATAATATTTTCTATGTTCATAGAAAATATTATAAGACAAGGAGGAGCTTTCAGCCTTTGGAACAGAACACAATACCGGAGGACTGGAAGCGCTAAAGGAAAGTAAAGACGCAAGGGATCGGTGACTTCCTCTATCTTAAAAAAGTAAAGATAAGTAGGAAATTGGCGTATTGGGAGAGTCGACTTTGTGGTCAAATCCACTCTTGGAAAAAGATCTGCTTAAATGCTCATCGACTGATCTCCGAGACAGCACGTCCATATAAAAACACTGAAGATCCCGAAGCCGCGTCAGTTTTATTTGCTGTAACCTGTATCATCACTGCTGACCACACGTGGGACGCCACCCGTGACGCAGCAAGCCGACTTTATTTCACTACAAACTGTGAGTACAACAGCTTCGGCTCTCTTTATTAGCAGGCAGCAACAGTGTAGCGCTCACATAGGCGCAGCGACTATTGAGTCGCAATATCTGTTAAAAGTGACTAAATAAGAAAAGACTTTATCCAAACAGCGGATTTACTCCCCACTTCATTTATTGGGGCACTGATTGGGTTAAATAACCCACCTGGAAGGATAACAACCACTATTTAAATTGACTTTAGGGCAAATATCAGCATATTTATATATATAAGATTATTGATTTGTATGCTATTGTTTTATTATTTTATTGTATTTTATAGTTTTATAATTTTTACGTGTGCTATTCAACAGTGTATGTCACCTAATAATAAAATATTGTTATTATCCTTGTGATTCCGAATATTGGTGTGCCCTACCACTCTTTCTTCTGATCCTGCCATTTTTTACCTTAGAGGATTGGGTGAATCCTCCTGGTAGGTGCACCCACTTCCACTCTTGATTATACAGGTGAGCCCTCTCTGAATATTCATATGTATTAAAAAGTGAAAGTTTAATTTATGATTATTATTCTGTCCCATTACTTTTGTTCCCTTAACAAGTGGGAGGCCTAAATGCAAACGGTTGTAATTTATACACTGTTCACCTGATTTGGATGTAAATACCCTCAAAGTAAAGCTGACAGTCTGCAGTTAAAGCACATCTTGTTCGTTTCATTTAAAATCCATTGTGGTGGTGTATAGAGACAAAAATTTTAGAATTGTGTCGATGTCCCAATATTTTTTCATTCATTATATACATTTTCCCTTTCCTCCCCTTCTCCCCCCCCCCCCCCCTCTTGTGCTATTATACAATAACAATCATGGTATTATTTTTATTATCAGAATCATGCACTGTCACTTTATTCCACACTCTCCCCACCTTTTACCTCCCCCTTTTTGTGTTATATACAATAATTATGGTATTACTCTTATCATCAGAATCATGCACTGTTATTTTATTTCACATTTTATATTTTTATGGAACATTTTTATCATCAAATATAACAGTTTGATTCTTAATTACGTACTAGCACTATCATAAGTATTACCATTCATGCATTGTCTATGCACACATGCACTGTCACAATGACAATAATATGTATTATCATGTAATATTATGATTTTTGTATCAGCACCATGTATTATAATTTTGTATTAACACCAATATATGTATTACCATTTATGTTTTCTTTATGCACCTATGTATCGTCACATAATATGTATTATCATGTATCATTATAATTTTTCATTATCACTATTATGTTTCGTAGTGTCATGAGGAAGGGCTGGAATTGTCTCTGGTAGCCCGAAAAGCTTAGACAAGACTGCTATTTTTGTAATTCATGGATGAGTTTTTACCGCAAGCAAAATAAATCTACATTCCTTTATTCAAGTGGAGCTGGATTTCTTTCAACCTCTTTTCGCATTATGTTTCGTATGTACAATTAACATTGAAGGGAGTCAAATACTCCATGTTATTATGCTACTATTGTATATATATTCTTTTGTTATTATATCTACTTCTTATATTTTGCACAGACACAAATAGCCAATCTACATTTACTAGGTAGTGTGGCGAATGTTATTATTCTTCTCCTCTTCTGTGATGTGTGTGCGCAGTGCATGGCGCCACGCCCGGCACATCTTGCCTGTGCGTCCTTACGCTGTGATCGTCTGATCATGTGACCATGTCACGTGATGCGGGCGTGTAGGTGGGACGCCGGCCGGGAGCTAGCTTGGCGCGGTTTGACTGGAGTCCCGCGCGCCAGCATACATACACAGGTGGGGACAAGCATATGCAATTATTGTTTAACATCCGATTGGTGCAGAGGACGTATAAATATGCGATTCACAGTGATGGCGTTACCCCCAGACGAAGGCACGCCGAAACGCACGTCGGGGTGGCGCCATCCTGGTTGATACAGCACACAATCTCTTTAGGTGAGTCTCTGTCATCTTTAACTTACACGGCATTGGATATAGGTACTATTTCAATACGTGGTTACTATTGTGGATTGTTCCCATTTGGTCACCACTGCACTTGCATGCAATCCCTTCCTTTCCAGCCATGCAGTTATTATTTTTGACTGTTGACTCACCCAATATTTATGACTTATTCTCTTTCAATAGTTGGTCCTTGTACTACATACAATCAATACCATTCATTATTACGTTTCTATATTTGATACGTGTGCAGCCCCAGGATGGCGTTCTCTTTGCTGCTTCTCTTCAGTTTTTAACGGCATATTATTTATTCTTTTTACATTTTAATCATGTTACAATAAAAATTATAATTTTACATACGGTACTATGAGCTCCAATCTTTGTTTTCTGCTTGTTTCACTCGGGAGCTAGTACTGAGTTAATTGTATGGGTGACCTATTGGTTTCACAGGGTTTCACCATTTGGCCATCTCTGGTCTTTTTTTTCTAATAGCTATAGCAGTGGTATATCACACCCAAAAATTGGTGACTTTCACCCGAAAATGTAACAGACAAATTAGTGATTTTTTTTTTCCACCTGTCTACTATTTAAAGCAGTGGTATTTCACATCCAAAAATGGGTGAATTTCACCTGAAAATGTAACAGACAAATTTGCAATTTTTTTCAACAAGTCTACTAGGTATAGCAGTGGTATATCACACCCAAAAATTGGTGAATTTCACACGAAAATGTAACAGACAAATTAGTGATTTTTTTTTTAACCTGTCTACTAGGTAGAGCAGTGGTATATCACACCCATAAATTGGTGAATTTCACCTGAAAATGTAACAGACAAATTAGTGAAATGACATAAAATAAAATACGTACAAATAAATAAAAAAATGATTTATGAGGTGGAGGACCATATAGAGTAGGAGTTTGAGGAGGCAGTGGACTTAGTGGTGTAGGTGGAAGCAGCAGTAGAGGAGGACGAGGTAGCCAACACTGGTGTTTGGTTTTAATTACATTTTTTAATTAGGGTACACTCCAAAAGAGTGTGAAATATCCAAAATACAAGAATGAGCAATTGCGCTGTAGTATAACAATGGCTGGTTAAGGCCGGTATAAATGTCTATTCTGCACAAGGTACGGACAAGTCTTGTGGAATCCATGCCTGGTTCATTTTAATGAATGTGAGTGTCACGGCTGGCGGTGGGGGAAACCCCCAGCCGTGCGGTGCCAGGAGATAATAGGGTTACCCCTTGGCCGGGACACCAAAGTTAGGGAGCAGGTCACCTCCTATTGCATCCCTAACGCTGACCCTGTCTCCTATCAGTATGAGCCGACCTTGATGGTAGGAGGACTCATACGCCGGAACCTTACAGTCCCTACGAGCCCTCAAGTCGGCCCTGTACTAGGGGACAGAGTCAGACGCCCTACTCCTCCTAGGCACGGAGGAGCCGGGGTCTCAACGGCCAAGCAACACAGGGGGATACAATAACAGCTATGGCAGTGACAGGCAAATGGGACCAACACATCACTCACCTGCCACAGACAACAAACCCTGGATCCCATGTGCAGGTGCTGCGGTTCAGACACCAACAAACACAGCACACACCAGACATCCCACAGGAACCCAGGACCACAAGCTGCACTAACATAATAACCCCACACACACCTAGATAACACTTTGAAACATAGTTTTAACTGACAATGGTTTTATGACCAGAAGGTTGGTCCTCACCAGGCAGATGGAGGCGACAGGAGGCTGCTCCAGCCAACATGGCTGAGAGCAACCTACTGAAGCCTGCAGGAGTCTCAGGCTATATAGGCCGAAAGGCCACACCCACCAGTCAACCACACCCAGTGACAACACACACACTGGGAAGGGAGTTAACCCTTCCTACACCACAGAAGGGAAAACACCAACTTAAAGGGGAATAGCACACACACTCACTCACCTGTCACCGCTGGCAACGGCATGCGTGGCCACCGTGTCCTGCAGAACAACCAGCAGGCAGAGACCCTGCCACCACATGCACAACACCAGACGTTGCCGCGGACAACCGCAGGTGAAGGGAGGTGTCCAAGTGCATACAACCTCGTGCACAACAAACAGACAAGGAAGTGCACACAAACACAGACGAAGGACGTGCACACCAAAACACGTTGCCAAGGGCAACCGCACGCATGCCTGTTATTCGCGGCAACCGCACCTGAGGCAAACCACTAAGTGCCCCCAGCTGCGGTTGCGACAACACCAGACCGCGGATAACTGCATGCGGCTCCCAAGGAGTCACGACTAGGGATGAGCGAACTCGAACTGTATAGTTCGGGTTCGTACCGAATTTTGGGGTGTCCGTGACACGGACCCGAACCCGGACATTTTCGTAAAAGTCCGGGTTCGGGTTCGGTGTTCGTCGCTTTCTTCGCGCTTTTGTGACGCTTTCTTGGCGCTTTTTGAAAGGCTGCAAAGCAGCCAATCAACAAGCGTCATACTACTTGCCCCAAGAGGCCATCACAGCCATGCCTACTATTGGCATGGCTGTGATTGGCCAGAGCACCATGTGACCCAGCCTCTATTTAAGCTGGAGTCACATAGCGCCGCCCGTCACTCTGCTCTGATTAGCGTAGGGAGAGGTTGCGGCTGCGACAGTAGGGCGAGATTAGGCAGATTAACTCCTCCAAAGGACTTGATTAACTGATCGATCTGCAGCTGTGGATCATTGAGCTGCTGATCCTCAATTGCTCACTGTTTTTAGGCTGCCCAGACCGTTTGTCAGTCACATTTTTCTGGGGTGATCGGCGGCCATTTTGTGTCTTGTGGTGCGCCAGCACAAGCTGCGACCAAGTGCATTTAACCCTCAATGGTGTGGTTGTTTTTTGGCTAAAGCCTACATCAGGGTGAAGCTGTCACACCAAGTGCATTTAACCAGCAATAGTCTGTTCATTTTTTGGCCATATACAAAATCAGGGGCAAGCTGCGCCTGTCACCAAGTGCATTTAACCCTCAATGGTGTGGTTGTTTTTTGGCTAAAGCCTACATCAGGGTGAAGCTGTCACACCAAGTGCATTTAACCAGCAATAGTCTGTTCATTTTTTGGCCATATACTAAATCAGGGGCAAGCTGCGCCTGTCACCAAGTGCATTTAACCCTCAATGGTGTGGTTGTTTTTTGGCTAAAGCCTACATCAGGGTGAAGCTGTCACACCAAGTGCATTTAACCAGCAATAGTCTGTTTATTTTTTGGCCATATCCCAGTCTAATTCTGTCACTAAATCCATACCGGTCACCCAGCGCCTAAATACTAGGCCTCAAATTTATATCCCGCTAAATCTGTCCTTAGTGCTGTAGCTGGGCGAGTTATTTAGTGTCCGTTCAAGCACATTTCTTGTTCTGGGTTGAAATACAATTCCCAATTTAGCAATTTCATAATTTAGTGGTTTCTGCTATATCAGAGCTATTTGAAATCTATCCCTAAAAGGGTATATAATATTCAAGGTGCACATTGGGTCATTCAGAATAACTTCACACACACCCGCTACTGTGTATTTCCAAGTCTAATTCTGTCACTAAACCCATACCTGTCACCCAGCGCCTAAATACTAGGCCTCAAATTTATATCCCGCTAAATCTGTCCCTAGTGCTGTAGCTGGGCGAGTTATTTAGTGTCCGTTCAAGCACATTTCTTGTTCTGGGTTGAAATACAATTCCCAATTTAGCAATTTCATAATTTAGTGGTTTCTGCTATATCAGAGCTATTTGAAATCTATCCCTAAAAGGGTATATAATATTCAAGGTGCACATTGGGTCATTCAGAATAACTTCACACACACCCGCTACTGTGTATTTCCAAGTCTAATTCTGTCACTAAACCCATACCTGTCACCCAGCGCCTAAATACTAGGCCTCAAATTTATATCCCGCTAAATCTGTCCCTAGTGCTGTAGCTGGGCGAGTTATTTAGTGTCCGTTCAAGCACATTTCTTGTTCTGGGTTGAAATACAATTCCCAATTTAGCAATTTCATAATTTAGTGGTTTCTGCTATATCAGAGCTATTTGAAATCTATCCCTAAAAGGGTATATAATATTCAAGGTGCACATTGGGTCATTCAGAATAACTTCACACACACCCGCTACTGTGTATTTCCAAGTCTAATTCTGTCACTAAACCCATACCTGTCACCCAGCGCCTAAATACTAGGCCTCAAATTTATATCCCGCTAAATCTGTCCTTAGTGCTGTAGCTGGGCGAGTTATTTAGTGTCCGTTCAAGCACATTTCTTGTTCTGGGTTGAAATACAATTCCCAATTTAGCAATTTCATAATTTAGTGGTTTCTGCTATATCAGAGCTATTTGAAATCTATCCCTAAAAGGGTATATAATATTCAAGGTGCACATAGGGTCATTCAGAATAACTTCACACACCCGCTACTGTGCATTTCCAAATCTAATTCTGTCACTAAACCCATACCTGTCACCCAGCGCCTAAATACTAGGCCTCAAATTTATATCCCGCTAAATCTCTCGTTACCGCTGTCCTGTTGTGGCTGGGAAAGTTATTTAGTGTCCGTCAAAGCACATTTTTTGTTCTGGGTTGAAATACAATTCCCAATTTAGCAATTTCATAATTTAGTCGTTTCTGCTATATCAGAGCTATTTGAAATCTATCCCTAAAAGGGTAGATCATATTGAAGGTGCACATAGGGTCATTCAGAATAACTTCACACACACGCTTCTGTGCATTTCCAAGTCTAATTCTGTCACTAAATCCATACCGGTCACCCAGCGCCTAAATACTAGGCCTCAAATTTATATCCCGCTGAATTTGAATACAATACATTGGGCCAAATAATATATTTGTTGTTGTGGTGAACCATAACAATGAGAAAAACATCTAGTAAGGGACGCGGACGTGGACATGGTCGTGGTGGTGTTAGTGGACCCTCTGGTGCTGGGAGAGGACGTGGCCGTTCTGCCACATCCACACGTCCTAGTGTACCAACTACCTCAGGTCCCAGTAGCCGCCAGAATTTACAGCGATATATGGTGGGGCCCAATGCCGTTCTAAGGATGGTAAGGCCTGAGCAGGTACAGGCATTAGTCAATTGGGTGGCCGACAGTGGATCCAGCACGTTCACATTATCTCCCACCCAGTCTTCTGCAGAAAGCGCACAGATGGCGCCTGAAAACCAACCCCATCAGTCTGTCACATCACCCCCATGCATACCAGGGAAACTGTCTCAGCCTCAAGTTATGCAGCAGTCTCTTATGCTGTTTGAAGACTCCGCTGGCAGGGTTTCCCAAGGGCATCCACCTAGCCCTTCCCCAGCGGTGAAAGACATAGAATGCACTGACGCACAACCACTTATGTTTCCTGATGATGAGGACATGGGAATACCACCTCAGCATGTCTCTGATGATGACGAAACACAGGTGCCAACTGCTGCGTCTTTCTGCAGTGTGCAGACTGAACAGGAGGTCAGGGATCAAGACTGGGTGGAAGACGATGCAGGGGACGATGAGGTCCTAGACCCCACATGGAATGAAGGTCGTGCCACTGACTTTCACAGTTCGGAGGAAGAGGCAGTGGTGAGACCGAGCCAACAGCGTAGCAAAAGAGGGAGCAGTGGGCAAAAGCAGAACACCCGCCGCCAAGAGACTCCGCCTGCTACTGACCGCCGCCATCTGGGACCGAGCACCCCAAAGGCAGCTTCAAGGAGTTCCCTGGCATGGCACTTCTTCAAACAATGTGCTGACGACAAGACCCGAGTGGTTTGCACGCTGTGCCATCAGAGCCTGAAGCGAGGCATTAACGTTCTGAACCTGAGCACAACCTGCATGACCAGGCACCTGCATGCAAAGCATGAACTGCAGTGGAGTAAACACCTTAAAACCAAGGAAGTCACTCAGGCTCCTCCTGCTACCTCTTCTGCTGCTGCCGCCTCGGCCTATTCTGCTGCTGCCGCCTCGGCCTCTTCCTCCGCCTCTGGAGGAACGTTGGCACCTGCCGCCCAACAAACAGGGGATGTACCACCAACACCACCACCACCACCTCCGTCACCAAGCGTCTCAACCATGTCACACGCCAGCGTTCAGCTCTCCATCTCACAAACATTTGATAGAAAGCGTAAATTCCCACCTAGCCACCCTCGATCCCTGGCCCTGAATGCTAGCATTTCTAAACTACTGGCCTATGAAATGCTGTCATTTAGGCTGGTGGACACAGACAGCTTCAAACAGCTCATGTCGCTTGCTGTCCCACAGTATGTTGTTCCCAGCCGGCACTACTTCTCCAAGAGAGCCGTGCCTTCCCTGCACAACCAAGTATCCGATAAAATCAAGTGTGCACTGCGCAACGCCATCTGTAGCAAGGTCCACCTAACCACAGATACGTGGACCAGTAAGCACGGCCAGGGACGCTATATCTCCCTAACTGCACACTGGGTAAATGTAGTGGCAGCTGGGCCCCAGGCGGAGAGCTGTTTGGCGCACGTCCTTCCGCCGCCAAGGATCGCAGGGCAACATTCTTTGCCTCCTGTTGCCACCTCCTCCTTCTCGGCTTCCTCCTCCTCTTCTTCCACCTGCTCATCCAGTCAGCCACACACCTTCACCACCAACTTCAGCACAGCCCGGGGTAAACGTCAGCAGGCCATTCTGAAACTCATATGTTTGGGGGACAGGCCCCACACCGCACAGGAGTTGTGGCGGGGTATTGAACAACAGACCGACGAGTGGTTGCTGCCGGTGAGCCTCAAGCCCGGCCTGGTGGTGTGTGATAATGGGCGAAATCTCGTTGCAGCTCTGGGACTAGCCAATTTGACGCACATCCCTTGCTTGGCGCATGTGCTGAATTTGGTGGTGCAGAAGTTCATTCACAACTACCCCGACATGTCAGAGCTGCTGCATAAAGTGCGGGCCGTCTGTTCGCGCTTCCGGCGTTCACATCCTGCTGCTGCTCGCCTGTCTGCGCTACAGCGTAACTTCGGCCTTCCCGCTCACCGCCTCATATGCGACGTGCCCACCAGGTGGAACTCCACCTTGCACATGCTGGACAGACTGTGCGAGGAGCAGCAGCAGGCCATAGTGGAGTTTCAGCTGCAGCACGCACGGGTCAGTCGCACTACAGAACAGCACCACTTCACCACCAATGACTGGGCCTCCATGCGAGACCTGTGTGCCCTGTTGCGCTGTTTCGAGTACTCCACCAACATGGCCAGTGGCGATGACACCGTTATCAGCGTTACAATACCACTTCTATGTCTCCTTGAGAAAACACTTAGGGCGATGATGGAAGAGGAGGTGGCCCAGGAGGAGGAGGAGGAGGATGAGGAAGAGGGGTCATTTTTAGCACTTTCAGGCCAGTCTCTTCGAAGTGACTCAGAGGGAGGTTTTTGGCAACAGCAGAGGCCAGGTACAAATGTGGCCAGCCAGGGCCCACTACTGGAGGACGAGGAGGACGAGGATGAGGAGGAGGTGGAGGAGGATGAGGATGAAGCATGGTCACAGCGGGGTGGCACCCAACGCAGCTCGGGTCCATCACTGGTGCGTGGCTGGGGGGAAAGGCAGGACGATGACGATACGCCTCCCACAGAGGACAGCTTGTCCTTACCCCTGGGCAGCCTGGCACACATGAGCGACTACATGCTGCAGTGCCTGCGCAACGACAGCAGAGTTGCCCACATTTTAACCTGTGCGGACTACTGGGTTGCCACCCTGCTGGATCCACGCTACAAAGACAATGTGCCCACCTTACTTCCTGCACTGGAGCGTGATAGGAAGATGCGCGAGTACAAGCGCACGTTGGTAGACGCGCTACTGAGAGCATTCCCAAATGTCACAGGGGAACAAGTGGAAGCCCAAGGCCAAGGCAGAGGAGGAGCAAGAGGTCGCCAAGGCAGCTGTGTCACGGCCAGCTCCTCTGAGGGCAGGGTTAGCATGGCAGAGATGTGGAAAACTTTTGTCAACACGCCACAGCTAACTGCACCACCACCTGATACGCAACGTGTTAGCAGGAGGCAACATTTCACTAACATGGTGGAACAGTACGTGTGCACACCCCTCCACGTACTGACTGATGGTTCGGCCCCATTCAACTTCTGGGTCTCTAAATTGTCCACGTGGCCAGAGCTAGCCTTTTATGCCTTGGAGGTGCTGGCCTGCCCGGCAGCCAGCGTTTTGTCTGAACGTGTATTCAGCACGGCAGGGGGCGTCATTACAGACAAACGCAGCCGCCTGTCTACAGCCAATGTGGACAAGCTGACGTTCATAAAAATGAACCAGGCATGGATCCCACAGGACCTGTCCGTCCCTTGTCCAGATTAGACATTAACTACCTCCCCATAACCATATATTATTGGACTCCAGGGCACTTCCTCATTCAATCCTATTTTTATTTTCATTTTACCATTATATTGCGAGGCTACCCAAAGTTGAATGAACCTCTCCTCTGCCTGTGTGCTAGGCCTAAATATATGCCAATGGACTGTTGCAGTGGTGGCTGACATGAAGCCTGATTCTCTGCTATGACATGCAGACTAATTCTCTGCTGACATGAAGCCAGATTGTCTGTTACGGGACCTCTCTCCTCTGCCTGGGTGCTGGGCCTAAATTTATGACAATGGACTGTTGCAGTGGTGGCTGACGTGAAGCCTGATTCTCTGCTATGACATGCAGACTGATTCTCTGCTGACATGAAGCCAGATCCTCTGTTACGGGACCTCTCTCCTCTGCCTGGGTGCTGGGCCTAAATTTATGAAAATGGACTGTTGCAGTGGTGGGTGACGTGAAGCCTCATTCTCTGCTATGACATGCAGACTGATTCTCTGCTGACATGAAGCCAGATCTTCTGTTACGGGACCTCTCTGCTCTGCCTGTGTGCTAGGCCTAAATATATGCCAATGGACTGTTGCAGTGGTGGGTGACGTGAAGCCTCATTCTCTGCTATGACATGCAGACTGATTCTCTGCTGACATGAAGCCAGATCGTCTGTTACGGGACCTCTCTGCTCTGCCTGTGTGCTAGGCCTAAATATATGCCAATGGACTGTTGCAGTGGTGGGTGACGTGAAGCCTCATTCTCTGCTATGACATGCAGACTGATTCTCTGCTGACATGAAGACAGATTCTCTGTTACGGGACCTCTCTCCTCTGCCTGTGTGTGTGCTGGGCCTAAATATATGCCAATGGACTGTTGCAGTGGTGGCTGACGTGAAGCCTCATTCTCTGCTATGACATGCAGACTGATTCTCTGCTGACATGAAGCCAGATCGTCTGTTACGGGACCTCTCTGCTCTGCCTGTGTGCTAGGCCTAAATATATGCCAATGGACTGTTGCAGTGGTGGGTGACGTGAAGCCTCATTCTCTGCTATGACATGCAGACTGATTCTCTGCTGACATGAAGACAGATTCTCTGTTACGGGACCTCCCTCCTCTGCCTGGGTGCTGGGCCTAAATATATGCCAATGGACTGTTGCAGTGGTGGCTGACGTGAAGCCTCATTCTCTGCTATGACATGCAGACTAATTCTCTGCTGACATGAAGACAGATTCTCTGTTACGGGACCTCTCTCCTCTGCCTGTGTGTGTGCTGGGCCTAAATATATGCCAATGGACTGTTGCAGTGGTGGCTGACGTGAAGCCTCATTCTCTGCTATGACATGCAGACTGATTCTCTGCTGACATGAAGACAGATTCTCTGTTACGAGACCTCCCTCCTCTGCCTGGGTGCTGGGCCTAAATATATGCCAATGGACTGTTGCAGTGGTGGCTGACGTGAAGCCTCATTCTCTGCTATGGGACCTCTCTCCAATTGATTTTGGTTAATTTTTATTTATTTAATTTTTATTTTAATTCATTTCCCTATCCACATTTGTTTGCAGGGGATTTACCTACATGTTGCTGCCTTTTGCAGCCCTCTAGCTCTTTCCTGGGCTGTTTTACAGCCTTTTTAGTGCCGAAAAGTTCGGGTCCCCATTGACTTCAATGGGGTTCGGGTTCGGGACGAAGTTCGGATCGGGTTCGGATCCCGAACCCGAACATTTCCGGGATGTTCGGCCGAACTTCTCGAACCCGAACATCCAGGTGTTCGCTCAACTCTAGTCACGACCATGACCAGGGGTCGTGACACTCCCTCCCCTCAAAGCCCCCCCCAACCGAAAAGGGAAGCTGGTGGGACCAAACAACAGGGAGGGGGGGAGGGGCAATGCCTGATAACCACCAGTGTCTCCCTCCAGAGCTGCCGCCAACGGACCTGGACCGTACACAACAGTCCCAGGTCGCCAGCCAACAGAGCAGACTGGAAGAGAGAACACTGGAGGCACTGCCAGATAGATGCCCGTATCTCCCCCCGGAACTGCCGCCAACAGACCTGGACCGTACACAACAGTCCCCAGGTCGCCAGCCAACAAAGCAGTCCGGAGGAGGAACACAGGACACCAGACCGATGCCCGTATCTCCCCCCAGAACTGCCGCCAACAGACCAGACCGTACACAACAGTCCCCAGGTCGCCAGCCAACAAAGCAGTCTGGAGGAGGAAAACAGGACACCGCGTCCAACTCAGGAGGACGTTCCTACTCCAGGTCGCTGCCAGCAGACACTCCCCAACCAGCACACCTGCCGGAACACCGAAGGAATGCTGCCAGCAGACAACCAGAGATAGGAACCCTGAGAGGGACGAGGGGTCACCAACACGGACACGGTTAGCAAGGTGGCGGGGAAAAGCCACCAACCGCGCCGTTAACGGTGAACCCCGTAACGCTCTCCCTCCGGAGAACGCGCATGCACCCCAACGGTCAATGGATGCATGCTTCACCCTCTTACGAAGGAAGACCAGGTGAGGTGCCAGTTCTGGTCATACTGTCACGGCTGGCGGTGGGGGAAACCCCCAGCCGTGCGGTGCCAGGAGATAATAGGGTTACCCCTTGGCCGGGACACCAAAGTTAGGGAGCAGGTCACCTCCTATTGCATCCCTAACGCTGACCCTGTCTCCTATCAGTATGAGCCGACCTTGATGGTAGGAGGACTCATACGCCGGAACCTTACAGTCCCTACGAGCCCTCAAGTCGGCCCTGTACTAGGGGACAGAGTCAGACGCCCTACTCCTCCTAGGCACGGAGGAGCCGGGGTCTCAACGGCCAAGCAACACAGGGGGATACAATAACAGCTATGGCAGTGACAGGCAAATGGGACCAACACATCACTCACCTGCCACAGACAACAAACCCTGGATCCCATGTGCAGGTGCTGCGGTTCAGACACCAACAAACACAGCACACACCAGACATCCCACAGGAACCCAGGACCACAAGCTGCACTAACATAATAACCCCACACACACCTAGATAACACTTTGAAACATAGTTTTAACTGACAATGGTTTTATGACCAGAAGGTTGGTCCTCACCAGGCAGATGGAGGCGACAGGAGGCTGCTCCAGCCAGCATGGCTGAGAGCAACCTACTGAAGCCTGCAGGAGTCTCAGGCTATATAGGCCGAAAGGCCACACCCACCAGTCAACCACACCCAGTGACAACACACACACTGGGAAGGGAGTTAACCCTTCCTACACCACAGAAGGGAAAACACCAACTTAAAGGGGAATAGCACACACACTCACTCACCTGTCACCGCTGGCAACGGCATGCGTGGCCACCGTGTCCTGCAGAACAACCAGCAGGCAGAGACCCTGCCACCACATGCACAACACCAGACGTTGCCGCGGACAACCGCAGGTGAAGGGAGGTGTCCAAGTGCATACAACCTCGTGCACAACAAACAGACAAGGAAGTGCACACAAACACAGACGAAGGACGTGCACACCAAAACACGTTGCCAAGGGCAACCGCACGCATGCCTGTTATTCGCGGCAACCGCACCTGAGGCAAACCACTAAGTGCCCCCTGCTGCGGTTGCGACAACACCAGACCGCGGATAACTGCATGCGGCTCCCAAGGAGTCACGACCATGACCAGGGGTCGTGACAGTGAGCTAGTCCACATTGGCTGGCGGAGACACTGCAGCATGTAATCGCTCATGTGTGCCAGGCTGCCCAGAGGCAACGAAAAGCTGTCCTCTGTGGGAGGTGTGTCGTCTGTGTCCTCTGTATCCCCCCAGCCACACACCAGTGATGTCCATGAGCTGGTCTGGATGCCACCCTGCTGTGAACAAGGTTCCTCCTCCATCTCCTCATTTTCCACCTCGTCATCCTCCAGAACTGTGCCCTGGCTGGGCAATTGTGTACCTGGCATTTGTGGGTGCAGGAACCCACCCTCGGAGCCACTTGTGAATGACTGGCCGGAAACCTAACAAAATGATCCCTCTTCTTCCCCCTCCTCCTCCTGTGCCACATCCTCTTCCATCATCGCCAGCAGCATTTTTTCAAGGAGGCATAGAAGTGGGATAGTAACGCTGAGAACGGCGTTATTGGCACTGGCCATGTTGGTGGAATACTCGAAACAGCGCAACAAGGAACACAGGTCTCGCATGGAGGCCCAGTCATTGGGGGTGAAGTGGTGCTGTTCTGCAGAGCGACTAACCCGTGTGTGCTGCAGCTGAAACTCCACTATCGCCTGCTGCTACTCACACAGTCTGGCCAGCATGTGCAAGGTGGAGTTCCACCTTGTGGGCCCGTCGCACATGAGGAGGTGAGCGGGAAGGCCGAAATTACGCTGCTGCGCTGACAGGCGAGCAGCAGCAGGGTAAGAACACTGAAAGCGCGCACAGACGGCCCGCACTTTATGCAGCAGCTCTGACATTTCAGGGTAATTTTTAAGGAATCTATGCACCACCAAATTCAGCACATGCACCAGTCAAGGGATGTGCGTCAAACCGGCTAGTCCTAGAGCTGCTTACGAGATTTCCACCATTATTGCTTACCACCAGGCCAGGCTTGAGGCTCACTGGCACCAACCACTCATTGGTCTGTTGTTCAAGGCCTGTCCACAGCTCCTGTGGAGTGTGGGGTTTGTCCCCCAAACAGATAAGTTTTAAAACTGCCTGCTGTCGTTTACCCCTGGCTGTGCTGAAGTGGGTGGTTAAGGTGTTACGCTGACCGGATGAGGAGGCAGTAGAGGATGAGGAAGCGGAGTAGGAGGAGGAAGCAACAGGAGGCAAACTGAAGCGCCCTGCAATACTCGGTGGTGGAAGGACACGCGGCAAACTGCTATCTGCCTCAGGCCCACCCGCCACTGCATTTACCCAGTGTGCTGTTATGGAGATATAATGTCCCTGACCATGCTTATTGGTCCATGTATCCATAGTGAGGTGCACCTTGCCACAGATTGCGTTGCGCAGTGCACACCTGATTTTATCCCCCACTTGGTTGTGCAGGGAAGGGATGGCTCGCCTGGAAAAGTAGTGGCGGCTGGGCACAACGTACCTTGGGACAGCCACCTCCATAAGGCCTTTAATACTCTCCGTCTTCACCAGACGGAATGACAGCATTTCAAAGGCCAGTAATTTTGAAATGCTGGCATTCAGGGCCAGGGATCGCGGGTGGGTAGGGGGGTACTTCCTCTACTGCTCCAGTGTTTGGGAGATGGAGATCTGAACGCTTCCGTGGGACATTGTGGGGATGCTTGGTGACCCAGATGGTGGTGTTGCTGGCAGATCCTCTGTTTGCGGGGTGGCAGGTGGCACTGTCACTCCAGAGGTGGATGAAGAGGCCGAGACTGCAGCAGAAGAGGATTCAGGAGGAGCCAAAGACCTTTCTTGGTTTTGAGGTGTCTACTCCACTGCAGCTCATGCTTTGCACTTAGATGCCTGGTCATGCAGGTTGTGCTAAGGTTGAGAACATTTATGCCTCGCTTCAGGCTCTGATTGCACAGCGTGCAAACCTCTCATGTCTTGTCGTCAGCACTTTGTCTGAAGATCTGCCATGGCAGGGAACTCCTTGGAGCTGGCTTTGGTGTGCTCAGTCCCTTGCTGCGATGGGCAGTAGCAGTCGTACTGTCTAGGGGGCAGACGCTTTTGCACCCTGCTCCCTCTTCTGCTGTGCTGGTGGCTCTGTGCGACTACTGCATCTTCCTCCGAACAACATAGGTCACTCGCATGACCTTGATTTCATGTGGGGTCGAGGACCTCATCATCTTCCACATCATCTTCCATCCAGTCTTCACTCCTGCCCTCCTTGTCGGTCTGCACACTTTCGAAAGCCACAGCAGTTTGCACCTGTGTTTCATCATCATGTGATACGTGCTGCGATGGTCCTCCCATGTACTCATCTTGAAACATAAGTGGTTGGGCATCGGTGCACTCAATCTCTTCCACTTCTGGGACAGGAATAGGTGGATGGCCCTGGGAAACCCTGCTAACAGAGTCATCAAAAAGCAGAAGAGACTGCTGCATGACTTGGCGATCAGAATGCCTGGCTCATTTGCAAGGGGGTGAGGGGAAAGACTGATGAACATCAGCTGCAGGTGCTAACTCTGATCTTTCAGCAGGAGACTGGGTGGGAGACAATGTGAAGGAACTGGAGGCACTGTCAGCAACCCAATCTACTATCGCCTGTACTTGTTCTGGCCTCACCATTCGCAAAGCCGCATTAGGCCTGACCAAATACCGCTGCAGGTTCTGTCGCCTACTCGCACCTGAGGAAGGAGTTTCACTTGTGCGTGTAGCTGGCACAGATCGACCACATCCTCTCCCTGCAACAGGAGCTCCACCAGCAGCACCACGACCTGGGCCACATCCTTTATTTGACGCTCTCCTCATATTTCTCAAATTTAGGATCTTGAACTAAATGGGTGTTTGATTAATAGCAGAATTGAACCACAGTATCTAAAGTATGTATCTCACACATACTGATTCAGACTAGGCCACAATGAAAGATTTTTGCCCAAAATGGGTGTTTTTAGTAATAGCAGAATAGAACCACAGTATGTAAAGGGTGTATCTAACACGTACAGCTCCAGACTAGCCCGAAATTTAAGATTTTTGCCCAAAAGTGGTGTTTTATTAATAGCAGAATAGAACCACAGTATCTAAAGGGTGTATCTCACAATGACATATGCAGCAAAGGCTGCAAAATAAAAAATGTTGCCCAAAATGGGTGTTTTATTAATAGCAGAATAAAACCACAGTATGTAAAGGATGTATCTTACACTTACAGATGTAAACTAGGCCGCAATTATAGATTTTTGACAAAAATGGGTGTTTTATTAATAGCAGAAAAGAACCACAGTATCTAAAGTGTGTATCTTACACATACAGATGAAGACTAAGCCGCAATTTAAGTTTTTTGCCCAAAATGGCTGTTTTTCAAATAACAGAATAGAACCACAGTATCTAAAGTGTGTCTCTCACACGTACAGATGTACAGTAGGCCGCAATTTAAGATTTTTGCCCAAAATGGGTGTTTTTATAATAGCAGAATAGAACCACAGTATTTAAAGGGTGTATCTCACACGTACAGATGCAAAATAGGCCGCCATTAAAGATTTTTGCCCAAAATGTTATTGATAGCAGAATAGAACCACAGTATGTAAAGGGTGTATCTCACATGTACAGATCCAGACTAGGCCGCAATGAAAGATTTTTGCCCAAAATTAGTGTTTTTCCAATAGCAGAATTGAACCACAGTATCTAAAGTGTGTATCTCACATGTACAGATTTAGACTAGGCCGCAATGAAAGATATTTGCCCAAAATGGGTGTTTTATTGATAGCAGAATAGAACCACAGTATCTAAAGTGTGCATATCACACGTACAGATGCAGACCAGGCCGCAATTAAAGATTTTTGCCCAAATTGGTTGTTTTATTAATAGCAGAATAGAACCACAGTATCTAAAGTGTGTATCTCACACTTACAGATGTAGACTAGACCGCAATTAAAGATTTTTGCCCAAAATGGGTGTTTTATTAATAGCAGAATAGAACCACAGTATCTAAAGGGTATATCTCACAATGACATATGCAGCAAAGGGGCAGGCAGCATGGGAGCGTCTGACGAAGGACGCTAGGCTCCGTCCCCCTCTACCTTGCCGCCTGACTCCATGGCCCGTTTGCCTGCTCCGGTACGAGGTGCCTGTCGGGGGGCGCCGATGAAGTGCTAGATGTCGCCCAGCTGGTTGTGTCTCCCTTCCTGCTGGTCCGTCGATGATCCCCGTTGGTCTCCCACGACGCGGCTCCTGCTGGTTTCCGGCTCTTGCGTAGCCGATCCCTGTGTTGCCGGGGAGGTCGGGATAGAGGTTGAGTTGGATGGCCCGGCGTCTACTCCTGCCTACATGTTGGAAGGGTTCCAGGGACCTGCTGCGGATCGGTTCTAAATCCAGGTGGTCGTTCCGGGGGTGGTGAGTCGCCTGCTCGGAGGAGCAGCGGAGATTGCTGGTTGCCCCCCCCCCTCTCAGTGGAAAAAAACTTGGACTATACCCTTATGGAGAGGTCCCACCTTTTTCTATAACAAAGATATAAATATAAAAAAAAAGGGGACAGAGAAGAAGAAGAAGTGGAGGAATTGTGAGGAGGGGAGAGGAGAGGGGGTGGAAGGAGGAGAGAGGATAATGGAGGGATAAAAGGGAAAAAAGGATTAAAGGAATAGTATTGTGGAAAATTCTAATCTGGGCGGTGGGAACTGATTGTTTTTCCTGAGCGTCCTCGGAGGTCGTGGAGTACGGAGTATAGCAATCGCAATATTTATGTGTACACCCCTGTCGTAATTTTGACTTGGACCCTTGAATCTAACCTTCGGAGAAAAAAAAAGGGAAAAAAACCTTTCTCACTTTCCACACTGCTATTAACAAGACTAACCCTTCATGATATCCCTAAACTCTCCCTGACTAACCAACATCTCTGGACACTGGACAATTGTTATAGTTTAATTACTGGATTTTTTTTCTTCTTCTTTTGTTTTTTCTCCTCTTTTTTCTTTTTCTTTCCCCTTTCTCCCCCTAACTTCTCCCACTGGCATTGATGTCCTTTATGTTGAATGGCCTACACCTCTCGGCTGTGATATATGGGAGTGTTGAATTTGGTGGATACTCATACTCAGGTTGTTCTATGTTGTAGATTGTACCCTACATATATACCTAGGAGTAACGGTAGAGAGGGGGGGACGGGGGGAGGGATAGAGAGGGGGAAGTGGAGGAGATAGAGAGTAGGTGGGAAGGGGAGGAAGGAGTATTGGAAAGGGAGGTTGAAAATTGGAAGGAAAGAGATAATAGTAAGTTAAAGAAGATGCCCCCCAAGAAAAAGGAGGAACAATGTGCCCCTACTTGAGCTAGCAGTAGGAGGTCAACAACAGGACTAGAGACCGGGTTAAAAAATTTTGGCACCAAACTTCCCAGGCTCTAGCCCCCTACAGAAAGAAAAAAATATAGAGGTAGAGTCTCAAGTTTTGACACAGGAAAATTGATCTTCGAGTGGAGTAGGTGAGTGGGGATCCACCGCAGCATGTACAGAAATAGATGTAAAAATGATGAAGGACATATTTTGCACGGTCTCGAGGATGGAAAATTTTATGGGGAATATGGTGACACAGATCGGGGCAGTGCAAACTGACGTCAGTGTAATAAGAGATGAGATGGAGAAAATAAGGCAGAGATTGTACGAGATGGAAAAAAGGATCCCCGCTCTGGAGCTTTCTGTTCAGAACTTAGAGAAGCAGGTCGTATCCCTAAAACAGATGAACAGTAAGATGGAACAAAAACTAATAAATCAAGAAGATAGAGCAAGAAGAATGAATATAAGATGTGTCGGGATCCCAGAACGGGCAGAAGGGGTTAACTGTACCAAATTTATGGAGAGATGGATAAAGGATAATTGTAGAGAGGGCACCCTTTCCCCTTTGTTCGCTATTGAGAGAGCACATAGGGTTCCCACAAAAAAAGGGCCACCAGGGGGATACCCTAGACACATGTTGATTAAATGTTTACTGGCTAAGGACCGGAATACAATACTGTCGGATGCTCGAACTTCCGAAAAATATCAGATCCACGGTGAAAAGATAAGACTATTCTCGGATTACTTAGCTGATACTAACGCCTGTAGAAAAGAGTTTATAAGTGTTAAAAAGAGATTAATGGAGGCAGGCCTGAAGTATAGTCTATTTTTTCCAGCAAAATTAAGGGAGTGGGCGGATCGGTTGGGTCTTTGAGGGTAGGGTGTGAGGGGGGGGGGGACAAGGAGCAAGGAGTAATATGCATAGTAATGGAGTTGCCCTGACCGCTGAAGAGCAGTCAGGGGGGTTAATTAAGGGAGGGGGGAAGGTAGGTTGGAGAGGAGGGAGAGAGAGAGAGGACAGGAATTTTTTTTTATTTTTCTTCCCTCTCTGCTAGATGGTTAGGATCCTTTTGTTAAACGTGAGAGGTTTACGAGAGAGAGTAAAGAGATATGCTATCCTAGAGTGGATGAAGAGGTTCCTGCCGGCCTCCAAGAGACACACCTAAAGAATCTCTAAGGTGGTTAGAGAAGAGGTGGATAGTGGAAGGGTACCATTCGGTACATACTACTTATTCAAGAGGGGTTTCAATTCTGATACATCATGGGATTAAATTTGAATGTGTCGCATACGAGACGGACGACTGTGGTAGGTACCTCTTTTTGCAATGTAATATAGAAGGGGTTAAAATTGTAATTGCAAATATATATATTCCACCACCATATAAGCCAGATATAAGCCAGATGTTCTGTATGAATCACATAGATTTTTAGACAAGAATGTATAATGGTAGCTGTAATGGATCCACTCAAGGATAGGTTCTCTAGCAGAGGGGGAAGAACACAAAATGTGGATTTGTGTAAATTGGCCTTGGAATTCCACTGGATAGACGTGTGGCGCTATCAGAACCCGGAGGAAACCATGTATTCTTGCTATTCTAAAATGCATCAAACCTGGTCAAGAATAGATATGGTTTTGGGAAATAAAAATCTAATGTCTCAAAACAGGATTAAAATAAAATATGCACCTATGGTCCTATCGTGCAGTGGATGAACTAAAACTTTTTTCCAGGAGAATAACAACTCTGCCAACGGATTGATAGTCTGGGACACTGCCAAAGCATTCCTGAGAGGACTTTTGTTTAAAAAGGTGAACTACTGGAAAAAAAGTATTAAGGAAAGAGGTGACCTATTGGAAAAGAAATTAGAAGAAGCAAGAATGGCATGTATGATGAATCCTACTGAATACAATAGGAAGGAATGGGAGGAGGAACAGGAAAAGCTAAAAATACATCAGCTAGAGAAAAGTAGGAAAGAATTGTTCTTCCAAGGGTTCCGGCTGGCTTCAGAGGGAGAAAAAGTTGGAACAATTTTGGCCAATAAGATATCCCAGGCTCAAAAGAAATATTTGGATAGAGAAATATCAACCCTAGAAATTAATGAGGTCTTGGGTAAGGTAAACCCCGCAAAAACACCAGGGTGTGACAGCCTCCCCTTTGAAATATATAAGGTCTTTGCTCAGATTTTAATAGCTGAATTCAAAACAACATTGAATGAGGCACAAAAGATAGGGGATTTACCAGACTCCATGAAAGAGGCAATTATTACATTAATTCCAAAAAAGGGTAAAGAACAATTAGATCCTGGATCATACAGACCAAAATCCTTACGGACGTTAAAATCTTGGCAAAGGTTTTGGCAGGGAGGCTCTCTAAAGTGATTAAAGGTATAATTCACGAAGACCAGACTGGTTTTATACCTGGTAGAACTATCAATTCAAATATAAGAAGCTTGTATCTTAATATTGAGGCTAATAGAATAGAAACAGGTGATAAAGCAATACTTTCACTGGATGCTCAAAAGGCATTTGACTGTATTGAATGTATCTATGGGCAGTCCTAAAAAGGGTCAGTATAGGCGAGGGGTTTATAAGATGGATTCAGCTTATATATTCTAACCCAAGGGCTAGAGTGATGGTGGATGGGAGCTTGTCCCTGCCTTTTGCCCTTTTCCGGGGCACTAGGCAGGGATGCCCTCTCTCCCCATTACTATTTTCTATAGCAATTGAGCCCCTCGCAACTATAATAAGAAATGATAGAGAGCTTAAAGGGAACCTGTCATGTGGATATTTGATTATAATCTAATTAATTATATACAATCATTAACTACTAAAAAGTGCCTTAGATGTATTCACTTACTGGTGTGACAGATGGTTACCTCATAATATACACACAAAGATGCCGCATGCCGCATGCTTATGAGCTGATTCCAGTCCGGCGTGATGTCATTGAGTCCAGCGTATATTTAATTCAGAGCTATAGCCACTCCCCTGCCCACCTGCTGCTGATTCCTATGGAAGCAAACTGTCATTCAGCAGCAGGTGGGCGGAGAGAGTCAGGAGCTCATAAATATTCATGACTCATCATTATCAGCTGGAGCTTTTCAATACAAGATGTTGGCAGATTGACTGGGTCAATTAAAGAAAGTGACCCAGCATTTTGCTTAGAGAATCAGTCACTTATTTATGTTGCCCTTAGTTAGGACACCATAAAACTGGTGACAGGTTCCCTTTAAAGGTTTTCAATATGCGGAAGGAGATGAAAAACTATTAATGTACGTCGATGATATTTTATTATTTATGCACAACACAGGGGATCAGTTTAATAGAGTAATAGATAAATTAGATAAAACAATTTTTGGGGGATTAAATATTAATTGGGGGAAATCCCATATGATGTTATTGGGAGTTGGGCAATTAGGAAGGAACTTAAGGATGCATGTACTTGAGAAACACGAGAGTTTTAAATATTTAGGCATACAAATCTCGGGGAATATAGAAGATTATGAAAAACTAAACGTACTTCCCGTAATAAAAGAACTTAGAATTAAAATACATATTTGGAAAAGACTACCACTCTCTATTCAAGGTCGGGTAAACCTAATAAAAATTATTTTTCTCCCAAAGTTACTTTATGTTTTACAAAATGCCCCAATAAGACTGCTGCAGAACATATTTAGATTATTGGGTCGCCTAATGGGGGAATTTATTTGGAAAGAGGCTATTCCTCGGATAAAAAAGAAGTCCTTCAACTCCCAGTAAGAGAGGGTTGTTTGGCGGTTCCTAACTGGTTTATGTATTATTTGATAACACAATATAGTCAGATAAGAGACAGCTTGAATGGTTTAGGGGGAAGACAGGAATTAAATAAAATGGGTTGGAGAGGGGAATTTAATCACTTAGATATATTGGAATCGGGTACACTAGGAAAAAACTTTACAGGAAATAGAATAATGAATTCAATGGATCACATATGGGGGCAGATTAAAAAACTATTGCGGATAAAAGGTTTTCTCCAATACACACCTATTTGGAAAAATTTAAATTTAAAGGAACACTAAACGATTAGGAGTTATATTGATTGGGAAAAAAGGGGATAAAATATCTAGCCCAAGTATTTGAAAATGATAAATTAAAGGACTTTAATACACTTGCTAGGGAGTTTGGGATCCCCAAAAGGATATATACAAATATCTCCAGCTCAGGAATGCCTTGAGGACAGTGGTAAAAGTAGATAAATATAGAAAGGAACAATCAGACAGAATATATAAATTCACTAACGGAGGAGAAAAAAGAGGTATAACAAAAAAAAGATATGGGATATTGATGGAAGGAAAGAAAGAATGGATTACAATACTTGCTAAAAAAAAATGGGAAAAAGAACTTCAGCTTTTCTTTTCCGAAGAGAAATGGAAAGATGCCCTTAGAAGTTATGCAATGGTGTCGGATAGGGAGTCACATAAAATATCATATTTTTTTATAGTACATAGATTACATCGATCTCCTAAGAGGATAAAGAAAATGGGTGTGAGAGCTTCAGATAATTGCCCAAAATGTAGTGGGGGAATGCAGATCTAATACACTGTTTTTGGAGATGTCCCAGACCTTTTAGATATTGGAAGGAGATAGCAGAGATTGTACTGCATTCCTGGATGCAAAGGCTGCAAAATTATGTTTTTTGCCCAAAATGGGTGTTTTTTTTGAATATGACAGCAGTATATAACACTTGAATTTCACACGTGCAGATGTAGCAAGGGCCGTAAAATTGTGTATTTTGCACAAAAAGGGTGCTTTTTAAAACCCAGAAAATTATAGCTGTATTTTTAGCTTAAATTGCACACTGACTAATGTGCCAGAGGACCAAAATGAAGGTGTTTTTTAAAGCCAGAAACTTATTGAAGTATTTCAAACTTGTTTTTAACAATCACAGATGCAGCAAGGGCTGTAAACTATTTTTTTTTTTTGCCCAAAAAGAGTGTTTTTTTTACTAACAGAATATGAAAGCTGTATATAACACTTGCATTTCGTGCGTGCAGATGCAGCAAGGGCTGTAAAATTGTGTATTTTGCCCAAAAGAGTGTTTAAAAAAAAACAGAAAATTATAGCTGTATTTCTAGCTTAAATTGCACACGGACTAATGCTGCAAAGGCACCAGATATTGCCAAAAAAGGGTGATTTTTATTATTATTGCAGTATTTCAAGCTTGAATTTGAAAAGCACAGATGCAGTGCTGGTGCACTGAGCTTGCATAAAATGTCTGCCTCCTTGCCCACCTAACTAACAGACATACACAAATTATTTTTCTCTGTCACTGGGCTCAGGGCAGGGTAAAAAGATTGTGCACTGCACCCACACAACTAAATCTATGTAGATCGCTGAGTTGAATTGGAGTTCTGACAACAGATTCTGTCCTATTCTCTCCCTCACAGCAGCAGCATCCTCTTCCTACACTAAGCACAGCAGAGTGACGTGCAGTGCTACGTGACTCCAGCTTTTATAGAGGCTGGGTCACATGCTGCACTGGCCAATCACAGCCATGCCATTAGTAGGCATGGCTGTGATGGCTTCTAAGGTCACACAGTTAAACGCTTGTTGATTGGCTGCTCTGCAGCCTTTCAAAACGCGCCAAGAAATTGCCGAACACCGAACCCAAACTTTTACTGAAATGCTCGTGTTTGGGTCCGGGGTCCAAAAATCCTAAAGTTCGGTACGAACCCGAACTTTACAGTTCGGGTTCGCTCAACCCTACCCATTGGTATATCACACCAGTAGAAATTATTTGTTCCAATAATATATATTTTAAATAAATGTAAAAAAAACATTCTTAATATATATTTTTCAAATATATTGACATATATTTGAAATGCTACAATTTTGGCAGTTTTTAATATATTTCAAAAATATATTGCAATATATTTGTGGATATATTTTTCAAAACATGTTCCAATGCATGCTGAAACATATTTTAAAAATATATTTAGGCATGCATTGTGAAATATGCTGTGAATATATAATAGAATATATATCACATGCATTTATGAATGTATTTAGTAATATATTACTGTGGCCATAAATATATTTCAAAATGTATTTTGGAAGACATTGTGAAATGTGCTGTGAATATGTTCTAGAATATATATTACATGCATTTATAAATGCATTTAGTAATATATTATTGTGGCCATAAATATATTTCAAAATGTATTTTGGAAGACATTGTGAAATATGCTGTGAATATGTACTAGAATATATATTACATGCATTTATAAATGTATTTTGCAATATATTACTGTGGCCATAAATATATTTCAAAATGTATTTTGGAAGACATTTATGTACATTGTGTAATATGCTGTGAATATGTTCTAGAATATATATTACATGCATTTATAAATGCATTTAGCAATATATTACTTTGGCCATAAATATATATCAAAATGTATTTTGGAATGTACTGTGAATATGTTCTAGAATATTATGTTAAATGTACTTCTGAATGCAAAATATGTGAGGGAGAAATAAAAATATAACACTTTACTATTATATTCTGAAATGCATTTGTAATGTATTTTATATATCCTAGACCTATAAAATCGTCAAGTATTATGCCCCTTTCACATGGGAGAGAATTCCACAAAGGTGCAATGTTTGATGTTTGAAGTGAACGCATTGCACCCACACTGAATACGGACCTATTCACTTCAATAGGGCTGTGCAGATGAGCGGTGATTTTCATGCATCACTTGTACATTGGGTGAAAATCGCATCATATTCTATATTTTGCATTTTTCACGCAAGGCAGGCCCCCTAGAAATAAATGGGGCTGCGTGAAAATTGCATAGCATCTGCAAGCAAGTGCAGATGCAATGCGATTTGCACACATGGTTGCTAAGGAGATGAAGGATGAGTGACCCTGGACCCCATTTACTTTATTATTTTCCCTTAAAACATGGTTATAAGAGAACATAATAACATTCTTAATACAGAATGCTTACTAAAGGGGGTTAAAAAAATAAATTAACTCACCTCATCCAATTGTTTGCGCACCTGTGATCCTCTTCTTTGTTCTTCTTAAAGGAGCAAAAGGACCTTTGATGACTGTAACGGACCGTTCAGCACACAACTCCATTCAGACGATATCCTCCTTTCAGATTGACAGGCAGTTACTGCAAGCACCAATTTCCCGAACTGCAAGCACATGAATACTCCATACTCCCAAAGGGAAAACGCATGAAGGCTGTATACAGCCGAACAGGAAAAACCCTATGAACAGTTTACACTCCTGGCAGTCGCACTGTAACAACATACACTCCTATCTCCCCCAAGAACGAGACGACACTTGGCTTGAGGGTTAAGCAGAACACACTGTCCTGGGACATACAGCCTCCTTTATTTACAGTCATGTGAAAAAATTAGGACACCCTTTGAAAGCATGTGGTTTTTTGTAACATTTTTAATAAAAGGTTATTTCATCTCCGTTTCAACAATACAGAGAGATTAAAGTAATCCAACTAAACAAAGAAAACTGAAGAAAAGTCTTTTCAAGATCTTCTGTAAATGTCATTCTACAAAAATGCCTATTCTAACTGAGGAAAAAGATAGGACACCCTCACATGTATTCCCTCTTAAATTGGCTCAGATCTCACACAGGTATATCACACCAGGTGCACATAATTAGTAGATCGTTACTCTGCATGTTAATTGAGGCTTGCCCTATTTAAACCTCAGACATTTAGTTTGGTGTGCTCCTGACTGTTGAAGTGAGAGTGAGCACCATGGTGAGAGCAAAAGAGCTGTCAGAGGACTTCAGAAAAAAGATTGTAGCAGCCTATGAGTCTGGGAAGGGATTTAAAAAGATCTCAAAAGATTTTGAAATCAGCCATTCCACTGTCCGGAAGATAGTCTACAAGTTGAGGTCTTTCAAAACAACTGCCAACATGCCCAGGACTGGTCGCCCCAGCAAGTTCACCCCAAGAGCAGACCGCAAGATGCTAAAAGAGGTCTCCAAAAACCCTAAAGTGTCATCTCGAGAACTACAGCAGGCTCTGGCTACTGTTGATGTAGAAGTACATGCCTCTACAATCAGAAAGAGACTGTACAAGTTTAACTTGCATGGGAGGTGTGCAAGGAGGAAACCTTTGCTTTCCAAGAGAAACATCGAGGCCAGACTGACATTTGCCAGAGATAAAGTTGACAAAGACCAGGACTTCTGGAATAATGTTCTTTGGACAGATGAGTCCAAAATTGAATTATTTGGACACAACAGCAGAGGACATGTTTGGCGTAAACCAAACACAGCATTCCAAGAAAAGAACCTCATACCAACTGTGAAGCATGGAGGTGGAAGTGTCATGGTTTGGGGCTGCTTTGCTGCAGCAGGACCTGGTCAGCTCACCATCATAGAATCCACGATGAATTCTACTGTGTATCAGAAGGTGCTTGAAGAACATGTGAGACCATCAGTTAGAAAATTAAAGCTGAAGCGGAACTGGACCATGCAACATGACAATGACCCAAAACATACTAGTAAATCAACCAAAGATTGGCTGAAAAAGAAGAAATGGAGAGTCCTGGAATGGCCAAGTCAAAGTCCAGATTTGAATCCCATTGAGATGCTGTGGGGTGACTTGAAAAGGGCTGTACGTGCAAGAAACCCCTCAAACATCTCACAGCTGAAAAAGTTCTGCATTGAGGAGTGGGGTAAAATTTCCTCAGACCGATGTTGAAGACTGGTAGATGGCTACAAGAACCGTCTCACTGCAGTTATTTCAGCCAAAGGAGGTAACACTCGCTATTAGGGGCAAGGGTGTCCTATCTTTTTCCTCAGTTAGAATAGGCATTTTTGTAGAATGACATTTACAGAAGATCTTGAAAAGACTTTTCTTCCGTTTTCTTTGTTTAGTTGGATTACTTTAATCTCTCTGTATTGTTGAAACGGAGATGAAATAACCTTTTATTAAAAATGTTACAAAAAACCACATGCTTTCAAAGGGTGTCCTAATTTTTTCACATGACTGTACCTTCTCAGTCCAGAGGAATACCCCCTGGGCCTATACATTAACCAATCAACATATTACAACACATACAATGCAAGTACAGCAGCCAGTCGGACACAACGGGACAATAGAACACACCCAGCATATTCCTCCCCTCTGTCTAGGAGATAATTGAGTCAATTTCTGTATCTACTCAACTATCTCCTAAGCTGAAAAGTTACACTTCTTATAAATTATTACAACTTTGTGAGTTTACATTGTACATACATATATGTTATATCAATTTAACCAGTATAACTTGGGGACAAACCTATCCAAAATTCACTTGAATAGGTTCAGGGGTTTAAAAGTTAGTAAAAGTATCTTAAAGGGCCGTAATCCAGGGGCAGGAGGCGGGAAAACAGCCCCCTCCAAAACACTGTGGCGAAGTGGCTTTCACCATAATGACGTAATTGTGCTCACCACCTGGTGAGCGCAGTGAAATCAGCGCAGGTCCTGCTGAATGAAGATAGAAGGACCTTATCAAAGGTCCTTTTGAAGGTCCTCAAAGGAGAAGAAATAAGACAATTCCTGGCTGTGTGATCAAGTGGATGAGTTCATTTAATTTATTTATTTTAACCCCTCAATGCACATTTTAGAAAGCATTCTGTATTAAGAATGTTATTATTTTCCATTATAACCATGTTAAAAAGGGAAAATAATAAAATCTACACAATACCGAATCCAAACCCGAACTTCAGTGAAGAAGTTCGGGTCTGGGTACCACATTCAGTTTTTTCCTCACGCACGTGCAAAATGCATTGCACTCGCACTGAAAAAACTGAACAACGCAATCGCAGTCAAAACTGACTGAATTGTGTACACACTCGCAGCCGAGATGCATCTGGAGCAAATCCGGAACACCCGTGTGAAAGAGGCCTTTCTGGTAGTTTTTATAATATATTTTCAATACATTTCAAATATAATCCACTACCGTAAATAATTTATAGTATTCAATTCCAAAACATTTTCTGAATGAAGACAAAAAACAGTACAATAAACAAATTATTATTATTATTATTTATTATTAAAGCGCCATTCATTCCATAGCGCTGTACATGTGATAAGCGGTGCACATACATAACAGACAATTGTACTAATCATAAACAAGATGAGTTACAAACTGGTACAGAAGGAGAGAGGGCCCTGCCCGTGAGGGCTTACAATCTACATGGTATGGGAGAAGGACACAGTAGGTGCGGGTTGAGTTGGTCATGGCGGTATAGAGGCAGCAGGGTCATTGGTTGTAGGCTTGTCTGAAGAGGTGGGTTTTCAGGTTTCTTTTGTAGGATTCCACTGTAGGTGAGAGTCTGATATGTTGGGGTAGCGAGTTCCAGAGTATGGGGGATGCACGGGAGAAATCTTGGAGTCGATTGTGGGAAGAGGCGATAAGAGGAGAGGAGAGAAGGAGGTCTTGTGAGGATCGGAGAGTGCGTGTGGGGATGTATCGGGAAAGTAGCTCAGAGATGTAGGGAGGGGACAGGTTATGGACGGCCTTGTATGTGTTTGTCAGTACTTTGAAGTGGATTCGTTGGGCAATGGGGAGCCAGTGAAGGGATTGGCAGAGGGGAGAGGCAGAGGAGTAATAAGGTGAGAGGTGGATTAGTCGGGCAGCGGAGTTGAGGATAGATTGGAGGGGTGCGAGGGTGCTAGATGGAAGGCCACAGAGGAGAATGTTGCAGTAGTCTAGGCGGGAGATAATGAGGGCATGTACGAGCATTTTCGCAGATTCAAAGTTAAGGAAAGCACGGATGCGGGAGATGTTTTTGAGTTGGAGGCGGCAGGTGGTGGAAAGGGCTTGGATGTGCGGTCGGAAGGAAAGGGCAGAATCTAAGGTCACTCCAAGGCAGCGGGCTTTTTTGACTGGGGATAATGTGCAGCCATTGATCGTGATAGATAGGTCTGTTGGGGGGGTTGAACAAGATGGGGGAAAGATTATGAATTCTGTCTTATCCATGTTAAGTTTAAGAAAGCGAGAGGCGAAGAAGGATGATATAGAAGATAGACATTGTGGGATTCTTGATAGTAAGGTGGTGATGTCTGGACCAGAAAGGTAGATTTGTGTGTCATCAGCATAGGAGTGATACTGAAAGCCATGGGACTCTATGAGCTGTCCCAGGCCAAAAGTGTAGATTGAGAAGAGCAGGGGTCCTAGGACAGAGCCTTGCGGGACACCAACAGAGAGGGCATGAGACGAGGAGGTGGTGCGGGAGTGGGAGACGCTAAACGTCCGGTCTGTGAGGTATGATGTGATCCAGGAGAGAGCCAGGTCAGTGATGCCAAGAGATGAGAGAGTTTGCAACAGAAGGGTGTGGTCAACAGTGTCGAAGGCAGAGGACAGGTCAAGGAGAAGGAGGACAGAGTATTGTTTCTTGGTTTTGGCTGTCAGTAGGTCATTGGTGACTTTGGTAAGGGCAGTCTCGGTCGAGTGGTGGGTTCGGAAGCCGGATTGTAGGCGGTCAAAGAGGGAGCAAGAGGAGAGGTGGGAGGACAGTTCAGAATGGACATGTTGTTCAAGTAGCTTTGAGGCATACGGAAGAAGTGATATGGGGCGATAACTGGACAAGGAAGATGGGTCAAGTGAAGGCTTTTTGAGGATGGGTGTAATGGTAGCATGTTTAAAAGCAGAGGGGAAGACACCAGAGTTTAGTGATAGATTGAAGAGATGAGTTAGGGCTGGGATAAACACTGGGGTGAGGTTAGGGATGAGGTGGGATGGGATCGGGTCAAGTGCACAGGTGGTGAGATGTGATCTGGAGAGTAGAGTGGAGAGTTTTTCTTCTGTAATGGTGGAGAAGCGGGTTTTAGGGGGAGAGGACCGAGCAGATGTGTAGAGGGTCTGTGGGGACTGTGTAGTAAAGCTTTCTCTGATGTGGACTATCTTTTGTTTGAAATATTTGGCAAAGTCCTCAGCTGAGAAGAGAGGAGAGGGTGGGGGCGCTGGGGGGCGGAGAAGGGAGTTAAAAGTGCTAAAAAGTTGTTTAGGGCTGTGTGACAGGGAAGATATGAGAGATGAGAAGTAGGCCTGTTTTGCATCAGCGAGTGAGGATTTGAATATGAGAAGGGATTGCTTGTATGCAGTGAGATGATCTATAGAAGGGGATTTTTTCCATCGTCGCTCAGCAGCCCTGGAAGCTTGTCTGAGTTTCTTGGTCAGGTTGGTGTGCCAGGGTTGTCTGTTGATTTTCCGGATTTTGTTATGTGTGAGGGGGGCAACAGTGTCCAGAGCTGTACTTATTGTGGTGTTGTATAGGGTGGTAGCAGCTTCTGGGTCTTGGAGGCAACAGATGGTAGAGAGTGGGAGAAGAGAGTCAGAAAGCAAGCGAAGGTCGAGATGTTTAAGGTTCCTGCGGGGGTGTGCTGGTGTGTGGACCGGGGGGGCTACAGAAGAGACCAGTGAAGAGAAGGTGAGTAGGTTGTGGTCGGATAGGGGGAGAGGCGAGTTAGAAAGGTTAGATAGGGAGCAAAAGCGGGTAAAGATCAGATCCAGAGTGTGACCATCTCTGTGGGTGGGAGCTGAGGACCACTGTGATAGGCCGAAGGAGGAAGAGAGCGACAGGAGTTTAGAGGCGGCCGAGTGGCAGGTGTCAATAGGGATGTTGAAGTCACCCATGATGATAGTGGGGATGTCGGCAGAAAGAAAGTGTAGTAGCCAGGTGTTGAAGTGGTCAAGAAAGATGGTTGCTGGGCCTGGAGGGCGGTAAATGACAGCTACTTGAAGGTTGGAGGGAGAGTAGATGCGAACAGAGTGTACTTCAAATGAGGTGAGCGTAATGGAGGGTGGCAGTGGAGTTGGGCTGTAGGAGCAGGTGTCTGATAGGAGAATACCAACTCCTCCACCATGTTTGCAGCCGGGGCGGGGGGTGTGAGTGAATTGAAATCCACTATAAGAGAGTAGCAGCAGGGGAGGAGGTGTCTGAGGGTGTCAGCCATGTTTCTGTGAGACCCAGAAAGGAAAGGTTTTGAGAGATAAACAGTTCGTGAATGTACGACAGTTTGTTACGGACAGAGCGCGCGTTCCATAATGCTCCTGCAAGAGGAGCCAAAGGGGCAGGGGTCAGAGGAATGGTAATTAGGTTTAAGGGGTTGCAGGAATTTGTAGAAAGAGATTTGTAGTGGTACATGGAGGTGATGGTGGGGATTTGCTGAGGGGGTCCTGGATTTGGAGAGATATCACCAGCAGTAAGGAGAAGCAGAGAAAGTGTTAATAGGTGAGAATAAGAGAGGGCATGAGGTGTCTGTGTGTGTTTTATGTTTGCAAACAGGTTTGTGCAAGCTGTCAGATGAGAAGGTAAGATGGAAGAAGAGATGAATAGTTCCTTGCTGGGTGAATGGATGTGGGGGTATTTCAGGAGGTTGTGGAAAAGTAGGAGGAGTAAGAGGAAAGATTTAAACATTGTTTGCATTGACTATGTCTAATTACCTGTGGTCCCCTTCTGGTCCCATTCTGGTATAATTCAGACTGTGCACTTAAGGAGTTGCACTTGAGAGAGGTTGCGTGTGGAAAGACCAAGGTCTGGAAGACCATGGATCTTAGATTTATACCACTCAGTGATCAATCAGGTGTGACCAAGAGGGGAGGGGGCTACATATGGACTAATCAAGGGAGGACCAGATACAGGGGTAAAGTAGTGTAAACAAATACTCAATAAATCCAGCAGGAAAAGAGACATTAATAGTTCAATGCGAACATACCAGGGTTTAGAAGAAGAGATGAGAGGGGGTGGACAATATCAGACTGGGAAAGCTGGGTGTAGCAGTAAGCTTCAATGCGAACATACCAGGGTTTAGAAGGAGAGATGAGAGGGGGTGGACAATATCAGACTGGGAAAGCTGGGTGTAGCAGTAAGCTTCAATGCGAACATACCAGGGTTTAGAAGGAGAGATGAGAGGGGGTGGACAATATCAGACTGGGAAAGCTGGGTGTAGCAGTAAGCTTCAATGCGAACATACCAGGGTTTAGAAGGAGAGATGAGAGGTCGTGGACAATATCAGACTGGGAAAGCTGGGTGTAGCAGTAAGCTTCAATGCGAACATACCAGGGTTTAGAAGGAGAGATGAGAGGGGGTGGACAATATCAGACTGGGAAAGCTGGGTGTAGCAGTAAGCTTCAATGCGAACATACCAGGGTTTAGAAGGAGAGATGAGAGGGGGTGGACAATATCAGACTGGGAAAGCTGGGTGTAGCAGTAAGCTTCAATGCGAACATACCTGGAGATGAGAGATGAGAGAATTGGGTGATGGTCAGTAAGCAGTGATGACAAAGTGGAATATCCATAATATTACATTCTGGTATAATTCAGACTGTGCACTTAAGGAGTTGCACTTGAGAGAGGTTGCGTGTGGAAAGACCAAGTCTTGTATTATATTATTATCATGTAAAAATACAATAGAAAAACACTTGTACAACACTCTGTTAACATTTTTTAAACTTAATTGCATTATACAAATTATTTCTGTAAATCTGTTTCCTTCAGTCGATATTTTAATTCTGCAATTCTCCTGTTAACGGCATCACTTATGACACTTTTTGAAGTCCAAGAAATTTTTTCTAAAGTTGCAGCTTTAAGAAGTAAATGGAAAATAATAAACTTATTAGATATTCAAAAACACTGTAACAGATGCAAAAGTAAAGTAAACTAACAATTAGGGATGCACCAATACCACTGGTTCCAGACCAAGTACGAGTACAGATACTTTACAATGTAAATTGCTAATACTTTTTATACTTTGTTTAAACAATGCAGACTAATGATTTTAGAACAGTGATGGAGCACCAGGGGGAGTCCTAGCTGCAAATGTTGCACCACTAGTAGTTCGCCACTGACTCCAAGCTGTAGGGGGACTACAAATCCCAGCAATGCATTATACATTAATGCAGAGTAATATGAAACTACATACTATGTGTTCCAGGATGCTTGCCTGATACCCCAAGAGGCTAGGACTCAGGAGGGCTCTGTGGGATCTTGTGGGCTGTTCAGGGTCTCCGGGCCAAGGGTGTTGAATTTCTACCATCCAACATCAGGTTGTCTTTTTGTATATTTAGCCCTGCTGCGGACTAGCAAGGCTAAATGTTCAGCAAGCAGCAGCCAGGTCCATGCTCATCTGGAGGACCCGGGAGCATGGCAAACATTTCAGGATGGAGAGCGGCGGGCAGAGCAGAGAGTCTGTTCTCCTTGCTGCTCTCTGTGATCAGTGAGTGCTGTGCTCACAGTGCAAACTCCTATATTACTTTGATGCTATGTTAACCGATTTCCATCTGCCTACTGTAAATTCATAGGAGGACTACAGACACTTCCCAGTGGGTGGATGTGCCTGTATGTCATTTCTTTTCTGCAGGCGCGCAAGCAGAATTCCGCTGGGTATGTAAACAGCCGATACTGACTGTTACATACGCTGGCGTACTATAGGGGTCGCACCCCTGGCCCCTAAGCCCAGAGGGCCCCCCTTCCCAGTGGTGCTGTATATTTCCCTTTATAAGATGCATTGTATAAAAGGGAATACTAGTGAGCGCTTTCATTATGGAAGCGCTAACTAGTCTGCAGGAGGAGGGGGAGAGAAGTTCTGTGAGCGCTGTCCAGTAATTACCCCTCCTCCTGCTCGTTCTCAGGACCCTGAGAAGAGAAGACAGCCGGGAGACCGCCGGAACTGGAGAGTGGCTGCAGAGCAGGAGAGGTAAGTTAATTTCTTTATTTTTAAGTCTGATCTGAGGTCTGCTATGTGGAGGCACATAAGGGGGCATTATACTTTGTGGAGGCACATAAGGGGGCATTATGGGGGGTGTTGGAGGTCTGCTATGGGGGTCTGAAGGTCTGGTCTGAGGGCTAATGGGGTCTGGTCTGAGGTATGATATGGGGTCTGGAGGTCTGGTCTGAGGTCTGATATGGGGTCTGGAGGTCTGGTCTGAGGTCTGATATGGGGTCTGGAGGTCTGGTCTGAGGCCTGATATGGGGTCTGGAGGTCTAATGGGGGGTCAGGTCTGAGAGATCTAATGGGGGGTCTTATCTGAGGTCTGATATTGTGGCAGGGTCTGATCTGCGGTCTAAAACTGGGGTCTGATATGGGGTCTAACATAGAGGTCTAAAGGGGGTCTGATCTGAGATGGAAGGGTGTCTCATCTGGGTTTTTATATAGAGGTCTGATCTGAAAGGTACGGGAGTTTGTTTTTGTACTGGTACATAATAAAGGGGTACTTTTGTACTGGCACACTGTGTGGTACCAGAATTTTCATGGGGACTGTTTCTGCAGGATAGTATTGGGTGGCACAGTATTGAGGGGGGGGGGGGCAGGTTGGGGTGTTGAGAAGGTGGAAGGATGATGGAAAAAGTAGGAAACTAAGATGTGTTTGTTAAAGGGATGTGGTCACCTCGTTTTACCCTATAGAGCTGCGGACATGCATGGCTAGATCGCCGCTAGCATGTCCGCAATATACCTGCCCTATATCTCTGAGTGCTTTTATTGAGAGTAAAAAATTATTTTATATATATGCAAATCAGCCTTGTAAGGTGCCCAAGGGGCTGTCCTAACTGTTCTGGAGCCCAGCCACGCCCCCTGTGAATGAGCCCAACCACGCCCCCTGTGAAGGAGCCCAGCACCGCCTGCGTCCGCCGAATCTCCTTCTTGCTTGCGCATGCGCAGTGCCAGCATAGTGTTCCTTCCCTGTGCTGGCATCAGCCTCAGGGAAGGAGCTGCGCATCGCGAGATTACGGCGATCTGACTTAGTGGGCAAGGAGGAGATTCCTGGATGCAGGCGGTGCTGGGCAACTTCTCAGGGGGGCGTGGCTGGGCTCCAGAACAGTTAGTACAGCCCCTTGGGCACCTTACCAGGCTGATTTGCATATATTGAAAATATCTGTAAAGAATAAATCAAGGCAACTGGACTTACTGTAGATTTCTTGAAAACGTTTCACTCGTTCTTCCAACGAGCTTTCTCAATTCTGAGTGATTGTACAAAAATTCTGGGAATAAATATGTAACTGAATCCACATCTGGTAATTATACCCAGCATTGGGTAAAAGGTGTTGATTCCATTGTTTGCCACATACATTGTCTGCCACATACAATGCTGTCTTGACACCTTTTTCTGGGAAGTCTTTATCACCTACTGACTCCAATTAGGATAATGGAATCAACACCTTTGACCCAATGCTGGGTATAATTACCAGATGTGGATTCAGTTACATATTTATTCCCAGAATTTTTGTACAATCACTCAGAATTGAGAAAGCTCGTTGGAAGAACGAGTGAAATGTTTTCAAGAAATCTACAGTACGTCCAGTTGCCTTGATTTATTCTTTACAGATACAGTGGGATGCGAAAGTTTGGGCAACCTTGTTAATAGTCATGATTTTCCTGTATAAATCGTTGGTTGTTACGATAAATGTCAGTTAAATATATCATATAGGAGACACACACAGTGATATTTGAGAAGTGAAATGAAGTTTATTGGATTTACAGAAATCGTGTGCTATAATTGTTTAGACAAAATTAGGCAGGTGCATAAATTTGGGCACTGTTGTCATTTTATTGATTCCAAAACCTTTAGAACTAATTATTGGAACTCAAATTAGCTTGGTAATGTCACAACCAGACAGCTGAGAAGCTCTGACAGAGGTCTTTCAGAACCTCCTCCTTGACTTTGTTGTGGTATTCAGTTTCTCATCTCGTTAGCCTCTCTCAGCTGTCATGTGTTGGACTAATTGCTTCCCTTTAAATTCCTCCCCAGAATGCTTTTCTGGGCGGCTTATATTTCTTCCTGGAGTGTGTGTGCACGCTGGTCTTGTTCTCCTGTCTGCTACAAAAGCTAAGTGTTGAACATTTATCTGTTACTTTCTGTTTGCTGGATCCCAGGTGACCCTGACTCCCTCCGTATCTTGTGTAGGGATCCGGTGGTCGTGTCCCCTCACTATCGTAGGGTGCTCAGGGGTTATATAGTCAAGGTACGTGGATATGCAAACCTCCACCTTTCGGATCTTTGCATAGGCTGAGCAACCAGGGAAAGTGCCAGGTCTTCTGCAGGGGTCCCCCCTTGGTTCCTTAGTTTTTGGATCCAGCAAGTCATTTATGCATGTTGCTTTGCCTTGTTTCCTGTACACCGTCCGTGACAGGTAAGCTCAGTGACCCCTGACCTACATACACAGGTGAATCCAATTTTGAGAAAAAGTATTTAAGAGGGTCAATTGTAAGTTCCCCTCCTCTTTTAATTTTCTTTGAAGAGTAGCAACATGGGGGTCTCAAAACAACTCTCAAATGACCTGAAGACAAAGATTGTTTACCATCATGGTTTAGGGGAAGGATACAGAAAGCTGTCTCAGAGATTTCAGCTGTCTGTTTCCACAGTTAGGAACATATTGAGGAAATGGAGACCACAGGCTCAGTTCAAGTTAAGGCTCGAAGTGGCAGACCAAGAAAAATCTCGGATAGACAGAAGCGACGAATGGTGAGAACAGTCAGAGTCAACCGACAGACCAGCACCAAAGACCTACAACATCATCTTGCTGCAGATGGAGTCACTGTGCATCGTTCAACCATTCGGCGCACTTTACACAAGGGGATGTTGTATGCGAAAGTGATGCAGAGGAAGCCTTTTCTCCGCCCACAGCACAAAAAGTGCCTCTTGAGGTGGGCTAAAGCACATTTGGACAAGCCAGCTTCATTTTGGAATAAGGTGCTGTGGACTGATGAAACTAAAATTTAGTTATTTAGCCATAACAAGGGGCGTTATGCATGGAGGAAAAAGAACACAGCATTCCAAGAAAACCACCTGCTACCTACAGTAAAATATGGTGGTGGTTCCATCATGCTGTGGGGCTGTGTGGCCAGTGCAGGGACTGGGAATCTTGTCAAAGTTGAGGGACGCATGGATTCCACTCAGTATCAGCAGATTCTGGAGACCAATGTCCAGGAATCAGTGACAAAGCTGAAGCTGCGCCGAGCTGGATCTTTCAACAAGACAATGACCCTAAACACTGCTCCAAATCCACTAAGACATTTATGCAGAAGAACAAGTACAAAGTTTTGGAATGGCCATCTCAGTCCCCAGACCTGAATATAATTGAAAATCTGTGGTGTGACTTAAAGGGTTTCTACCACTTGAATATCACATATTTGGTGTTCAGACACTAGCGATTCGCTAGTGTCTGTTCTTGCCTACAAGCTAATTATCACATTAATCCGGGCTGCCGATACCTCAAAAAAAGCACTTATATCTTTATGCAAATGAGCCTCTAGGTGCTATGCAGGCGTTTTTCTAAGCACCTAGAGGCTCCGTCTACCTTGCATTTTGCCGCCCTGCGCCTCGCTCCAGCACGCCCATCTCTCACTGTAATCGATCCTCCCCCTGCTTCAGCCTTCCGAAATCCCGCGCCTGCGCCGTCCGTCGCGGCATTCGGAGGCATTCGGCGCAGGCGCAGTCAATGTCTGACCGCTCCCTGCTCAGACATTTCAACTGCGCCTGCGCCGATGACGTCACAGAGCTCCGTGGGACAGACGAAGCCCAGCAGCAAGCGGTCAGACATTGACTGCGCCTGCGCCGAATGCCTCCGAATGCCGCGACGGACGGCGCAGGCGCGGGATTTCGGAAGGCTGAAGCAGGGGGAGGATCGATTACAGTGAGAGATGGGCGTGCTGGAGCGAGGCGCAGGGCGGCAAAATGCAAGGTAGACGGAGCCTCTAGGTGCTTAGAAAAACGCCTGCATAGCACCTAGAGGCTCATTTGCATAAAGATATAAGTGCTTTTTTTGAGGTATCGGCAGCCCGGATTAATGTGATAATTAGCTTGTAGGCAAGAACAGACACTAGCGAATCGCTAGTGTCTGAACACCAAATATGTGATATTCAAGTGGTAGAAACCCTTTAAAGAGAGCTGTCCATGCTCGGAAGCCATCAAACCTGAATGAACTAAAGATGTTTTGTAAAGAGGAATGGTCCAAAATACCTTCAACCAGAATCCAGACTCTCATTGGAACCTACAGGAAGCGTTTAGAGGCTGTAATTTCTGCAAAAGGAGGATCTATTAAATATTGATTAGAGTTCTTTTTTGTTGTGCCCAAATTTATGCACCTGCCTAATTTTGTTTAAACAACTATAGCACACTTTCTGTAAATCCAATAAACTTCATTTCACTTCTCAAATATCACTGTGTGTGTCTCCTATATGATATATTTACCTGACATTTTTTATCATAACAACCAACGATTTATACAGGAAAATCATGGCGATTAACAAGGTTGCCCAAACTTTTGCATCCCACTGTATATACCATGACCTGGATAAATGAGAACCTTCACAGACATATATTAAAAATAACTTTTTTACACTCAATAAAAGCACTCAGAGATATAGGACAGGTATATTGTGGACATGCTAGCGGCGATCTAGCAATGCAAGTCCGCAGCTCTATAGGCTAAAACGAGGTGACAAAATCCCTTTAAACTTTGCAGAGACGAGACACAGCTGGAAGAAGTCACCATAGCGGTCTGGTCTGAAAGGACAAGATGAGGTAAAGAAAATATCAGAGGAGACATCACTGAATGTAAAAGGTACATATGTGGGGCTGTATTAATCTGTATATTCTGTTGCGCTGTATGTAATGTTTTCCAAGTATGTCTTTAAAGGGGTTGTCCGCTTTTTTTTTCTGTACGAGCGCTGCCTTCTCTGCTGTGTTTACCTGAGTAGGTAAACAGAGAAAACAGCTCTCATATGAGCGCTACCCTCTCTTCAGACCCCCGCCGATCTGATATTGATGACCTAGCCTCAGAATAGGTCATCAGTATTAAAAGCAGGACAACAGTAGTACTAGAGCGAATAGGTTAGGTTGTGAATTTGGCATGGAGGGTGTTTTAATTTTTACCTTAGACAGCAGAAAGGTTAGGCCATGCCCCTTTCCACAAAACACAGATGGGGGGGGGGGGGGCCCAAGCTGAACTCTTGCACCAGGGCCCATGAGCCATTAGCTACGCCCCTGGTTACATAGAAGTGTTTGGCCAGCTCTACAGCCAGCCAATCGCTTGTATTACAATGTAGAGTGCGCCAACCCTCTGCTTCCATGGCCCCCCTTCACTATCAGTTACCAGCACAGCGACTTTCTATACAGAAAACGGAGGAGAGATCAACATTCCCCTACTGCTGATCACTCTTCTCTCCCTGAAGAGGGAAGCAATGTGTATTATATCAATTCCTCCCTTAGCTATCATCATGGCTGCTATAGCCAGAGAAGAAGCGGATGGAGCAGATCACTGCTTCATCAGCTTCTTTGGGGGTCCCAAGGTTACATAGGTGTCTTAGAGAACCTTGTCTCCATAAAGAGGACCTGTCGGTGTATATTGGCTATCACATAGGGGGCTTGTTATAAAATAAATCGGTATTCTCATCTGAGACAATGGGGGCATATCGCTAGGATATGCCCCCATTATCTGATAGGTGCGGGTCCCACCTCTGTGACCCACACCTATATCGAGAAAGGAGCAGGGAATGCTGTGGCTGGAGGACCCCAGATTTCCCGGGGTCCGTATGTAACATCCTGAAGTATGTCACTAAAACTTAACATCATGTAGCAGGGTGACAAAGTGTATATTTATTATGATCCTTGCGTTGCATTGTTCCATTATATGTATTTTCTATGTCTGATTTATACTATTGCTGTAAATTTCATGTACACCAGTAGGTGGCAGCAGTATGTAACAGGTCATAGTTAGTTTATCTAGACGGGAATAGTCCATTCCAGGCTAGCTCCCCTCTTTCTGAGGAGGAGTGGAATGTTCCCACTTCCTACCTCAGAGGGAGGAAGGAAAGTTCTAGTCAATGTGCACCAGCCCCCTGCAAGAGGAGGCTGTGTTGGTAGGAGCTCCCAGAATCAGGGATCCCAACCTAGGATCCAACCTTAGCTGAGGTTCAGGATCCATCTTCTCAGCCTGAGTCATCTACCTCAGCTGGACAACCAGAGAAGCAGCAACCACAGAACAATAGATCTCCAGGAAGAAGACATCATACCCTGCGAGCTGTCCTGTGAGTACAGATCCCAAGACCTGGAGAAGATAAGTACCTCCTCAGCTAGTCAGGCCCAAACTAAGCAGACTACAGACAGAGCAGAAGATGGATACCTGCCAGATCTACTAGGCATATGTACAAGAAGCAGAATAGATATACATTCCTGCCACATATTGCCAAAACCTGCTGGGACCCAAGACTTATGCTGTACCTTGTATGGATCAAAGCTGCCATTAAGTAAACTCAAGTTGGGCTTTATTATCAGACTGGATCTACAATTATTTCATCAAAACTCCTGCTAACCACACTCAAATTTATTGCATGTGAGCCAGGATACAGGAGTCCAGCTGTACCAAGGTAGGAGACACCGTTGACACTAGACAGAGACACTATCCCCCTCTGGCATTCCTCACCTGGTATATGAGCTAAAACATCTTAAAGGGCCCTGCTACAGTACCTGCGCAAGCTGCAATTGGTGTCACGAACTATTACACCTATATACTGACCCACTGCATAGCAACCCCACTGACCCAGTGTCCTGCTCATTGCACGTCCACCACCCAGCGCTTCACCCCGCCTCTCCCATAGAAGTGAATGGGAACGTGCAGCACATGCTCCCATTCATTTCTATGAGGCCGATGGAAATAGCCAAGCCAGTGCTCGGCTATTTTAGGCGGCCCCATAGAAATGAATAGAGGGCGACTGCGCATGTGCATTGTGCCCTCCTTCACTTACAGGGCTCCGTTCTTCGGGACCCGCTCCTATCAGAAAATGGGGGCATATCCTAGCAATCTACCCCCATTGTCTGAGATGGGAAAACCTCTTTAAGTAAAAACACACCCCAAAAATGTAATTCCCCGACTCCTGCATATAAAACGTAAATATGCGTCTAGTGTGCCAATGTGTGGTGATTAAATACCACCAAAAGAAAGCTCTATCTGTCCCCCAAAAATTAATCAAATTAATTTCAGTAAGGCTACATGCACGCAATTGTGTGCCCCCAGTGGCCATATTGCTGCCCACATACGGCGGGTCCGCAATACATGGGTACTGGCTGTGTGCAGCCCGCATCACGGATCACAGACCCATTCACTTCAATGGGTCTGTGATCTGGGAGATACAGTGCAGAAGTACGGAGCGGCACACCACGGAAGCACTTCAGATCGCTTCCGTGGTGTTTCTGGCCATACCTCTGCATCGCAAAAAAGTAGTGCATACACTACTTTTTTGTGGAACGGACGGATCGCGGTCCCATTCAAGTTGAATGAGGCAGGATCCGTCTGTGGCAGCCACACGGATGTTCCAGTGCATTGGGGACCACAAATTGCACGGAACGGTCATGTGCATGAGACCTTAAGCGTTATATGACTGAATAAATGTCAAAGCCATCTTGCAGTACTGTGTGCAGCGCTCATGCTGTATGGTGACTGGAGGGAAGCCATCTTACAGGACTGTGTGCACAGCTCATGCTGTATGGTGACTGGAGGAAAGCCATCTTGCAGTACTGTGTGCACAGTTCATGCTGTATGGTGACTGGAGGGAAGCCATCTTGCAGTACTGTGTGCACAGCTCACGCTGCATGGTGACTGGAGGAAAGCCATCTTACAGGACTGTGTGCACAGCTCATGCTGCATGGTGACTGGAGGGAAGCCATCTTACAGGACTGTGTACAGAGCTCATGCTGCATGGTGACTGGAGGGAAGCCATCTTACAGGACTGTGTGCACAGCTCACGCTGTATGGTGACTGGAGGGAAGCCATCTTACAGGACTGTGTGCACAGCTCATGCTGCATGGTGACTGGAGGGAAGCCATCTTACAGCACTGTGTGCACAGCTCATGCTGCATGGTGAATGGAAGGAAGCCATCTTACAGGACTGTGTGCACAGCTCATGCTGTATGGTGACTGGAGGGAAGCCATCTTACAGGACTGTGTGCACAGCTCATGCTGTATGGTGACTGGAGGGAAGCCATCTTACAGGACTGTGTGCACAGCTCATGCTGCATGGTGACTGGAGGGAAGCCATCTTACAGGACTGTGTGCACAGCTCACGCTGTATGGTGACTGGAGGGAAGCCATCTTACAGGACTGTGTGCACAGCTCATGCTGTATGGTGACTGGAGGGAAGCCATCTTACAGGACTGTGTGCACAGCTCATGCTGCATGGTGACTGGAGGGAAGCCATCTTACAGCACTGTGTGCACAGCTCATGCTGCATGGTGAATGGAAGGAAGCCATCTTACAGGACTGTGTGCACAGCTCATGCTGTATGGGGACTGGCTGTGATAGGGAGGTGAATTACCTACTGAGCAGGCAATAAACACATTTCCATAAATCTTAAATCATTCACCTCCCTTCTACCATTCTAATATAAGACAAAGTGTTAGGCTATTTTCACACTTGCGTTCGGTGCTGATCCGTCTGCACAGACGGATGCGCACCTATAATGCAAACGCTTGCATCCGTTCAGAACGGATCCGTCTGCATAACAGCTTTTTCAGATCTGAGTTTTCACATTGTGAAAACTCAAATACGACAGTATATTCTAACACAGAGGCGTTCCCATGGTTATGAGGACGCTTCAAGTTAGAATATACTAAGAACTGTGTACATGACTGCCCCCTGCTGCCTGGCAGCATCCGATCTCTTACAGGGGGCTGCGATCAGCATAATTAACCCCTCAGGTGCCGCACCTGAGGGGTTAATTGTGCGCATCATAGCCCCCCTATAAGAGATCAGGTGCTGCCAGGCAGCAGGGGGCTGACCCCCCTCCCTCCCCAGTTTTAAATTCATTGGTGGCCAGTGCGGCCCCCCTCCCTCCCCAGTATTAAATTCATTGGTGGCCAGTGCGGCCCCACCTCCCTCCCTCCCCTGTATTAAATTAATTGTTGGCCAGTGCGGCCCCCCCTCCCCAGTATTAAATTCATTGGTGGCCAGTGCGGACCCCCCCTCCCTACCCTGTATTAAATTCATTGGTGGCCAGTGCGGCCTCCCCTCTCCCCCCAAATTAAAATCACCCCCTCCCCCATCATTGGTGGCAGCAGAGAGTTCCGATCGGAGTCCCAGTTTAATCGATGGGGCTTCAATCGGTTACCATGGCAGCCAGGACGCTACGGGACCGAGGGAGGCCGGCAGGAGGCTGTGATATCAGTGATGACGTTTCTTCTCCCGCCTCAGGCTGGAGAAGAAGAAGATGGCGTTGGACCAGAAGCCTCCAAAAGGCTTCAGGAGTGGTCACGTGACCGTGAAAAAAAACATAGGAAGGGCTGCGCTGTGGAGGGTAAGTATTGATGTAATAACCTTCCCTCCTCATGTAAAGAAGATGGGCAATTTTTCAAGTCGGGGCCGGAGAACCCCTTTAATACAAATTTCACTGTAACTCTAACCTTGAGTAAAAAAAAAAGGATCATACATTTGCGCCCTGCCGGAGGAAATTTGCTTAACCAATCACATAGCAAAGATTTTATTGTAAGCCGTATCTGGTGTAAATTATAATATGACAGTCTTTGATGTATGAATGTTTCGTGTACGTTACATTACCAAATCCGAATTTGTAAATTGTCAATGGGCCAACAGTTCACTCAGTCACTAAAAAAATTACCAGTCATGTACTGTTCACAGTCTGCCCAGTGTTGAATTCCATGCATATATCCACTTATAAAGAATACAGTTTAATTATTTATACTTAATTATTGTGTTTAACGTGTTATAAAAAATAAAATACTTTATTAACATATTTTGTTATTGATTTATTTTAAAACAGTAAAACTAGAATAAAACTTTTTTCATTTTTTTATACACATTCCAAGTCCATTTTACAAACATGTTTTACAAAATATATGTCTAAATGCCTTTTTAGATGTTAAAACATGATGAAAATATATTTTAAAAAATAAGTCTTTGTAAAATGCATTTAGGTTATGTTTTTGGAATACATTTACCAGTATATTTTTAAATAAATGTTAAGATAATTTTTTTATGTTTAAAATATCTGAAAAATATGCACTTAAAATATATGATAAAATATGTATCTTTGGAAAATACATTTTAATTACATTTTTGGAATGCATTCCCAAATACATTTCACAATATATCTTGAAATGTCTTTTTTTTACATGTTAAAGAATATCAAAAAATATTTTAAAAATATATTTTCAAATATATGTCTTTGGAAAATACATTTGAAATACATTTTTGGAATACATTCCCAAATACATTTCGAAATGTTTGCTAAAATGTGTTATTTTCCATGTTAAAAAATTTCGCTAAATATATTTTAAAAATATATTTTCAAATATATAACTTTGGAAAATATATTTTCATTTACTTTTTTTTAAAATATATCTTAAAATATATTTGAGTCAGACACTATATTGTAAATATACACAATAATCACATATATAAATTATTTAGCTAAATATATTTGAAATATATTTCTCTTCCATATGGGCTACCCAAATGCACTATATCGAAAGTATATAATTGGTATATCACACCCCTAGTAGAAAGTAGTAGAAATTATTTGTTCCAATAGCGTTGGTCACTCTGTGTACAGTAGCTAAGGTAATGCAGCAAAATCGCAAACAAATGCCGCACTACCCAAATGCACTATATAGAAAGTATATAATTGGTATATAACACCCCTGCTTTAATCATTTTTTTTTGCGGGGCAACTGGTATATCACGCCGGTAAAAATTATTTGTTTCAATAGCGTTTGTCACTCTGTGTAGCTGTGGTAACGCAGCAAAACCACAGACAAATGCTGCACTAAATAAATTTAGTATATAGAAAGTATATTATTGGTATATCACACACCTGCTTCGATCAGTTTTTTGGGGAGGGCAACTGGTATATCACACCAGTAGAAATTATTTGTTCCAATAGCGTTTGTCACTCTGTATAACTGTGATAACACAGCAAATCAGCAAACAAATGCTGCACTACCCAAATGCACTATAAAGAAAGTATATAATTGGTATATCACACACCTGCTTCGATCAGTTTTTTGGGGAGGGCAACTGGTATATCACAGCAGTAGAAATTATTTGTTTCAATAGCGTTTGTCACTCTGTGTAGCTGCGGTAACGCAGCAAAACCACAAACAAATGCTGCACTACATAAATTTAGTATATAGAAAGTATATTATTGGTATATCACTCCCCTGCTTCAATCAGTTTTTTGGGGGGCAACTGGTATATCACACAGAGTGCCAATAGCATTTGGCACTCTGTAGCTGCAGTATCCCAGCAGAACCGCACACAACTGCTGCACATTACAAATGCACTTTAATATACTTTCTATGTTAGAAAGTATATTATAAGTATATTATACCCCTCAGTAAGTCACACCTATACCATTCCCTAAAGGGACTTTTGTGGCCCTATTAGCTAGCGTTTGGTGTCCATAACAGTCTGTCCCTGCTCTACACTCTCCCTACACTGACAAAAGACTGAATGTAAGATGGCGGCCAGATCGGATTTATTTATAAGGTAGGGGGTGTGCACATGCGCTGAAACATCTCAATTGGCTGTCCTGTACCACCTGATGGATGTCTCGTGGGTCAAAGTTCTTCACAATGTAAAAGAATATGGCATTCAGCGGTGCAGTTATATGTTCTAAAGCCTTTTGTGGCATGTATTAGTGGCAAAAGTAAAATATATTTGCCGTTCAGCGGTGCAGTTATATGTTATAAAGCCATTTTTGTCGTGTATTAGTGGCAAAAGAAAAATATATTTTCCGTTCAGCGGTGCAGTTATATGTTCTAAAGCCCTTTTTGTGTGTATTAGTGTGAAAAAAGCGAAAAAAGGGCTTATTAGCCCGTGTGGTGAAGTGAAAAAATTTGGGGTGTTTTAATTTCCTTTTTATTTATTTGATCTAACAGTATGTCAGACAGAGAAGTGCCAGGCCCTGCACAGGTGAGTGGAAGAGGCCTAAATGATTCAGGCGCAGGCAGAAGTCGCAGCAGAGTAAGGGGTTGTGGCAGCAGGGGTCACTTCGAGAGGCCTGAGCTCCCAGTGTCAGTTAGTGGTCGTGTCGTGACCAGCAACCCAGGGGTTTTTGAATGGTTGACTCGATCTTTGACTTCATCGCAAGTAACATCAGACACCACTAGCCAAGAGTCAGTGGGTTCGTCAGACACAACCGTTAGTTGGCATGGCCCGGGAGCAGACCCTGTGCCCTCACCTGTCCTCAACCTGCGTCTGTCCTTTTCTGTTCACTCAGTCCTCTGACCTAATACTTCTCTAAGTATTATATGCTGTGGGTTCAGCTCCACTCAACAGAGAGCACGAGCTACTTGAGGACAGACTAATGGGGTAAACCAGCTCATCTGCCACATATGTTGCAGTCCTTGGGTGCACAGTAAACCATGGTAAGACCTCTTGAGACAATGATAAAAGAGAAAAGCAATGGGAGGTCGGGAGCCAAAGGTGCCCGGGGTAGACCACGCGCTTCGCAGGAGCCTACCTGCCCGGGAAGTAGCGATGCACAAGTTCACGGAGGCAGCAGCGGTAAAAGTCAGTCGGTGCAGAGTTTTGGGGGTAAAATCACCTACTCGCGGTTTGGCAGTTTTTTGTTTGGCAGAGGAGGTGAACATGATCATATGTAGAATCTGTGGGCAGAAGGTGAAGCGTGGCCAGGGTATCAATGTTGGCACCACGACCCTGCGTCAAGATATGCAAAGTGGCCTTGGAGAACCGTGGCTCCGGTGTGGTTGTCCAGCCTGCCGTAGCAACCGCTGCATCACCCAGTGGCACGCACCCATTTTCAGGAAGTCAAGGCTCCACCACCTCAGCCGAAGGAAGCTGTCTGTCCTTCCTTTCATCTGCTGGTCCTGATGATCCTGCTTCTCGCCCCTCCTACTCCTCATCAGTCATTCCGTCAGCAATCGATCACTGAAGAAATTGCCAAGAGATTGTCACGGCGGACAGGATATCAGATACACAGAAAAATAAACAAAGAAGTATCTAGGCAAGAAGCTGAGGATCAGTGTCACCTCCTGACACTTCCCTACCAGCTCTCCCTAAACTGCTCTGCCCATGTTCAGACCCTTAAGGTGGGAATAACGTGTCCCCGTGCCTGGGCTGCAAATACCCTAAAATCCCTAAGATGGTGAAGGGGAATAGAGCCAGCCTGCTCCCTCAGAACCTGGAGGAGACAGGCTTCTCTCTAACAGCCTAGACAGCAAAAAACAAGAAAACAACAACCAACTTATCTTTTCTGAGCAGGAAAAGCCAATCCTTCCTTCCTTCTCCAAAGTTTCTGGGTACTCATGAAAAGCAAGGGCATCTTTCAATCTCTCAGATAACCCCTGACAAAACTGACTACGTAGCACGGGGTCATTCCACCCTGACTCAGTAGCCCATCTCTTAAACTCAAAGCAGTAAGTCTCTGCAGTATGTTCACCCTGTGATAAATTACGCAATTTAGATTCCGCCATCGAGACTCGATCTGGGTCATCATAAATTAATCCCAAGGCTTTAAAAAATTCCTCTACCGACCAGTGCTACTCACTGTGATGCCTGCTCCTCTGCTGGAACCAACCGACGAAAAGGACCAGCAGAGGAACAGGGAAGCCATTTAACACATCATATTTACAAATATGATGTGTTAACTGGCTTCTGAAGGGTGATTTTAAAAATCGCCAGCCTGCCAGCCACGATCATTGGCTGGCAGGCTGGTGACGTGACCCCCCTCTAACTTTTGACAGCCCGCGATGCGCATGCGCGGGCCGGCTAAGCGTGCCATCTCGCGTGATGACGTGTATATGCGTGACTGTGCACAGAGCTGCCTCCTCCGGACCGCGATCCTGCGTTAGGCGGTCCGGAGGTGGCTAAACCAACAACCCCACCCAGTGCACCTGAAGGAAGGTGGATCTAGCTTGACTCCAAAACAAAACAAAAAGACTAGACACATGCTGCTAATCTGACAGACCTCTGCACGTAGCCCGTATGACAGTACCCCCCCTCCGGACACCCCGAACCAACCTTATCCGGGTGGGATCTGTGAAAATCCTTCACCAGTCAGCTGGCACTCACATCCAGCGCCGGAACCCACATCCTTTACTCTGGGCCTGTGAAACACATCTTGGATCCTCCAAGTCTGCGGAAGATCCAGCCGAAACGCTACTGGATTAACGACTGCAGATATTTTGTACGGTCCAATAAATCTTGGACCCAGTTTCCAAGATTGCACTCTCAGTTTAATATTTTTAGTGGACAACCACACCAGATCACCCACACACAGGTCCGGACCAGTCACACGTCTCTTGTCAGCCATTCACTTATACCTCTCACCCATCTTCTCCAAATTCACTTGGATCCTCCACCAGATAGAAGACAAGGCAGAAGAAAATCTCTCCTCCTCTGGCATCCCAGAGGAACTAGTACCAGAAAAGGTACCAAACTGAGGATGAAAACCGTATGCGCCAAAAAATGGCGACTTACCCGTGTACTCCTGCCACAAAGCACCTCAAGTAGGTCTCCAGGTTTTGATTAGTACGCTCTGTCTGCCCATTCGACTGCGGATGAAAAGCCGAAGAGAACGAAAGTTGAATACCAAGCCGAGAACAGAACGCCCTCCAGAACCTGGAGACAAACTGTGTGCCCCTATCAGAAACCACATCCGAAGGAATGCCATGCAATTTCATGATATTATCAACCAAAATCTGCGCAAGAGTCTTGGCATTGGGCAGACTAGCTAACGATATAAAGTGAGCCAGCGGAGCCATGAAGCAGACAATTCTGACAAAGTGCAACAGCATGGAACTCGGCAGATCCGTAATGAAGTCCATAGACAAGTGCGTCCAAGGACGAAACGGACTAGACAAAGGAAGAAGTGAACCAGCAGGTCGAGTATGAGCAACCTTTGACTGTGCACAGGTTTCACAAGCTGCCACGTAATCCTCAACGCTCTTACGTAACCTGGGCCACCAGAACCAAGGACAAAAGTGGACTTACCACCAGGATGTCCAGCAAGGACAGTATAGTGATGTTCCTTGAATACCTTGTATCGCAGTCCTTCACCAGGATGTCCCTGGGGGACAAGAACCAGGAGCCCCCTCCTGGGCTCCCAACACCTCCATCTCCAATTCGGGGAACAGCGCAGAGACCACCACCCCATCAGCCAAAATCGAAGCAGGATCCTCTGAATCACATCTCCCAGAAAAACTTCGAGACAACGCATCTGCCTTGACGTTTTTAACCCCCGGGCGAAAAGTAACCACAAAATTGAACCTGGTAAAAAACCGTGACCATCTGGCCTGTCTAGGGTTCAGACGCTTGGCAGATTGCAGGTAAGCCAAATTCTTATGATCCGTATATACTGTAATGGGGTGAGAAGCCCCTCCAACCAGTGACGCCATTCCTCAAAAGGCAATTTAATGGCCAGCAATTCTCTATCTCCTACATCATAGTTCCTCTCGGCAACCGAGAGCTTCTTGGAAAAAAAAAGCACATGGAACCCATTTCCCAGGAGATGAACCCTGCGACAGCACTGCTCCAACCCCCACTTCTGATGCATCAACCTCCACCACGAATTGCTGAGACACGTCGGGCTGCACCAGAATGGGAGCAGATGCAAAACATTCCTTAACCGCCTCCAGACCGCCTAACACAGGATCGCAATCCGGAGGCGGCTGTCTCAGGCAGAGTCACGCGTCTACGCGTCATATTGGGCGCGCGCGTTCACAGGATCGGCAGGTCAGCAAGTGCATCTACAGCCTGCCAGCGGCGATCGTTTGCTGGCAGGCTGTAGATGCGATTTTTTAACCCCTAACAGGTATATTAGACGCTGTTTTGATAACAGCGTCTAATATACCTGCTACCTGGTCCTCTGGTGGTTCCTTTGGCTTAGATCGACAACCAGAGGATACAGGCAGCTCTGTAATTAGTAGCACCAATCACCACACTACACTACACCCCCCCCCTGTCACTTATTAACCCCTTATTAACCCCTGATCACCCCATATAGACTCCCTGATAACCCCCCTGTCATTGATCACCTCCCTTTAAGGCTCCATTCTGACATCCGTATGTGTTTTACGGATCCACAGATCCATGGATCGGATCCGCAAAACACATATGGACGTCTGAATGGAGCCTTACAGGGGGGTGATCAATGACAGGGGGGTGATCACCCCATATAGACGATTGTTCGCTGGTAGGCTGTAGATGCAAATTTTGTAACCCCTAACAGGTATATTAGACGCTGTTTTGATAACAGCATCTAATATACCTGCTACCTGGTCCTCTGGTGGTCCCTTTTGCTTGGATCGACCACCAGAGGATACAGGCAGCTCTGTAATAAGTAGCACCAATCACCACACTACACTACACACCCCTCTGTCACTTATTAACCCTTGATCACTCCATATAGACTCCCTGATCACCCCCTGTCATTGATCACCCCCCTGTCATTGATCACCCCCCTGTAAGGCTCCATTCAGACGTCCGTATGTGTGTTACAGATCCACGGATCCATGGATCGGATCCGCAAAACACATACGGACGTCTAAATGGAGCCTTATAGGGAGGTGATCAATGACAGGGGCATGATCAATGACAGGGGGTGATCAGGGAGTCTATATTGGGTCGTCTGAATGGAGCCTTACAGGTGGTTGATCAATGACAGGGGGGTGATCACCCCATATAGACTCCCTGATCATCCCCTGTCATTGATCAGCCCCCTGTAAGGCTCCATTCAGACATCCGTATGTGTTTTACGGATCCACGGATCGGATCCGCAAAACACATACGGACCTCTGAATGGAGCCTTACAGGGGGGTGATCAATGACATGGGGGTGATCAGGGAGTCTATATGGGGTGATCACCCCCCTGTCATTGATCAACCCCCTGTAAGGCTCCATTATGACGTCCGTATGTGTTCTGCGGATCCATGGATCCGCAAAACACGGACACCGCGGATCCGCAAAACACATACTGATGTCTGAATGGAGCCTTATAGGGGGGGGGGGGTGATCAATGACAGGGTGGTGATCACCCCATAAAGACTCCCTGATCGACCTCCTGTCATTGATCACCCCCCTGTAAGGCTCCATTTAGACATTTTTTTGGCACAAGTTAGCGGAAATTGATTTTTATTTCTTTTTTGTTTTTTCTTACAAAGTCTCATATTCCACTAACTTGTGTCAAAATAAAATCTCACATGAACTCACCATACCCCTCACGGAATCCAAATGCGTAAAATTTTTTAGACATTTAGATTCCAGACTTCTTCTCATGATTTAGGGCCCCTAAAATGCCAGGGCAGTATAAATACCCCACATGTGACCCCATTTCGGAAAGAAGACACCCCAAGGTATTCTCTGAGGGGCATATTGAGTCCATGAAAGATTGAACTTTTTGTCCCAAGTTAGTGGAAAGGGAGACTTTGTGAGAAAAAAATAAAATAAAAAATTTACGCTAACTTGTGCCCCCAAAAAATAAATTCTATGAACTCGTCATGCCCTTCATTGAAGACCTTGGGGTGTCTTCTTTCCAAAATGGGGTCACATGTGGGGTATTTATACTGCCCTGGCATTTTAGGGACCCTAAAGCGTGAGAAGAAGTCTGGTATCCAAGTGTCTAAAAATGCCCTCCTATAAAGGAATTTAGGCCCCTTTGCGCATCTAGGCTGCAAAAAAGTGTCACACATGTGGTATTGCCATACTTAGGAGAAGTAGGGCAATGTGTTTTGGGGTGTCTTTTTACATAAAGATAAATATATTGAGATAAATATCTTGGTCAAATGCCAACTTTGTATACAAAAATGGGAAAAGTTATCTTATGCCGAGATATTTCTCTCACCCAGCATGGGTATATGTAAAAAGACACCCTAAAACACATTGCCCAACTTCTCCTGAGTACGGCGATACCACATGTGTGACACTTTTTTGCAGCCTAGGTGGGCAAAAGGGCACAAATTCCAAAGAGCACCTTTAGGATTTCACAGGGCATTTTTTTTACATATTTTGATTTCAAACTACTTGTCACGCATTAGGGCCCCTAAAATGCCAGGGCAGTATAACTACCCCACAAGTGACCCAATTTTGGAAAGAAGACACCACAAGGTATTTCGTGAGGGGCATGGTGAGTTCCTAGAATTTCTTTTTTTTTGTCACAAGTTAGTGGAATATGAGATTTTGTAAGGAAAAAAAAAATCATCATTTTCCGCTAACTTGTGACAAAAAATAAAAACTTTCATGAACTCACTATGCCCATCAGCGAATACCTTAGGGTGTCTACTTTCTGAAATGGGGTCATTTGTGGTTTTTTTCTACTGTCTGGGCATTGTAGAACCTCAGGAAACATGACAAGTGCTTAGAAAGTCAGAGCTGCTTCATAAAGCGGAAATTCATATTTTTGTACCATAGTTTGTAAACGCTATAACTTTTACTCAAATAATTTTTTTTACCCAAACATTTTTTTTTATCAAAGACATGTAGAACAACAAATTTAGAGAAAAAATTTATTTATAGATGTCGTTTTTTAAAAAAAAATTTACAACTGAATGTGAAAAATGTAATTTTCTGGCAAATATTTCGGTAAATTTCGATTAATAACATAAAATATGTAAAAATGTCAGCAGCAATGAAATACCACCAAATGAAAGCTCTATTAGTGAGAAGAAAAGGAGGTAAAATTAATTTGGGTGGTAAGTTGCATGACCGAGCAATAAACGGTGAAAGTAGTGCAGTGCAGAATTGTAAAAAGTGGTCTGGTCATTAAGGGTGTTTAAGCTAAGGGGCTGAGGTGGTTAATAGTCAAAAAGGCCTGCAATGCCTCATCCGACCAAACAGAGCCGTCTGCGCCCTTCTTAGTCATATCAGTCAGAGGTCTCACAATGGTAGAATAGTTCAAAATAAATTTTCTATAATAAGTAGTAAACCCCAAAAACCGCATCAAAGCTTTCTGATTCTCTGGTCGGTCCCATTCCAGAACCGCCTGGACCTTTTCGGGGTCCATACGAAAAACCAGAGTCAGAAAGCAGATATCCCAGAAACTGAAGCTCCTGCACCGAAAACACACATTTCTCTAATTTGGCATATAATTTATTCTCCCGAAGAATCGTCAAAACCTGTCTCACGTGATCCTGATGGGTCTTCAGATCAGGAGAGTAAATTAAAATGTCATCCAAGTAAACTACCACGAACCTCCCCACAAAATGATGGAAAATGTCATTGACGAATCACTGAAATACCAATGGCGCGTTCGTCAACCCAAAAGGCATAACCAGATTCTCGAAATGACACTCGTGTGTGTTGAAGGCCGTTTTCCACTCATACCTTTCCTTGATTCTGATCAGATTGTAGGCCCCTCTCAAATCCAACTTGGAGAACACCTTGGCTCCAACAATCTGATCAAAATGGTCGGAGATCAAAGGAAGAGGATACGGATAACGGACCGTGATACGGTTCAATTCCCGGAAATCCAGTCAAGGTCTCAGCAATCCATCCTTTTTCTTTACAAAGAATAAACCTACTGCCACCGGAGACTTAGATGGCCTAATATGACCTATTGCCAAACTCTCGGCAATATCCGCATGACCTCTCTTTCAGGTTGAGAAATATTGTAAAGCCGAGACTTTGGCAACTTAACCCCTGGGATGAGATTCACTGGACAATCATAGTCATGATGAGGGGGCAATTCCTGAGCCCCACTCTCCGAAAAGACATCCGCAAAATCTTAGAGATACTGAGGTAGAGCTGTAGTAGACACACCAGAGATAGATGTGCCAAGACAATCATCCATACAAAATTCACTCCAACCAATGAACTGTCTTGCTTGCCAATCTATAATTGGGTTATGTTTTGTCAACCACGGTAACCCTAAGACTATAGCAGCGGGCAAGTCCTTCATGACAAAACAAGACATAATCTCAACATGTGAATCACCCACCCATAACTGAATACCATGAGCAATATAAGTGAGACTCCTTTGAAAAAGAGGGGTAGAGTCAATTGCAAAAACCGGAATCTCTCTTTCTAAAGTGCAAGTACTTAGCCCCAGACTTTGAAGAAAAAGAGAATCAATTTGGTTTACCCCAGCACCACAGTCAATAAATACTTCAACAAAAATATTTCTTGAGTCTAGTCTAGTCTAGCGAAATCACAGTTGTCACTGTGATTTCGTAGTAAAGAGATCACAGAGAGGCACGGAGCATTAACAGTCATGTTACTGCTCCGTGCCTCTGCAGTCTTCAGCGGGTCTTGGCACTCTTTCACGGAGCGGATGCCACGCACGGCATCCGCTCGTGTGAAGCGGCCCTTACACCACTCTCTAATACGGCTATCTAACTATACTGCCAAAGACATTGCATTCTCCAAAGTATCTGGGTACTCCTGAAAAGCAAGGGCATCTTTCAATCACTCAGATAACCCCTGACAAAACTGACTACGTAACGCAGGGTCATTCCACCCTGACTCTGTAGCCCATCTCCTAAACTCAACGCAGTAAGTCTCTGCAGTATGTTCACCCTGTGATAAATTACACAATTTAGATTCCGCCATCGAGACTCGATCTGGATCATCATAAATGAATCCCAAGGCTTTAAAAAATTCCTCTACCGACCGGAGGGCCAGAGAACCGTGCGGCAGAGAAAAGGCCCAGGATTGCGCATCCCCTTTAAGCAGAGAAATGATTATACCAACCCTCTGACTTTCATCACCTGACGAAGATGGACCTGACGAAAATATAACTTGCATGACTATTTAAAGCAGATAAAGTCATCCACACCCCCTGAAAACCGATCAGGAAGAGCAACCTTAGGTTCAAGGTTGGACTGACTCCCACCAGCGGAGCCATGAAGCAGACAATTCTGACAAAGTGCAACAGCATTGCGGAGGTCAGCTATCTCCCAAGTTAATTCCTGCATATGATCAACCAACGAATTAATTGACTCCATTTCAAGGCTGCTGCGAAATGGCAATCTAGGTTATGGCGGGTTATAATGTCACGGCGGACATGATATCAGATACACAGAAAAATAAACAAACAAGTATCTAGGCAAGAAGCTGGGGGATCAGAGTCACCTCCTGACACTTCCCTACCAGCTCTCCCTATACTGCTATGCCCACGTTCAGACCCTTAAGGTGGGAATAACGTGTCCCCGTGCCTGGGCTGCAAATATCCTAAAATCCCTAAGATGGTGAAGGGGAATAGAGTCAGCCTGCTCCCTCAGAACCTGGAGGGGACAGGCATCTCTCTAACAGCCTAGACAGCAAACAACAAGAAAACAACAACCAACTTATCTTTTCTGAGCAGGAAAATCCAATCCTTCCTTCCTTGCTTTCACAGAGCCAGACAGAAGCAATAACCCACACGGAACACTGGGAGTGGGTGTAATTTAAACAAACAACCCCACCCAGTGCACCTGAAGGGAGGCAGATCTAGCTCGACTCCAAAACAAAACGAGTAGATACGTGCTGCTAATCTGGCAGACCTCTGCACGTAGCCCGAGCAGGGCATGACAGAGACAAAAGTATGCGTGCACTTATCCAACGGCGCAAAATCTGAACATGCTCCTGTCCAAATTGCTGGTGCTGCAGTCCTCCCCTTTCAAAGTGGTGGAATCTGCACCTTTCAGAGAACTGATGGCTTGTGCTGAGCCAAGGTAGAGAGTCCCAAGCCCTGAACACACATGTAGAACAGAAGGTGGGCCAGTATTTGAGCCTGTCGGTGTCTGCAAAATGCATGGCAGCGCTGACGTGTGGAGGTATAACTGAGTTCAGGGACAATACATAGATGTCCTTTGCAGCCCACTGGGTGAGTGTGGTTCCTGCACAGCCACACCAGCAACTTGGCCAGGTGACGCTGCTTCCGCCTCCACGTTCCCACGCTGTTGGTCCTGCGACAATGTCCACCTCTGTCTCCTCATCCTCCACCGTGTCTTCAGCCTCCACTGCAGGGACAATGCTCCTTCAGTATACCACATGTGCGTGGCACGCCGGTTTCATGCTGTTCAGTACCTCGTTTGCCTGGGTGAACAGAGTCACACAGGGGAGGAACTGCTCCATGTCCTTCATCAATAAATTGAATCCTGGCTTTCTCTGTGACAATTCAAAATCAAAACTATGGTGAGCGACACCGAGAAGAACTTGGTGCCGGCGCTGCATCAAGGATGGCTGAGCCATGCGCCCTGCATGGCTCACATGTTCAATCTGGTTGTTAACTGGTTCCTGAAGTCTTCCACCCATCTTCAAGACATCCTAAAAATGGCCAGGAAACTTTGTATGCACTTCAGCCACTCGTACACCGCAAAGCACGCCTTCCTTGAGCTGCAGCAGCAGAACAGCATCCTCCAACATAGGCTGATATGCCACGTTTCCACCCGTTGGAATTCCACCCTCAATATGTTGGAACGACTATACGAACAGAGAAAGGTCATAAGGATTTCTTGATGATCCAAGTGGACAGATGTACTCCCCTGTGTAACTTTGATTTCAGCCAGTGGCAGCTCATGCGTGACACCTGCCGTTTGCTCAGGCCCTTTGAGGAGGCCACGATATTTGTCAGTCGCCAGGACTATGGGATGAACAATGTCATTCCACTGCCTCATGTCTTGGAACAGATGCTGGTAAATATGGCTGGTCAGGGGACTGAAGACTTGGCGCCTAGATCTCATGGCCACATGAGCTCTGTGGGGGCTGAACTGGAGGAGGAGGACATTGGATCATAAGCAATGTGTAGCAAAATGGGTGGTTTTTCTACACAGGGGACAGGAGAGGAGAAACAGGAGGAGCAGGACCAGCCAGAGGAGCTACAGGGCGATGAAGAAGATGACGCATAGGACTCCGTGGCAGTATGCAGTGGAGATGGAGGGACCCCCTGCCTCCGAGTCACATGCACAAATGGCCTGATGCATGCTCACTAGCTTGCGTAGGGACAGACAAATTGTCACCGTTCGGCAGAGGAATGAGTTCTGGCTCTCCACCTTGTTGAACCCTCACTACCGGTACAAAATAGGGGCTTTTTTTACACCCCCTGAGAGGGAGGACAAGCTGGAATACTATAGAGACATCCTATATAGTCAGTTGGCCGCTGCCTATCTGTGCCATCATCTCGCAGGTGTGACCGGGCTGCTGGGGAGGGGTGGCAGGAGCAGTAGCAGCTCTATCAGCAGCAGCCTTAGTCTACAGTCGCTGATGAATAGCTTTGTTCACCCGCATGCTGAAGAAACTACTCACCAGCAGCTAGAGCAGATCCTGAACCAGTAGGTGATGGCATACTTGGAGTGCACCCTGCCAGCCATCATTAAAGATCCGCTGGACTACTGGGGGGCCAAACTGGATTTGTGGCTGCAAATGGCAGAGTTTTCCCTGGAAAAGCTGTCCTGCCCGGCCAGTAGTGTGGCATCAGAGTGGGTGTTTAGTGCAGCGGGGGCCATAGTTACCCCAAAAAGAACTCGCCTGTCCACCCAAAATGTGGAGAGACTGACATTTGTCAACATGAATCAGGCCTGGATCAGCAGGGATTTCGAGCAGGAAAAGCCAATCCTTCCTTCCTTGCTTTCACAAAGCCAGACAGAAGCTATAACCCGCATGGAACACTGGGAGTGGGTGTAATTTAAACCAACAACCCCACCCAGTGCACCTAAATGAAGGTGGATCTAGCTTGACTTCAAAACAAAACAAAAAGTCTAGACACGTGCTGATAATCTGGCAGACCTCTGCACGTAGCCCGTATGACAGTACCCCCCCCCCCCCCCCTCCGGACACCCCGAACCAACCTTATCCGGATGGGATTTGTGAAAAGCCTTCACCAGTCGGCTGGCACTCACATCCAGCGCCGGAACCCACATCCTTTACTCAGGGCCTGTGAAACACATCTTGGATCCTCCAAGTCTGCGGAAGATCCAGCCGAAACGCTACTGGATTGACGACCGCAGATATTTTGTACAGTCCAATAAATCTTGGACCCAGTTTCCAAGATTGCACTCTCAGTTTAATATTTTTAGTGGACACAGGTCCGGACCAGTCACACATCTCTTGTCAGCCATTCACTTATACCTCTCACCCATCTTTTCCAAATTCACTTGGATCCTCCACCAGATAGAAGACAAGGCAGAGAAAAATCTCTCCTCCTCTGGCATCCCGGAGGAACTAGTACCAGAAAAGGTACCAAACTGAGGATGAAAACTGTATGCGCCAAAAAATGGCGACTTACCCATGTACTCCTGCCACAAAGCACCTCAAGTAGGTCTCCAGGTTTTGATTAGTACGCTCTGTTTGCTCATTCGACTGCAGATGAAAAGCCGAAGAGAACGAAAGTTGAATACCAAGCCAAGAACAGAACACCCTCCAAAACCTGGAGACAAACTGCGTGCCCCTATCAGAAACCACATCCGAAAGAATGCCATGCAATTTCATGATATTATCAACAAAAATCTGCGCCGCTTGGCATTGGGCAGACTAGCTAACGATATAAAGTGAGCCAGCGGAGCCATGAAGCAGACAATTCTGACAGCATGGAACTCGGCAGATCCGAAATGAAGTCCATAGACAAGTACGTCCAAGGACGAAACGGAATAGACAAAGGAAGAAGTGAACCAGCAGGTCGAGTATGAGCAACCTTTGACTGTGCACAGGTTTCACAAGCTGCCACGTAATCCTCAACGCTCTTACGTAACCCGGGCCACCAGAACCAAGGTCAAAAGTGGACTTACCACCAGGATGTCCAGCAAGGACAGTATCGTGATGTTCCTTGAATACCTTGTATCGCAGTTCTTCACCAGGATGTCCCTGGGGGACAAGAACCAGGAGCCCTCTCCTGGGCTCCCAACACCTCCATCTCCAATTCGGGGTACAACGCAGAGACCACCACCCCATCAGCCAAAATCGAAGCAGGATCCTCTGAATCACATCTCCCAGAAAAACTTCGAGACAACGCATCTGCCTTGACGTTTTTAACCCCCGGGCGAAAAGTAACCACAAAATTGAACCTGGTAAAAAACCGTGACCATCTGGCCTGTCTAGGGTTCAGACGCTTGGCAGATTGCAGGTAAGCCAAATTCTTATGATCCGTATATACTGTAATGGGGTGAGACGCCCCTCCAACCAGTGACGCCATTCATCAAAAGGCAATTTAATGGCCAGCAATTCTCTGTCTCCTACATCATAGTTCCTCTCGGCAACCGAGAGCTTCTTGGGAAAAAAAAGCACATGGAACCTATTTGCCAGAAGATGAACCCTGCGACAGCACTGCTCCAACCCCCACTTCTGATGCATGAACCTCCACCACGAATTGCTGAGACACGTCGGGATGCACCAGAATGGGAGCAGACGCAAAACATTCCTTAACCGCCTCCAGACTGCCTAACGCAGGATCGCGGTCCGGAGGCGGAGTCATATCGCGAGACGCGAAACTTCCTGTGAACACGCGCACACAGGCGCGCGCGTTCACAGAATCGGCAGGTAAGCAAGTGGATCTACAGCCTGCCAGTGGCGATCGTTTGCTGGCAGGCTGTAGATGCGATTTTTTTTAACCCCTAACAGGTATATTAGACGCTGTTTTGATAACAGCGTCTAATATACCTGCTACCTGGTCCTCTGGTGGTCCCTTTTGCTTGAATCGACCACCAGAGGATACAGGCAGCTCTGTAATTAGTAGCACCAATCACCACACTACACTACACCCCCCCTGTCACTTATTAACCCCTTATTAACCCCTGATCACCCCATATAGACTCCCTGATCACCCCCCTGTAAGGCTCCATTCTGACGTCCGTATGTGTTTTACGGATCCACAGATCCATGGATCGGATCCGAAAAACACATTCGGACGTCTGAATGGAGCCTTATAGGGGGGTGATCAATGACAGGGGGGGTGATCAATGACAGGGGGTGATCAGGGAGTCTATATGGGATGATCACCCCCCTGTAAGGCTCCATTCAGACGTCCGTATGTGTTTTACGGATCCACGGATCGGATGCGCAAAACACATATGGACGTCTGAATGGAGCCTTACAGGGGGGTGATTAATGACAGGGGGGTGATTAATGACAGGGGGGTGATCACCCTATATAGACGATTGTTCGCTGGCCGGCTGTAGATGCAAATTGTTTAACCCCTAACAGGTATATTAGACGCTGTTTTGATAACAGCATCTAATATACCTGCTACCTGGTCCTCTGGTGGTCCCTTTTGCTTGGATCGACCACCAGAGGATACAGGCAGCTTTGTAATAAGTAGCACCAATCACCACACTACACTACACCCCCCTCTGTCACTTATTAACACCTTATTAACCCCTGATCACCCCATATAGACTCCCTGATCACCCCCCTGTCATTGATCACCCCCCTGTAAAGCTCCATTCAGATGTCTGTATGTGTTTTATGGATCCACGGATCGGATCCACAAAACACATACGGACGTCTGAATGGAGCCTTACAGTGGGGTGATCAGGGAGTCTATATGGGATGATCACCCCCCAGTAAGGCTCCATTCAGACGTCCGTATGTGTTTTACGGATCCTCGGATCCGCAAAACACATACGGACGTCTGAATGGAGCCTTACGGGGGTTATCAATGACAGGGGGGTGATCACCCCATATAGACTCCCTGATCACCCCCTGTCATTGATCACCCCCCTGTAAGGCTCCATTCAGACATCCGTATATGTTTTATGGATCCACGGATCCATGGATCGGATCCGCAAAACACATTTGGACGTCTGAATGGAGCCTTACAGGGGGGTGATCAATGACAGGGGGGTGATCCGTGGATCCGCAAAACACATACGGACCTCTGAATGGAGCCTTACAGGGGGGTGATCAGTGACAGGGGGGTGATCAGGGAGTCTATATGTGGTGATCACCCCCTTGTCATTGATCACCCCCCTGTAAGGCTCCATTCAGACGTCTGTATGTGTTTTGCGGATCCGTGGATCCGCAAAACACAGACACCTCGGATCCGCAAAACTCATACGGACGTCTGAATGGAGCCTTACAGGGTGGTGATCACCCCATAAAGACTCCCTGATCACCCCCCTGTCGTTGATCACCCCCCTGTAAGGCTCCATTTAGACATTTTTTTGGCACAAGTTAGCGGAAATTGATTTTTTTTTTATTTCTTTTTTGCTTTTTCTTACAAAGTCTCACATTCCACTAACTTGTGTCAAAAAATAAAATCTCACATGAACTCACCATACCCCTCACGGAATCCAAATGTGTAAATTTTTTTAGACATTTATATTCCAGACTTCTTCTCACGATTTAGGGCCCCTAAAATGCCAGGGCAGTATAAATACCCCACATGTGACCCCATTTCGGAAAGAAGACACCCCAAGGTATTTGCTGAGGGGCATATTGAGTCCATGAAAGATTGAACTTTTTGTCCCAAGTTAGTGGAAAGGGAGACTTTGTGAGAAAAACTTGTGCCCCCCAAAAAAAGAATTCTATGAACTCGCCATGCCCCTCATTGAATACCTTGGGGTGTCTTCTTTCCAAAATAGTGTCACATGTGGGGTATTTATACTACCCTGGCATTTTAGGGGCCCTAAAGCATGAGAAGAAGTCTGTGATCCAAATGTCTAAAAATGCCCTCCTAAAAGGAATTTGTGCCGTTTTGCGCATCTAGGCTGCAAAAAAGTGTCACACATGTGGTATCGCCATACTCAGGAGAAGTAGGGCAATGTGTTTTGGGGCGTCTTTTTGCATATACCCATGCTGGGTGAGATAAATATCTTGGTCAAATGCCAACTTTGTATTCAAAAATGGGAAAAGTTGTCTTTTGCCGAGATATTTCTCTCAGCCAGCAGACAACCCAAAACACATTGCCCAACTTCTCCTGAGTACGGCGATACCACATGTGTGACACTTTTTTGCAGCCTAGGTGGGCAAAGGGGCACAAATTCCAAAGAGCATCTTTAGGATTTCGCAGGGCATTTTTTACACATTTTGATTTCGAACTACTTCTCACGCATTAGGGCCCCTAAAATGCCAGGGCAGTTTAACTACCCCACAAGTGACCCCATTTTGGAAAGAAGACACCCCAAGGTATACCGTGAGGGGCATGCGAGTTCCTAGAATTTTTTATTTTTTGTCACAAGTTAGCGAAAAATTATGATTTTTTTTTTCTTACAAAGTCTCATATTCCACTAACTTGTGCCCAAAAATAAATAAATTCTAGGAACTCGCCATGCCCCTCACGGAATACCTTGGGGTGTCTTCTTTCCAAAATGGGGTCACTTGTGTGGTAGTTATACTGCCCTGGCATTTTAGGGGTCCTAATGTGTGAGAAGTAGTTTGAAATCAAAATGTGTAAAAAATGCCCTGTGAAATCCTAAAGGAGCTCTTTGGAATGTGGGCCCCTTTGCCCACCTAGGCTGCAAAAAAGTGTCACACATGTGGTATTGCCGTACTCAGGAGAAGTTGGGGAATGTGTTTTGGGGCGTCATTTTACATATGCCCATGCTGGGTGAGAGAAATATCTCGGCAAAAGACAACTTTTCCCATTTCTTTATACAAAGTTGGCATTTGACCGAGATATTTATCTCACCCAGCATGGGTATATGTAAAATGACACCCCAAAACACATTTCTCAACTTCTCCTGAGTATGGTGATACCATATGTGACACTTTTTTGCAGCCTAGGTGGGCAAAGGGGCCCACATTCCAAAGAGCACCTTTAGGATTTCACAGGTCATTTTTTACACATTTTGATTTCATACTACTGCTCACACATTAGGGCCCCTCAAATGCCAGGGCAGTATAACTACCCCACAAGTGACCCCATTTTGGAAAGAAGACACCCCAAGGTATTTTGTGATGGGCATAATGAGTTCATGGAAGTTTTTATTTTTTGTCACAAATTAGTGGAATATAAGGAAAAAAAAAATCATAATTTTCCGCTAACTTGTGACAAAAAGTAAAAACTTTCATGAACTCACTATTCCCATCAGCGAATACCTTAGGGTGTCTACTTCCTGAAATGGGGTCATTTGTGGGGTTTTTCTACTGTCTGGGCATTGTAGAACCTCAGGAAACATGACAAGTGCCTAAGAAAGTCAGAGCTGCTCCAAAAACCGAAAGTGAAAAATGTCTTTTTTTTGCAAATATTTATGTAAATTTCGATTAATAACAAAAAAATTCAAAATGTCAGCAGCAATGAAATACCACCAAATGAAAGCTCTATTAGTGAGAAGAAAAGGAGGTAAAATTAATTTGGGTGGTAAGTTGCATGACCGAGCAATAAACGGTGAAAGTAGTGCAGTGCAGAATTGTAAAAAGTGGTCTCGTCATTAAGGGTGTTTAAGCTAGGGGGCTGAGGTGGTTAATAGTCAAAAAGGCCTGCAATGCCTCATCCGACCAGACAAAGACGTCTGCGCCCTTCTTAGTCATATCAGTCAAAGGTCTTACAATGGTAGAATATTTAAAAATAAATTTTCTATAATAAGTAGTAAACCCCAAAAACCGCATCAAAGCTTTCTGATTCTCTGGTCGGTCCCATTCCAGAACCGCCTGGACCTTTTCGGGGTCCATATGAAAAACCAGAGTCAGAAAGCAGATATCCCAGAAACTGAAGCTCCTGCACCGAAAACACACATTTCTTTGGCATATAATTTATTCTCCCGAAGGATCGTCATAACCTGTCTCACGTGATCCTGATGGGTCTTCAGATCAGGAGAGTAAATTAAAATGTCATCCAAGTAAACTACCGCGAACCTCCCCACAAAATGATGGAAAATGTCATTGACGAATCACTGAAATACCGCTGGCGCGATCGTCAACCCAAAAGGCATAACCAGATTCTCGAAATGACCCTCGTGCGTGTTGAAGGCCATTTTCCACTTATCCCCTTCCTTGATTCTGATCAGATTGTAGGCCCCTCTCAAATCCAACTTGGAGAACACCTTGGCTCCAACAATCTGATTAAAATGGTCGGAGATCAAAGGAAGGGGATACGGATAACGGACCGTGATACAGTTCAATTCCCGGAAATCCAGACAAGGTCTCAGCAATCCATCCTTTTTCTTTACAAAGAATAAACCTACTGCCACCGGAGACTTAGATGGCCTAATATGACCTTTTGCTAAACTCTCGGCAATATACTTCCGCATGACCTCTCTTTCGGGTTGAGAAAGATTGTAAAGCCGAGACTTTGGCAACTTAGCCCCTGGGATGACATTCACTGGACAATCATAGTCACGATGAGGGGGCAATTCCTGAGCCCCACCCTCCGAAAAGACATCCGCAAAATCTTAGAGATACTGAGGTAGAGCTGTAGTAGACACACCAGAGATAGATGTTCCAAGACAATCATCCGAACAAAATTCACTCCAACCAATGATCTGTCTTGCTTGCCAATCTATAATTGGGTTATGTTTTGTCAACCACGGTAACCCTAAGACTATAGCAGCGGGCAAGTCCTTCATGACAAAACAAGACATAATCTCAACATGTGAATCACCCACCCTTAACTGAATACCATGAGCAATATAAGTGAGACTCCTTTGAGAAAGAGGGGAAGAATCAATTGCAAAAACCAGAATTTCTCTTTCTAAAGTGCCAGTACTTAGCCCCAGACTTTGAAGAAAAAGAGAATCAATAAGGTTTACCCCAGCACCACAGTCAATAAATACTTCAACAAAAAAATTTCTTGAGTCTAGCGCTACCATAGCTGGAAGGAGAAAACGAGGGAGCTTGCATACCTGCTTGCTCCACCACTCCATTCACGCTACCAAGAGTCAGGAAGTTTTTTTTTTCTCTTTCTCATCAACATGCGGTTTAACAAAAGGACAAGCAAAAATAAAATGACCACTTTTCCCACAGTAGTAATATAGTTTATGCAATCTCCTAAAGTCTCTACTACCAGAACGGAAAGATACCTGACCCAGCTGCATGGGTTCCTCCCCTACCCCAGAGTTACATGTCATATCACCCTGGGGAGCAGGTGAGACAAAACCACTCACAGAAGGGATGCCTTTCACGGAGGGAGCCTTACACCACTTTCTAATACGGCTATCTAACTATACTGCCAAAGACATTGCATTCTCCAAAGTATCTGGGTATCATGAAAAGCAAGGGCATCTTTCAATCTCTCAGATAACCCCTGACAAAACTGACTATGTAACGCGGGGTCCTTCCACCCTAAATCGGTAGCCCATCTCCTAGACTCAACGCAGTAAGTCTCTGCAGTATGTTCACCCTGTGATAAATTACACAATTTAGATTCCGCCATCGAGACTCGATCTGGGTCATCATAAATTAATCCCAAGGCTTTAAAAAAATTCCTCTACTGACCGGAGGGCCAGAGAACCGTGCGGCAGAGAAAAGGCCCAGGATTGCGCATTCCCTTTAAGCAGAGAAATGATTATACCGACCCTCTGACTTTCATCACCTGACGAAGATGGATGCAGCCGAAAATATAACTTGCTTGACTCTTTAAAGCAGATAAAGTCATCCACACCCCCTGAAAACCAATCAGGAAGAGCAACCTTAGGTTCAAGGTTGGACTGACTCCCACCAGCGGAGCCACGAAGCAGACAATTCTGACAAAGTGCGGAGGTCAGCATTGCGGAGGTCAGCTATCTCCCAAGTTAATTCCTGCATACGATCAACCAACTGTAATGACCGGCAACACGCACAGGGAGGAATACAGGGAAAGCCCTGCCCAAGGGAGAGGGAAAGGTGGTGACCCCTAACTCACCTTGCAGCTGGCACCTGCCTGCCCTGACGTCCCTAGACGGGTTCCTCACCCGTGCGGCGATCACGTGCCTAAACCCTGGCTCTCCCTGAAATGAGCCCTAGATAATGAACGGGCCGGTGGGATCGCTAGTCCTCACCACTGCACTAAGAGGGAAACACCAGGGAGAGGACAGACAAACACAGACAAACATAAACACCCAGGTGGACGGCAACAATTGTCCACAAAGGTCCAACAGGGATCCGGAGGGTAGCGTTCTAAGGCAACACTCAGAGAACGCAGCAACACAGCTCCAGTGGGTCAGAATAGATGTCCAGGCAGGAAGCTCTATATCTGGCAACCAGAGAAGTGTGAGAGGGGAATATAAGGAGGATTGGGAGTGCTGGACAAGGAACAGCTGAGAGAAGGAGCTACGGATCCCTGAGTGAGCCAAAAGGGTTTGTAAAGCAAACCCAGAAAGCTACAATAAGGAAACTTCCCTATCTGACATAGAGCGCGCAGCCAACCGCTGCGACCTCCTGACCCCGGGTACAACGGAATCAGGCGTGGGTCTTGACACCCTCGTGACAGTACCCCCCTCTCTACGAGGGGCCTCCGGACACTCAGGACCAGGTCTCTCAGGATGAGAGGCATGAAAAATCTGAACTAGCCTGTCGGCGTTTACCTCAGACGCAGGAACCCACATTCTTTCCTCGGGACCGTAACCTCTCCAGTGCACCAGATATTGGAGAGAGCGGCGGACCCGACGAGAATCAATAATTTTGGATATCTGAAATTCCAAACTACCATCCACGACAACAGGAGGGGGTGGCAGCGGTGACGGTTCTAGAGGTGGAACATATTTTTTGAGTAACGACTTATGAAAGACATTATGGATTTTAAAAGTCTGAGGTAACTCCAGGCGAAAAGCCACAGGGTTGATGATGGCTACAATCTTGTAAGGACCAATAAACCTAGGACCCAGTTTCCAAGAGGGAACCTTCAACTTGATATTCCTAGTAGACAACCACACATAGTCATTCACTCCTAGGTCCGGACCTGGCGACCGTCTCTTATCAGCCATGCATTTGTATTTACCTCCCATATTTTTCAAGTTAGCTTGCACCTTCTGCCATACCGATGAAAGAGATGACGAAAAACGTTCCTCTTCGGGAACCCCAGAAGACCCCCCCTCTTTGAAAGTACAGAATTGGGGATGAAAACCATATGCACCAAGAAATGGTGACTTGCCAGTGGATTCCTGACGACGATTATTTATGGCAAACTCAGCTAACGGTAAATATGACGACCACAACTCTTGGTTTTCAGACACAAAACATCTTAGATTTGTGGTCGTGGCAACCAGGGGAGCGTCCCTGCCCTACCTAACTACCCTGTCCCTCAGCGGTTAGAGTTGTGCCGCAACCGCGCCGTAGTGGGGACGCCTGAAAGAGGGCATCCCTTCTGGGTGTAGTAAACAGGAAGGGAGGGTGGGTGGGGAACGCTGAACGACGTACACGGTGGGAGGGGCGCAAGCCGTTGAAGTAGGCCGGCCAGCCCCTCCCACAAATCCAGGCCAATGAATCGGCCTTTCACTTGTGGTCGTGGCAACCAGGGGAGCGTCCCTGCCCTACCTAACTACCCTGTCCCTCAGCGGTTAGAGTTGTGCCGCAACCGCGCCGTAGTGGGGACGCCTGAAAGAGGGCAAAAAGACACACTGGTTAGCAGGAATAATTTATTACAAAAACTCACAAAACCAAACTTTGAAAAGCCATAGACATCTCAGTACTGGGATGAGGTACATATCGGCTAAAACACGCGGAGCGCCAACGCCCTAACTTCTGGATGACATGTGCTGGCACCTGATTCTTAGAGGCCGCGGACGCGGCACCTATACGAAATGAGTGTCCTGAGATTGTGGCTGGATCGCCGCCCAGGCTGGCCACTAAGGAGCGGACATGGGACACGAATTGATGCGTAGTGAGTGGCATCACTCCGAACGGCAGTAAAGGACTATCCGGCCCGCGCCCAGATAATGCTGACTGCAACTGACGGAGGACTGCAACAGGGCACCACTGATGAGCCGTGGGGAAGAAAGACACCGGAACTGGGGGACCTGTCTGAGAGGTTTTGGACGTCCTGAGTAGTAGCACGAAACCCTCGGTGCACTGAACCAGCTGACTGACCGTGAGAAACCTGTCACTACCAGGAGAACAGGTGAACTCCCCCGGTCTTAAGAAACCATAGAAGGCTAAGTAAATAGCAGACTTGAGCACCAGGCTAGGCAAGGCCCCGAAAGGGCTCCTATCCAGGACGTCGGACAAGTTGCGGAAAAGGAGCCCGGTGACAGCTTGTCTGCGCACTTGGCCTCCAGATCCACATCTGCCCAGACCCCTCAGTGCAGCTTTGACGGCATGTATGGAGAACACCGAAGCCCGTTCGGGATGACTGACCGAAAGGAAATGCTGCACCCCCGATAAGTATGTCTTGACTGTGGTATGGGATAGCCTAAGCTCTGCGTGACAGTAGCCAATGAAAGAAAGGATGTATTCCACGAAACTGGACTCCCCCTGAGGACACTCCTGCTGAAACCTACAAAACGCCCTCCACCCGGTGTTATATGCCCTGGTCGTGTTTGCTGACAGGGACTTGGCTATTAAGGCGTGGGCCGTCTCTAGGTGTCTGGTCACATTAGTACTAATGACTCGTGGGGAGGGATGGCAGCACCCACGACATCTGCCTCTGGCATGACCTGAAAGAAAAGGGAGAAATTAGCCCTAGATAAGGCGTCAGCAGCCACGTTTTGTGAGCCTGGTACATGCGTGCTACAGACACAGAAATGATAATGAAGGGAGAGTTGCACTAAACGTCTCAAGAGACACATGACATGCAAGGATTTAGACAACCCACTATTCAAAACGTCAACCAGCGCGGCGTTATCAGTAACAAACAAGACAGAGCGGTTGACCCAGCTACTGCCCCACACATGGGCGGCTACCACAATGGGGTACAGTTCGAACAGCGCTGAGGTATGTAGGAACCCTGGAATCTGTCTGACCTCAGCCGGCCATTCGTCTGCGACCCAGTGGGTGCCAAAAATAGCAGAAAACCCTGAACTAGCAGCCGCATCAGAAAACACTACCGGGGATTGGCTGGTCAACTCAGGGATAAATAAAGACACCCCATTCCATTGGCAGAGAAAGTGGTCCCACATGTGAAGGTCTGCCAAGGCCTGACTGTCCAGACGCACTGGGCTGTCCTGTTCCGGAGCCGTGGCGAGAAGCACCAGTAACCGGGAGATGAAAGACCTGCCCTGCGGAATAATGCGCATGGCAAAATTCAGCATGCCCAGTAGCGACTGTAAGTCCGCCTTGGTGACCACCGTCGTGACTGAGAACCTGTGGATGACTTCCCTAACCCTAGCCAACTTGTCTGACGGCAACCTGGCTAACATGCCCTGCGAGTCAAGCTCAATGCCCAGGAAGGTGATGACTGTGGACGGGCCTTCGACTTTCTTGGGGGAGACTGGTACACCTAGCTGAGAGAAACACCTAAGTAACTTCCCCAAGCCTAGGGGAGCTGCCCCTGGCCTTTCAATCAGCAGGAAGTCATCGAGGTAATGAATGACGAACTCGCATCGGACTTTTTGTTCTAATATCCAATGAAGGGCCTGGGCTAGCTGATCAAAGAGCCAGGGGCTGCTCTTGGAACCGAAGGTGAGCTTGGTGGAGAAATAATATTGGTCTTTCCACTTAATGCCGTGCCACTGCCAGAGCGCTGGCATAATGGGTAGTAACTTAAAGGCGTCCGAAATATCAGCCTTGGACAACATAGCACCGGGCCCTAACTGCAAGATAATGGCGATGGCCTGATCGATGGAAGAATACCTCATGCCCACTTCCTCAGAAGGGATGAGGGAGTTAAGACTAGGGACGTGGGAACCATGTGGGGCTGATAGGTCAATGATGAGTCTCTCCTTCTTACTGAATTTACCCGTGACTACCCCCACAGGACTGACTCTCCATCGCTGAAAGGGGGGCACCTTGAAAGGACCAATCAAGAAGCCTTTAACCAGCTCGGACTCGATTAATTTGTCAACGGACTCGGGGTACCTGTCGGCAGACTGGAGATTCCTGCACTCATACGTGAACTCAGGTGTGGTGATCAACCCCGTATGAAAGCCCTTGCAGAATCCAGCAACTAGAAACTGCACGAACCCTGGATTATGATGTCCCTGTAAAAGCTCTAATAAACAATCGGTGTCGACCACGCTCATGTAGGCTTTAACTGATTTTAATGAGCATGCCGTTCTGGGGTGGGCCCTAAAGCAATTGGTACAGATATGAAGAAGGCGGCATTGACCAAAATTACAAGACCCAAAATTAAAATTATTACAAATCTGGGACCTACCCAACTGCACGATGGGCCGGCCTAACTTGTCGACTGAGCTGGGAGGCCTGAACACATCGAGAGGCCCAGCCGACGAGCCGGAAGGGAAAGACTGAGTACTGCTGGCTGATTTGTGGCACCACTCGGTAGAGTGGAAGATGGACTGACAGGCCGAACAGGAGGGAGCTTTAAGACCTGCGAAATGCCGGCAAAATAATTCAGTATCCAGGTTGGACCAATCAGTGACATAACCAAACTGAGTAAAAGCCGCTGCTGCTTTGGCCGAAAAGGAACAATGGTAGTCATAAAATGAAACCCCTCCATACTTATGACCCAACTCCGTCACACGAAAAAGGTAAAGATCAAGCTCCTCCCTCCTATCCGGCCTAGCCGAACATACAACATCTCTGAAAAGGCTAAAAGCCATTACAAATTCGGGAATGGTTAACTTGCGGTTAAGCCTGTGGTCGCGGCCTCGCAGTACCACCGAGACTTCCCCGCAAGCAATAACCTTGTTATCGGAGATATCCCTGGAAGCTATCAGTAAAGATGCAAGGTTAACATCCCTACCCTCCAGGATGTCTTTCCTGACGTTGGTCGGGACAAAATGAGAGGGCGCCACACTGGGAACAGCCAGGGCAGTACGGGTTTCCCCTAGGGCAGAGGTAGTGGCTACCGGAACCTCAGGGGGGGGAGCAGGAACGACCGAGTCGCGCGACTCCACTGACTCCAACCTCGCTTGTAAGGAAGTTACAGCTGCCGTAAGGCCGTTCAGCATGACGTGTAGCTGCTCAAGCGATGTTTGCACCGTGGACATGGGGAGTACGTCTTGACTGGAGGCCACAGAGTCTTTCCATAACCGATATAATTCCGCCTTCCTGGCGGCAGCCGGGAAGGGGACACCCTTCTTAGTTAGTTCCGACATGAGTCTAGGGATAGTCCAAGCTCTCAGAGACGGTAAACTGCCCCCTTCAGACACTCCTGCCACATTCTCATCCACGGACGCCTCGACAATGTCCGATGCGTGCGACATCACAGCTGTGGAAACAGTAGCGTAAGTGACCAGCGACACTGGATGACCGCCAGCACCAGAGACCAGCCCGGCCGTGTATCAAGGAGACCCACCCCCGTGAGCTCCGCACAATAACACCAGAAGGACCGTGAGGAAGTGGACCGTAACCGACACCCGTAAGTACCGTGCAGAGAAAACATGATACACTTACCGGCTTGGAAACTACAGAAAGACCACCGAGGGGAGTTAGAAAATAATGAAACCTGAACGTGAGACAGAGCATGAGACACAACCCTGCTAGAATGGCCTCTACCCCCCCTACCCCCGTCTGTACCCCTACTACCTTACCGACAGGCCACAACCTCAGGACGTAAGTTAGACCGACTATGACCTGGAAACAAACGATAAGCATCAACTCTGGATGCACATGCAAAGCAGAACAACCAAGCGAAAATAAGACATGAAGACGTGGTAGTGAACCTGGAGAGCAGCCAGTAGGAGGAGGCCAGCGGACGGTTAACGCCCGTACCCCCTGGCCGACCTTGATGTAATCACGGATCCCTGCCTGTCTAAGCGGCACGGCGGCCCGTGCCAGACTTTAAGGCGAGTGAGGGGCGGGACCACCGTGCCACCCACGCCCCCCCCACGATGACCACGTGGGGAGCGCGAAACTCCCAGGCATCGAGGGACGGCGCGGGGGAACACTCTCTGCCCGGTGGCCTCCACCCCACACGAACGCCATTCGTGAGCCACGTGGGGAGCACGCGCTACTCCCTGATAGAGAGCCCGGTGCGGGGGGGGGCCCTTCGATCTCCATGGCCGACCCACCCGCCGGCCGGGCGCATCTATCACGTGGGGAGCAGCGCTGCACCCTGGCATGGACCGGTAAGGGGGGTGGCCCGGCAAACGTGGGCCCCGCCCCCACCGGTCGGTGAAATGTTGTCACGTGGGGGGCCGCACCGTTCCCTGGCAGAGCGCCCAGTGCGGGGGAGCCCCCCAAGCCTGAGGGACTGACCTCCCGCCGGCTGGGCACCCTACCACGTGGGGACACGGTGCAAACCCCCTGACATAGCCGGGCAGGGGGAGGCACCAACATCAAGCCCCGCCCCCCGCCGGGAAATAGCGTGCCACGAGGGGGGCAGCACTGCACCCAGGCAGAGCGCCCAGAGCGGGGGACCCCCATAGCCTAAGGGGCTGGCCCTCCGCCGGCTGGGCGCTCTACCACGTGGGGACCCAGCGCAACCCCCAGACACAAGCCGAGCGGGGGGAGGCCCGAACATACTGACTCCGCCCCCCGCCGGACGAACTAGCGTGCCACGTGGGAGGCCGTCCTGCCCCCAGCAGAACACACAGTGCGGGGGAGCCCCCCCCCTCTGCCTGAGGGGCTGACCCGCCGCCGGCTGTGCGCACTGCAGTGAGGGGAGCCGGCGCGGCCTCCTGACATGTAGCCGGAGCGGAGAGCTCCCCGGCGTGCGCCGCCCCCCGCTGCCAGCAAACTCACCGGCACCACGAGGGGGGGGAGGAGAACCAACGGCCGTGTACTGTCCGGAGCACGGAGTCCCCACTCACCAAGGGGACGACCGTGCTTACCGGACCTGAACGAAGCTTACCGTCAGGGCCTGCAGGATCGTGCCAGGTACGTGCTCAACGCTGAACGACGTACACGGTGGGAGGGGTGCAAGCCGTTGAAGTAGGCCGGCCAGCCCCTCCCACAAATCCAGGCCAATGAATCGGCCTTTCACATGTCTCCAGGTTTTGGTTGGTACGCTCAGTCTGTCCATTCGACTGAGGATGGAAAGCTGAGGAAAAGGACAAGTGAACCCCCAAACGGGAACAAAAAGCTTTCCAAAATTTAGAAATAAACTGGGTTCCCCGATCCGAAACAACATCGGAGGGGACCCCGTGAAGCTTCACGATCTCACTGACGAATACCTGAGCAAGAGTTCTCGCATTAGGTAGTGCGGGTAACGCAATAAAGTGTGCCATTTTGCTAAACCTGTCCACTACTACCAAAATCACTGTTTTACCTGCAGACAAAGGTAAGTCAGTGATAAAATCCATAGACAGATGTGTCCATGGTCTATTGGGAATGACGAGTGGTAATAGAGACCCTGCAGGACGTGTATGTGAAACTTTTGCGCGCGCACAGGTAGAACAAGAAGACACAAAATCCAATACATCCTGACGCAACCTTGGCCACCAAAAACGACGAGACAATAGCTCTAAGGTTGCTTTACTACCCGGGTGCCCAGCAAGTGCCGAATTATGATGTTCCTTTAATAATTCGAGACGTAGGTTCAACGGTACAAACAATTTCTCTGAGGGGCAAGAGACCGGGGCGTCCCCCTGGGCCTCTAACACCTTCCCCTCCAAAGCAGAGTGTACCGCAGAGACAACCACTCCTCTTTGTAGAATGGGTACCGGATCACTCACATTACCCCCTCCAGGGAAACAACGAGATAGTGCATCAGCCTTGGTATTCTTTACCCCAGGACGATAGGTAATCACAAAGTTAAACCTGGTAAAAAATAGTGACCACCTAGCCTGTCTAGGGGTGAGACGCTTAGCTGATTCGAGGTACAGCAGATTTTTGTGGTCCGTAAACACAGTGACGGGGTGGACTGCCCCCTCTAAAAAGTGACGCCACTCCTCAAACGCAAGTTTAATAGCTAATAGTTCCCTATTGCCAATATCGTAGTTCTGTTCTGCTGCAGATAGTTTTTTAGAAAAGAAAGCACAAGGATGCCATTTGCCAGGAGACGGACCCTGAGACAGTACAGCCCCCACTCCCACCTCTGATGCATCGACTTCAACAATAAAAGGCTGAGAGACATCAGGTTGGACTAGTACAGGTGCTGAGGTAAACCTCTTTTTTAGAGAGGAAAAAGCAACTTTAGCGGCGTCAGACCATTTAGAAAAATCAGTCCCCTTCCTAGTCATGTCAGTAAGGGGTTTTACGATCACCGAATAATTTTTAATGACTTTCCTATAGAAATTCGCGAAGCCCAAGAACCGTTGTAGCGCTTTGAGGTTCTCAGGAAGATCCCAATCCAAAATTGCCTGGACCTTCCTAGGATCCATACGGAAACCTGACGCAGATAAATAATAACCTAGGAATTGTATCTCCTGAATGGCAAAAACACATTTTTCAATTTTAGCATATAATTCATTCGTCCGTAGGACCTGTAGTACTTGTCTGACATGCTCCTCATGTGTTCTCAGATCAGACGAATAAATTAAGATATCATCTAGGTATATTACCACAAACCTGCCGATTAGATGACTAAAAATGTAATTAACGAAATGTTGAAAGACGGCAGGAGCATTGGTCAGGCCGAAAGGCATAACTAGATTTTCATAATGCCCCTCAGGGGTGTTAAACGCTGTTTTCCACTCATCCCCCTCTTTAATACGAATCAGATTGTAGGCCCCCCTAAGATCGAGTTTGGAGAACCACCTAGCACCCGCAATCTGGTTAAACAGGTCAGGAATGAGAGGAAGAGGGTATGGGTCTCGGATGGTTATCCGATTTAATTCACGAAAATCTAGGCAAGGACGCAGGCCCCCATCTTTCTTTTTAACAAAGAAAAACCCTGCAGCCACGGGTGAAGAAGAGGGTCTGATGTGTCCCTTAGCCAAACTCTCGGAGATATAATCCTTCATGGCTTGTCTCTCTGGACCTGAAAGATTATATAACCTGGTCTTGGGTAATTTTGCGCCGGGAATAAGGTTAACCGGGCAATCATAAGGACGATGAGGTGGTAACTTCTGACAACCCTTTTCAGAAAAAACGTCCTCAAAGTCCGAAACAAATGTAGGTAGGGTAGCTATGGAGGCGACTAAGCAATTGCTATTTAAGCAATTTTCTCTGCACGGCTCACTCCACTCCAATATCTCCCTGGCCTACCAATCCACCACTGGATTGTGCGCTACCAACCAGGGAAGACCCAGCACTACCGGAGCGGGAAGCCCCTCCAGAACAAAACATGAGAGCATCTCGTTATGGTGGTCCCCTACCCGAAGGTGTAAATTATGAACGATGTGGGTGAGGTTTCTCTGAGACAGAGGAGCAGAATCTATAGCAAATATGGGAATAGGTCTCTGTAGTGTACAGAGAGACAAACCCATAGTGCGGGCAAAATGGGCATCTATCAAATTTACCCCTGCTCCACTGTCTAGAAAGAAAGAAATAGTCTCTGTCTTATCACCAAAAACAATAACCGCTGGCAACACAAATTGCGATGTACGTATGGAGGAAACGTATACCCCCTGGCTGACATCCTCCACACAGCCTGGGGTTAGTAGTTTTCCGACGGTTTTTTGTTTCTGAGGAAAGAAGGACAGACATTAATGAAATGACCCCCCTCCCCACAAAAAAAAACAACCCCCACGCCTACGGCGAACCTCAGGAGGACGGACCTGACGAGTAGTTCCTCCTAGCTGCATAGGCTCGTCTAAGTCCGTACAGACTAACTGCTGCTTGGGAGGGGTTACCAATGGCTCCGGTTTTTTCAACCTGTCCCTAAGACGTCTATCTATACGGATAGAAAGGGACATAACTGCATCAAGGGAAAAGGGGGTCTCATACAATGCAAGCGCATCCTTAACCCTTTCGAATAACCCAGAGCAGAATTGACTCCTGAGAGCCGGGTCGTTCCATTGGGTATCCGTAGCCCACCTACAGAAGTCAGAGCAATACTCCTCTACCGGCCGCTCTCCTTGTAGGAGTCTCCGTAATTTTGATTCAGCCAGTGCGACTCGGTCAGGGTCGTCATATATGAGACCCAAGGCCCCGAAAAACTCATCCACTGACCGAAGAGCCTGGGAATCAGTAGGTAAAGAGAACGCCCAGGACTGCGGGTCCCCCTGCAGCAGGGAAATAACAACACCCACCCGCTGTTCTTCATTACCAGAGGAGTAAGGACGCAGTTTAAAGTATAGTTTACAGGCCTCACGAAAAGTCAAAAACTTGTCCCTTCCCCCAGAAAATCTGTCAGGGAGAGGGACCTTGGGTTCCGCAACAACCTGGTTACCAGTAGCAACCGCTGGGCTTGCGGTCTGTTGTAATTGCTGCTGTTGCTGGAGGACCGACGCCTTCAATCCTGCCACCTCCAAAGACAGGCCATGAAATTGTTCGGACAGAGCAGCAATTGGATCCATACTGGATTCTAAGTAGGTAATAAATTTTTTTTTTTTTTTTTTTTACCTACACAAAAATAAGGGCCAGATATAATGTAATGACCGGCAACACGCACAGGGAGGAAAACAGGGAAAGCCCTGCCCAAGGGAGAGGGAAAGGTGGTGACCCCTAACTCACCTCGCAGCTGGCACCTGCCTGCCCTGACGTCCCTAGACGGGTTCCTCACCCGTGCGGCGATTACGTGCCTAAACCCTGGCTCTCCCTGAAATGAGCCCTAGATAATGAACGGGCCGGTGGGATCGCTAGTCCTCACCACTGCACTTAATGGGAAACACCAGGGAGAGGACAGACAAACACAGACAAACATAAACACCCAGGTGGACGGCAACAATTGTCCACAAAGGTCCAACAGGGATCCGGAGGGTAGCGTTCTAAGGCAACACTCAGAGAACGCAGCAACACAGCTCCAGTGGGTCAGAATAGATGTCCAGGCAGGAAGCTCTATATCTGGCAACCAGAGAAGTGTGAGAGGGGAATATAAGGAGGATTGGGCGTGCTGGACAAGGAACAGCTGAGAGAAGGAGCTACGGATCCCTGAGTGAGCCAAAAGGGTTTGTAAAGCAAACCCAGAAAGCTACAATAAGGAAACTTCCCTATCTGACATAGAGCGCGCAGCCAACCGCTGCGACCTCCTGACCCCGGGTACAACGGAGTCAGGCGTGGGTCTTGACACCCTCGTGACACCAACAAATTAATTGACTCCATCTCAAGGCTGCTGCGAAATGGCAATCTAGGTTATGGCGGGTTATAATGTCACGGCGGACAGGATATCAGATACACAGAAAAATAAACAAACAAGTATCTAGGCAAGAAGCTGGGGATCAGGGTCAGCTCCTTACACTTCCCTACCAGCTCTCCCTATACTGCTATGCCCACGTTCAGACCCTTAAGGTGGGAATAACGTGTCCCCGTGCCTGGGCTGCAAATACCCTAAAATCCCTAAGATGGTGAAGGGGAATAGAGTCAGCCTGCTCCCTCAGAACCTGGAGGGGACAGGCGTCTCTCTAACAGCCTAGACAGCAAACAACAAGAAAACAACAACCAACTTTTCTGAGCAGGAAAAGCCAATCCTTCCTTTCTTGCTTTCACAGAGCCAGACAGAAGCTATAACCCGCACGGGAGTGGGTGTAATTTAAACCAACAACCCCACCCAGTGCACCTGAAGGGAGGTGAATCTAGCTCGACTCCAAAACAAAACGACTATACACGTGCTGCTAATCTGGCAGACCTCTGCACGTAGCTCGAGCAGGGCATGACAGAGACAACAGTATGCGTGCACTCATCCAACGGCGCAAAATCTGAACGTACTTCTGTCCAAATTGCTGGTGCTGCAGTCCTCCCCTTTCAAAGTGGTGGAATCTGCACCTTTCAGAGAACTGATGGCTTGTGCTGAGCCAAGGTGGAGAGTCCTAAGCCCTGAACACACATGTAGAACAGAAGGTGGGCCAGTATTTTAGCCTGTCGGTGTCTGCAAAAGTGCATGGCAGCGCCGACGTGTGGAGGTATAACTGAGTTCAGGGACAATAGATAGATGTCCTTTGCGGTCCACTGGGTGAGTGTGGTTCCTGCACAGCCACACCAGCAACTTAGCCAGGTGTCGCCTCTTCCACCTCCACGTTCTCACGCTGTTGGTCCTGCGACAATGTCCACCTCTGTCTCCTCATCCTCCACCGTGTCCTCAGCCTCCACTGCAGGGACAATTCACAGTGCTCCTTCAGTATACCACATGTGCGTGACACGCCGGTTTCATGCTGTTCAGTACCTCGTTTGCCTGGGTGAACAGAGTCACACAGGGGAGGAACTGCTCCGTGTCCTTCATCAATAAATCGAATCCTGGCTTTCTCTGTGACAATTCAAAATCAAAAGTATGGTGACCGACACCGAGAAGAACATGGTGCCGGCGCTGCATCAAGGATGGCTGAGCCATGCGCCCTGCATGGCTCACATGTTCAATCTGGTTGTCAACCGATTCCTGAAGTCTTCCACCCATCTGCAAGACATCCTAAAAATGGCCAGGAAACTTTGTATGCACTTCAGCCACTCGCACACCGCAAAGCACACCTTCCTTGAGCTGCAGCAGCAGAACAGCATCCTCCAACATAGGCTGATATGCCACGTTTCCACCCGTGGGAATGCCACTCTCTACAGGGATTGCAGAATTATTAGGCAAATTAGTATTTTGACCACATCATCCTCTTTATGCATGTTGTCTTACTCCAAGCTGTATAGGCTCGAAAGCCTACTACCAATTAAGCATATTAGGTGATGTGCATCTCTGTAATGAGAAGGGGTGTGGTCTAATGACATCAACACCCTATATCAGGTGTGCATAATTATTAGGCAACTTCCTTTCCTTTGGCAAAATGGGTCAAAAAAGGACTTGACAGGCTCAGAAAAGTAAAAAATAGTGAGATATCTTGCAGAGGGATGCAGCACTCTCAAAATTGCAAAGCTTCTGAAGCGTGATTATCGAACAATCAAGCGTTTTATTCAAAATAGTCAACAGGGTCGCAAGAAGCGTGTGGAAAAACCAATGCGCAAAATAACTGCCCATGAACTGAGAAAAGTCAAGCGTGCAGCTGCCAAGATGCCACTTGCCACCAGTTTGGCCATATTTCAGAGCTGCAACATCACTGGAGTGCCCAAAAGCACAAGGCGTGCAATACTCAGAGACATGGCCAAGGTAAGAAAGGCTGAAAGACGACCACCACTGAACAAGACACACAAGCTGAAACGTCAAGTCTGGGCCAAGAAATATCTCAAGACTGATTTTTCAAAGGTTTTATGGACTGATGAAATGAGAGTGAGTCTTGATGGGCCAGATGGATGGGCCCGTGGCTGGATTGGTAAAGGGCAGAGAGCTCCAGTCCGACTCAG